>NW_028274808.1:62497224-63114558 GCF_037043125.1 Eumetopias jubatus
GGAGATGGCAGCAGAGTAGAAGTGGAATAACCCACCATTCTCAAATGCCTCCTCATAAACATTTTATATATTTCAAGACTCCCCATTGTCTTCTGTGAGATTTATGTTTTTTTTTTTTTTTTTAATGAATAAGACCCAGGAATCAATTCTTTTTTTTTTTCTTCATTTTTTTCTGTTTCAGCTCACACATTTCTCCCCTAAGGTAAAGTTCTAATGCTTGGGTCAAAGAAAGAGAAATAGGCAATAAAAAAATAAGGAGCATATAAAAGTGAGTATTTAAAAAATACCATCATTCCACACCATAATGAAATAATGTTTTAAGTTGACTTAATTTTCTAAACTCCACATATCTCTATTCTCTAAGGCAAACTACCACATAAACACAACTATTTTGAAAGTTGCTGTTCTTTTTTTAGCTCCCTATGCTTTGTTTTTGCAACAAATTGTGACCACGTGATGATTTTAGTAAATTTTTTGAACCACTCTTCCTAGAGTAGGAGTTTTTTTCTGCCTTTTGTTTTTGTTTTTGTTTTTTGGCCATCACTGGCATAAAGCTTGTTAACTCATGGCCAATTTATTTGATAGTATCTTAACAATCCCTCTACCATCTTTAAAAATTCACTTTTCTGTACACGTAATAGACTGCACAGACAAAATTTTCCCATTGCCCTAGAGCGGGCATATGGGGATCAAACCAGAGGGAAGAAAAGTAAGAAATCCACATTCTAAAGAAAAGTCTCCAGCACTGAGGACCAGAAGATGCCCTCAGATCTTAAGGCCAGGTGACCAAATAAGCTCAGCAAACATCATCCCAGTAGATCCCAGCAGCCCATCCAAAGTCTGTAGACTATATTTTATTGATTCTAAGACAGACGATCCTTTCATGTTTTAACAATTCTGAAACCAAGCACCTTTGCGATCAATACTGTCTTATAGTCACTTAGGCCTGGCAGAAGTTCAAATACAGTTAACACTGCTATTCATATGAGACAACGTGTACAAAAGAGCCAGCATCAAAACTTACAGAATGAGTGCTGGTGCCATGGAAGAAGGTCCCGGAGACAGTGGAGGAAGCTGATAACCTTGGAAGCCAGGTGATTTTTACAGGAGCAACAGAGGCAGAAATTAATTAGACACCATTCCAAACAGTTTTCAAGGGGGGTCTACAGCTCCCTAAACCTGCATAATTGCAAAATTTACCTGAGGACACTGGTTATTTGATTATTGATGGATTTTACTCAAAAACACCTCATTCCCACAACTCTTGATGACACAAAGTACAATCTTGAGGTAGAAAAACATGGACATTGATGGCCATGAATCCAAAGTGATTTAGAAGATTCAAACTATGAGGTAGTTCTAGAAATAAATTTGCCAATTTATTTTGCTTATATTTTTCAGTTTTTGTAGGCATAAACATGATACATGTTAAAGTCTACCTGTGTCTAAAGAGCTCTTTTCATGTAAGAAATAATTTTCCAAAAAAATGTGTGACGAGATTGCATTGTGGCATAGTTTAATTAGTAGCATTGATTCTCACGTAGTGAGTGACACATAAAGTAGTATTACAGCCTACGATGGATGGTGTTTGCAAAAACCAGGACAATGAGAACCTTGAGGTTCTTACCAAGAGTAGTATTCATGGAGAAGAGGTCTGTGCCGAAGTCCTTTGAAGTTAAGGGAGCTTCAAGAGAAAAGTTCATATTGATTAGAAGGGACTCATGAAGAGGACATGAACATCTCCCAAGGCATATTGTATGTCTACTCATACAGCTTTTTTGTTGATCTCTCCAACTTGTTGATCTACTTGGATAAAGAAATAGAAAACTGGAAGGGAAAGTAGGACAACTATAGAAGAATCTACATGCTCACCATTTGCTTCTGCAAAGAAGTGTTCATTTCAAAGACGTAAAGTTACATCACAAAAGTCGCTCGCTTTTGCTTATGTTCCACACAAGAAAGCGACTCTCCAGGTAAGGAGATCAAAGTTTGTACAGGTTTAAGTTTGTACAGGTTGAAAGGGAGCTGAAGTGAATGGTTGGAAGAAATTAAGTCAGACCTGGTCTCCGAAGTCAGGGAAGTGAGCACTGGAAAAGTTCAAAGGCTCTGCATAAAAGAGCTATCATTGGCCAGATGCCTGCCTCACAGAAGACACCATGCTGACACGGTGTTCGCCAATGAAGCAGCAACAATACAGAAATAAAATCACATACAAAATTATACGAAGAGATTTTTGCCCATCTACCCTAATGCTGCCTATCTCTGTAGTAGCTAAAATATAATGAAGGAGGGAGAAGGGGTGTAAAAGGGCAGAAGCCTCTCCATCGAAGTCCCTCTAGCAAAGGGTTAAGACATTGCTTGAAGATAGAGGAAGAGATGAAATTAGAGTTTCCAACTGGATTAAATTTATGAAAACCAGAAATGAAAGGACTGCTATGGGGTCTGCCTAAATGCTTTTAAGGGACTTTGAATTAGAAATTTGACAGAGCACAATGGAAGAATGTGATTAGAAAAGATAAAAGTTCAAACTGCTCCATTATCTAGTTACCTTTATGTGTCAAGCATTTTAAAATGTAATAAAAGTTCCTCATACTCTCCTGCCTGAGAAAGCCACACAAAAACAAACACAAAGGATACATTTGCCAAATATATATTCTCATCCAGTTGAACTCTAAAGATTTCACATAATCTCAGCCTCCAAACTAATTCAAGTACTTTGGATACAATGCTAGAATTCTTTTCTGGGCTGTATTCTCAGACAGTGCTACTAATTGTGTTTTTTGTAACAGCCCACTAATCTAACATTCTAGTTGCAATGTCAATAACAAGGCTCTTAATCTTTTTTCCAATAGTTTGTGCTTCTCTGTTAGCTTACTTGGAATAATGCTAAAATGCATTCTTATTGTCAGATTTTAATATTTTTTATATAACATTTTTTTCAATATCATGTTAAGTAGTTTAGTTTATGCTGAAAGACGTTGAGAACTTTGTGTTTAATCTGATTTGTTTGAATATGATGTAGTAACTCATCAAGAGCCATAAAATCATTTTATAAAATTTTCCATTATAAAAACTATTGACAAAAATTCAATATCCACTTATGATTAAAAACTCTTCAACAAAGTGGGTGCTGAAGGAATATACTTCAACATAATAAAGACCATATATGACAGATTAAGCAGCAGATTAAGGAACTAGGTAATGTTCCTATTTCCTCCACTTGACTCTGGACTCTGTGATTGCATCATTTTATTTAAAATATCATGATATAACAAATCATAAACAAATATAAAAGACATGCTCTGAAGTCAAACAGAAATTCTTGTATTACCTTCATTGCTCTTCCTCTAAACTCAAATCAAGAATGAATTTTGAAATTCATTTTGCAAAAATTACTATGCCACTTATGAAAAAGAACAATTACATGTAGACTTTCAAAGCTCTCATCTTAGAAATTTACATTACCTTTGAAAAGATGACTCTTCTCTAAAAATAGGATTGACCTAATCCTGTAAAGTAGGAATCACCTCTCCCTGCAGCCTAGTGTTTTTCAGTAGATTATAATCTTATCTGGAATGGATATTTAGCTCTGCTATTTAGAATGACTGACATAAACTTGGGCCAATTATTACCATTATAAATAATTCAACAGCTCTCTGGAATTAATATTTCTCCCCCAACCCTCCAGATTTTCAAGACTATGCAGTGTTTATAAAAATCCCCTTTCTGATGTTTGCCTCCTATTCTGCCATTTCCAAATCAACATAATAAAAGTAATAAATTAATCAAGTTAACATCTGGTTCAGATATGGGAGGCATCCTTAAATTTGGCCAACACTTGAAGATTTTATTTTGAGAGAAGTTTTAAGTAATAACAATGAAACATTTAAGGTCTCTCCAGGTAATAAATCCTAAATCTACATACCAAAATATAAAATATGGTTGGTTTAACAAAATACAGCAATCACTACTTACCAATTTTGCTCTAAATGAGGTATAAAAATTAACTTATATAATATTCAGTTTTATAGATGAAGTCATTAAAGTCCAGAGTAGTTTAGTAACCTGCCCTAGATCACACAGCTAATGGAGGCCAGAACCAGGATTTGAAGTCTGGCATTCTAATCTCAAAGTATGAGCTTTTTCACATCCTAATAGGCTCCTTTGAGAACTAATATAGGAGAGCAGGACATTCTATCATAATCGGAATATAATGACCTTTGTATATTTCCCCTAAAAAATTGTCACCATATGCTGTCCCAGAGTTCCTAAAAAGGAATCTGAACCCCTCGTGCATGTTCATCTAGATTGTTCTCACTTTTATATAGATGTCTGTTGAGATCTCTGAGAAAATACACTAGAGTTTTTCAGTTTTACTTTCTCTAGGGAAGCTGTTGTCATAGTTTTCTATTCCTCCTGATTGTGAAATGTGTAGGTTTTTCCTGGACTTTTATCTTGGGAATATACTTAGAGGAAAGCACATAGATGATTAGAACTTTAACACGGAACAAAGTTCAGGTATGATGAAAAAGAAGATATTACCAGGATTTTTCTAAAATTGTTTTTAAGTTGAATCCCATTGTCCCTGCCCGTAGTTGAGCTTCATCTGGCAATCCTGAAGATAATGGATTAATTAAGGGAATTTGAGACAAATTAATTAGGAGAGTATATATCACACATTTGTGTTCTATTTTTATCATTTCTTGATACCTTGATACCAGTTTTTTTCTTAAAATACTTTATTTAAATGATACGTGCTGATAGATTGATTTTTGTTGTTCTTATCATTCACCATACCTCTTACCTGGAGAATGAGAGTAGCAAGAAATACAGCATGAAAAGGAAAGGAAGTGTCACTGAACCCAATTCTTCTCTGTCTTTCTCTCTTTCTCTGTCTTTCATTCTAAAACAATGATCTTTCTTCAGCTTCCAACAGTGGCGCGAGGCAGACCACACATCAAAGCGAACTACAGTGCCCTAAAGAGGAGGAACATGTATGAGAAGTAAGATATAAGGACAGAGACACTTGCATATTTTCATCCTTATAAAAGTAAAATGATATATTTGAGTGGATTCCATTTGGACGATTGTAAGTGTTCAGAAGTTTGGCATCCATTTCTAGTACGTAGATCCATTCAATAAACAGACATATAGAAAAAAACCAGAGAAATGTGTTATTTATACAGCAACTAATTAAAATCATTTTGTTTTCCTTGGAATATATTTTATATTGTATGTACATACAGCTTGCTGATGGCTTGCAAATTTACATTTTGAAACAAAATTAAGCCATCACACTGTACAGAAACAATGGAAGGAAGCTCTGCTCTTTTGGTCTACCTCAAACTCATCTTTTATCTTCCACCTACAGAGATATTGCCTATAAAAGGGTGAGGTTGAAAAACTTTAGAATGTCAATTGGCCTTTTCTGGTCTTCTCTGCTCAATAACTGTCTCTTTTATACCACCAAATTTCTTATATTACTAGAGAAGAATAACGTGGAGACAAAATCTAGAGCTAGAAAGGACCTCAGAGAATAGCTAGACCTGGATATCCCACTACAAATTCTTAGCACAGCCCGGCAGATAATGTAATGACTGATGAAGTAGGACTGTGGGCAAGTAGAGAGCTCATGCTCCATCTGAAGAGTCCGTCCATTGCTGCATTACTGGTGACCCACTGGCTTGAAGAATATAAGATCAACAGCACTAAATCTCCATAGTTTTCAATGAAAACCATAAACCCATAATTTTTTGACATGTTCTAATTTCAAGTGTTTTAAACTACTTGATTTGATTGATTTAAAACTACTCAAGTGTTTTAAACTAATAAACTTAATTTATTCCAACAATGACAACACTGTGAGGGTCAGAAAAACACACATGGGAAAATATAACCATCCCCAAGATTAACAGTATGTGAGCTCTGGCCCATATTTTCATGCTTATTTTATAGTTAAGTAACTGGTGAGTAAGTAAGATGGAGAGATGAAATAAGAACTCAGTATTCCTCACCTTCAATTTAGTGTCTTTTCTTATACCTTATGGCATCAGCTACATCTTTGTTGCAGTACATCATAAGAAACATGGAGTGTGCTTAAAACTTAAAATGTTAACTTCCTACAATAGCTTAGTAGTTGACAGTACAGGATCTAGTGTCAAAATGACTTTATTTATTTTTTTAAAGATTTATTTATTTATTGAGGCAGGGGGGCAGAAGGGAAGCAGATTCCCCACTAAGCGGGGAGCCCAGACCTAGGGCTCAATCCCCCCAACCAGGAGATCATGACCTGAGCCGAAACACGAGTCGGGCTCCCGACCCACAGAGCCAACCAGGTACCCTGCCAAAATGACTTTATATTTACTCTCACTGCACCAGTTTCCACTAGTTCTGTGAACTTAGGGAAGTTCCTCAAACTCTCTACAACCTAGTTCTCTCATCCATAAAGTAGGAAACGATATTATCCTTTTCATTGGGTTGTTGTGAAAATTAAGCAATATAATAAATGTAAAGGTTTTCTAAAACTGCCTGGCCCATTATCCAGTCTCAACAAATATTAGCTGTTATTTTCATCCATAAGCATGATCACCATCGTCATCATCACCAATCCTCGGCGATCTCAATCCTGAAATGCTCCAGTCCTGATGTTTAGCAACTGTATTCTAATTCATGACACTCACGGTAGAAGGGCCTCCTCAGTGACAGTAGGTCCATCTTTATTGCAGAGTAGACTGTATTTGCTGTTCTCTGGGTTCTGCGGCATGCCCCACTGCCTCACTTCATTGAGGCCTAGGTTCAAAAGTCACCTCCACATTTATGTCTTCCAAGCCTACTCTTGTTAAACAAATTTTATTCTGTGATGTTCCATCACTCTGCTTTTCCTTTCTTAACGGAATTTAAAATTCCTGAGATTGTATAATATGCCTTTTTGCATATTTTTGTCAGTTTCGGCCCTCACCCTTGAATTCAGTCTCCACGAAGATGGTCATATTGTTTGTCTTGTTTATTACAAGTGGTCTCAGAGCCTAGAACACTCCAAAAAAAAAAAAAATAGTAGGCATTCAATAAACTATTTGCTGAATGAATTAACAAGTGAGTAAGAGATTAAATAAATAAGTGCCAAATGAAAACCTGCTGATAAAAGCAAGTGGATGACAAAAACCCTAGATAAATTTAGCCCCTAAGCAAAGCATACTAATATGAAAAGTTGGATCTGCCAGTTAGAGTGACTATGGGGCTTCAGCTACAAGGGTACTGGTGAACTTTGTTTCAAGGTATTTCAGTGTTGTTTTCATGTTCTCATGAAGACAGAATGTTTAAACATAGCTTTCTGATTAAGTGCTTTTAAACATTCATAGTATAAATAAGACAATATAAGCAAAAACTATGTACAATTTAAAAAATATTTGACACAATGCTTTTCTGAATGCTGTTTCTTGTATAAAAGCTGTTTCTTTATTCACCAGGTTTTCAAAGATGCTCAGCAGTTTTAGTTATATTTGGAAGTGATTAGTGCTAATTGTATTATAGGATATTAATATTGTTAAAAAGGCCCTGACAAATATCCTCTTATTTTTTAATCCTTTTTATTTTTCCTTTAATTCTTCCATAAAAATGTTGTTCTTTACATAAGAAAAGTAGTAATCGTGTTAACTTTAAACAACAGAAACTGTATCATAGTGAACCAGAGAGTACATGGCAAGTGCCACATCAGTAAAAGATTTTGTGACTGCAAAATTTTCTCTGAAGAATGTTCTTTCTGAAAGACAACAGGCTATGACATCATTCACCAAGTCCATTTGTTTGGAAGAAAAAGAGCAATGCTGACATCTAGTGTCTATGAGTTATAAGACAAAGGTTGATAATTTTCCTTATGAGCGTGAATTATGTGCAGAACCCTGAGGAGGAAGACAATGAGCAGACAAGTAAAACAATCAGCTTCAATTCACAGCCCAACCTTTTAGTTACCCAACAGAGCGTTTCTATTTGTGAGTAAGACCAGAGTTTGAAATGACAGTTTATTGATAACAGTAAAATAACTAGATTTTCATAATCAATTTGTGTGGACTCAGATTTCCTGCCAGGGAAGACAGCTAGTCACTGAAAAAAAAAAAAAAAAAAGAGAGAGAGAGAGAAAGAGAGAGAATGAGAGAACCTGTGAAATAGTGGCAGAAGCTGTGAAATAAGCATTCATTTAAAAGCCCTGGGGTGGTAAACATCCCTAGGATTTTGACTGCTGATGCCACTGAGGTTCAAATAACACAACAGCCCCCAAATGGCGATAAGAGTACGCCCCTCCTCATTGCAGCTGGTTCCCAACTCCCTCAAAGAATCAAAGAATCCCCCTTGCCTTTGGAATAATACTTGCTGTGGGAAATAGCTCAAGCATAAGTTAGCCTTGGCTTCCGTACTCTATTCCATAGCAGCACATTTCCACAAAACTTCAGAACTCGTGAGGCAGCGTTTGGATATTTTCATCTGCCATAACTATCTCGGTTAGCCATCGGAGAAAAACCACTTGCCAGGTTATCATAAACGAGGCCATAAGACCGGGTTGTCTGAGAATACTCAGCAAAGTCTGTTTCACCCACTTCAAATATTTCTAGAGACAGCTAAAAACATTAATATGATTCAAGGAGAAAGCCATCTGTAAATGTATTTACTCTAACTCTGGTTTTATTGAGGTATATATCAACGGTGGGTCTCAGACGTCATCAAGTGTACCAGAAGGAAGCTTCAGAACCAGAACTATGCGCCACTGCCTCTAAAGCATACCCAAATACCCAAATTAGGTTTTATTGACTTTGAAAATAGACAGAAGTTTCCAATCTAACTCAAGCAGCTATAAAACGAATGACAAAGGAGAACCACGTATGGAAAACAAATACCAAATTGCTCTGAAGGTGGAAAAATTGTATATGTTTTCTTAATAACTTTACTTATTTTCTCATAATGAACATGAGTAATTCTTACCTCACAAACATTTTTCTTCCTAGAGATGGGAGGTGTCTCCCGTGGTTAGAATTTAATAACTGAATATAACAACTGTTGGGGCACCGGGGTGTCACGGTTGGTTAAGCATCAGACTCTTGATTTTAGCTCAGGTGGTGGTCTCTGGGTCATGAGAGAGAGCCCACATCGGAGTCTGCTTAGAGTTTCTCTCTCCTTCTCTCTCTACCCCTCCCCTCCCCTGCTGTCCCTCTCTTTTTCTCTAAAATAAATAAATAAATCTTTTTTTTAAAAAGTTGCATTCTGAATCAGATAACATTTGTAAGGTGATCACTACCAATTGCTCACAAAAATTCTGCTAAGGAATTCTTCCAGACTGGAGAGGTGCAGAGGACCCTGTATCAAAAGACCTACAGCATCTCGCACTGGGTGTTATGCACAAACAATGAATCATGGAACACTACATCAGGAACTAATGATGTACTACTGTATGGTGATTAACATAACAATAAAAAAACTTTTTAAAAATTAAAAAATAAAAAGACCTACAGCGTCTCTAACGTAGGCATAGAAAATACATACCTGGATGGAAAAGTATGATTTGGTATTCAACCCAATATCCCCCATTATATATTTTGGATCATCAAGAGGCAACATGGCACACATTCCAAGAACTTAGGATCTGGATTCAGAGCTCAAAATTTGTTTTTGCGATTCACTAACACGTTACCAGTATTTACTCTTGTCCCAGTTTCCTCATCTGTTGTGCACCTCGCTTTGGGCTGCTTGAACAAAGTAACACAGACTAGGTAGCTCATAAACAACAGAAATGTATTTCTCACAGTTCTGGAAGCTAGAAGTCCAAGATCAGGGTACTAAAAAGGTTAGGTTCTGGTGAGAACCTTCTTCCAGGTTGAAGACTGCTGAATTCTCATTGTATCCTCACATGGTGAAGAGCAGAAGGAGGGCTCTTTCATGAGTCTTATTAAAGATACTAATCCCGCTCTCAAGGGCTCCATTGTCATGATATCATCTAATGCTAATTACCTTCCAAAGGTCTTACTTCCTAATACCATCACACTGGGGAATACTGTTCCAGAATACGAATTTTGAAGGGACACAAATATTCAGAGCATAACATTGGTACAGGAGAAGAATGGTAGAGACTGCCACATAGGTGAAGAAGAATAATTTAATTCTTGCAGTCCATGAAAAATAGTCCTTGATACAGAATAAGTCTCTATAAATATTTAATATAGTTGCTTCATTAAAAAAAAATAAAAGCCTGGCACAAAGAATGTTCTCAATAAATGTTAATAGTCATTATTTCAGAGAACTTCCTTGATTAATAAAATATAAGCAGCTACAATGATGATGTGGTTTTTATAGGAAAAGAACAAAAATAGAAAACCTCCAAGGAAAATATCAATTAAAAGAGTAACCGTGGTCCTGAGGATAGAGGCACACAATGCTGTAGATTTTTGGTGTTCAACCAATAAAGCCTTAGAAAGAGGTATTTATTGTCTCAACCAAGAGGATAGGTCCACCTAGCTTATTCTTCTATGGAATAATGTAAGGCATGAAAGACAGTCCATGAACCCTTGGAACAATCTACTAAAGAAGTAACATCCTAGTAGGAAATAAAAAGCTAGACAGATCACCCTATAAAGCACATTTTAGAAGCAAGAAGATATTGGGAAAATTTTAAACATAGGAAGATACACACACACGCACATACACACACACACAAAGTACAAATATTGTTTAATACACACTCCTTCGGTCAATGTGTATTAAGTAAAGCTAAAGTGAGAACATAGAATAGTAGGTTCTTAAAACTAGGCAAAATTTGCCATGCAAGGGCAGAAAATATTGAGATACAAATGCCCAAAATGTTAAAATGTAGGTGAAATTATTTTTTAGGGCTCAAGAGAAACATAACATTAAGTGCCTGTATTGAATTTATATTTCTATGTAATTTCACAAGCAAATCTGGTAACGTGGGGATAAGAAATGGAGTCAAAAGCAAGATAAAGAAACAGGCTTTCCCATGCATTCCTAGTGAAAAGCGCAGGGCTTCTCTGTGAAACTCCCCTACAACCTCTTTGCTCACCTCATTAAATGGAAGCTAACTGCATAACACACACAGCATAATGACTACATCCTATTTGCCCAGGTTCAAAGTTTCTGTTTTGTAATTTGTGTTCTATCTCCAATTAGCCAAGAGATGGTAGAATTAAGCAATAAATTAATGAAAAGTTCAGGCTGAGTCTCTTTATTTATACTGAACAATGCCCAGCATCTTCTTGGGTAAAATTAACTATCTAATAATGTTTGATGACAAATATGAAGAAAAACATACAGTTCCATGTATAAAATAAATGTAGTGATAACATACTTTTTAAAAAAGCATTTAAATTAAAGCTTTTCCTAAGTGAAATTTTATGTTCAAATATTAAAAGAAACTGCTTGTTGTATTTTTCATACCAGGAAGTAAGAACAGCTCCTTGTTTCATTCTTAATTTTAGATCAGACACATACCCATTTTATAATCCACCAAAAATACAAGGTTTATGAAATGATAGCATGTTAGGTAACAGCGCTCAACTCTGAGAACAGTTAAATGGTAAAGACATAGATATCTGATCCTCCATTAGAAGAGCTTGTTACCCAAGTCTTAATGGGCAGCACGTATTTGCAGAGGCTTATCAGATAATATACAAATTTATGAATGTGGGCACATGTTCAGAAAAGCTTATCACTGTCCTTGTTATGAGTTAAATTGTAAATGCCCCCCAAATATATATTCAAATCCTATGCTCTAGTATCTCAAAAGTAACCTTATTTGGAAGTAGGGTCATTGCATACCTAACTAATTACAATGAGATCATACTGGAGTGGAGTGGGATTTTAATCCAATACAATTGATGTCTTTTTAAGAAGGGAAGAAAATGCACGGATCAGGAAGGAAGAACACCTTTTGACAACAGAGGCAGAGTTTGAAGGGCTGCAGTTGCCAGCCAAAGAAAGCCAAAGATGGCCAGCACAAAACCAGAAGGTAGGAAGAAGGAAGGATTCTCTTCTGTGGGTTCTGGAGGGATTATGGCCTTGCTGGTCCCTTTAGTTTGGACTTCTAGCCTAGGAACTATGATACAATAAATGTCTAGTTTTAAGCTCTTTTATTACTGGTACTTTGTCACAGCAGCTTTAAGAAACTAATAAAACCCTTAATATTAAAAGATTTAAAATTTGGAAGACCCCAAAGGACATTTTATGAAATGATTATAATGTTATCATACGAGAAGCAAAACTAGGACTAAAAATTGATGTGAAAGATTTCCAGCCAATAGCAACATTCAGTGACAGAATCCAAATTCAATGGAAGGCCTGGATGACCCTTTAATCGATAGAATTAAGTCACTGAATCCATTCATTCATTAAGCATATAGGACTTGAAGTCTTAAGCACTTGTTTACAGTACATTCAGATAATTATTAGTACACCTCCTAGTTATTAAGAGTGATATTTGATTTTACTTATTTTTCTTGCATGTAGATTGCTTACATCTATATCTAATAAAAAGATAGTACATCTAAAAATATTTTCACATTTGAATAACTAACATTTAGTGAATTTTCCACTGAGAGCCATGTACTTTTCCAAGAGCTTTATTTTTTTAAGATTTACTTATTTATTTTTAGAGAGAGACAGAGAGAGAGCCTGAGAAGGGGGTGGAGCAGAGGGAGAGAATCTTTCAAGCAGACATCCCACTGAGCGAGGAGCCCAGTGCAGGGCTAGATCCCACAACCCATGAGGTCATGACCTGAACCTAAACCAAGAGTTGGAGGCTTAACCGACTGAGTCGCCCTCCAATAACTTTTTTTCACATTATTCACTTAAATTCTCTCTGCCCTCACATTATTCATTCAGTTCTCTCTACCCTAGGAGATAGGTTTATTAACAGTATTCCCATTTCAAAACACTGGAGATTCAAACAAAACGTTCGAGATGACACGATCGACAAATCCCAGAGGTGGGATTAGAGCATAGTCCCTAAGAGTCTGGGGTCTTGATACCGTTATAATATTGCTCCTTACCTGGAAACAATTTTATGTAAACCGGCTTTCCAGCCACTTATAAATTGAAAATCATATCAGTGAAGCAGAAAAAGGTCAGCGTGGCTATTTTAACTAATAAACTAACAAAGTTTGGTTGTTGTAGATCTAGATGAGAAAGTGTAAACATAAAGTTAAAACATTAAAAAAATAAGATAGTCTCTTTGACTTTCATATCAGAAAATTATCAGAGGAAAAAGCTAAATGACTTACACATCGAGTACATTATTTAACTCAGGTTCCATATCCATTTCTTCTACTAGCTGACCTTGGAGCCAGGCAAAGCTGGGTTTTATTACTGGATCCTAGCTAGATATGACATTAATTTGTAGCAGAGTTTTTAATTTATAAACTAGGGATAATGAAACCTACCCTGCAGTGTGTTACATATATATGCTATCAATGAAAAACCTTCAATATGCATAATAAATGTACAGCGAATAATAATTCATAATGAAGGTCCTACTGACTTGGTCCTCATGCCATTTAAAAGATCCTGTTGAGAACCAGGAATATATCATTCTATTATCAGGTCAATCAAAACAAAAATACCTAGTGGAAGAATTAACAGAGTAGATAAAACAAGAGAGTGGTGACTATTTATCCCATTAGCTAAATTAGCATATTCATAAAAATTTTGTATTTTATAATCATGTGGGTTAAAGTGATATATGTATACATATTTAAAAGTTACCTCATCTCACTCCTTTTGTCCTTGGAGATTTTCCTCATTTTTCCTTCCTATCTTTTTTCCTCACAAATTAAATTGAAAAATAGAATTCACATATATTTTTTTTAAAGATTTTATTTATTTATTTGAGAGAGAGAGAGAATGAGAGATAGAAAGCACAAGAGGGAAGAGGGTCAGAGGGAGAAGCAGACTCCCTGCCGAGCAGGGAGCCCGATGCAGGACTCGATCCCGGGACTCCAGGATCATGACCTGAGCCGAAGGCAGTCGCTTAACCAACTGAGCCACCCAGGCGCCCCTAGAATTCACATATACTTTTAAAGTGACCATATTTCAGGCAATATTTTGATATAATAATCATGCTGTAAATAAAGATTTATGTTTTTCTGAATATGAAGTATGCAGTCTAGCATTATAAGGTAAGATGCTCAGATTTTTTTTTTACTTTTTGTATACAAATTCAAAAATTGAAAAAAGAATCACATTTATAGCAGTTTTTCTCAAAATCACCAAAAACTGGAAACAATAATCCACCTAAAAGTGAATGAATAAACAATAGAATACTGTTCAGCAATAAAAAGGAAAGCAATTGACATGTGCATCAAGACAAATGAATCTCAAAAGTGTAAATGGTGAGTGAAAGATGCCAGACCCAAAAGGCTACCTACTGTATAATTCCATTCCTTCTGGAAAAGGCAAAACCACAGGGACAGAGAACAAACCAATTAGTGTTTGCCATGTGAAGGGCAGGGGAGGAGATTAACGTCAAAGGGGCATGAGAGCACTGAGGGTGATGGAACTGTTCTATATCATGATGGAGTGGTGGTTGCATGACGTTTTGTGTGTGTCAAAGTCAATAAACTTTACATCTCCAGGGGATGAATTTTACTCTAGTAAATATATTTCAATAATGTAATCTTTAAGTGAAAAATAATTGCACAAAACATATACCCTGGTGAACGATTATAGGGTGAATACTGCTATAATCAACACCCAGGCCAAAAAGTAGAACTTTTTGATAAAATCCCAGCAACCGTAGAAGCTCCTCCCTGTGTCCCAACTCAATCGCAGCCTCCTCTATCTTCCAAATGTAGTCTCCCTCTGACTTTTCTGTTTCATTAATTGATTTCATTTTTTAGAACAGTTTTAGGTTTGCAGAAAGATTGAATGAAGAGTTCCCACATATTCCCTCAAACTCCCCTTCCTGTTTCATTATTATTAAGATCTGATTATAGATTTTGCTAACTGCATACCAATGGCTCAATTTCGCATGTTCCTCTGTCCTCTGTATTTCCTGCAAGTACATAGGTGGATTTAGAGGCTTAAGTAGGTATGTGCTCTATCCCTTTGGCAAGACTATTGACATTGTTTTGTTCTTTCAGCAGGGTAATACCTGTTTTTCACACTTTATTGATAGTGTCATTAGCAGTGCCATTAGCAGCCATTATTTATCAAAGTCAAGAGTCATTAATTTATTGGAGACTTCAAAATGGTGATATACTAATTCTATCATTTTGCTTACATACATTAGCTGACATTATTTTATAAGTACATATTTTGTATCAGTAGTACAGTTAATATAGGAAAGGAAAGATAAATGCCCGGTTCTTTCCTTTTATATAATATAACCAGTTCTCAGGAGTTGATCATTTATTGACATTTTTTAATATCATTAAAAACATGGATTTAGGGGCATCGGTTAAGCATTTGACTCTTGATATTGGCTCAGGTCATGATCTCAGGTCATGAGATCTAGCCTTGCATATGGCTCTGTGCACAGTGGGGAGTCTGCTTGAGATTCTTTCTCCATCTGCCCCTCCCCACTGCATGCGAGCACACGCACTTGCTCTCTCTCTCTCATGTCCAAAATAAATAAATAAATCTTAAAAAAAAACTCATGGATTTAAATATATTTTATGAGCTTCAATTCATTGTGATTTTTAGCACTGATGAAACTTAAATTTTCTCATTTTTGGCCAGTGAGTTCATCTTCAAAGGGATTCCTAATTCCTCTTAAGACGATCTTAATAGTCTGATAGCTCCCTTACTATCTGGTACAGCAAGATATTCCAGGTTCATCTTATACATTTGCTGCCCAGATCTGGAATCAAAAACAGCCATTTCTCTAAAAATTCTTTTTATTTTATTTTATTTATTTATTTGACAGAGACAGAGGGATAGCAAGAGAGGGAACACAAGCAGGGGGAGTGGTAGAGGGAGAAGCAGAATCCCCACTGAGCAGGGAGCCTGACGAGGGGCTCAATCCCAGGACCCTGGGATCATGATCCCATTGGAAGGCAGACACTTAACTGACTTGAGCCACCAGGTGCCCCTAAAAATTCTTGATTTCCTATAATGGGAAACAGTACTTAAAGATCTCAATCTGCATACTAACAATGCTCATTACTGCACAGTTGGCTCATATTTCCAGGTCTTTTTAGTAGACAGAATTAGAAGATCATGCATAAGATCATACTCTTATTTCTAATTCAAATTTAACACTATAACATCTTCTACTGCTTAACATATTCTGTACCAGATCTGTATCTCCTCTTCTCACACCAAGCATCCTCATTATTAAGAACAAATGGAATGACAATTAGAATATTCTATATGCACTTTTTGCCTTAAACTGCAATAGGACAGATTTTCTTTCCCTAATGATGACTTGTCATTTTGTTGTTGTTCTCTGATTTTGGTTTTCTTTAGAGGTCACCTTTCTCCATATCTTGGATCTTCTTTGACTATTTTCAATACTTGAAACTTTTTTTGAATCCTTTGTGTCACTCTATTTTGAATGTTACAAGTTCTCCTTTTCAACTTATAGTCTTTGAAGATATTTTTATTTGCTCTTGAGTTTCTTCTACCGTATTCTTAATTTCTAAAACATGTTTTATTTCTAATTCTTTCCTGAGTTTCATTATCTCATTTTTCAGTTTGTAATTCTGATTTATATTGTCCTTTCAAATCTCCTTTTTTGAGCATCTTAGCGTGTTTTGAAGTGTTGTGGGGTATTGTTTTCTTAAAGCTTTTATTTTCTATAAGATGGTAATTCTTCTTTTATATTTTTCTATTATAATAACTTAAATTGAGTTTTATCTTCGATTTCTTATCTTTTTTGCTATTTTTTAATGAGTTTCTTTTTATTGAACTTTAGAGGGATGTTTGGTTCAGGGAGCTTTTCTAGCTTCACAAATCTCTCTTCTCTGTTCTATTCATGTAGTGTTAAAAGAAAATATGAGATATTACATTCTGAGATTCCCTAGCTCCGTAACCTGTTCCTACTTTTATCTTGGCCTTCTCTTTCCTTTACCTCTGTGGTCCCCATCCTCTCGGCAGAGGAGTACCTCCTCTAAAAGGAGTGTCTGGTGGCTCAAAACCACCAGTTCATGGCAGCTCTATGGTTCCTGTTCCTTTAGATTTAGTATATGCTTTAGATCTAATTTACCCACTAGCACAGTGAGCAAAATTCATTCTGGTTTCATCAGCTCTTCTACATTGGACCATTTGTATTGCAGTGAATAGATATTTAGGGATTCCCCGCTTATCATTATAATCTGTCAGATGCCTAATTGTTTCCCTTTGCTTTCCCCAGAGCAGATGCTAAAATCATATAGGTCTTGTGGTTGTTGGTGGTTTTCCCCTCCCATTAGTATTTTGGGGGATATCTTGTTACCCAGCTACCCAGTAACCCGCACTTGTTACCCAGTAACCATTCCCCATATGTCTTTGGGTTTTGTTCTCTAGTTACTCTGCACGTTTTAACAAGGGCATGCAGAAAGCTCTAAAATTATGCTACCCATGTCACTGTGCTCTTACCACTTTCTCTTAGATTTCTTATAACAGTATTATTTTTTTCCCTCCGAATCCTCTTTGGTTTATCTGTTTAATTTTACTTCATCTCAGTGTTTATGCAAAGGTTAAATGTTTGACAGGGTTTGCACTTAGTCAATTTAGTAAGATATCGAATTCTGTGTGTGTCCCTAAGAGCTCATATTTTATCTCCCGCTAAATAATTTCATGTTTTCTTTTGTTTTCAGTAGTGGATCTACTAAAGTATGTGTCTGCCCTGAATTAGCATCAATGTTTATATCTGTGAATTCTTATACATGTATATTCTCCTTACCTCCCTGTATTATCTTCCTGTTATTTTGGATGAGATTGTTTATATTAGAAAAACTCAAGCTCTTTGGGGCATTTTTTTAATTCTTAAGTCATATGAAAGATTGGTCTTTAAGTTTTGCTCTACAATTCGAACATGACTGACATTTTTCATTTTCATATTTATTTGTCACACAGTGAAGCTGTCATCATAAGGCATAACTGTAAAAAACTAAGAAAAAAGATAAAGTTGGAGAAGACTGACTTTAAAAGGAAAAGATAAAGGAAGAAAAGAAAAATATATGAATAAGAAATTTTGTGATTTCATTAGTAATATACTGATGATAACATAATAAATCAATAATCCCCTTATTTGACAAGCAGTACTGTTCTCTGTAAAACACATATCCATAAATATTCAATAATCTCTTATGGTAAAGTATAACTTATTAGGTCAGCTGATAAATTTAGGACAAAATTTCCTCAAGGGGAAGACCATCCTTAATGGGATGTTTTATTTGCACTGACCTAGAAAAGCTCTGAAAACCCAATGAGGTTTCTAATTTGTGCAAACATCTGTAATAGCTATCATATGCTTTATTGCTTTTTGATTTTCAAATCATGTAATTTTTGGCTCCTCTTGTTTCAATTCATTTCCTTCCTTCAAAATGTACAATGTATGGATCTTTAACAGTGGAACCTAACAAAAAGTTTGCAGTTTAGGGGTGCCTGGGTGGTTCAATCGTTAAGCATCTGCCTTCAGCTCAGGTCATGATCCCAGGGTCCTGGGATCGAGCCCTGCATCGGGCTCCCTGCTCAGCAAGAAGCCTGCTTCTCCCTCTCCCACTCCCGCCTGCTTGTGTTCCCTCTCTTGCTGTCTCTCCTGCTGTCAAATAAATAAATAAAATCTTTTAAAAAAAGTTTGCAGTTTAGAAAACTACTAAATTTCTCCCAAAGGTACTGACAAGATATCCAGGGTAAAACTCTACAGCTTCAGAGATTTGAAGGATTGGGAAATTTTGAGCTGTCCTGGCACCTGCCTTTATCACAGTCCTCTATTTGCAAATCTTCTACCTCTTCCACTTGTCTGTGATTATTTCCACTTGAATCAGTAAGTACTCCCTCAGTGCATTTCTATAAGAGTTATTATACAATCTTACTGCTTCACTGATTCCTTAAAAAAATCCTGTGTGTTTTGCTTTGTATCATAACTTCTTTTACTGGAAGAAGCATGAACATACATGATTTGCGGGAGAGAAAAGAAATGTACAAATGACAAGACAAATTGATGAAAAGCTGAAGAATTACAAGTGAACAGAAAAATCCAAATTTGGATGCATGTTATATTAAAACTCTCCAGATCCCTACATAATTCAGGCTTATTCAATTGTCTTCTTGTTTTATGTCTTACATGGCTGGATTTGTTTAGGTAAATTAGGCTCATGTTTATTGATACTTATAAACGAATTATGTTTTGCTTCTCTTACTTAATTTTTTCCAGGTGAATCAAGATAAATGCATAGTACTTTGGCAGAGATGAGATGCTGTTTTCCCCATTCTCTCATGCGCTTAGAATTTTCAAGCCAGTTACTACTTTAAATGCTCATGATACTATGTCATGACTCACTCAATGTCTACCAACCACATAAGAGATCAAGTTGAGAAAGATGTTATAATTAGATCATAACTAGAATTTCTGAAAATAATATTTGAATAATCCCAACACTTGTTATAAGGCTATTTACCACAGACACTAAGAGAAGACTTCGATTTCACTCATTACTACCAGGATTCTTATTCTCATGTAGTATAGATCCAATCTTCCTACATATCTAAAGCTACCACTGGACCTGTGAACTCTGAGTCAGCTGTCAGCAAAATATTCTACGTCTTCAAGTTACTCTCAGAACACCTTACTGCTCTACCTGAAACCAGACTACATTATGAGAGCATAATTTACCCTGCATTATTGTCAAGATGTGGCACAGTTCTTTCTTCCCATACTCCTCCTACCACAGGCTGAAAGTAGGTAATATCCAAACTTATTGAACAATCACCACATGTTAGAAATATACATCAATTTAGCTCACTTAATCCTTAAAACAACCCTATGAGATGGAAAATATTCCCAACTTACTAATGAGCAAAGTGAGCTTCCAAGAATTTAAGTTACTAAGGTTACCACATCTACTAAATGGTAAAAGTTCACTGGATTCCAAACTCATTCTAATAATCACTGTGATTTGATGCCTTTCCAAGACAGTTGAATTAACTGTCATCATTGAATTTCATTGCCTGTTCCAAAACATTTACTTTCCCTTTTCCTTGTGAAGCATTACTTCGTGAAGCCCAAACCACCAAACAATATCACTCACTTTTAAAGTCAACCGTTTCTCTCCTTGTCACTCTCTCTTATGTACCACAGTCCTAGAATATGATATTTCTTTTCACCAACACTCATGTTATCATTCTGGGTGATCTCTATACCCATGTAAAAGACCAATTCCAAACCCAGTCAGTGACCATTCTAGAGCTTTGTCTTTCCTGATTTTGGCACATCTTCCATTCTCTGACGTCAACCTCCTATCTTCCCAGCTACCTTGTTTTAGTAATTGACTGGAACAATTTCTCAATCTCATAAGCATCACTAATCCATTAACCTGAACTTTGTGATTTCTCACCACCTGAATCTCTACTCAGCCTTTAGCATTAGCCAGGAACTCCAGTACATTTCCCTAATGAATTCATTCTTACATTCTTCAGGATGATTATTTCATTATCCTCTATTCAAATTTTCAACACCCATTCTTCTTTCTCTCTTTCACATCATGACTTTGCTTTTTCTTTCACTGGGGAAGTAGAATCACTCGGAATAGATTTCCTCATCTTCCCACCACCATATCCATAAATTGGTCTGTACTTATAGTGACTTATTTTGATTTCCTGATGGTTAAAAATAGATTATGCATTCAACCTACTCTTATACAACCTACTCTTATCTTAGCCAACTCCCTTGCTTATGCAGAAGACCTCCCCATCTCCTTTCAGCCACTCCACTAAGGCCTCTGTGCCCACCAATCTTGTGCCTGCCTACTCTCACTAGGGTCCAGTGACTTCTATCTTTCCAGTCCCAGTGATCATCTCTTAGTCCCCATTTGATTCCACATATCTGTAGCATTAGGAACAGTAAATTAATGCCCTCTTTTAAAGCACTTAGTTTCTCTGGGGCGCCTGGGTGGCTCAGTCAGTTAAGCGGCTGCCTTCAACTCAGGTCATGATCCCAGGGTCCTGGGATTGAGCCCCACATCAGGCTCCCTGCTCAGTGGGAAGCCTGCTTCTCCTTCTCCTTCTCCCACTCCGCCTACTTGTGTGCTCTCTCTCTGTCAGATAAATAAATAAAATCTTTAAAAAAAATAAAAAATAAAACACTTCATTTCTCAGAAAAGGAAAAAAATAGAAACAATTTTCATGGAAACTGTAGACAAAACAAAATGCCATCATTTTCAGGCAACCATGGAAAATTATGTCATTCCACATACTTAAGCTTCCAAGAATTTAAGTCAAAATCTGTGGGAAATATGCAGTATCTGCTTGTGGGAAGGGCATAGAAGAAATGTATAAGAGATGGAGGATGCTTATCCAAGATACTTGAAAAAGTTTAAAACCTACTCCATCTTATTTGAAAGGCACCACCCCTGTTGCAAAGTTTATTTAAAATATTCTGGACTTATTTCTGAGATCCATGGTTGAAGAATCCTTTTAAGTGCATAAATAAAAGCCTATACTCCCAAGGCCATGCTATTTCTGTTTAAGGAAGAATTCGCTATTAAATCAGCATATAATATTTAAAAAATAGATTTGATTCTGAAAACTTATAAACATAAAAGAGACTCTTCCTACTCTCCTCATCTTCCTTGAACCTGTCTATTTCTTTCACAGGAGCTGGCCTCACACTCAAAACCTCTGGACTGAAGTTGTGTCAGCAGCTTTGTTTGCCGCCCACACACAGACACAGAGTCCTGTGTATTAAGTCCATGTTTAATAAGCTCATTCCCAAGATAGACTCATGAGCCAAACCAAAAAGGAGGAGCACATAGTCATGCTGTAAATAGCTTTGGCAGATTGCTCTTGAGTAAAGCATCAAGGTCAGCTCGTCATTGCTAACTCTGTTTTCTATTTCCTGGGAAAAACTCATTGTGATACTAATTGCTTTCAAATTACTCAAAGAGTTGTCCAACCATTGAGATCAGAACTGTGCCTGCTCAGATTCTCTTGCAAGAACTGGTAAAAGTGTTTTCCATTGTTATATAGAACCTAAAAATTAGAAGCAACTACTGTATTAGACTATAATGACAGATTTGTTGTCCCTGCCCTATTTGGGCTGATATTCCACCTGCCTGGCACCAGCAGCATTTTCTATTATACTGTGTGTGTTCTTTGCTTCATCCACTTATCTCCTCCTACAAATACATCCCATCCCATCTAGACTGAGCTAATTAGATTAGCCTCATTGTTCTAGCAACTTTTAAACTTCCTCTCTTAAATAGTTTTCTCCAACTAGTTCAAAGAGGTTGGGTCATTTTAGATATGTCTGTGTACCCAGGCCATGTAGTCTATGCCACAGGATGTATCTCATGACATGGGAAGAAACAGTCATTCCATTCCAACATTCATTTTTTAAAATATATTGAGCCTCCTTCCCCCAATTCTGAGTATTTAAAAAGGTAAAAATTAATATTTTCATTTCTAAGTGAGAGTCTATATTTAAATCAATTAATCCTGCATATATTATTTTTCTCAAACAAGCTTGCTAAGAAATTTTTTTTATCTGTTATGTATCTTCACCAGCACTTGGTATTGTAAGATTTTCATTTTTTTGATAATATATGGATGTGAAATGGGATCATATAACAATATTTTCCTCCCCAAGTACTAACAATATTGAGTGTTTTTAAAATGGGTATAAGCTCTTTGAATTTTGCCTTTTTGTGAAATGCCTGTTTATGTCTTTTGCTTTTTTTAATTTTTTTCTTTTTTTCATTATGTTATGTTAGTCACCATACACCACATCATTAGTTTTTGATGTAGTGTTCCATGATTCATTGTTTGCATATAACACCCAGTACTCCATGCGATACGTGCCCTCCTTAATTTGCTCATTTTCCTGTTGGATTTCTTACAGCTTTTGAGTTCTTTATATGCTCTGAATATTCATTTTTTGTTGTTTATATATGTTGCAAACATCTTCCAGTTTTTGGTTTGTCTTCTCATTTATTTTATGATGTCTTTGGATGGACAGAAATCCCAATTTTATTTAGTAAAATTGACCAAACTTTTAAAAAATGATTGCAATATTTGTATCTTATTTAAGAGAACATTCCTTTCTGCAAGGTGATAAATCCTTCCCCCAATTTTTATCAAAGTTTAAAATTTTGGTCTTTCCTATTCAAATTGTACGTCCATCCAGAATTTATTGTGTTCATGGGATAAAGTAATCAATTGTTCCCTCACCATTTACTGAATAGTCTCTGATACTCATTCTTCCCCCTCACCATGTGCAATTCATCACTGTCATACACACATGAGTACACCTGTATTTCTGCTTTCTAATGTACTGTATTAGTCTGTCTAGCTCTGTAACAAATAAATACTAGAGCTTTTTAGTAGATCTTAATATTTTCTGAGTTTCTCAAAAATTCTACTTGAGGACTATCTTAATAAATTTTGGATCTTAACTTTCTCTGTGCATTTTAGAATCCACTTATCAAGTTCCTTGCTAATAGATAGATAGATGCTGGGATGTAATTGACATATGACATTATATTAGTTTCAGGTGTATGATGATTCACTATGTATACTGCAAAATGATCATGACAAGTCTAGTTACCATGACTATAGTTAATAATATTGCTTTGCATATTTGAAAGTTGCTAGGAGAGCAGATCTTAAAAATTCTCATCATAAGAAAAAAGATTTCTTGTGGTATGAAAATGGATGTTATCTAGAAATAATTTGCAATACAATTTCCTTGATTTAACACTAGCTCTACATTTCATACTAGAGGACAATTTATTTTACAAAAGGGTATGGGATATAAAAACAAGCCAAATCATATTGTAAAAAATTCCATTTTTTACACAGTCTGGTACTTTTAACAAAATGCTAATGGAAATTTTTAAACTACTTTGTGAAACTCCAAAGGCTATGAAATAATAATAAGAGATTTTATTGTTTTTTTAAAGATTTTATTTATTTATTTAATTGACAGAGAGAGAGACAGTGAGAGAGGGAACACAAGCAGGGGGAGTGGGAGAGGGAGAAGCAAGCTTCCCGCCAAGCAGGGAGCCCAACACAGGGCTGGATCCCAGGACCCCGGAACCATGAGCTGAGACAAAGGCAGATGCTTAATGACTGAGCCACCCAGGTGCCCCAAGAAATTTTATGGAGAAGGGTTCATGACTGAATAATATGGGAAACCCATATGTCCTATCGACTACCTGAATATTCACAATGCGGATTAGTACATTAAATGCTCTGATCCATAACAAAGAAATAAATTAATTAATGATTCTAAAGCAATTACTGCAATTCTTAGAAAACTTATTAATATCTATTAAAATACAACTTGGCCAAGAATCTGATGAGACAGGAATATATCCATATATTCTTCTTATTTTTTCAAATAAATGATAAAATAAGTAATTTCTAAGGACCTACTAGTAAATGGAGAGGGTTTTATACAAAGCTACATTTTCAGACCCCAATAACCAGTTAAGAAAAATTCCACAAGTATTTTAAATAAGCCTGTGGATGTAGATCAATCTTTAGATGATTGACTAATTCTACCATCAAGTAACACTATCTTGTATAAAGTAGAAAAAAATATAAAATAATATAGCTGAAGAGTATCATACAGTTATCTCTTACTCATTTCTATTACACACCAAATAATTATTTTTTTCTCACTTTAATCCATACATATTCCAATCATTTAGTAACATTTATTGGACATAAAGCCTCTATAGTGATTTTCGTTATAAACAAAGCTTACTTTCCAGGAGTCAATGTTTTTGGTTTTTTGGATTTTGGAGGGGTTTCTTTTGTTTTGTATTTTATATATAGATTTCTTTATTTTATTATGTTATGTTAATCACCATACATTACATCATTAGTTTTTGATGTAGTGTTCCATGATTCATTGTTTGCATATAATACCCAGTGCTCCATGCGATATGTGCCCCCTTTAATACCAATCACCAGGTTGACCCATCCCCCAACCCCCTCCCCTCTAGAACCCTCAGTTTGTTTCTTAGAACCCATAGTCTTCCATGGTTCATTTCCCCCTCCAATTTTCCCGCCTTCATTTTTCCCTTCCTACTATCTTCTTTTTTTTTTTAACATATAATGTATTATTTGTTTCAGAGGTACACGTCTGTGATTCAACAGTCTTATACAATTCATAGCGCTCACCATAGCACATACCCTCCCCAATGTCTATCACCCAGGCAACCCATCCTTCCCACACCCCCACCACTCCAGCAACCCTCAGTTTGTTTCCTGAGATTAAGAATTCCTCATATCAGTGACGTCATATAATACATGTCTTTCTCTGATTGACTTATTTCGCTCAACATAATACCCTCCAGTTCCATCCATGTCATTGTAAATGGCAAGATTTCATTCTTTTTGATGGCTGCACAATATTCCATTGTGTTTATATATACCATCTCTTCTTTATCCATTCATCTGTCGATGGACATCTTGGCTCTTTGCATAGTTTGGCTATTGTGGACATTGCCGCTATAAACATCAGGGTTCATGTACCCCTTTGGATCCGAACATTTGTATCTCTGGAGTAAATACCCTGTAGTGCAATTGCTGGGTCATAGGGTAGCTTTATTTTCAACTTTTTGAGGAAACTCCATTCTGTTTTCCAGATTTGCTGCACCAACTTGCATTCCCACCAAGAGTTTAGGAGGGTTCCCCTTTCTCAGCATTCTGCCAACATCTGTCATTCCTGACTTTTTAGATTGAGCCATTCTGACTAGTCTGAGGTGGTATATTATTGAGGTTTTGATTTGGATTTCCCTGATGCCAAGCAACGTTGAGCACTTTTTCATGTGTCTGTTGGCCATTTGGATGTCTTCTTTGGAAAAATATCTGTTCATGTCTTCTACCCATTTCTTGATTGGATCATTTGTTCTTTGGGTGTTCAGTTTCATAAGTTCTTTATAGATTTTAGATACTAGCCCTTTAATCTGATATGTCATTTGCAAGTATCTTCTCCCATTCTGTCAGGTGTCTTTTGGTTGTGTTGACTGTTTCTTTTGCTGTGCAAAAGCTTTTTATCTTGATGAAATCCCAATAGTTCATTTTTGCCCTTGTTTCCCTTGCCTTTGGCATTGTTTCTAGAAAGAAGTTGCTGTAGCTGAGGTCAAAGAGGTTGCTACCTCTGTTCTCCTCTAAGATTTTGATGGATTACTGTCTCACATTTGGGTCTTTCAACCATTTTGAGTCTATTTTTGTGTGTGGTGTAAGGAAATGGTTCAGTTTCATTCCTCTGTATGTGGTTGTCCAATTTTCCAACACCATTTGTTGAAGAGACTGTCTTTTTTCCATTGGACATTCTTTCCTGCTTTGTGGAAAATTAGTTGACCATAGAGTTGAGGGTCCATTTCTGTGCTCTGTATTCTGTTCCATTAATCTATGTGTCTGTTTTTGTGCCAGGGCCACAGTGTCTTGAAGATTACAGCTTTGTAATAGAACTTGAAGTCCGGAATTGTGATGCCACCAGCTTTGCTTTTCTTTTTCAACATTCCTCTGGCTATTTGGGGTCTTTTCTGGTTCCATACAAATTTTAGGATTATTTCTTCCATTTCTTTGAAAAAAGTGGATGGTATTTTGGTAGGGATGGCATTGAATGTGTAGATTGCTCTAGATAGCATTGAGGTCTTCACAATATTTGTTCTTCCAATCCATGAGCATGGAACGTTTTTCTATTTCTTTGTGTCTTCCTCAATTTTTTGCATGAGTATTTTATACTTTTCTGAGTACAGATTCTTTGCCTCTTAGGTTAGATTTATTCCTAGGTATCTTATGGTTTGGGTGCAATTGTAAATGGGATCAACTCCTTAATTTCTCTTTCTTCTGTCTTGTTGGTGTATAGGAAAGCCACTGATATCTGTGCATTGATTTTATATCCTGCCACTTTCCTGAATTCCTGCATGAGTTCTAGCAGTTTTGGGGTGGAGTCTTTTGGGTTTTCCACATAAAATATCGCATCATCTGCAAAGCATGAGAGTTTGACTTCTTCTTTGCTGATTCGGATGCCTTTTACATCTTTTTGTTGTCTAATTGCTGTGGCTAGGACTTCTAGTACTATGTTGAATAGCAGTGGTGATAGTGGACATCCCTTCTGCATTCCTAACCTTAGGGGGAAAGCCCTCAGATTTTCCCCATTGAGAATGATATTCTGTGTTGTGTGTTTTTCATAGAGGGACTTTATGACATTGAGGTATGTACCCTCTATCCCTATATTCTGAAGAGTTTTGATCAAAAAGGATGCTGTACTTTGTCAAATGCTTTTTCTGCATCTATTGAGAGGATCATATGATTCTTGTTCTTTCTTTTATTAATGTATTGCATCACATTGATTGATTTGTGGATGTTGAACCAACCTTGCAGCCCAGGGATAAATCCCACTTGGTCGTGGTGAAAAATCCTTTTAATGTACTGTTGGATCCTATTGGCTAGTATTTTGGTGAGAATTTTTGCATCCCTGTTCATCAAGGATATTGGTTTGTAATTCTCCTTTTGGATGGGGTCTTTGTCTGATTTGGGGATCAAGGTAATGGTGGCCTCATAAAACGAGTTTGGAAGTTTTCCTTCCATTTCTATTTTTGGAAGTTTCAGGAGAATAGGTATTAATTCTTCTTGAAATGTTTGGTAGAATTCCCCTGGGAAGCTATCTGGCCCTGGGTTTTTTTTTTTTGTTGAGAGATTTTTGATGACTGCTTCAATTTCCTTAGTGGTTATAGGTCTGTTCAGGTTTTCTATTGCTTCCTGGTTCAGTTTTGGTAGTTGATACATCTCTAGGAATGCATTCATTTCTTCCAGATTATCTAATTTGCTGGCATATACTTGCTAATAATATGTTCTTATAATTGTTTGTATTTCTTTGGTGTTGATTTTGATCTCTCCTCTTTCATTCATGATTTTATTTATTTGGGTCCTTTCTCTTTTCCTTTTGGTAAGCCTCGCCAAGGGTTTACCAGTCTTATTATTTCTTTAAAGAACCAGCTCCTAGTTTCATTGATCAGTTCTGCTGTTCTTTTGGTTTTTATTTCATTGATTTCTGCTCCGATCTTTATTATTTCTCTTCTCCTGCTGGGTTTAGGGTTTATTTGTTGTTCTTTCTCCAGCTCCTTTAGGTGTAGGGTTAGGTTGTGTATTTGAGATCTTTCTTGTTTCTTGAGAAAGGCTGGTGTTGCTATATTCTTTCCTCTTAGGACTGCCTTTCCTGTATCCCAAAGATTCTGAACAGTTGTGTTTTCATTTTCATTGGTTTCCATGAATTTTTTTAATTCTCCTTTAATTTCCTGGTTGACCCATTCATTCTTTAGTAGGATGCTCTTTAACTTCCATGTATTTGAGTTCTTTCTGACGTTCCTCCTGTGATCGAGTTCTAATTTCAAAACACTGTGGTCTGAAAATATGGAGGGAATGATCCCAATCTTTTGGTATCAGTTGAAACCTGATTTGTGACCTAGGATGTGATCAATTCTGGAGAATGTTCCATGGGTGCTAGAGAAGAATGTGTATTCTGTTGCTTTGGGATGGAATGTTCTGAATATATCTGTGAAGTCCATTTGGTCCAGTGTGTCATTTAGTCTTTATTTCCTTGTTGATCTTTTGCTTAGATGATCTGTCCATCTCAGTGAGGGGAGGTATTAAAGTCCCTCACTATTATTGAGTTGTTGTCGATGTGTTTCTTTGCTTTTGTTATTAATTGCCTTATATAATTTGCTGCTGCCATGTTAGAGGCATACATATTTACAATTGTTAGATCTTCTTGTTGGATAGACCCTTTAAGTAGGATATAGTGTCCTTCCTCATCTCTTATTACAGTCTTTGTTTTAAAATCTAATTTGTCTGATATAAGGATTGCCACCCCAGCTTTCTTTTGGTGTCCATTAGCATGGTAAATGGTTTTCCACCCCCTCACTTTCAATCTGGGGGTGTCTTTTGGTCTAAAATGAGTCTCTTGCAGACAGCATATCGATGGGTCTTGTTTTTTTATCCAATCTGATAACTTGTGTCTTTTGATTGGGGCATTGAGCCCATTTACATTCAGGGTAACTATTGGAAGATCTGAATTTAGTGCCATTGTATTGCCTGTAAGGTGACTGTTACTGTATATTGTCTGTGTTCCCTTCTGGTCTATGTTACTTTTAGGCTTTCTCTTTGCTTAAAGGACCCCCTTCAATATTTCTTGTAGGGCTGGTTTTGTGTTGCAAATCCTTTAGTTTTTGTTTGTCCCTGAAGCTTTGTATCTCTCCTATTTTCAATGACAGTATAGCCGGATAGAGTATTCATGACTGCATATTTTTCTCATTTAGTGCTCTGAATATATCATGCCAGTCCTTTCTGACCTGCCAGGTCTCTGTGGATAGGTCTGTTACCAATCTAATGTTTCTACTACCATTGTGGGTTACAGATCTCTTGTCCCCAGCTGCTTTCATGATTTTCTCTTTGTCTCTGAGACTCATAAGTTTTACTATTAGATATCAGGGTGTTGATCTATTTTTATTCATTTTGAGGGGGGGATCTCTGTGCCTCCTGGATTTTGATGCCTGTTTCCTTCCCCAAATTAGGGAAGTTCTCTGCTATAATTTGCTCCAATATACCTTCTACCCCCCTCTCTCTTTCTTCTTCTTCTGGGATCCTGATTATTCTAATATTGTTTCGTCTTATGGTATCACTTCTCTCTCGAATTCCGCCCTCGTAATTCAGTAGTTGTTTATCTCTCTTTTTCTCAGTGTCTTTATTTTCCATCATTGGTCTTCTATACCACTAATTCTCTCTTCTGCCTCATTTATCCTAGCAGTTAGAGCCTCCATTTTGTTTGCACCTCTTTAATAGCCTTTTTGATTTTGACTTGGTTAGATTTTAGTTCTTTTATTTCTCCAGAAAGGGTTTCTCTAATATCTTCCATGCTTTTTTTCAAGCCCAGTTAGTATCTTTAAAAAACCTCATTCTGAACTCTAGTTTTGACATGTTACTAATGTCCATATTGATTAGGTCCCTGGCTGTCGGTACTGCCTCTTGTACTTTTTTGAGGTGATTTTTTTTTCCATCTTGTCATTTTGTCCAGAGGAGAGTAGATGAATGAGAGAACAAAATGTTAACAGGGTAACAACGATCCCAGAAAAATATACACTAAACACATCTGAAGAGACCTGAAACCAGGGGAAAAGAAAGGGAATGAAAGAAAAAAGGAAAAAAAAAAAGAATATGATCAAATATGATCAGGCTGGTACATAGATCAGTGCCACACACTAGACTTTGGGCATATTTTGGTCTGTTAGAAGAAAGTGCTTCCCAAAATTTTAAAGAAAGAAAAACTTATATATGTACAAAAATAATGGTAAATACGATGGGAAGGGATGGAATATGACCATAAAGATGAAAATTACAAAAGATTTTATAAAAAGAATTGATAAGAAGTTGGTTGAAAAAGAAAGAAGAGGAATTTAAAAAAAGGGAGAGAATGTGATTAGGCAGGGGACTAGAACAAAGCCATACACTAGAGATTTAGGGTATATTTTGGTCTGTTAGAAGAAACTATCCAAAAATTTTAAAGAGAGAACAACTTATATATATATATATATATATATATATGAAATAAAGTTAACTACTCTGAAAGGATAGAATGACTCTAAAAATGAAAAATAAAAAAGATTTTTTTATTTATTTTTTAATTTTTTTAAAGATTTTTATTTATTTTGACAGACAGCAAGAGAGTACAGGCAGGGGGAGCAGCAGGTAGAGGGAGAGGGAGAAGCAGGCTCCCTGCTCATCAAGGAGCCCTATGTGGGGCTCGATCCCAGAACCCTGGGATCATGACCCAAGCCAAAGGCAGACACCCAACCATCTGAGCCACCCAGGTGCCCCAAAAAAGATTTTTTAAAAAAGGGATTGATAACATGTTGGTTGGAAAAGGGAAAAAGAAAAATTAAAAAAAAAATAGGAAAAGGAAAAAAAGAAAATTAAAAAAGTTAACCTTGAAATACTACAGAATCATGGGGAAAAAGCCATGAATTCTATGTGCAGTATTCCCCTAGTGCTGGAGTTCTGCCGTTCTCATTGATTGGTAAACTTGGTCTTGGCTGGCTGTTCTTGCTGATCTTCTGGGAGAGGTGCCTGTTGCCATGGTTCCCAAATGTCTTTCCCGGAGGCAGAATTGCCCTGCCCTTGCCAGTCCGGGCTAAGTAATCTGTTTGGGTTTGCTCTCGGGAGCTTTTTTTCCCTGCAAGCTTTCCATACAGCTTTGGAGAATGAGAGTGAAAATGGCGGCCTCCCAATCTCCACCCCGGAGGAGCCAAGAACTTGGGGCCCCACTCCTTGGTGAGGCCCCAGAGAAAAGTAGTCAGTCACTCCCATCTCCCCGGTCTCCGGCTGCACTCCATGCTCACCCGGCCTGTGACCGAACATTTCTATCTCTGGCACACGACCCCATGTGGAGTCTCCAAACCCAGCAGATCCCTGCAGTGCGTTCCCATGCTGTTCCTCCCGGGGTAGGAAAGGATGTCTCTCCAGATCTGCCACTCGTTGGGTCAGTCCATGCTGGAAGAGCAGTGGCCTGACTGTGCCACGGATCATGGTGCCGAGCCCACTCCTTGGCTCCATCTCTGCAGCCGGCTTCCCTGCTCTGATACCTGGGAACTCTGCCACACTCAGGCACCCCCGGTCTTTCTGTGATCCCGAGGGTCCTGAGACCACACTGTTCCAGTGAGAGTTCCAACCCCCGCTTAGCCACTGGAGCAATGTCCCTCAGTGGAGCAGACTTCTAAAATTTCTGATTTTGTGCTCCACTGGTCTATCGCTTGCCCGTAGTGGCTGATGGAGGCCCCCTCCCCTGCCATCTATCTTCCCAAACATCACCTCGGATTCACTTCTCTGCACGTCCTACCTTCCAGAAAGTGGTCACTTTTCTGTTCAGAGAGTTGCTGCTATTCTTTTCTTCGATCTCCTGTTGAGTTCATAGGTGTTCAGAATGGTTTGAACCCTGTCTAGCTGAATTCCTGAGACCAGACGAAATTTAAGTCTCCTACTCCTCCGCCATCTTGCTCTCCCCTGTTTTGTTTTGTTTTGTTTTGTTTTGTTTTGTTTTGTTTTGTTGAAGGAATGGGATCCTCCAGGTTGTCAGTGAAAACCCCTCTCTAACAGTCAGGATTCTCCTGTCTGAGGGTGAGTGCAAGCAGCCTCTAGGCTTCACTTGGCATGTCTCTTTACTTAGATCTAGTTGAGAATGAGGTCTACAGTGAAATGTGACTATTCTGGAGATATAGGTCACATCAATGTGTGTGTTTTATGAACTATCCCACTCTTCATATTCTCCCTCAGCCTCAATAAACATTAATGGTGTTCCTCTGAGAATTCTTTCCCTTTCCACCCTTCTTGGGATATTCTTCCCCTAATTGAGTCACTTATTATTTCTGGCTTCTACAAGGCATCCAATTTTATTTGAACAATAATAACGAATTATTTTTTACTTTTCTTTTATCCTTTGAGTCATTTCACTGGAGTTTGGAAGAGGACAAGATATAAGCACATATGCCCATAACATCTTAAGCTAGAAATATGTTCCATTTAATAGCTGCTTTTATTTGTTTTGGTTTTACAAATAAATGATTTAGTTTTGTTTATTCCCAGGAAGTGAGACTAGTCACAACTACTAAATAGCTGGCATCTGTTAGCAATGAAACCAAAATGTATAGTTATATGTCTGCTGTGAATATTAGAATCTAATGTATGAATCACTTCAAAACTCCTACAAATATATAAATATTTTACCAGGGATGAGTTTTTAAATTACAAAGTACTATATGATAATCATAACAAATCTGAAGAACCCAATATGTAATATAAATCCCAAAGGTCTTCCCCTCTCCTGCTTATTCATATTAAACCACAACTGTTCAAAAGTTTAGTTATTTGAGTCTTTTTTTATTTCTCACATCTGCCCATTTGTCACAGATTTGAAAATTTTTAGATTACATTCTCTTCTGTGTATAGCTGGGTGTGATGTAGAAGACTATAAAAACTTGCTATTGTTTTATAGCTTGCTCGTTCACTCTAAAACACCGAGAGTACTTTATTGTGGTAATAAATGTAAGTGTACTTTGTTTAGACTGCCACATATCATTTTCTGGATAAACTATTGTGCCTATTTATAGATATTTAGCTCATTTTAATAGTTTGTTTAAAAAATTTCTTCAAGGAGCATCTTTCTTCACCTCTGTCAAAATATCTTCGTTGGATACATTCATAGAAGGGAAATTCTTGGTTAATTGGCATGGAAATTTTATGTTTTGATACGAATTTATAAATTTCTCCCAAAAAAAGAATGGACCGATTTACACTCCCATCAGCAGTTGGGGCCCATTCTCCACACAGCTAGCACCATGGGATGTCACCAACTTATTTTTGTATCAGTCAAAATAGTGTTATGGTGCCAAGAAAAATTAAATAAGTACATAACTAGTAAATCACAGTGGTTTAACACAAATAGAATTTTTTCTATCATGAAAATTTTCTCTTCTAACCTTGTCACTAAGCCATTGGGAACAAATGTTCTGGAAGGTTGTCATAGAAGGAGAAGAGAAACTATTTTTAAATGTCTAGATCCAATAGTAACATTATACTTCCTCTTGCCATCCCTTGAAACTCATCACTTGCCCCATCTAATTGCCAAGGGGTTGAGAAATATAATTCTTTTGCGTGATAAGAAGGAGAAAGATATGGTTACAGGTGAGCACTGGAAGTTACAACCTTGTTGTTACTAATAATGAGGGGTGAAAAGTGTTATCTCATTATGGTTTCAGTTTTCTTTCTCTTTTGTTATCTTTCTCCTGTGTTGTTCCTTATTTTAATTAATGACTTTTAAATTTTTATTACTGTTTCATAGGAGCTTCTCATGTACTGTGCAAAATATCCTTTCCTCTTATTTATTACAAATATTTTCCCTTAGACTTTCTGCTCTTAATTATAATAATGACATGTTTGGTAAATGACACTCCCTTTGAGAAATCATGAGTTAAATCCATGACACACCACACCATTTGGGTCTTTTATTTACATTAACCAAATCTCTTGCAAGCTACAAGGCTAAAAAGACATACATAATTAAAAATGTCATATTTCATGTGTAAAAGTGAAGAAAGTGACGCTGCATTACCTCAGCATAGCTTCTGGATTATTTCCTAATCTTCCCACCAGTATCTTTTTTTTTTTTTTTAACCAAGGGTCAGAATTTGTGAGATGCTGCCTGTGATTGGAAACTGTCATCCTAACATATAAATAACACAAGAAGAAGAGGCCTAATCCAGAAAAAATGCAGGACTGAAAATCTAATGAACAAAAATAATGCCATGTATACAGTAGTTCCAAATAAGCAGGAGAGGGCTGACAGCAGTTACACTTCAAAAGCATACATAAGTAATGCAAATATGTATTTGAGGGAACCTGTCCGAATTTGGAAAATTAGCAAAAATTGTAAATAAATGATGATTTTTAAATCAATAAGTCAGGCTCTGAGTCCAGGAGCTAATCCAGGCACTAATGGCAGCATCAGGCAGACCTTGTAAACTCACTTCATGGCAAGAGCTACTGGTTTGCTACCCTGGTTCTATGCTTCTTGTTGAGGGGGATTGGAAAGAATTTCTAAAGCCCTAATTTTGATTGGCTCAAGTGACCTCCAAACACAAAATGTACAAAACTGCCAGTTTTCTCTATATGGTTTTTAAAAGCCTTTATCCTTCAGGAAAATCCTTTTATAAAGCAAGAAATAATGGTGCCTTTTCAAATGAGCACTTCTGGTCTTTTGAAAGCAAGAAGGGCTAGTAGAGGAGAAGGTTCTGAAGGGGAAACTTCTTATCACAGCTCCCACAGCACATGCCAACATAGCAACTCTTCCTCCTGGAAAAGGGCCACAAATACTGTGCAGGTATTCTCACTCCCTTGGGCAAACTGAAACAGACATCCTATCAGAGACCACAAAGGATGACAAATACAATAGGACAGTGATTTCAGTTTGCACTCCACTGTAACCATGGCTGTGTTATCATCACTTCTGCTATGAAACACATTTTTCCAGACTAAATCACATTAGGTACAAACTCTGTGCCAGGCTGAAACTTGGAATGTAGAATCATGACTGGGAATTATGTTTTTTTAAGTCAAGTGTCAAAAGAATTGGGGTTACACAGTTGTAAAGAAAACAGAAATCCAGCACCCTTCGGATGAACATAGTAATTTAATTCTGTAAGCATTTTCTATTTTTTAATAATTTTTTATTGTTATGTTAATCACCATACATTACATCATTAGTTTTTGATGTGTTCCATGATTCATTGTTTGTGCATAACACCCAGCGCTCCACGCAGAATGTACCCTCTTTAATACCCATCACCAGGCTAACCCATCCCACCACCCCCTCCACTCTAGAACCCTCAGTTTGTTTCTCAGAGTCCATCGTCTCTCATGGTTCATCTCCCCCTCCTACTTACTCCCCCTTCATTCTTCCCCTACTGCTATCTTCTTCTTCTTTTTTTTTCTTAACATATATTGCATTATTTGTTTCAGAGGTACAGATCCGTGATTCATCAGTCTTGTACAATTCACAGTGCTCACCATAGCACATACCCTCCCCAATGTCTATCACCCAGCCACCCAGGCCCTCCCAACCCCCACCACTCCAGCAACACTCAGTTTGTTTCCTGAGATTAAGAATTCCTCATATCAGTGAGGTCATATGATACATGTCTTTCTCTGATTGACTTATTTCACTCAGCATAACACCCTCCAGTTCCATCCGTGTTGTTGCAAATGGCAAGATCTCATTCCTTTTGATGGCTGCTTAATATTCCATTGTGTATATATAGCACATCTTCTTTATCCATTCATCTGTCGATGGACATCTTGGCTCTTTCCACAGTTTGGCTATTGTGGACATTACTGCTATAAACATTGGGGTGCACGTCCCCTTCAGATCCCTACATTTTTATCTTTGTGATAAATACCCTGTAGTGCAATTGCTGGATCGTATGGTAGCTCTATTTTCAACTGTTTGAGGAACCTCCATACTGTTTTCAGAGTGGTTGCACCAGCTTGCATTCCCACCAACAGTGTAGGAGGGTTCCTCTTTCTCCACATCCCCGCCAACATCTGTTGTTTCCTGACTTGTTAATTTTAGCCATTCTGACTGGTGTGAGGTGGTATCTCATTGAGGTTTTGATTTGGATTTCCCTGACGCCAAGCGATGAGCACTTTTTCATGTGTCTGTTGGCCATTTGGATGTCTTCTTTGGAAAAATGTCTGTTCATGTCTTCTGCCCATTTCTTGATTGGATTATTTGTTCTTTGGGTGTTGAGTTTGATAAGTTCTCTATAGATTTTGGATACTAGCCCTTTATCTGATATGTCATTTGCAAATTTGATCAAGAAAGGATGCTGTACTTTGTCAAATGCTTTTTCTGCATCTATTGAGAGGATCATATGACTCTTGTTCTTTCTTTTGTTAATGTATTGTATCACGTTGATTGATTCGTGGATGTTGAACCAGCCTTGCAGCCCAGGGATAAATCCCATTTGGTCATGGTGAATAATCCTTTTAATGTACTGTTGGATCCTATTGGCTAGTATTTTGGTGAGAATTTTTGCATCCATGTTCATCAAGAATATTGGTCTGTAGTTCTCCTTTTTGATGGGGTCTTTGTCTGGTTTTGGGATCAAGGTAATGGTGACCTCATAAAATGAGTTTGGAAGTTTTCCTTCCATTTCTATTTTTTGGAACAGTTTCAGGAGATTAGGTATTAATTCTTCTTTAAATGTCTGATAGAATTCCCCTGGGAAGCCATCTGGCTCTGGGCTTTTGTTTGTTGGGAGATTTTGATGATTGCTTCAATTTCCTTAGTGGTTATAGGTCTGTTCAGGTTTTCTATTTCTTCCTGGTTCAATTTTGGTAGTTGATACATCTCTAGGAATGCACCCATTTCTTCCAGGTTATCTAATTTGCTGGCATAGAGTTGATCATAATATGTTCTTATAATTGTTTGTATTTCTTGGTGTTGGTTGTGATCTTTCCTCTTTCATTCATGATTTTGTTGATTTGGGTCCTTTCTCTTTTCTTTTTGGTAAGTCTGGCCATGGGTTTATCAATCTTGTTAATTCTTTCAAAGAACAATCTCCTAGTTTCGTTGATCTGTTCTACTGTTCTTTTGCTTTCTATTTCATTGATTTCTGCTCTGATCTTTATTATTTCTCTTCTTCTGCTGGGTTTAGGCTTTATTTGCTTTTTTTTCTCCAGCTCCTTTAGATGTAGGGTTAGGTTGTGTATTTGAGACCTTTCTTGTTTCTTGAGAAAGGCTTGTATTGCTATACTTTCCTCTCAGGACTGCCTTTGCTGTATCCCAAAGATTTTGAACAGTTGTGTTTTCATTTTCATTGGTTTCCATGAATTTTTTAAATTCTTCTTTAATTTCCTGGTTGACCCATTCATTCTTTAGTAGGATGCTCTTTAACCTCCATGTATTTGAGTTCTTTCCGACTTTCCTCTTGTGATTGAGTTCTAGTTTCAAAGCATTGTGGTCTGAAAATATGCAGCAAGTGATCCCAATCTTTTGGTACCGGTTGAGACCTGATTTGTGACCTAAGATGTGATCAATTCTGGAGAATGTTCCATGGGCACTAGAGAAGAATGTGTATTCTGTTGCTTTGGGATGGAATGTTCTGAATATGTCTGTGAAGTCCATTTGGTCCAGTGTTTCATTTAAAGTCTTTATTTCCTTGTTGATCTTTTGCTTAGATGATCTGTCCATATCAGTTAGGGAGGTGTTAAAATCTCCCACTATTATTGTATTGTTGTGAATGCGTTTCTTCGCTTTTGTTATTAATTGCCTTATATAATTGGCTGCTCCCATGTTAGGGGCATACATAATTACAATTATTAGATCTTCTTGTTGGATAGACCCTTTAAGTAGTATATAGTGTCCTTCTTCGTTTCTTATTACAGTCTTTGTTTTAAAATCTAATTTGTCTGATATAAGGATTGCCACCCCAGCTTTCTTTTGGTGTCCATTAGCATGGTAAATGGTTTTCCATCCCCTCACTTTCAATCTGGGGCTGTCTTTGGATCTAAAATGAGTCTCTTGCAGATAGCATATTGATGGGTCTTGTTTTTTAATCCAATCTGATAGCCTGTGTCTTTTGATTGGGGCATTTAGCCCATTTACATTCAGGGTAACTATTGAAAGGTATGAATTTAGTGCCATTGTATTGCCTGTAAGGTGACTGTTACTGTATATTGTCTGTGTTCCTTTCTGATCTATGCTGCTTTTAGTCCCTCTTCTTGCTTAGAGGACCTCTTTCAATATTTCTTGTAGGGCTAGTTTTGTGTTTGCAAATTCCTTTAGTTTTTGTTTGTCCTGGAACCTTTTTATCTCTCCTTCTATTTTCAATAATAGCCTAGCTGGATATAGTATTCTTGACTGCATATTTTTCTCGTTTAGTGCTCTGAAAATATCATGCCAGTCCTTTCTGGCCTGCCAGGTCTCTGTGGATAGGTCTGTTGCCAATCTAATGTTTCTACCATTGTAGGGTACATATCTCTTCTCCCGAGCTGCTTTCAGGATGTTCTCTTTGTCTCTGAGACTCGTAAGTTTTATTATTAGATGTTGGGGTGTTAACCTATTCTTATTGATTTTGAGAGGGGTTCTCTGTGCCTCCTGGATTTTGATGCCTGTTTCCTCCCCCACATTAGGGAAGTTCTCTGCTATTATTTGCTCCAATATGCCTTCTGCCCCCCTCTCTCTTTCTTCTTCTTCTGGGATCCCAATTATTCTAATGTTGTTTCATCTTATCGTATCGCTTATCTCTCGAATTCTGCCCTCGTGATCCTGTAGTTGTTTCTCTCTCTTTTTCTCAGGCTCTTCTTTCCATCATTTGGTCTTCTATATCGCTCATTCTTTCTTCTGCCTCATTTATCCTAGCAGTTAGTGCCCCCATTTTGATTGCACCTCATCAATAGCCTTTTTGATTTCGACTTGGTTAGATTTTAGTTCTTTTATTTCTCCAGAAAGGGTTTCTCTAATAACTTCCATGCTTTTTTTCAAGCCCAGCTAGTATCTTTAAAGTCATGATTCTGAACTCTAGGTCCGACATTGTACTAATGTCAGTATTGAGTAGGTCCCTGGCAGACGGTACTACCTCTTGTTCTTTCTGCTGAGGTGATTTTTTTCATCTTTTCATTTTGTCCAGAGGAGAATAGATGAATGAGACAACAGAATGCTAACAGGTTAACAACGTCTCCAGCAAATATACTCTATACAAATCAAAAAAGTCCTGAAACCAAGGGACAAGAAAGGGAAAGAAAGAAGAGAAAAAAAAAAAAAAAAGGAAAAGAAAAAGATAAAAACAAACAAAAACAGAACAAAACAAAACAAAAAAACAGAATACGATCAAATATGATCAGGCTAGTGCATAGACCAGTGCCACACACTAGCTTTTGGGCATATTTTGGTCTGTTAGAAGAAAGTGCCCGCTAAAATTTTAAAGGAAGAAAGAATTATATATGTACAAAATAAGGGTTGATACAATGAAGGGAGGGAAGGTGACTGTAAAGATGAAAATTATAAAAGATTTTATAAAAGGAATTGATAAGATAAGAAGTTGTTTTTTAAAAAGAAAGAAGAAGATTTAAAAAGAAAAAGAAAAAAGAGAGGGAGAGAATGTGATCAGGCAGGAGACTAGAACAAAGCCATACACTAGTGATTTAGGGTATATTTTGATCTGTTAGAAGAAATTGTATCTCAAAATTTTAAAGAGAGAACCACTTATATATATATGCCAAAAATAAGGGGAACTACTATGAAGGGATAAAAATATGACTCTAAAAATGAAAAATAAAAAATGTTTTTTTTAAAAAGGGATTGATAAGATGTTGTTTGAAAAAGGGAAAAAGAAAAATTAAAAAAAAAAAACAGTTAAAAAAATTAACTTTGAAAAACTAATGAATTATGGTAAAAAAAGCCATGAATTCTATGTGCAGTATTTCCCTAGCGCTGGAGTTTTCCCGTTCTCCTTGATTGGTAAACTTGGTCTTGGCTTCCTGGCTGTTCGTGCTGATCTTCTGGGGGAGGGGCCTGGTGCCGTGGTTCCCAAATGTCTTTGCCGGAGGCGGAATTGCCCCGCCCTTGTGACTTCGGGCTAAACAAGCTGCTCCGGTTTGCTCTCAGGAGCTTTTGTTCCCTGCAAGCTCTCCGTACAGCTTTGGAGGACCAGGGTGAAAATAGTGGCCTCCCAATCTCCGCCCGAAGGAGCTGAGCACTCGGGGCCCCGCTCCTCAGTGCGCCCCCAGAGAAAAGCAGTCACTCCCATCTCCCCGGTCTCCGGCCGCACTCCGTGCTCACCCGGCCTGTGATCGAGCGTTTCTATGTCTGGCACCCGACCCCGTGTGGAGTCTCCAAAGCCAGCAGATCTCTGCGGTGCGCTCCCGCACCACTCCTCCCGGGGGAGGAAGGGGAGTCTCCCCGGCTCTGCCACTTGTTGGGTCCCTGCTGGAGGAGCAAGCCCGACTGGGCTTCAGATCACAGTTTATGGCAACCCCGAGCTGAGAGCCTGTACCTCGGCTCCGTCTCTGCAGCCGGCTTCCCCGCTTCGATACCTGGGAGCTCTGCCGCACTCAGGCACCCCTGGTCTTTCTGTGACCCCGAGGGTTCTGAGACCACACTGTCCCGCGAGGGTTCCACCCCCCGCTTAGCCACTGGAGCCACGTCCCTCAGCGGAGCTGGCTTCTAAAAGTTCCGATTTTGTGCTCCGCGGCTCTATCACTTGCCAGAAGCGGCCAACGGGGGCCCCCTCCCCCACCGTCTATCCTCCTGAATATCGCCTCGGATTCACTTCTCCGCACGTCCTTCCTTCCAGTAAGTGGTCGCTTCTCTGTTCAGAGAGTTGTTGCTACTCTCTTCTTCGGTCTCCTCTTGAGTTTGTAGGTGTTCAGAATGGTTTGATCCCTATTCAGCTGAATTCCTGAGACCAGACGAAATCCAGGTCTCCTACTCCTCTGCCATCTTGCTCTGCCCCCCAGCATTTTCTATTTTTAAGCCATGTTTTTGGAGGCATTAACCCAGGACATAGAATTTACAATCTCTACCTTATTTAACTCATTGTCCATCACATTGCCTAGTGCCAAAAGTGTTTCAACAAGGGGATTAAAAACTTAAATATAAAAGACTGAATCCAAAAATGACCAGGATGAAGGCATACCAAAATGTAATTTAAAATATAAGTTTCCTACAAATTCAACTTCTCTTTTCTTCTAGTAACATTACAAAGTCAAGTTTTGAAAACTATTTTTTTTCCTTGTATGCATCAAGTTCTCCTAAGAATAAGCTGGGTGGTCTGCTGTATGGTACTGAAAGAGAATAGGAAAGCCTTTGAGACTCATTCTCTACCATTTCCTGCCTGACCACACCATCATATCGCTGCTTATTATTTAATAAGCATATGGCATTATTTGTTTACATTCTGCCCCACCAGGGTCACAGATTCTGTTTACTTTAGGGGTCATCAGGGTGACATAAATAAGCAAAAAAGGGCTAGATGAAATACAATGGGGAGAGCCCTTACATAAAATGAATTATACCAAAGTAGCCTACGCTGACTAAACACACTCAATTTTTCTTAAATTAGGAGTCTCTGTTAAAAATAACAAAATATATGTAAATATTTCCAAATTACATCTGTTAAAATGCACTTCTCAAAGATAAGACTAAGCAATACTGTGCCTTTGTATCCCTAGAAGGGGTGCAGAATCTACTACTGGGTTTTATGATGACTATTTGTTTAGTTGACTTGAGGGATTTCTCCTGCAAGAGTTGTGACTAGAGAGGACTCTCAATTTCCCATCTCATCCCCATCCCAACCAGGTGGGGACAATGGGAAGGTTTGGAGAGACAATTGGACAAGCAGAGCATGTGGCATGACCATGTCACGGGAGAAAGAAATGCAGAGCATGAGGAACACTTGACATCTTCCTCTGGATGCCCAAACATCTCTGGAGTGCCCTTCTGTTGTATCTCATCCTTGCTCAGTGCCCTACAATTGCTCTGTCAGGAAATTTAAAGGCCATTTGCACTTTAAATGAATAACCTGTTAACCCAAAATAAATGGGCTAATGATAGAACTTCAGTAAATAATCTAGGGTTATATAAAACTGGAAAATACTACCAGAATTATTAAAACCACCCTATGGAAATGAACTCCTACAAGAACTACAGAGAAAAGGAGACATGTTCCTGGAATTCAGTTGTGCTATAATCAGAAAAGGATGCAGAAGCCAGTCAATCCTTACTCTTTTATAGATAGAATAACTGAGACCCAAGAGAGTCATGTCCTTTTCACAAAACACATAGTATCTCAGTAGCAGAGCCAGAGCTAGAATTCAAACACTTTGATTCCTAATCTAATCCTGGTTCCTTCTATCGAATTACATGGTCTCTTTGTCAAAACAAATCTATCACATTTGATCTTCCATTTCAATAATGGCAGGTGGACCCGGTAGTAAAATATAGCCTGCAATTAAAGAAAGGCCACAGGAGGTCTCTCAGGGAGGTGGCGGGGGTGGGGGAGAGTAAAAGAAATCTCCCTATGCTCTTTAGGGAATCAAACAAACCTCAAATGGGTCAAGGTATAGCAAATCTATAATAAGCACCATTCTCTTAAAAATAGTAAATTTAGTAGTTCAAATGGAGAAATAAAACTGTAGTTGACAAATTATATACTTTTTCAAAATTTCAAATCAAGCTATGATTTATTTAAGTCAGCATTTTCAAACATTCACTGGGTTCTGTCCTGTAGAAGTATTAAGAGCAGATTAAAAAAATAAAGTAAAAACTGAGTACAAAAATAGCTTTTGTACAGAGGCGCTGCATTTCTCTATATTTCCACTAAATGTAGCTTATTGCAAAGAACTTTCATTTGAAATAAATGCTGAAAATTTCTTTTCCTCATTTTAAAAATTTCTGAATAATTTTGCTTTCATTCTGTGCTTTCTTTCCTGTCTTCAACAGTGATACAGATCTTTGATGTTGATATATAGATATATGTATCTATTATTATTTAATTAATTCCTTATTTTAAGCATTTCTTACTATTAAATGATGTCCTGCCCAGACCCAAAGTGGCCCACAAGACACTCACCTTCTATCCCTGACTCCATGAGTTTCTTACCATTTAAAGTTTGAGAATGGGTTGAGATGATTTCAGCCTCAAGAAAACCTCTAAGCATTCCCTTTACCAGATAAAATTCTGTGGTTCAGGTGAGTATCACCGATGTCTGATAATTCAGAGGGAATCAGATACTAGTTGATTCAATTTGTCTTTCTCCCCTGTAATAAGGTAGGATGTCCGATTTGTGTTTCAGAATCAATACACATCTCTACAGGAGAATCCTCTGGCTTGCCCTACCTGGGCACACGGCACCATCTTTTGGGTCCTGAGTCATATGTTCCTGTTGTGCCTCCACATGGCTGGCACTGCCTTGGGATCCAGCAAGTGCCAGCAAGTGCCCACTGCCTTCACCTTGATTGAACCAGTAGCTCCTGAACAGCACTTTCCTATCCCTCAGGACTGACGGACTCCTGTTCAATTGCTGTTCTCATGCAACCTGGTTCCACTTCAGCCTTCAAAATTCTCATTTATATATTTGCTCCACTACCAAGATCTGTACCTGCACCTGTGATGGCTCCAACACCATGGCTTTCCTACTAAAAGAAGTTTGGGGAGCATGGGGATGGTACCCACTCCCTTCCTTCTCAGTCATCCACTGCCTTCAAGGCCAGGTATGGGTCCGAAGTCATAGTCCCATCCATTTTCAGAAACACTCTTGTTCTTTCACATTAACCAAATTAGTTAATCTGTTATCTCATTAAACAAATATTTTGTGTCAGTCATTGCTTATATTGGAAACAAGACTATAAACATGACAGACACTGCCCCGTTCTTCAGAGAGTTCATGGTCTCAGAAGGAACTCTTCATATCTTCCCAAAGCTAATTATCTTAACACCCCCCTGCTCTTCACCCCCAACATCTTTTTATCATCAAGTCCTTCTCATTCTATTACTTTCTAGATTATTTCCTCCAAACTGGGAAGCCATTTGTTTTCTTGGTCTCTAATTTCCTTCCTGAAATGATGTCTCCACCTTAGAGAAACTACCCAATTTATTCCTCATAAAGAACAATCCTTTAGAAAAAAGCGACTTACCTCACTGGCCAAATAAAATTAGAACGGGTTAAACCCGAAAGAAAAAAACTCAGTGGAAAGATACAGAAAGACACAGGAAACCACACAGAGATGTGCAAGAGAATGACAGTTTTCTTATATCCAGTACCAGACCTTAGGAGCTGCCAAGTTCTATAGACTCAATCTACTTTCTTATAAGAATTCTAGTTAATTTAGTATTTAGTAACCAAGAGTGGGTTTCTGTTTCCTGCCACCAAACTACGCTAAACAAAGTGCTTTCCTTTCCATGTACAAAATCACCACCATCATTCAGGCCACCATCATCTTTTACTGGGCCTACAGTGATAGTGCTTCTAGTAGTTTCTGGTCTAATACACTGCCAATGTGGGTTACAGTGCTACCCAGCTAAAATATATACTATTCATGGCATGCTTTCCTACAACTTTTAAAATACCCTCATTGTCTACAAAATGATGTCTATATGCCTTAGCATAGCATTCCAGGCTCTGTGTAATCTGCACCCCACACACAACATTCCCCAGTAGTATACTTGCCATTGTCCTAAAACCACATTAATTGATGTGTGCACTTACCTCATGTTGTACCTTCTTCCATGATGCTTTTCTCTACATAGGCAATTATCTAAGTCTATTCATCCTTCACAGTTCAACTCGGCTGTATACTTCCTTGACGAATACTTCCACAATGAATATTTTCATTATTTCCCCACACCCCAAAAAACTAAAAATCGATATTTCATCTTTATAATAGCCCAATAAAGTTTAACCAACCCTGAAAACCTCAATGAAATTATTCTATTCATAATCATACCGTGTCTAATTACAAAGTTAGTATGCAAGCAGGATCAGATTCCACTATCCTTGCTCTTCCCAATGCAATAATTTTCCCAGTGTTACCTGTCACCATGAAAGTTTTATTTTCTAGGTCAAATAGACCTAGAATCTATATCATTCCTTGAATAATATATGTATCAAAAAAGATTAAGAAGGGGTGCCTGGGTGGCTTAGTCATTAAGCGGCTGCCTTCGGCTCAGATCATGATCCCAGGGTCCTGGGATTGAGCCCCACATCAGGCTCCCTGCTCAGTGGGAAGCCTGTTTCTCCCTCTCCCACTCCCCCTGCTTGTGTTCCCTCTCTCACTATCTCTCTCTCTGTCAAATAAATAAATAAAATCTTATAACACCCAGTCCTCCTTTAAAGAGGGCACGTAATGAATGGAGCACTGGGTGTTACACGCAAACAATGAATCATGGAACACCACAACAAAAACTAATGATGTAATGTATGGTGATTAACATACATAATAAAAAATAATAAAGATTAAGAAGCAATCAATAACTGGGGCACCTGGATGGTGCAATTAAGCATCCAACTGTTGGTTTCAGCTCAGGTCCTGATCTCAGGGTCTTGGGATTGAGCCCAGTGTTGGGCTCTGTGCTCAGCAGAGTCTGCTTAAGATTCTCTCTGCCTCTCCCTCTGCCCCTCCCCCCAAAAATTTATACTTTAAAAAATGAAAAATAAGGAAGCAATCAACCACTTAAGAGCAACTTAAATTTTTATTTCCCCAGGATCCAGAATAATTTCATATATTTCAGATTTTAATAAATCTTTTTTGAGGTACTGACACACAAATCTAAGTTTCAAAGCTTTCATTCAGTAGGAAAAATAGCTACAAGTCTGTTTGGTTATTTTTTATTTTAAAAGAAAAGCTTTTGGAAAAGCAGAAAGCTCTGTTAGGACTTAAAGATGGTAGACTGTTACAATAGACTCAGCAGGGAATGTTTAAGAAACTGGATTTTTTAAATCATTTCTTTTTCAAGATTCATTTTTAATCCTAAGAACATATTTTAGATTAACATCCATAGGAAACAAGGTTTTTTTGTGACATAATCCAATTGCTTTTTGATGTTAAATATAAATATGTTCTTAGAGAAATCTCTAATTTGTGGCTCAACATTTTTTTAAAACATAAAAGATATCAAATTTCAATCCAAAAACAATTACATTAAATTCTCTAAAGATTTAAATCAACTCTATCTCAAATTTACATCACATGGGGACAGCTTTTTCAGGTACTGGGAAACCTGAAATTAATATTGATTCAGGAAAAGTTAGGTATAAATGACGACTTGCCTTGAAATTTGAAATCAACCATATGGTGCTAAGCCAGGAGGGTTGGTGAAGAAACTTTTATTTGAAAGTTTTTTAAATTATAAAATGATGTATAAAGAAAGTATTCTCTGCTAAAGTATTTTATCTCTTTTGATGATGAAAATGTTTTCCATGCTATTTAATATTCCAACTTTTATTTATCCTCATATGAGACTCAGAATTTACTTTGAGCAACTTTTCTTAAAGTATGTTCTGCAGTACAGTAATCGAGTAGACATAAAATCATTACTTAATCTCTCTCTCTCGAAGACTCACAATACATAAATTATAATAAAAGCTCTGTGGAGAATTACAATGAGGTAAACTAATCTTATTTAACCCACCATTTCCTAATATCTTTTGAACATAGGAACTGTTATTTGATATGATACATATTTTTTAAATAAGCAATGAGAAATTTTCTCTTGGCACATCTTTGGGAATTTCCCTGTTATGCTGAGGGAATCTAAGTAGTTCTTGTGATTGTGCATAATGAAGCACAGAAGATCACCCCTGCAGAAGCTATTCACCTTTCCAGGTAAGAGAATGCCCTAAATGGGGAGCACATAACTGTGAGTGAAGGAAGACACATTTGCCCCTCTCTGAAAAGGTCTTTAATGAATAAGTGGGCTAAAATGAAACAAAACAAAGGCCCCAAGAAAGTTGTGGACATTACCAATCAGGAGATCACCATCAACAGGGTCATCGGGGGCAGACAACCAGTTTGAACCAAAATAAGACTGAGGACATGAAGCCCCATGGCAGATGTAATTTCCCCACTCCACCCAAAACTAGATGAGGGAAGTGTGAAGGAGGTGACTTAGAGCCCACTGGAAGGTCCCTCCTTCAAAACACTAGGTGACAAATCAATCTTATGGCTGGTAGATGTGAAGATATGAAATCCAAAAACATATGAGGTTAGATTTTTAAACAAACATTTTATAACAAAGTTATCAAAAGTTTTGAGGTCTTCTCATGTCATCTTTATAAGTTCAGAAAGAGGGATTTAACATAGTGTGGTGAGGAGTACTAACTAGAAAAAAAGAGTTTATATTTATGACACACTGAGTTGAGAATCCTCAAAAAATATTTATGTCTTTCTCCTCCACTGTTCCTTGAAAGGAGGCATTGTCTACCGTTTATCTCAATACCAAGCCTATAATAGCTGCTCCAATTTTGAAGGTTAAATCAAGAACTGTGTAGTAGATAAATTAGTAAAATAACATAAAATCCAAACTCTCCGCACCCAAAACCTTTCACGTTCAAACAATTCTCCTAGGAATGTATATTATCTATATTTCTTCATGTTCAAAAATGTTATATGTATACTATAGAAAAAGAGTATCTTATATATGGTTTTAAGATGTATCTAAGTGGGTAGACTGAGTAGAGGATCAGTAGGAATAGTCTTTTCACTGTGATTCTTTTTTTTTTTTAAGTAGGCTCCACACTAGGCGTGGAGGTTTAATAGATCTATGCTGAGATCAAGAATCACACACTTAATTGACTGAGCCATCCAGATGCCCTGTGAACTTTTTTTATAGCCAAAGCAATGGATTTGTTAGTTTTTCAGTATGACAATATTCACATAACTCAATAATATCTTCTATCCATTTATTTAGCTTCTTATGTACATGTGTGACTGGACTAGGATTTTCTTTTTAAGATTTTATTTACTTATTTGAGAGAGAGAGTGAGTGAGCATGAGCAAGGGGGAGAGGCAGAGGAAGAGAGAAGCAGACTCCCTGCTGAACAGGGAGCCTGACACAGGGCTGGATTCCAAGACCCTGAGATCATGACCTGAGCAGAAGGCAGATGCTTAACGACTGAGCCACCCAGGTGCCCCTGGACTAGGATTTAAAGAGGCATTCATATACATAGATATATCAGTTCTGGTAGATAGTGTAGCCTTCAACAAATGAGAAGAAATGGTGAGAAAAGTAAAATTTTATGTAAAGGCTAATAAATGTTACTAGATGTTTGCCATAAGATACATGGCCTGTCTGGTAATGTATTGCTAAATTTTACTCAAATAGTCACTTTTTTGAAGTCAGAGTAGGTTGCACCTCTAGTCTGGTCTGGAGAAGTAGAAGATGATCTTATCATCATGCTATCACATAGATAATAGCACATGATAAAAAGAGAGGCTCCCAAGGAAAGAACTTCTATCAATTCTAGAAGTTCTAAAGCTGCAGATAAAGGTCCTCATGGAGGGTCATACACATCACACTCAAGAGTTTGATATTTACCCTACAGGAAATGGGGACCAACTGAAAGAATTTAAGATGGAGTTGCGTGGTCAGATTTTTGTTTTAAATTGACTCCTCAATGCTTCTGAAGAGCATGCAATCTAGAAGCATACTCTCAATGCAGGGAAACTATTGAGGAAACTGTTACAATAATCCAAACAAATGATGGTGAGAGTCTAGACCAGGGCTGTTTTAAGAAGGATGAAAAGCTAGGGACTGATTCAAAAAACTGTTTAGACAGTCAAATAAGCAGTACATGGTGATTTGATTAAACGTGGACCATGAGGAGGAGTAAAAATCAATGAGAACTCCTGGGTTTATAGTGCTGTGACGGTGGGTGAAAATGGAATGATCTGGGTTAAAGCATAGAAGAAACGTGGACTTCAGGAGGAAGAAGGCAACAAAATATCTTTTAGTGAAAATCTGGACCTTAATGTGATATGAGGCATCAATTCAAAATTGTAGAAGACGTAGTTTCTATAACTTGCCAATTGTGTGCCTTTAAGTAAAGCACATGTTTCAATGAAGAAATAAAGACCAGTTCCATGTTCCTGTGTTGTTTAGAGAAACATGAAACAAAGGAGCCCAACAAACCACTCACCTTGACCCAAAGTAGTTCTGAAATTAAATAATAACAGAAGAACACAATTTGTTTTGTATTGTTCTATTTTTCATTGAGCATTTTGGTGAGTACAGGGAATGTAACTGAGTAAAATCTCAAGCAAATATAATTCCATGTTCTCCTTTTCAATAAATGTCAGGTCTTAAAACTAGTTTTGTGTATAACAGATGTTATAACTTCAGGCTTTTATAGGTTGGAAGAATCCTTCTATTACTAAATGATTGTTAGCATATCAAGAAAGCCAGTGGGTAGCTGTAAATCCAATTTGTATCTCAACACTTTTCCCAGTGATGATCTGGTGGCCTCAAGCCCCCAGGAGTTATCAGAGCAGGAGAACAAAACGGGAGGAGGTAGCAAACCGAAAAAGACAAGAGGGGAACGATCTGAATATTGCCTCCAGTAACCAATAATTCTAGCACATAATGTAACATTTTCCAATCTCATTTAACTTTAAAGAGCTTAAGAACATCCCATTTCTTCTAACAAGAACAGATGGGCACAGATGAACAGTCCGAATCATTTCATTCAATAGCTTCCTTGTTCCCACATGGTTTGCATATTCTTCTTCTAGTTGTTCATGTGTTTTACAAAATGTCCAAAGGAATACACACCAAACATTAAGAGTTGCTTCAGGGAAAGGTCATTCATACTACCAGCTTCTGATTTTTAGGGTGTTATTAATATCATAAAGGCCCTATGGCCCATTCCCTGTGCTCTTCAGAATAAATAAATGTTTCATTGTTATACTGCTGAGGGTATGCCTGGATAATATTGTGATTTTTTTCTTCATTTATTGTAATTCAAGCCTGCATAGTTATACCAATCAATATTTAAATAAACATCCTTATTTTCCTTATAATAAGTACAATGTACTTCAAAGTTGGTTGTTCAAGTATAGCAGTTCACCAATTCTGAGAAATTAATTTTTGTGACTGAATATTTTTCAAAAAATCTATCAGCCAACTTTTAAATTATTATATTAGAACTTTTACCTATTTCGGTGAAAGAATAAACCAATGTTTTTTGTTTTTTTTTTAACTAAAATGAGGTTAACTTCCTTTTCCCTAAAGTGTAAGCCCTTGATTTCACTACTGAGAGAGTCCAGGATCCCTGATATCATACTAGCAAATCTCTATTTCCTAGAGGGAAGGAATGCCCTCAAACATAGCTTCCAAAAATAAGACTTCAGTGAGATATATGCTCAATGTAGACAAGGTGATAATCTTGGTGGTTGTAATTGCCAATCCTCACCAAAAATCCCCAAATAAACAAAATACAGATTTGATTATTTGGCTTTCCATTAGTTTGGTTTGGCTGGTTTGGTTCAGCTACAGGGAAAAAAAAAAAAAAAGGACATGAAGCCAAGAAAGAAATGTTGGCTACTTTCTGAATTGCCTGGCCATTCCATCTACTTAACATAGAGCTTGAAATTGCTTGTGCTCCTTCTGTCTCTTACTTCTGCTCCTGAAAAAAATAAGACTTCTTCAACCAAAATGGCAGGAATGTTTAGCAAGTAACTTTTCTCTTCTTCTGCCAAGCTTTTGGCTTTTAATACCCGTATTCTCTAATATCAAACTTGTTTAAAATAGTCAGTGAACCATATAGCATTATTGTCCAGATCTTTTATTCTTATTTTTATTTTTTAAAAGATTTTATTTATTTATTTGTCAGAGAGAGAGAGCACAAGCAGGGGGAGTGGCAGGCAGAGGGAGAAGCAGGATCCCGCTGAGCAAGGAGCCTGATGCATGACTCAATCCCAGGACCCTCAGATCATGACCTGAGCCAAAGACAGATCCTTAGCCAACTGAGCCACCTCTTAATTTTAGATATATGCACACCTAAAAGAACTTAGTCTGCACATGAATTAAGAAATACCAGAAAAATATATGTCTTAAGGTAACCATGTTGAAATCCTTCCAAAGGGTCCTGTTATATAATTGCTGGAAATGGTGCTTTCTGAGATTGTCTCATCCATGACGGGCCAAAGTGGATCTTGAAAATGTTCAAATAACACATCCAAAGCACTTTTAAAAAGAGCTGTAGGAAGCCAAGCATACTATGAGGATTTTTAAGCTTGGTTTCTCTGAAGCAAGAAATGGATATGTGTCATGAGCATGGAGGACTTAAATCAAACTATAACAAATGGAATCAGTTCTAAAATGGACTGTGAGTTTTCTTCTTTACAGGAATGGAGAAAAGAAGGAATCCAACGATTGCTATGGAAAACAATGAAAAGATTCACATGATTCTCTGGCATGTTTCTTACAGAGCTTATTTAATTTGGAAGAAATCACCATGTTCCTCCTTGAGTCTTAGCAAACTATTACTAATAGGAAAAACAAAAAACAAAAAACTAGCAACTCCTAACCCAACTAGCTGTACCAGAAATGAAATAAAGTGGATATGTTGCAAAACTGTATCTCTGCTACACTATAATTTTTATTAAGTTCTTCTGTTGATAAGTGGTAGTTTTTCTGGTCATTTGGCCATCAAGCATAAATTTGCATCTAAGAAAGTTAGATAAACTAAATTAATTTACTTAGTACTTGAAATTTTGAAACATCTATAAATTGCTTACTATTGAAATCTGCCGATGTGCATAACCTCATATGAGAGAATGGGTCATGCCCTGGATAAAAACCAGATCTCTAATCCTTAGGGAAGAAATATATACCAAACTCATTTTAAAAGCACATGTAATATAATGCTGAATTGGATTTGTAATAACTCTTCACATAAATTTATGAACCAGCTAACATATGGGAATAATAACATTCGAATATCATACTTTGAAGTATTCAATTGTCCCACACATTAATACAGTAGCAAACAATATATATTGAATGTGCTATGCTTTGTGAAGCAATAACCACAAAATACTCTTCTAAAATTTGAACGCTGAACAATATTAACTTTAACATGTACTTATTTAAAACTATGGGTCATTCTGTGCCAATTTAACATTCTCAGGCAGAGTTAGAGAGAAATAACTACCAGTCTGGCCCTGCCTGCCATCCACGGTCTTGAAGAATCCTTCCAGCCCTCATGATTTCCCTGTGTTCCCTAATGTCTTTCTTTATTATCTTCCCTTGAATAATAGCCTAGTATGTAACCTCAGCACTTTGGATCATAACGTTTCATCCTTCTGGAATACCTCTCTTTTACTTAGAAACCTATTCAATTCTTTTTATGATTTAAAAACTTGCTCAAACCCCATGACCACCCAAGACTGAAAAAGATTGTTCCTTTCTCTCTATTTTTAACTCACTTATTATCCATGTACCAGACAGAGACTCTCTCTTGTTTCCTTCTCTTTGGTTGTATACAATCAGTTCATTTTCTCATCTTTTATTTTTAATATTTCCATCCTATTTCATAAGCTCCTTGAACAGAATTTTTGTGTCTTCAATTTCATTCGGTCCTCCATATGATGCTTCGGGGCCTTGCAGGTATTTGTAACCCAGTAAATATCTGTCTGTTTCAGTTTGAATGTCAGCAGAGTTCTATATGTTGGTGTTTTTCTACAGAAATTGAAACAAAGCTATTACTTTGACCAAAATATCAACAAATCTGATATTTTTTCTGTTAATACATCCTTGCTTCTGTGAAGCTAGCCAAACAATGTGTCATATTTACACAATAATACTCTATTTGTTTGACTTATTATGTCTTTGAAGCATTTTTTTAAACATCTGGGCTCATCGTGGGGGAATCATTTTGGGAGTTGAAATTTGTAAGACACATCCAAATAGACTGGGTAAGAGAGCTAAATTTATTAGAACTCACACATTGGTGGTCACATAATTAAAAGATAAAGTCTCCAAATAAACTAATGCTAGATTCTGCCATGATTCTAGCAAATGATTTTAATTTCTTAAAAGACTGAGAGGAACAAGAACCAGTCAATTTATCTCGGGAAGATATATCTGGGGAGAATAGTAAAATTTCCCACTTAACCAGTTTTTAAGAGTTGCATATTATTCTTAATGGATGAGGAAAAGCAAGTACACAGCTCAACTTTATGACAATTTTGAGACAGCACCAATTGTACAAAATAAAAGGTTCTTGCTTTACTGTCCATACAGTGACAAAAATATGGCTTATATTTATGTACAAATAGCATAGAAATTCACTCAAATAGATGTTTTAGTTATTAGTATTAATAATGTTAATCTACTACTCCTTGAAGTTTTAATATGTCCCAAATACTGTGCTTCAGATTTCATGCAAGTTATCTCATTTTTTTCTTACTAAATTCTGAAAAAAAAAAGAAAGAAAAGGGTGCACGCATTAGTCCTATTTTATAAATAACAAAACTGAGACCTAAGTAATGGAAATTGTACATTGTCTGACTCTCAAACACCAGTCATCAAAACCTATGCAAGAGTCATATTTTCTTCATTAAGAATTAACAACTAATAATTAAGTTTATAAAGTCATTCAGAAGCTGAGATTGACACAGTTTGCATCTATATTATATAATACAGTTATGTTAGCTCTCTAAAATATTTCTATCCAATTGAACCAATCTATGTTTATTTATAACTTACTGAAGGAGATGGAATGCAATGATAATGAAGTGTTACACTTTTAAAATTAATCCTTATTGTAGTCATTATGGTTTTGCTTTGGTCAAAAAAATATTTTATTTTATTGATAAAGCATGATCTTCATTTATTCTTAGGGAATTTAGAATTAACAATTGCTGGGCACCTGGGGGGCTCTGATGGTTGAGCGTCTGCCTTCGGTTCGGGTCATGATCCCGGAGTTCTGGGTTCTAGTCCCACATCAGGCTCCCTGCTCAGTGGGGAGCCTGCTTCTCCCTCTGCCTCTCTCTCTCTCTCTCTCTCTGTGTGTCTTATGAATAAATAAAATCTTCAAAAAAATTTAAAAAAAAGAATTAACAATTGCTTACAGACAGGGAAACTGGGAAAAAGTAAGATTGGCACATTCAGGATGAGAGAATAAAGTGAGTTCTAAGTTTTCAGCTTTTGCTAAGTAAATATAAAAGTAGGATCTGAAGGTAAGAACATCCTACACACACACACACACACACACACACACACACACACACACACACACACACGAGTCTGCGTTAGTTTTAACCAGCACAAAAATCCCTAGGAATTAAGTCACCGCTCCCATCTAGAACAAAAATAGATAATGTGATGTTGAGCTTTGTTACTTAAAGTTTAAGAAACTCACTCTTATAAAAGAAAGAAATATGTTGAAATCTATTCAAGTTTAATTTTGTAAGTAACAATTATTGTAACAATAGCAATCATTACATTGGATTAGACTTCTCTTGTTCATATGAGAGATCTTATAAACTTCAGATCCAACAAGAGAGAAGTTAAAACTAAATCTCTTTAAACACTTCCAAGACCAAATAATACATTGGTGTTACATTTACAAAATTATATTTTTCCTTGTCGGCATCATGGTCTACTGTTTCTCCTTGCATATGGAATGCGCCAAGAAGCTTATGTTCTGGAAAATGGTCTAATTTTGAAGATGTGTTCTTACAACAACATTAAGACCAGACAGAGAGCTGTGTAGGCAGAGCACCTATTTTCTTTCCTTTCCTCCTCTACCCACTATAGATCATAAGTGGGTGGTAGAGGAAACGTGGACACAGAACTTTGTCTGATTTCAGGAAATTGTGTAAACAAGGCCTTGATAATAGGTACTGAAATTTGGCAGAATGTTCAGAAGGCTTCACATGAGACATGAATGTTTTTATTCAGTAAATATATAATTATGACATGCATACCCAAATATTAGAGAAAGGAGAAGCTGATGTTTAAAGAAAGTCCCTTTATGTTTTAATATTGAAAGCAAATATTCAAATAGAATGATCTCATTTGGATATATTTTGAAATGATTGATAATGATATTATATTATATATTATAATACTTTAAGAAAGCCAGTAAAGCAAAGAGCTAAAGCCAGTAAAGCAAAGAGCTAAAATAGCAGAGTGGGAAGCATTTTAAATTGTGATCTATGGGACTTTGGGAAAATCACTTAGAAACATGAATTGTTTCTTCCTTTCCCTAAAATAAAATGGCCAAACTGAATTATCTGTGAGGTGCCTTAAATCTGGAAAATGGTATAAATGTATGAGGAAATACACTTCTGAAAAACTGTTTCTGATATAAACAATGTCACAAAAAATGTGTTTATAAAAATTCTGAGAGGTGACAGAAATAATAGGGAAATGAGGCAGTGAATAGAGAAAATAGTTACTTAAATATGAGGAATATGGTAAATAGAAATAACCAAAATAAAAGCTGGCTTCTTGAAAGGTTTAGTAATAAATGTCATCACCAGTTTTGTAATGGTAATCTCTCATAGTAAGAAAACTTTATAATAGTGAAGTAACTAAAATATCATTCATTCAACAAGTAAGTCCTGAACACCTACCTACTTTCCAGTAAGTAGGTGCTAAGCCATTGCTGTAGGTGCTTTGAAGAGATAATGACCCCAGACCTCATGAATCCCGCATGCCAACTTTACACAGACACATGCATACATACATTTATGGCATGTTGTGGCTAATTTCAGAAAGATACTGCATCCAACAAAAATAATCCACCAACAGCAACAAAAATAAATAGTGTTGGTTTGTACTTTCAGATGTCCCATAATCCTTCCTAATATCCTCCCTTTCCTCTGGGACAACTCTGTCCAACTTCCACACTCTTCTAACCTCTCATTCTAGAAACCTTCGCTCTTGGTTCTGTATTCCAATTTATTTCAAGTCCCAGTGAAGGTGAATGCTTTCTTCCCCTCTCAAGCCTTCCCTCCAGCCCTCCAGCTCTGCTTTTAGAATAAGGAATGTGTTGTTGTCATATAAATGATACAATATCACACATCCTTCATCCCCAGCCTTGTTATTTTGATTCTTCTCTTACTCAACTGGACTTTATCCAAGAATATTTACTAAGGGATACATTTCCTGAGTTGTTTCATATTTCAGAGTGTGCCTTTATATTTGAGTGGTAAGTTGACTGATCAAAAAGCTCAATAACTTCCCACCTTTTCTCAGGAATTTATATTAATTTATTAAACAGGTATTTACTGAGCACATTCTATGTACCATAAATTGCTACAGGTGCTGTGGATATAGCAGCAAATAAGGGACATCTGGTTCCTGCTCTGATGGATCTTTAGCTAGATGATCTACATAGACACATTTCTATTCTTTGGCATTGATGGCTATGTGAAGATGTCTGAGGCCAAACTGATTTTTTTTTTAAGTTTTCAAGTTTCTTACTTTATTCAGATTGAACGCCTGAATAGTTATATTTTCATTCTTATGATAGTCTATAACTTTATCGAGATGAAGTTATATGCAGTGTGTGCCCATTTAAGTTTCAAATTCAGTCATTTCTTCATTTCAGAGAAATTTTCCTATGCTGTGTCACTTAATATTTTCTCTTTTATGTGTGTAATCTATTTCAGAGACACCAATTATTTTCTGTCAGATTATCTCATTTGTCTTCCCCATTATGGTTTTTTTCTACTTTAATCTTTTTTTTTTTTTATTTCCCCTCTGCCTTTACTGTGATTATCTCAATATTTTCTTCTACTTCAGGAATTTAATGTTCAGCTGAGCCTATTCTCCTCTTTGTAATTTCATTTGTTCTGTAGCATGCTATTTTGGTAGAATGGTATTTTGCCAGATAATTTCACATTATTGCTCATCCTTAACTTGAGAAGCTCTGTCCAGAATCTCTAATTATTCTTACAGAGTGTGCCAGAACTTTCAATTTTATGTGACTTCATCTCCAGATTACCAGAGAACAGTTAGCCTTCTCTGGCTGCAACAGTTTTAGGCTCAGTCTTACGTTATATTCATTGAGAGAAAACCCAGCGAACTGAATTAGAGAGCTTTCATGATCATTGGTGGGATGGGGTTCTGCACCCTGTTCTCCTACTGAACAATTCTCTTCCAGGGATCACCCCACCCAGTGAGCAATGTCTCCTATTTCCAAGATAGGGATTAGCCTTGCAGTTTTGGGGGCTCCTCTCTTCTATTCTCTGAAGCTAACACTCTGAAGCCAGTTCTGCTCCTATATAAAAAGGCAGTCTACTTTAATGTATATGCTTTTCACTGATCTCTACAAAACTAACATTTCTACTGACAAACAGAAGGGGAATCAGACAGGGCAAACCTCAAGCCTTCCTCTTTCCAAATTTAGAAACATTATCGAAAAATCTTCTATTAAGTCATCACAACTGCCTGGGGCAAGAGTAGAAATGAGGTGAGGGAACAGTCTAGTTTCCTGAAATTTTCTCTACACATAAATATCATGGATCATGGATTACACCTTTATCCAGGCTGGGACTCTGAACAATGAAAACAGAAAAGCCTAAGCTTAAAAATAAGAGTTGAGGGAGGAGGAAAAGATGGCAGAGTAGGGGACCGTATTCCAACTGGTCCCCGGAATTGAGCTGGATATCTACCAGACAACCTTGAACACCCACAAAATCAACCTGAGATGTAAGAAGATAGATCTGGATCTCTACAAACAGAATTTCACAAGCAGTTGGTTTTGAGGTATGAAGCAAGGAGCCGTGATTCTGCAGGGAGATATCAGAGGATAAACAGAAGGGAGAGGGAACTGTGGTGATCCCACACAGCCAGTGAACAATAGCCTCCTGAGCTGGGGACCGGGCACAGACTCGCAGACCAGTAGAGGCAGGGAAAGGACTTTAGGGCAGATCCCCAGACTGAAACCTGGAGCAGTGGGGCCACACATGTGAACTGGGGATGGCTGGCAGTTTTAGAAGCACAAAGGGCAGAGATGTGCCCCGACCTGGAGGCAAGTACTGGGAGCCCTGATGAGGGGCACACAACCCAGGACGCTGCAGTTTATAGTAGCACAGACAGAAACAGAGATAATGTGGCCTGGAGAACTCACTGAAGAACAGACTGTGATCTCTGTGCTCTGAGGCAGAGGATTGGAAACGATCTCCTCTGCTCTGACTCTTGGAAGAGATGCGGAAAGCTGCCAGGGAAAGCCACCAGAGAACGAAAGCCCCAAAAAACCAGTTTTCACTGAGCCCATTCCGCACCACAGGGGGTAGGGCAACTCTGCCCAAACAGGGTGCCCTCCTCCAGAAGACAGGTTGGGAGAACAAGAGGCAGGCAACCCTAAAGTCCCTATAAAACAGGTGCATCTTGCTTGGGTTGTGGTCAATAATTTGGATTCTGTACAGTCCCTCAACCACCCCTCAACAGAGTGACTAGGAGAAGGAACCCCTAAAATAGGAAAGACTCAGAGACTGTGACTTCTGCCACAGATTTACAAATGGATACAGATATAACCAAGATGTTGGAAATGGAATTCAGGGTAGCAATTGTGAAGATAATAGTTAGAATGGAGAAATCTATTAATGGCAACATAGAGTGGCTAAGGGCAGAAATGAAAGCTGAACTGGCAGAACTTAAAAATGCTATCAAAGAGATCCAATCTAATCTAGATAATCTAACAGCTAGAGTAAGTGAGGCAGAACGAATTAATGATCTAGAAGACCAATTGATAGGAAAGAAAGAAAAAGAGGAGCCCAGGGAAAAACTACTAAATATCCATGAAAATAGAATCAGAGAAAAAGTGACACAATGAAACATTCCAGTGTCAGAATTATTGGGATCCTTGAGGGGGTGGAGAGAGAGAGAGGACTAGAAGATATATTTGAGCAAATCATAGCTGAGAACTTCCCTAATCTGGGGAATGAAACAAACATTCGTGTCCTAGAGGCAGAGAGGACCCCTCCCAAGATCAAGGAAAACAGGCCAATGCCCCGGGCAGGTAATAGTAAAACTCACAAATCTTAGAACCAAGAAAACCATCTTAAGGGCAGTTAGGGGGAAGAGATCCCTTATGTACAGAGGGAGGAACATCAGAATAAGGTCAGACCTATCCACAGAGACCTGGCAAGCCAGAAAGTCCTGGCAAGACATATTCAGGGTACTAAATGAGAAGAACATGAAGCCAAGAATACTTTATCTGGCAAGGCTGTCATTTAGAATGGATAGAGATGCAGAGCTTCCAAGACCGGCAGAAACTGAAAGAATATGTGACCACTAAGCCAGCCCTGTAAGAAATATTAAGGAGGGTTCTATAAAAGGAGAAAGACACAAAGAGTGATATAGAACAGAAATTTACACAATCTATAGAAACAAGGTCTTTATAGGCAACATGATGACAATAAATTCATATCTTTCAATAATCACTCTCAACGTGCATGGCCTAAATGCTCCCATAAAAAGGCACAGGGTTGCAGATTGGATAAAAAGATAGGAGCCAACCACATGCAGTCTACAAGAGACTCATTTTGAACCTAAAGATACATCCAGACTGAAAGTGAAGGGATGGAGATCCATATTCCATGCCAATGGACCTCAAAAGAAAGCTGGGGTAGCAATTCTTATATCAAACAGAGTAGATTTTAAGGTAAAAACTGTAGTTAGAGACACAGAAGGACACTATATCATTCTTTAAGGGTCTATACAACAAGAATATCTAACAATTGTAAATATCTACACCCCCAACATGGGAGCAGCCAACTACATAAGCCAACTGTTAAGCAAAATAAAAAGACATATTGATAATAATAAGTTAGTTGTAGGAGACACCAATACTCCACTCTCAGCAATAGACAGATCATCTAAGTGGAAAATCAACAAAGAAACAAGAGCTTTGAATGACACACTGGACCAGATGGACCTCATAGATATATACAGAACATTCCACCCTAAAACAAAAGAATACTCATTCTTCTTGAGTGCACACAGAACTTTCTCCAGAATAGACCACATACTGGGTCACAAATCAGGTCTCAATCAATACCAAAAGATTGAGATTATTCCCTGCATATTCTCAGACCATGATGCTTTAAAAATGGAACTTAATCACAAGAAAAAATTTGGTAAAAATTCAAACACTTGGGAGCTAAAGGCCCCTCTGCTCAAGAATGTTTGGGTCAACCAGGAAATCAAAGAAGAATTTAAACAATTCATTGAAACCAATGAGAATGAAAACACATGAGTCCAAAACCTATGGGATACTGCAAAGGTGGTCCTAAGGGGGGGGGGGGGAAATACATAGCCATCCAAGCCTCACTCAAAAAAGTAGAAAAATCCCGAATTCATCAACTAACTTTACACCTTAGAGAACTAGAGGAAAAGCAACAAATGATGCCTAAGCCACACATTAGAAGAGAAATAATTAAGATTAGAGCAGAGACCAATGAATTAGAAACCAGAAACACAGTAGATCAGCTCAACAAAACTAGAAGCTGGATCTTTGAAAGAATTAATAAGATAGATAAACCACTGGCCAGACTTACCCAAAAGAAAAGAGAAAGGACCCAAATTAATAAAATTATGAGTGAAAGGGGAGAAATCACGACTAACACCAAGGAAATAGGAAAAATTATTAGAAATTATTATCAACAACTATATGACAATCAATTGAGCAACTGGAAGAAATGGATGCCTTCCTGGAAACCTATAAACTCCCAAGACTGAAACAAGAAGAAATTGACAACTTGAATAGGCCAATAACCAGCAACGAGATTGAAGCAGTGATCAAAACCTCCCAAAAAACAAGAGTCCAGGGCCTGATGGATTCCCTGGGGAACTCTACCAAACATTCAAAGAAGAAATAATACCTATTCTCCTGAAGCTGTTTCAAAAAATAGAAACAGAAGGAAAGCTTCCAGACTCATTCTATAAGGCCAGCATTACCTTAATCCCCGAGCCAGGCAAAGACCCCATCAAAAAGCTGTCCATCAACAGAAGAATGGATAAAGAAGATGTGGTATATATATACAATGGAATATTATGCAGCCATCAAAAGGAATGAGATCTTGTCATTCACAACAACATAGATGGAACTGGAGGGTATTATGCTGAGCAAAATAAGTCAATCAGAAAAAGACATGTATCATATAATCTCGCTGATATGAGGAATTCTTAATCTCAGGAAACAAACTGAGGGTTGCTGGAATGGTGGGGGGTGGGAGGGATGGATGGCTGGGTGATAGACATTGGGGAGGGTATGTGCTATGGTGAGCGCTGTGAATTGTGTAAGACTGTTGAATCACAGACATGTACTTTTGAAACTAATACATTATATGTTAAAAAAAAAAAAAGAAGAAGATAGTAGGAAGGGAAAAATGAAAGGGGGGAAATCGGAGGGGGAGATGAACCATGAGAGACTATGGACTCTGAGAAACAAACTGAGGGTTCTAGAGGGGAGGGAGTTGGGGGGATGGGTTAGCCTGGTGATGGGTATTAAAGAGGGCACATATTGAATGGAGCACTGGGTGTTATGTGCAAACAATGAATCATGGAACACTACATCAAAAACTAAATGATGTAATATATGGTGATTAACATAACATAATAAAAAAAAGAATTTCAGACAAATATCCCTGATGAATATGGATTCCAAAATTCTCAACAAAATCCTAGCTAATAGGATCCAGCAATACATTAAAAGGATCATCCACCACGACCAAGTGGGATTTATCCCCGGGATGCAAGGGTGGTTCAACATTCGCAAATCAGTCAATGTGATAGAACACATTAATAAGAGGAAAGAGAAGAACCATATGGTCCTCTCAATTGATGCAGAAAAAGTATTTGACACAATACAGCATCCTTTCCTATTTAAAACTCTTCGGAGTATAGGGATAGAGGGAACATTCCTCAAGTTCATAAAATCCATTTATGAAAAACCCACAGTGAGTATCATCCTCAGTGGGGAAAACATGAGAGGCTTGCCCTTAAGATCAGGAACACGCCAAGGATGCCCACTCTCACCACTATTGTTTAACATAGTACTAGAAGTCCTAGAAACAGCAATCAGACAACAAAAAGAAATAAAACGTATTCAAATTGGCAAAGAAGTCAAACTCTCTCTCTTTGCAGATGACATGATGCTTTACGTGGAAAACCCAAAAGATTCCACCCCCAAATTACTAGAATTCATACAGCAATTCAGTAATGGGGCAGGATACAAAATCAATGCCCAGAAATCAGTTGCTTTCTTATACTTTTTAACAATGCAAATGTAGAAAGAGAAATTAGAGAAACGATTCCATTTACAATAGCTCCAAAAACCATAAGATACCTCGGAATAAACCTAACCAAAGAGGTAAAGAATCTGTACTCTAGGAACTACAGAACACTCGAAAGAAGTTGAAGAAGGCACAAAAAGATGGAAAAACATTTCATGTTCATGGATTGGAAGAATAAACATTGTTAAAATGTCTATGCTACCCAGAGCAATCTTTACCTTCAACGCCATCCAATTAAAGTTCCAATGACATTTTTCAAAGTGTTGGAACAAACAATCCTAAAATTTGTATGGAATCAGAAAAGACCCCGAAACACCCAGGAAATGTTGAAAGAGAAAAACATTGCTGGGGGTATCACGTTGCCTGATTTCAAGCTATATTACAAAGCAGTGATAACCAAGAGAGCATGGTACTAGCACAAAAACAGACATATAGATCAATGGAACAGAATAGAGAGCCCAGATACAGACCCTCAACTCTATGGTCAAATAATCCTCAACAAAGCAGGAAAAAATATGCAATGGAAGAAAGACAATCTCTTCAATAAGTGGTGCTGGGAAAATTGGACAGCTAAATGCAGAAGAATGAAACTCGACCATTCTCTAACACCATACACAAAGATAAACTCAAAATGGATGAAAGACCTCAATGTGAGACAGGAATTCATCAAAACCCTAGAGGAAAACATAGGCAGTAACCTCTTTGACATCGGCCACAGCAACTTCTTTCAAGATACATCTCCAAAGGCTAGTGAAACAAAAGCAAAAATGAACTTTTGGGACTTCATTAAGATAAAAGTTCAGCACAGCAAAGGAAACAGTCAACAAAACTAAGAGGCAACCCACAGAATGGGAGAAGATATTTGCAAATGACACTACGGACAAAGTGCTGATTTCCAAGATCTATGAAGAACTTCTTAAACTCAACACCCAGAAAACAAATAATCATGTCAAAAAATGGGTAGAAGACATGAACAGATACTTCTCCAAAGAAGATATACAAATGGCTAACAGACACACGAAAAAATTTTCATCATCATTAGCCACCAGGGAAATTCAAATCAAAACCACATTGAGATACCACCTTACACTAGTAAGGTGTAAGAATGGCAAAAATTGACAAAGCAAGATGTAACAAATGTTGGAGAGGTTGTGGAGAAGGGGGAACCCTCTTACACTGCTGGTGGGAATGCAAGTTGGTACAGCCACTTTGGAAAACAGTGTGGAGGTGCCTCAAAAAATTAAAAATAGATGGGGCGTCTGGGTAGCTCAGTCATTAAACGTCTGCCTTCGGCTCAGGTCACGATCCCAGGGTCCTGGGATCGAGCCCCGTATCGGGCTCCCTGCTCTGCAGGAAGCCTGCTTCTCCCTCTCCCACTCCCCTTGCTTGTGTTCCCTCTCTTGCTGTGTCTCCCTCTGTCAAATAAATAAATAAAATCTTAAAAAAAATTAAAAATAGATCTACCCTAAGACCCAGCAATTGCACTATTGGGTATTTACCCCAAAGACACAGATGTAGTGAAAAGAAGGGCCATATGCACCCCAATATTCATAGCAGCAATGTCCACATTAGTCAAACTGTGGAAAGAGCCGAGATGCCCTTCAACAGATGAATGGATAAAGAAGATGTGGTCCATATATACAATGGAATATTACTCAGCCATCAGAAAGGATGAATACCCAACTTTTACATCAACATGGATGCGACTGGAGGAGATTATGCTGAGTGAAATAAGTCAAGCAGAGAAAGTCAATTATCATATGGTTTCACTTACTTGTGGAATGTAAGAAATAGCATGGAGGACACTAGGAGAAGGAAGGGAAAAATGTAGGGAGGGAAGTCGGAGGGGGAGACGAAACATAAGAGATGATGGACTCCAAGAAACAAACTGAGGGTTTTAGAGGGGTAGGGTGGGGGGATGGGTTAGCCCGGTGATGGGTATTAAGGAGGGCAGGTACTGCATGGAGCACTGGGTGTTATACAAAAACAATGAATTGGGGATCACTACATCAAAAACTAGTGATGCATTGTAATGTGACTAACATAGTATAATAAAATAAAATTAAATTTAAAAAAATAAGATTTGAAGATTACCATAGACTTACCTACAAGCTATTCCTACTTACTAAGTTATGGCTTTGTAGATGTATATGTAACATCAGTGAGAATGAAACTTCATTCTGAGCTGGAAGTCAGTGTATCTGGAGTCAACAACAACTAAGCTCTAAAGAGATAGAATCAGGCTGTCCGTTTTGCTTCTCATGGTTTATGTGTGAACACCACTGGGGAGCTAGCTAAGTGTTGCTATGTCCTGTGAGTTACATAGAAACTGTAAACTAGAGAAGGCCTTAGAACCTAGTAACCTAGGAAATGCTGGAGAATATGAGATACCAGGAGCTGCTACTAGATGTCGTCACAACTGACAGTAAAGAAAACTACTAAGTGCTGCTCCATGATTCAGCAGACTGTGGCACTGAAGGAAAAGCAACAGCCAGTATTTGAAACAGTTGTTAAAAGATGATCTCCCAACTAGGAGCTTTCAAAGATGTTGGGCATCAGGATTAACTGATTCAATATTATCCAGTAATAGATGAGGACATGACATCAGGAAAGAGAGTATAAATTGTCAGATTTTTTTTTTCAAAATACCCCTTACTCTGAAGAGAAAAATAAGATGTTTCTTCCAGGAAATTTGATGGATTTCAAGGCTTTGTAACTCTGGGTATGTTGTCAACCCAATTACAAAGATTCTGATTTTGAACTCATCCATCATATCCTAACATAGAACATAGCCTGGGAATATAAAGTCATTTAAAAATAAAGACCCCAATTAAATAAATCTGCAGAATGTCTTGGAATCTATCTCAGTGTAAATTTGAAATGGACCTTGAAAGGTAATGCAGGTCAGTCTCCTCAGTTTTCAAAAAAACAGGATGGCAAGTCAGCCTCCGGTGTATCTGGAATTTAAATCACATGGATCCTTCTGTAATCAACAGGGATAGAAGAGCTGCACTCAGGCACTTGTCAGAGGATTCCACTGTAAACAGACCAGGACACAGCTCTTGCCCAAGGCTTACTTGAGGGAGATGATATAGGACAGACACTGTCTAAGAAGATGTTAAAATCTTTATTCCTCAAGTTTCTCCAAACTTGTCCCCTGTGTTAAGCCAAATGTCAGGTTTTAGAAGGAAAAAGATCTGGATCACATTATCTTAATTCCCTGTAGAAAGAATTTTAGTGAGCTAAGATTTCAATGTTATATTCTCCATCTTGCTCAAAGTCATAATCTAAAGAACTCCAATATGAAAAAGAATTATTTTCCATTTTACAAAGCTGGATTGAAGTCTCAAGATAACTGCAATTAAAATTTTAATAATCTGGGTTTTTTTGTAAAATTCAAGGACAATAAAATATTTGTTTCTCTGGATCAGGTTCTATAATGTTGTGCTTGAGGACATACTCAGAAACCTGACAGACCCGGTTCAAATTCCAACACTCTTCTACTTACTGGTTGTGTGATAGTAAGCAGATTACTTCATAGATGAAATCAGGATGATCAGAGTACTGGTCTCATAGAATAAGGGTTAAATAAGTTAATATATGTTCAGAGCTTTGATGACTGACATGTAGCGAGCTATTCCAAAAGGGCAGGGAAGACATGACGATAACTTACACAAGTTCAGTAGCAATAGTGATGGAGAGAAGCAGATAGATGGAGAGATGTTTAGGAGTTAATATCGACAAGATGTCGTACTGAAGTGAATATGGAATGTAAAGCAAAAGGATCTCTAATATTACACCTAAGACTAGGTCTTACACAACTGGAGATGAAATAACATCATAAAAACAGAGTACACTGAATTTTTTTTTTTTTTTAAGTAGGCTCCATTCCCAGTGTGAAGCCCAATGCGGGGCTCGAACTCACAATCCTGAGATCAAAACCTGAGCTGATATCAAGAGTCAGATGTTTAACCAACTGACTCACCCAGGTACCCCCAGAGTACACTGAATCTTGACTTCAGTTTGGATCTATTGAGTCCGAGGTGCTTTTGAAGTAGCTAATTGACAGTTTGCTATTTAGATCAGAGGCATAATAAAGCAGTCTGAACTGGCTATGTAAATGTGGAAGTTAGCAGTTCCACAAGAGGATGGGTGACTAGAAAGATAGTTTTAGATGAAAATAGAACTAGAACTAAGACCTGAGGAAGTCCAGGGGTATTATAATCTTATCACACTGATACACTAATTCGTATACTAGTACATCTACCTCATATTTGTTGAGGTCAACTCTTAAAAATCCACATTAATAGGAAACAGGGATGGTGGACATAGATAACCCCATCTGGAAGAAGCAAGACAGAATGTCTTAAAACATGTTATAAAATACCTTTATTATAAGTGTATTTTTTAATTTTTTATTTGAGTGTGGTTGACACACAATGTTACATTAGTTTCAGATGTACAGCATAATGACAACTCTATACATTGCATTATGGTCACCCCAAGTCTAGCTACCATCTGTCACCATACAACACTCTTACAATATTATTGGCTGTGTTCCTTATGCTGTGCCTTTTACTCCCATGACTTACTCATTTCAGTTCCAACCAATATCACAATTTGGTGAGTCTGTAATCAAAGAAAACTTATCTGACTATTCACAGTTGGGCTTCACTTGGTTTATTATTCTGAAATGCAAAATTTTAAAATACATTCTGACTTTCTTTAACACTTTCCTCAAGCTTATTTACACACACATCTTAAAGAAATTTTAATATGTTAACGACCATAAGAGTAATGCAGCTATAGACCTTCCTTACATGCAAGTTCTCAGGAAAAAAAGAAAATAGCCCACATTAAATGAATATCCGAGGCAAAATAGCTAAATTATAGTTTGTGAAAGACTGTGGAGGATTGAGAATGAATGAGGTAATTAATACTCTTTACATTAAATGTGACAGTTTTTCCATTTGTAAAAATGGATAATATAATAGTATTTATCTTGTAGGATTTTTCTGAGGATTAAGGAAATTAATATAATTAAAGATCTTAAAATAGCGCCTGACACATGGGAAGAGGTCAATAATATATAATGGAGGATTATGGCATGTTTTTCAGTAAACTAATGCATATTTTTAAGGAAATAATATTGTTTTTTAAATCTTCTTCAACTAGAAATTAATTTTAGAAAAAAATAATCAGAAAATGATTGATTCCAATTCATCAGTAGTTGGAGATAACACTAAGTTTTACTGAAAATAAAATATTCAGTGAAAAGTAAATTATCATGAGGAATTTACATAAAATTTAAACTATGGACAACTAAATACAATAAGTCATCATTAATGCAATAATTAATTGGTTTAGTTTAATAAAAACTACCTAGGATAGACCATCTATTACAATAGGGATAACTATTATACCTAATATATGTGGATAGATAGATGATAGATTGATGACAGATTAGATAGATAGATGATAGGTAGATAGATAATAATAATGATGATGATGATAGATGGTAGATAGATAATGATAGATATAGATTGATATGGATATGGGTATAGGTATAGGCATTTCCCTAAGGATAATCAACTATTTTAATAGGAATAAGAGGGAAAATTTGCATGTTGACTATGTAAAATAAAAGCATTGTGTTAATATTAAATTTTCTGAATAATATAATTGTACTATGACCTTTATAGGAGAATGCATTTGTTCTAAGGAGATAAATGCTAAAATATTTAGGAATAATGTGTTGTGTGCCACTTTCCTCTGAATTATACACACACACATATTCACAAAGAAAAAGAAATCAAATGTGCTAAAATGTTAACATTTAGTGGACCTAACAATAGAGCAACACAAAGGAAAACATAATAAAGCAAAATAAACAGCACAATTTTCTTCCAAAAACTATACCAATCAGTTATGTGCCTTATCATTTTATTAAGTCATTTATATTAACACCTTTTCAATATTTCTTACATATCCATATCTTCAATATTAAAATGTGAACTCTTTCTGTCTATACATTACATTCCCTGTACAATACATTACAAACAGTAGGGACTTAAAAAATAATATAATAAAAATATAAATAAATAAATAAATAATAAAATAAAAAAATAAAAATCATTTTATTAATTAACATCCATTGCATCAATAACCATTTAAAAGGGATTAGCATAGGATTTCACCAGATGAATAAAGATTTAGTATACTGTAGTGGACACTGTCATTGTTCTGTCTGAATCCTCTTGGATATTTTACCCATTCTGCTAGCCTTTCCTTTGCTACTAGTGTATGCTTTTTGTTTCCAATGGCTCATATCTGCAACTATCTTCCAAGAACTGGCCTTGCGCTATTGACCAACTTTACCCAGAAGTGAAGCCAGAAAATCCAGAACCAGGAGTACCTGGGAGTTTACCTCCCAACTCACCCCCTTAGGATGGCCCTTAGCTAATGCCTAATCAATGGGCCAGCATGAACATCCAGCAACCTTGATTCAGGATGAGAATCACTCCTGAAGGTATTTTACATTCCATAAAATCCCTGAAGTTGGATCCATTCCTGGTCTTCTTTTATTTAGCTTTTCCTGCTCTCTTTCTTGGGTTTCTCCTGAGAACACTTTTTTGGGGTTTTTTGTTTGTTTGTTTGTTTGTTTGTTTGAAGATTATGTATCTCTTCAAGAGAGTGAGAGAGAGAGAGGCTGTGGGAGGAGGAGCAGAAGGAGAGAGACAAAGAGACACTGCACTGAGTGCCGAGCCAACCTGGGACTCAATCTCAGGATCCTGAGATCATGACCTGAGCGGAAACCAAGTCAGACACTTAACGGACTGAGTCACCCAGGCGTCCCATGAGAACACTTTCCTAATATAGCACTTATAACCAAACCTTTATTTCAAGCTCTGCATCATTCTAAGACAAATATATTTCATCACAGATTTTACCTTTTTTTTCTTATACTTTTGTACCAAATTGAGTATCTTATAAGTCCCCCGAGTAGATGGTAAATTAGCATTCCTCCCAGACAGCAATAATTTCAAAGCAGTGTATATATATTTGGACCTTTCTTCTCCCATATTAAGTTTTATTTTAACAAAACATTGCCTCCCAAAGAAATACAAATTCATACTCAAAAGCCTTAGACAAGATAATCTCTTAAAAATGTGGCAGATGGAAAAATTATACTTTAAAAAATGCACAGCAAAAGTTAAAATAGATCCTCTTTACCCATGTATCTTTCAAAAGTTCCATATCTCATTAAAATTTTCTAGTTCTCACTCTTTTCCAGCTCTGCTCACACAAAACTACTATTCAATGATGTCCCAGCTCTGCCCTGACACTACTTCTCCCATCTTCTAGGTGTTTCCTAATACTGCATGCACACACACCCACATACGCACACAAGTATAACATATAAATATATACACTTTCATATAGAGTTCATTTAATTATGTTTGTATATACTGATTTTAATGCAGTATTTGTTTAGTTTAAATAATGTAATGAGCATTTCAATTTCCAACCATAATAGCCAAGTATTATACCTCTGCCCTGAAAATTTGAAGCCCCTTATATTAAGAAAAGATATAACTGAGGTTAACTATTTTTCTGACTCCTATATATAAATTCTTATTTGAACTTAATTCAGAAAAAAATTTCGCTGCTTACTAAGACACATTAAATAAAGAAAAATAAATAAATAGCGATTGGTAAGAAAAATAAAAGAATATGGAGAAGACATATATAATGGAGCATGGAAAGGAACTGGTTTTATTATAAAGAAAGGACAAATTAATCATGGGTGTGAGAAAGTGAAGGAAGGAGCGAGGATCAAGCATTGCATGTTGCTTGCTGCCTGCATTTTCCCTTGCAAGTTTCCGTTATGCACCAGGATAGACATGATTATGAAACACATTGTTTCTTCAATGACATCACTTAAATATGAGAGTTTCTATATCTTTTCTCTCATTTAAATTGGCATAACTCAGGAAAAGAGACTATGGAAATGGGATAATAGCTTTTTAAAAAGTCATACTAATAAACTGGTGTCACCCAGCACCTAAGATTAAACATCTGTCTCTTCCCCTAGAAATGTAAAAGATGTAAATTATGTAAATTTTACATGTTTTATTATTCCATAATACCCTATCCTTAAAGATCAGAGTAATTAAAGAAGAATGTGATATCTGCTGAGGAAAATTTTACAAAACATACTAAAATATTCTCAACACTTTTAAGTTGTTTGAAAATTAGTATTTGACTGGTAGTAGCTTTAAACATATATTTTCCCGAGTTAATCCATATATCCAAGGATATATGTCTTTCCTATATTCTTTTATTTTTCTCACCAATCGCTATAATTAATTATAGAAGATTGAACATATGCTAGGACTTATACAGAAGTAACTAGCACAAAAGCAAACAAACGAACAAAGCAAAAAAAAAAAAAAAAAAAATGCTGTTGCCTGGAAAGGGATCTCCTTTTTTCCCACCCACTAGTACTCCCAGCTGTTTAGACCTTGGCCCCAATATTTTTCGAGATTGAGAAGCTTTCTTGCTATAGTCATCAAACCACTTATATTTCAGAGTTTGCTCATGTATTTGTTTGTTTGCTTAGTCTTTTGTAGTATCAAAAACAGCCAGAGTCAAATGGTCTTACAATGAGAAATATTACTTCGCTGCAGATCCTGAGATAACAAGGGCAATATTCCTCTCATTTCTATTTAACTCAGAAACATTATAAGAAAAGGTGGAAAAACCTAGGCAACACTAGGATGCTGGCTTTAAATCTATTCTAGCTGACAACAGCATGTGTTTACTACTAAAAGACATTTTCTTTTGAGAACTCTAAGAAGCAAATAGGAAAGAAAATTAAAAAACAACCACTTTGACTTTTTTCAGGTCCAAAATATGGTAAACATCTCTAATGACTAAACCAACTGTAAACAATACCTTCACACATCTTTTTATTTTACTTTGATTTTTTTCCTAGATGCATGCCGCAAAGGATGCCTTCATTAGGTAAATGCCAGTAGAAATATAATTAATGCCTCAATTGAAATAAAAAGAAAAGTGTTGAGGAGCCTGGTTGGCTCAGCCAGTTAAGTGTCTGACTCTTGATTTCTAATGGGGTCATGATCTCAGGGTTGAGAGATCCAGCCCCAAGTAGGGCTCCATGCTCAGTGCAGTATCTGCTTGGGATTCTCACTCTCTCCTTCTCCCTCTGCCCCTCCCCCTACTTGTGTGCTCTCTTTCTCTCTCTCTCTCTAAAATAAATAATTTTTTAAAAGAAAAAGAAAAGTGTCAATTACTGAAAGGAAATCTAACAATTTTTATTTTAGCAGCTTTTTGTGTTTGGAAGGTTTTCTAGAAAATTTATGGTGACATTATAGTAGCTAAAGTCACAAATTAAAAACTCAAAATAAGACTTCACTAGTTTCCCCCAAAACAATTAGCACGCAGTTTTCTTTAATTTATACATATTGTTTTCAGGCTTATTGAAATTATTGTTTCCTCTAATTGTTTTGTTCTAAATGTTCAAAGAAAAAATTGCAATGCAGATTAGAAAAGGAGACTAAGAGTAATACTTAGTAAGAGAAATACCACCAAATGCATAGAATTATATCACGGTAATACAATCTTTTCTTAATATAAACACTTATTATTTCATGGTGGTATATACATGTATTTCTTAACATTAAATGACTCATTACTCGAGAGCTTCATCATAGGTGAGAAAATAATTTTTGGAAACAATATTTATACCATGAATGTTTTGGATTAAAGTATAGCATAATTAGCATAGCCAGAGGAAAATAAGAAAAAAAAACTGATAATTGCATTCGTGTTGTCTCCCATGAAAATAATAAAATATGACACAAAAAATAACAAGAGGATCACATGAATCAAGGACATAGGATACTGTGATAGACATCTTCTAAGGTAGCATCCATGGATCCCTCCCTGTTTGATCCCTTCTTCTTGACTGTAGGCTGGACCTCATCATTAACTTCTAATGAGGGAATATGGCAAAAGTGATGGAGTGTCACTTCTGAGATTAGGTTATAAAAAGGCTCTAAATTAGGTTTTGACTGTATTCTCTCACTCTCCTGCTCACTCAAAGAAGCCAGCCAGCATGTTCTGAGATGCCCCTCTTTTTTTGTTTTGTTTTGTTTTGTTTTTGAGATGCCCTATTCAAAGATACACATGGGTAACAACTGAGGGAGGGAGACCCTGGCCAACAGCCAGTAACTGAATCTTGCCAGCAACCACAGGAGTGAGCCTAGAAGTGGGTTCTACCCCAGTCAAGCTTTCAGATGAGATCAGAGGCCCAGTCAACACCCTGATTGGACTCTCGTGAGGGACCTTGAGGTAGAGGTACCCTGGTAGCCTCACCTGACGCCTAAATCACAACAACTATGACATAACAAATGTTTGTTTTAAGCCACCTCATTTTAGAATAAATTGTTATGCAGCAATAGATAACTAACATAAATGCCAATTGCAAACATATTGGGTATGGTGGATAGGTGTTCTGCATCTATGCCCATATTCTTTCATAAATTACAAAATTGCTAGAACTGTAAAATTAAAAACTGTGTTTACTAGGGTTCACTGTAAGTTGGTGTTTTGAATGTAATTAAATTTTGCTAATTAGAAGAAATTTACTGAAATTTGGCAGGCAAAAATTAGATAGAAGTCATCTTTCTGCTACCGTTTTCAGCTTTGCAGCTTGGTCATGGATAGGTGATGATTTTCTGCAGCAGTGTTCTAGGGTATAGTCTCTGGTTTCAAAGGGGTCGAGTGGTACTAAAGGCCATGGAAGTCCCATCTGCAATGGCCATGTGCTCTTGAACTCAACAGCTCAACAGGTAGTCAGTCTCCTGGCTCTTTTACCCTTTGGATATGGAACAGGTAGAAGCTCCCCCAGCAGATCAGTTTCACGCAGTTCAGGGAGGTCTGACTGGCAGCCGGTCAGGAGCCCACCCCTCCAGTCCTTCCCACAGTTACACCAATTAGTTCTCCTTCTGCTTAAAATATCCAACACAGTTTCTACCTCCTGCAATAAACCACATTCATGCTTGACCATACACTTATAAAAAGCAGGTGCTATATCAATTGTGGGGTTTTTTTTGTTCAACATCTATTTGTTTCCATGATACACTTGTGTGAGATCACCTCTATGTGATACTGAAATATTGAGTTCATTTGGCTAATTTAATAAAACTTGTTTGCTCCCCAAATTTGTATTGATTACTTTCTTTTTATTATTAGGAATCTCTTTTCCCTCATAGTTCTTCATCTCCAGACACTAATTCTTAGTCCTTTCCCTTCATCATAAGCCCCCCCAAAATTGAGAATTTATTCCATACATCTTAATACAAATGAATAGATTTAGTTCTAAAAATCTCTGACAAGGCAATTTCAGGTGTCCTGAAGGTCAAATTATGTTCATTCCGAACTTCTTATCTATTCAATTTTGCAAGGTTTCCACTGAGATCGTGATCCATTTTTGCCAGAAATATTATAGGAACAAAAAAAATCTCATTTTGGAAAAAATGGAAGTAAAAATGTTGTAATTTAGCTTTATTCTTTATTAAACAAATCCTTTTACATTTACTGATTAAATAGAGATTGATAAACTAGCCCTTTCTAATGGTGAAAAAACTTTCTCTTCATTCACACAGTTTAAAGCCAATTAAGAAAATTATTTACTTAAAAATGGAAGTACAAATTTTTGTCATTATCACAGAAAATCAAATTTGTTAGCAGACTGTAAAATGAGCTCACGATTTTATCCCAAATTTGCCCTCTTATAACCTAAAAAAATAATAATAATAAGAGGCGAATAGAAAAAAGAAAAAGAGAGATGTTTCTTGTTTATTTTACAAAAGTAATTTCTGTAATGTAACTAAACTAAGCATGTTTATGAAGGTAAAAGGATAGCATTTTCCACATTCATGATTATTAGTGTCAAGTCCATTCTTGTATCAGTTATACTGTAATAATTTCATACTAGTGTTACTCAGATAATACCCCAGATCCTAGAGTGACAGACGCTCATCTTCTGAATAGACCCTTCCTAGTACAACAGGTAATTCAGCCCAATTTAACTCAATCCCATTTTACTTCAATTCAAGCCAATTCTAAATATTGGAGGTTTTTATTGTGCAATGCTTGTACAGGGAAAAAAATAATAATATCCACTGACTGACCTCAAGAATCACAAAACCTTACAATGGAAAAAAAATCAGTATAAGAATAAATGAAATCAGCATGAAAAGTAATTTGGTGGCACCAAGAGAAGGGCACTCAGTAAAATTTTCAAAACCTCTACCGTAGTGCTTTTAAAAGTACATTATTTGATGACAAAATCTATATATTCAACCACAATTTGGTTCTAAATTGATTTATTTTGTCACTCTCCACAGGATTTCTTGAAGGAAACTATAGCATAAAATGAAATTTATCTTCATTCTTCATAGATAACATGCTAACAGAAATACTTTACAATCTCTGTTATTTAGAATACTCTTCATATATTCTATCAAATAAAATCTTGATCTCATTAAAAATCAGAAGGACAGAAAAACATGTATGGGAAAGGAAGAATTCTCTATAGAATTATCAATTTCAAAATGCTGTTACCTTGAGGTTAAGACCACCCTTTGTAAAAAGCTAAAACTAAAAAATGATTCAAATGTACTTCACTTCCGGATTCCCATTTGAATTTTCAGCTTCTGATATATAATTAACTGAACCTACTACAACAGAGCTGTTAACTGTATTTTTTTGTCAATTACCTTCCATGAAAAATTATCATATTTTCCTATTATTTATCCTTATTTTAATAATTATATTGTTTGTTGTCGTTTCTCTTCTAACATATAACTTCTTTTAGGATATGGATTTCTTGTAATTTTCTCAAAAAATAATTGTTCTTTCAAAATTTCCAATTTCCCTACAGTCAGTGTTCTGTAATTAGGTATTTGGTCAAACTATTCATTTAACCTTTTCTCTCAAGAATATTTTGGCAAAGATTAACAGTCATCCTCTACACAGATTCATAGCTTCTCACCCAGAATCAAGAATGAGGTAAGACCTGGAATAGAATGCTGAAGAAGCAGAACATAGGTTTTTGTCTCTCTGAGCATTTGGACCCTCAAGTCCTGGCTCCCCTGACAGGTCTCAGATGACTTCAAAAAAGGATTGTTTTCTTTTAAAAAATATCATCCCATCTCTGTGAAAATCCATGGGAACTTTTCCATTTATATTCATTGATATGGACTGAATTGAACCTGTAGATTGCTTTGGGTAGTATGGACATTTTTAACAATATTAATTCTTCCAATCCATGAGCACAAAATATTTTTCCATTTATTTGTCTTCTTCAATTTCTTTAATCAATACCTTATAATTTTCAGCATACAGATATTTCACCTCCAATGTTAAGTTTATTTCTATGTATTTTATTCTTTTTGATGTATTATAAATGGAACTGTTTTCTTAAATACTCTTTCTGATCTTTCACTGTTGGTGTATAGAAATGCAACCAATTTTTGTAAATTGATTTTGTATCCTGCACCTTTACTGAAATTGTTTATTAGTTCTAATATTTTTTTGGTGCAGTCCTTAGGGTTTTCTGTGAGTAATATCATGTCATCTGCAAATAATAACAATTTTACTTCTTCCTTTCTGATGCGAATGCCTTTTATTTTGTTTCTTGCCTAATTGCCCTGGCTAAGACTTCCATACTTTGTTGAATATAAGTGGCAAGAGTGGGTCTCCTTGTCTTATTCCTGATCTTAGAGGAAAGCTTTCAGTGTTTCACCATTGAGTTTATTGTTAGCTGTGGGCTTGACATATGTAGAGGTATTTTTTCTTTGTACCCAGTCTGTGAAGAGTTTTTATCATGAATACATGTTGAATTTTGTCAAATATCTTTTCTGCATCTATTGAGATGGTTATATGATTTTTATCCTTCATTTTGTTAATATGCTGTATCACATTTATTGATTTGCAGCTGTTGAAGTAGTGCCTTTCATTCTGGAACAAATCCTACTTGATCATTGTGTATGATCCTGTAATGTGTTGTTTAATTTGGTTTGCTAATATTTTGTTGAGGATTTTTGCATCTTTATTCATCAGGGATATTAGCCTGTAATTTTCTTTTCTTGTAATATCATTGTCTGGCTTTAGTATCAGAGTAATGCTGGGCTCATAGAATGAGGGTTTTTTGTTGTCATTTGTTGTTTTATTTCCATATAGTTAACATACAGTGTTATACTAATTTTAGGTGTATAATCTAAAAATTCAACAATTTTATACATTACTCTGTGCTCATCAGGACAAATGCAGTCTTCAGTCCCCTTCACTTGTTTCACCCATCTCCCACCCACCTCCCCTCTGGGAACATCAGTTTGCCCTCTATATTTAAGAGTCTTTATTTTTTTGGTTTTGCTTTTTTTGTAAAATGAGTTTGGAAATGTTCCATCATTTTTTTAATTTTTTTGGAAGAGTTTGAGAAGGATTGGAATTAGTTCTTTTTTAAATATTTGATAGAATTGACCACGGAAGCCATCTGATTCTGAGCTTGTCTTTGTTAGGAAATTTTTTTAAGTCAGTTATACCACTTATTAATGATGGAATTATACTGGAAAACAATCACAACAAAAGAACAATCTTTTGAATAGAATAGTTTATTTAGTGAAATATTTCTTTGAAACATAAAATGCAAAAGATTGTCAAGTATGTCAGTATGGATGCCTGTGGATTTATATATAGACATTCGCAGTCATGATTTTCACAAGTTTCACTCCATATCACATCAAGTAATTGTTTTGTGTGTGCATGTATGTGCACGTGTTTAATACCTGTATATTAGAATGATTAATTGTATTTTTGCTGGGCTTCTTGGAATAGATTTGCTTACACTGAGGTGTATGAAAGCGTTATTTTTGGTCAGTGGGTGTGCATTTCTCTTTAGCTATAAACTAAGGTGATAAACATTTTAATTTCTGAATTTAAAATAGTCTGTTCAATTCTATGTCCTTTTGGTAAAGTTTTGTGTTTGTGTGTGATTTTATTTTTGGTTTTTGGTTCTGTTTGTTCGTGTGTGTGGTTTTTTTGTTTGTTTGTTTTGTTTTTGTTTTTGTTTTTGTTTTTGTCCTTGGTGCCTTAATTTCTTCCCTTTGCTTATCAGAGAAAGACAGAGGTATAGGAGAAACTGATATTGGAGACCCAGTGGCAAACGTCTTGCTAAAACCATTTTAATCAGTTGTTTGGATAGTAATCGGCTTGGTTGAGAGTTCTTGTCATGGATTTCAAATGGAGCTTTTAGTATTCTTATAGTCATCGTAAGTTGCAATCTATTGTTTTGTGATGGATGAACTTTTTAAGGGTGATGGTTTAGAATTTCATTTATATTTGTCAACATTGTCCCAATTACATTTGGAAGCATTTTGTTCAAGGTTGCAAGAAACAAAATTTTTTTTTTCCTTTTTTCTTGACCTTTCTCTACACACGTTGTCTGAAGACTCAAAGAGTCAGAAAGTTTTGGTTATCTCATTTTGGGTATAGCTTTGAAGGGAGAGTGTCGTTCAGTAACTACTGAAGCACAAAAGATTGTTGTCTTGGCCTTTTTGTATAGTCATATGCTGTATTCTTTCCATTTCCAATAAATGAATAATCAAATGTTCAATAGTGTTCTGGATATTCCAGAAAATTCCCCATTATTCCTTGCTTTCCAATTTTTGAACTTTGAGAGGGCTAATTTGTGCAAGTCCAGAGTATCAAAATGAAGACAAAGGAAAATCAGGATATGGAAAAATTCTTCAACATTTTCTATTGTTTTTGGCTTTAAGTTCGGGTCCATCTTTTAAAAATATCTGAATAAAGTATCATTTGCTTTTTTATTTTCAGATGAATCACTTTGATCTCTTAAATTTTCTTTCATGCTGCTATATCCATATGTCAAATTCTAATTTGGAGCATTTAAAGTTTCAGCATTGTAGTTGTTTTCTGTAGTTGAACATGAATTAGTGTGAGGGTCATTTTTTGTCCTTAAAAAAGTCTCCACAAACATAGGGCCAGCAGAGACCTAATGCATTCGCAGTCCAGGGTAAGAACCAACTTGCTTATCAACTGAAGCATTTGTTAGTGAGTAGCTCAGAGTGAAGAGATTTATGGGATTAGTGATTACTAGTTTCCATTGATGATTTTCTGAAATCTCTGTTCTCCATGATAGTTCCTTCATTAAAGGATAACTCCATAACTGAAATATCCATTGTTTACCATTCTGTGTTCTTTTGTGAGCATGTTCAGACAAATTAAGCTCTAACACCTGTTGTTAGATGTAATTTCCAGGTGGTTCTGCACTATCTCTTCTAGGTAGGAGGTTTTTCTTTTCAGGAACAGCTACTTCTGAATCCAAATTCCAGTGAGATACATTCTCATGAGAGATGTTTGACACACACAGGTTGGTGCCACATTTCTATTTCTTCTTGTTTTTTCCCCACTTCTTTGAAATCCCCATGGCCCATATGTTATCCCCAGCATTGTCTCCAAGGACACAGTAGCTTTCAACCCCAGGCCCTTGCACATGAGCCGGGTGAATGGCTTGTTGGGTGCCCCCTCCACCTGGGCCTTCCTGCAATGGGAGTACAGGGAGGTCAGTGGGCATTGGCTCCCTCAGCTGTGGACAGCCTGCCAGACTTGCAGCCAGCCTCAGGGTAGATGTCAGGCCTGGGGCCCAGGGTAGGCCCAGGAAGACCAACCTTGGCTGTGGCTGGGATTCTGCAGGCTTCCCCAGAAGCCAGTGGGAGGTTTTTGATTATTAATTCAATTTCCTGACTAGTCATTGGTCTGTTCAGAAATTTCTTCAAGCTCAGTCTTCTTAATTCAGTAGATTATATGTTTCAAGGAATTTATCCACTTCTTCTAGGTTGCCCAATTTGTTGGCATATAATTATTTCTAGAAATCTCTTATGATTCTTGTATTTGTATGGTTATCAGTTTTAATATCTTCTTTTTCATTTATAATTTTACTTATTTGAGTCTTCTCTTTTTTTCTTGGTAAGTTTAGCAAAGGTTTGTCTATTTTATCTTAAAAGTAAAAACAAAACAAAACAAAACAAAAACAGCTTGTAGTTTCATTGATCTTTCTATTGTCATTTTAGTCTCTTTCATTTATTTCCTCTCCAATCTTTGTTTTTTCCTTTCTCTGATAATTCTGGGCTTAACGTTTCTTCTTTCCCTAGTTTCTTGAGCTGTAAATTAGGTTGTTTATTTGAGATTTCTCTTTTTTCTTAATGTAGGTGTTTATCACTATAAACTTCCCTCTTAGAACTGCTTTTGCTGCATCCCAAAAGCTGTGTTGTTGTGATTTCATTTTCATTTGTCCTGTGATATTTTTTTATTTCTCTTGATTTCTTCTTTGACCCATTAGTTGTTCAGGATGTTGTCTAATCTCCACAATTATTAATTCTGGTTTTCTCTCATAACTGATTTCTAGTTTAGTACCATTGTGATTGGAAAAGATGCTTCATATGATTTCAATCCTCTTAGATTTATTAAGGGTTGTTTTATGGCCTAATATGTGATCCATTCCGGAAGATGTTCCTTGTGTGCTTGTAAAGAATGTATAATCTACTGCTATTGGCTGAAATGTTCTATACATATCTGTTATGTCCCTCCCATCTAACATGAAGTTCAGGTCCAGTGTTTCCTTACTGATTTTATAGCTGGATGATCTGTCCATTGTTGAAAGTGGGGCATCATATTCCCTGCTGTTATTGTATTCCTGTCTATTTATCCCTTTTGATCTGTTAATATTTGTTTTACATATTTAGATCCTCATATATTGGTACATAAATATTTATAATTATTATATCCTCTTGATGAATTGACCTCTTTATCATTAAGTAATAACTTTTTTTGTCTCTTCTGACAGTCTTTGCCTTAAAGTCTATTTTGTCTGGTATAAATATAGGTACATCTGCTTTCCTTTGGTTTCTATGTATATGGAATATCTTTTGCCTCCCTTCACTTTCAGTCTATGTGTATCCTTAAAGCTGAAGTGAGTCTCTTGTAAGCAAGATATAGTTGGGGCTTGTTTTTAAATCCATTTAGCCACTGTATATCTTTTGATTAGGGAATATAGTCCATTTACATCTAAAGTAATTATTTATAAGAATCTACTTACTATTGCCATTTTGTTCATTGTTCCCTAGTTGCTTTGTAATCTCTTTTGTCCTTTCTTCTTCTCTTGCTTTCTTTTTTGTTATTTGATAATTTTCTATAGTAGTACACTATGATTTCTTTCTCTTTACCTTTTGTATATCTATTATATGCTTTTGCTTTTTGGTTACCATGAGGTTTATGTAAAACATCTTCTATTTATAACAGCATTTTAAGCTGATAATAATTTAACTTCAAATGCATAGTATCACTTATATGTGGCATCTATAAAAATTGAACCCATAGAAACAGAGAAGAAAACAGGTTGTCAGGAGACAGGAGAGAGAAACAGGGAGAGGTTGATAAAAATGTACAAATTTTAAGTCTTAAGATGAGTGAGTTCTGAGGATTTAATGTATAGCATGGTGACTATATTCTGTAACACTGTAGTGTGTAATTAAATTTACTAAGGAGTAAAACTTAAATATTCTCTCACACACACAAAAGTAAATATGTGAAGTGATGGATGTGATAATTCAATGAGGGGAATCCCTTTTGTAATGTATACATATTTCAAAGCATCATGTTGTACGCTTTAAATATCTTACAATTTTATTTGTCAATTATATTTGTCAATAAAGCTGAAAAAGTCACCCTACTTTTCTGTGTGTTCTTGATAGAATGTATTAGTTTGTAGCAAGCTATTCCATCATAATTCTAAATAGAAATCAATACAATTTAATCAAGCAGAATAAATCATTTACTTAATGGGAAAGTTAGTGGCTTTTCTTTTTTTAAGGGAGACTTAGTTTTGAATATATTAGTATTCAAAATGATAAATATTAAAACAAAAATCTGAATTATAATTACTTTTTAAAATTTAAAATATAATGGGTATATCAACTCCTTTTCAGATACATTTTCTTTATCACAGACACAATGTGATTTTGGAAAAATTATTATTTATTTTCTGTTCAAGTTCCCCATCTGTAAAATTGGAATAATACTTATCTCACAAGCTATTGTGCACTCTAAAAATGCTGAATCTGAATTAAAAATCAATATAGATATACATTAATTATGATATCTTATTTAAGAAATCTTTGAAAACATGTTTTTTAAACAATAGATTTATTAATGTTGATCTCCTTCAGGAAGAGCTAAAGGGAAAAGGAGAAACAGGAAAATTAGGAAATGGTCGCTTCAAATTGAGAATTTTATTTTTGTACAATTTATGGTATATAGAAACTTTCATTTTTAAAATTTAGTTAAATATTTAATTCTTATGGTTGTGAATTTAATTTAAAAATCTTAAAGATCACAAAATATGTTACATATCACATGCACTTATATTCTCAATATTATGTCATTTTATACATTACCAGTTGTCTATTTATTGTCTTTCAATTCAAAATATGTTTTTTCATTGCCCACTGTGGCAAATGGAGCTGGCACCTTTGCATATTTGTCTTTTGCTAGCCTCATGTTAAGCTCTGTCCGGGCAAAGCACTAGATGACATTACCGGAGGAAAACAGAAAAACACCAGGCAGATACATGTTTTAAATTTTAAATTTTACACATTGTTTTGGCCATCTTATTTCATACTTTCCGTTTTCTTTATTTTTTATGTAATTTCCCCCCCTTTTTAAGCTATCCTTAATATTTATTATTTTTAAAATTTATTTTCCCTCTCTATCGGTTAGAAGTTATTTATGCTGGTTCTAGTCTTTCGGTTACCCTTATAACTTTACTAGGTATTTAACAAAGTATAAAATTAATCCTCTCCTCAAACACTATGAGGAACTTAGAATCCCTCAATCCAATGATTCCTCTTCAATTGTACATAATATTTTCTCATAATTAATTCCACTTCCTCTTCAAATTAGTCAGTGCTATTATTTTTATAGTATTAATATCTTTTAAATTGGTACATAATCACCAATTACTTTGTTCACTGTTCTTTCTTGTGTATCACTCATTCCTGTTTTCATTTTTCTTCTAGAAGAAAATCCGTTTAACAATTATCTAGGGGCACCTGGTGGCTCAGTCAGTTAAGAGTTTGCCTTCAGCTCAGGTTGTAATCCTGGGGTCCTGGGATCAAGTCCCACATCGGGCTCCTTGCTCAGTGGGGAGCCTGCTTTTCCCTCTTCCTGCTTTGCCTGCCACTCTCTCTGCTTGTACTCTGTCTCTCTCTGACAAATAAATAAAATCTTTAAAAAAAAAAAAAAACCCAATGAGTATCTGTTAGTGGTAAACTTTGTTTTCACTAATCTGAAATTGACTTAATTCAATTCCCATCTGTAACTAGTAGTTCAACAGAGTACAGAAATTTAGATTAACAATTATTTACTATAAATACCTTGAAGACCTTATTTCAAAATGTATACACTGTATTTCTGAAAGTAATTCCTTCTAGGTAATCTTTATTTTGGTTGCTTTTAAGATGTTTTTCTTTAACTTTCTGTTATTCAGTTTCAGTACTCTGTGTCTGGGTGTAGTTTTCCTTTTATTTATTTTGTTTGGGAACTTACTGAATGTGAAGATACACATCTTCCAAAAGTTCCGAGGCATTTCAGTTATTGTCTATTCAGTATTTTATTTTCCTCCACTCTCTATATTCACATTTTAAACTCCTAATAATATATATTGAATATTCACATTCTATTCCGTATCTCTAAATATATTCTCTCATCTCTTTGTCTCTCTCAGCTTAAACTCTCCCAGTTCATAAATTATTATCGGCATCTGTACCTAATCTAAATTTAAATTTCAATTACTGTATTTTTTTGTTTCTACAAATTCAACTTATTGTCTTTAAAAATCTCAGTATTTTGATAGTGTCTATACCTTTTCCACAAATATTCTTTCTTTTTTTAAATCATTTTACTCTACATGTGATAATTCTAGTAGACAATGTTCTAAAGTTTAATTATGCTACTTGTTATTTTGGATTCCTCTTACCTAAACATTTCATAATTTTTTTTATTGTGGCATCACATCACATTCAATTAAGCATTATCTGTAGGGCCACAATATTGCAAGTATATGCCCATAGAGTGCTTTTATATGAGTATGCTCTTGAGAGGTCTGAGTATCCCAGGGATTTTACCAACATTTTAAACATAGATGTTGACTTGAAGAAGGAAGCAAATAGTGAGGCAGTGAGGCATTTCACTGTCCCACAAATCATACTGCAATTGCAAAACATCCCTTTTCCACCAATTAGGCCAGCATTGATTGGAGATTTGGGGTTTCAAGAATCTTAATGTGTATCATAATAAGAATTAGAATTTATCAAGCACTATTGGTGCTGGCCATTGGTAGTGCTTTTTGTAAGTTATATTGTTTAGTTCTATTTGTTAATTACATGAACATCAGAATTTTGATATGCTATGCCACCCCCATCATCCATCTTGAGAATGAATAATTTACAAGTTAAAAATACACGTGATTGATGGAAAAAAAAAGAGTTAATTTTAGAGGACAATTGAAATTTTAAAAAGAACAAATGCAAGTAAGATAGTAGAAAACCAAGGATAAGGAAAGGTTGATGTTAATGCTTGTCTCAAAATGCAAACCAGGCTATTTGGAATAATGTCCCCAGAATGGCTGTAAAATACAAATGCATGTTTTATATTGCAATTTTCACACTTTGTGATTGCTTTTAATTAATGTTTCTCTCTTAAACTAGAATTTAACCTTCACAAAAGCAAAAATTGTGATTTTTTTCTTTTTCAACCTTTCATTAAATTTTTAGTACTTAGCACAGTGCTGAGCATATTCGAAGGAATTAAGCAAATATTTATGGAATGAAGAAATAGATGAAATAAATGAGTGAATAAACTACGTGGTTGTAATATGTCTTTTGGGTTGAAAATGACAAAACTTGTTATGAGGACCCTTTACTCCCAGGGAATTCAAACACAAATAACAGACATTCAGTGGTATAGAAAGGACTTTAACCAATTTATTAGATCCTTGTAGAAAATTTTCTTGTAATTTACTTTGAATTTTAATTATAGCCTCCTAAAGAATGTTCACTAAATATTCTTTTAGGGTAGCTTTATCTAAACTTCATTATCTATAATACTTTCACTTTGTCTTTTCTGGCAATCTTCCTGTTTAAATAATTTAATGACATTCCCCTGAAATAAACCCCTTCCCCTGACCTCAACCTTATCACCATTATTTTAGCATTTAGCTGTCATTTCTGAGTCACTGATTCTGACATAAAAATATCATGAGGGAATATAAATGCACTTCTACATTTTGATTGAAAATTATCATTTTTAACTAAATTTCTAGTAGTTACTCTTTTAAAAATATTCCTAATTGAGCTTTTGACAGATATGAGATTTGTTAGTTCTTAGATATGTTGTATAGTTAAATATTATGACTAATATAATCACCCTATAATATTTAATAGCAGCAGCACCACTGGATCTGTTTTTTTAAATGTAATTTGTAAAATACACTGAAGCATTAAGCACGTTTACAGTATTATAAGCTGCTTTGAATAGCCTTAGTGGCTATTTTTATTTCAGATGCAAATATGCCAAAAAGCTTGATAGTTGGGCAAAAATGAAATGATATATAACTGGTTTCTCAGCTACAAACAACATAGGTAGACAGGGCTCAGTAAGAGTGGAGGGATTGGTGAAGCTAGTAGCTTGTATGCACATAGAAATAACACATAATAACACAAGTAATTTCATTATTTACTCAACACCTCCACCCTGGCAGCTAAGGCAAGATCAGGTACCAGGACCTTTTCTCCACATGTCTTAAGCTGCATGTTGGCTTCTTAAGTCTTCAATCTTCATCTGCTTTAACCCAGGTATGTTTCCATTTCAAGTTTTCTAAAGTTAGAAGTTGATTTTATGGTTTTAATTTTTTATTTAAAATATTGGATGAGAGGGAAGTTGCATACAGTGAGATGTACTCAGGGCCCTATAATCTTTTTGGAATCATTCTGCATAGTCTCTGCACAGGAGTTGACTAGAGTCACAGGGCAAGCCTGGACACAGGCTGAATATACTGGTGCGGGGCTGAAAGAGGCGGGGAGGTTGTGGCTGGACAATGAAAAAAGGTGATGTCAACAGAAAGTTTGGAGACTAATAATAATATCTCACAACGTATTAGATCCATCCATTACATCAATTATTTCTTAAGCTAATGACAATGTGTCTTAATTTTATAACAATAACACTAAAGATTAACAGCTAACTGTTCATTAGCGACCACTTACTATGCATTGAAGCATAAAATGCTTTAACTCATTCACAGACCAGCTTTTTGTTGTCTTTTTGATATGCTCATTTTACATAATTTTTCTTATAAAATGGAAGGCATTACTTCAAGTCATAAACTTTAGAAGGTAATTATTTTTCCTGTTTTCTTCCTCCCATGCCAGATTTCACAAGTGGTATTAAAGGTTTTCCAAAAAGCAAGTTTTATTCCCATTGTCACTAAATACAATTTCCAAACATTTTGAGAACTGCTTTATTTTTAAATGTCACACATAGCTATAGTTTACTTTTAAAAAGTAATATTTAGCCTTATGAAGAATAATAATTAGTCATTTGGTGCGCTTTTAGAGATTTTCTATATGGGAGAGCAAAATTTAATATTTCAGGCTTACCATCAAAAATACAGGTGTAAAAGAAACCAAATAAAAAAGACTAAGAAATTTAAAAACAAAATTGGACAGAATTTGAATCTGATACTGTGATATATTAAAATTAGTCGTACATAGCAAAAATCCAGCCAATACAGGAAGGGGACATTTGGAGACTTTGGAAATACCACTGCTGTTTCTCATACAATTTTTTTAAATGTTGTTTTGTGAATTATGCTAAGTCATGACCTCATTAATAAAGTAGATTAATATTCAAAATTGACTTGAAAAATAATTTAATAAAATCATATTAAGTAGGAGCAGTTTTTTTCTGTGTATAGTCAGGATTGTATAGGAGTTAGAACTTTGGCAAATAGAGAGCACAACCAGTATACTGCTGTAGGGGTTGAAAATAATTTACAAAATTAATTTAATAAAATGTTTAAAACAGTAACTAACAATTATTAACAAAATAACAACAAAGCTGTTTGTACTTTCATTTAACAACACATTTAAAGCCAAAATTGAATTAATATAAAAATAATATGCAGCGAATTGGTATCTGACATAAGATACAATAAAAATTAATGTTCACATTGAAGACCTGAAGTTGCAACATCTCCATAAATGCCTTCTAAGTATCTTTTCACTTTCATTTCTCGGTTGTGTTGATTGCAGCTCATTGTGACCTAATAAGATGTCAATTGTAATATCCAGAATATTTCTTAAAGTAGAACACTACATTTCCCCTACTACGCCAGATAAAATAATTTAATGTATTTATTTTAACAAAAGGTCCATCCATGGTTACTAACTCTGAACTACAGAGTAGGTGTCGTTGTTGTTGTTTAATTTCTAGCATTACCTGTGGCTCTTAAAGACATCTACAGTTGATATTCGAATTGTCATGCTGTTCCTGAAAAGAACAATATATTTATCCTGAAGGTTTTACTGTAATTCACCCTTAAAATTTACTTTATGTGGAAATGTTTCGTCATAAAAACATGTCTACTATTTATATATGTCAAGATTGATTCTACTACATTTTGTAGAACAAGCACAGAATTTTGTATCAGACAAGCTGGGTTTCAACATCTAACTTTACACAGTGACCCTGGGAATATTACATACCTTCTATGAGCCTCCATTCCTGAACTACAAAATGAGAACATCACCACAACTCTCAAAGGGTAGCATAAAGTTTAAAAAAAAAAAAGCCAGTGCCCTGTGCCTAGTACTGGGCTAGGCATAGTGTAATACACTAGGTGTTAATGGTATTTTTTCCTCTTTCCCATTGCTGATATATTTGGCTAATTGAAGATTAATGAAAAAATATAGAAGAAGTTACTGGAATAAATCAGCTCCACTAAAAAAGCTCATTACATCGCAGGCAATAGTTACATATTCCCAAAGGAACATTGAGTAAGATCAAAAGACTGGTTTTAAAAATGTATTTACATATTGTAATTCATATGCAAGAAAATATTTTTCAGGGTAACAATGACAAAAAATGAATAAACTACACCTGTGTGTATAGTTTAATTTTGTAAAAATAAAGAAAAATACCCAATTTTATTAAATGTCAAATGTTCATGGACAGGTAACAGAAACAAATTTACTTCATATAGCAATCTACATCAACATTAAAACATAACAAAATAGAGTTTCTGTAAAGGAAAAAGCCTTTTTTTAATGGCATGGATAATAATTAGAAGTTCCCATTATTTGTCCATGAAACCTCCTAAGAAAGGTGCTACTTCAGACAGGATTCTAGTAGAACTTGGCACATAAATTGTAACTTTTCCACCACCCACTGCTTTTCACCTTCTTGTAGCTTCACTCATTCAGACAACCTCACATATACATACACAATATTAAAAACACACATGGCTTTCAAGCAGAAAATTCGTTTTCTACAACAAAAGCAGGTCACCATATTTATACCCAATGTTCTCAGTCATGGAAATGGATTTTCCTCACAGAGCTGCTAATTAACATACGTTGTTTTCCTCAACCTTTCAAAAAGTGTGTCTCTCGGAGGATCTGTTTGATCATGTGCAAGAATTCTAAGGCATTATAAGTAATTGTTCCACAGGACAAGTGGTGCCCTTGCAATGATACACTCTTGATACACTTAGCAAGTCTTTAGTCTTCAAATGCCACCAGACAGACATAGGGAGACATTCATAGTCTACAGGTGGTTGGCTCAAAGGTCAAAAATTTTGTTTAAAAAAAAACGTTTATGGAATAGCACCATAGAAAGTCTTTCAGAAACAAATCCTTTTTCCCAACATTGCATTTTTTTAACTGAATCCCAAGAAGAGAAAAAAAGAAGAAGAAGAAGAGAGACCTTTCAATGACTACACAGCCTACTTCCATTTCATTTCATTTTTTTTTTAAATACAACACTAACCATGACAACATCAGCAATAACAACTACAACAGATCAACAACAGAAAAGACAATAGCAGCACTGGTGACTTGAGAACGGGCCATCCAGGCCGTCACTTGGAAGAATTCTGTTCACACCTGTTGGGAGTTCTCTCTTGAAGTGCCCAAGACATCACAACACTTCTTAAATTTGGTGTGAAAAGGCAGCACTTTCACTGAAAGAACTTGAGTTTAGCAATCAACTGGGCATTTTCCAGCACTTAAATAAATGATGCCTAGAGTTTAACTGCAGTAATAGACACTATTGGCATTTCCAACTTGTCAAAACGTCAGTAAAATGAAGTGGTCTCAAGATCATTCGTGTTTCAAAGAGGTGAATCTGGCCTGCAAGTGAAAATAATGAAGCTGAAATATTCCAGTTTCCAAAATTCCGGACACGCCCACATTTAAAGTACAAACCGCCCTCCAAAGACTCCCATTTTGCAACATCCCATATGGATCCGTATGCAAGATACAAAGCCAAAACAATTATCCTAAGATACAAGAGGGTTTTTTAGTTTATGACCTGCAAGATCATTTGATTTCTCCCAAATCTCGAAAAATTGTCAAAAAGAAACACGCTGCAAGTCACAGCCCCTGAATCGAACTGTTTGAATGGCAAGGCATCTATGTCAGGCTGTGAACAAAATCTCTGGAGTCTTCCTTGAAGTTACATGATGCCTTCTCACCAGCTTTATTTATATTTATACCACCCAGCATGGAGTTTCAGTATCTTGGCAACGTTGATCAGAGCTGGCTTGAAAACTTCTCTTTTAGCACAGAGAGAATCCTGTCCTCATAAGTCTTCTTCTGGTCAAACTCATTATATAAAACATTTGTGCTAATATCTTCATTTAAAAAAAAATACGTCTTCTCTCCATTATGCACATTCCTTTATGTTTTGATGGAGGTTTTGGTGTTATTTTTTGGTATGCATAGTATCTGGATATCTAATGCTTTTGTATCTTATATGAAATCCTTTCTTGTTGATTGTGTCATCAGTGTGAAAATGAATTAAAATCGCATCCCCAATTGAATAGATCTCTTCTGGTGGCTGAAGACAAAAACAAACAAACAGGCAAATAAACAACAGAATGAGTCACTTTTTTTCCTTCAGTGTAATTCATGTTTGTCTGGGTTTTTTTTTTTTTTGGTTTATGATTTAATTCTCCCAACAACTTTGAAAAGTGGGTATGAGTGACTTCTTCATCTTACAGGTGAGCAAACCTGAGTTTCAGAGAAGCAAATGACATGCTCAAGATCATAGGCACTGATATGGCTGGGCTTGGAATATAAGTCTCTTTCCAAGTTCTGGAACTTGGTGGATTTTTTCCCCAAAATTTTAAGCCAAGTTCCTTTGATTTACAAGTAAATAAAGTAAGGTTCAAAGAAGGTAAAGAGATATTAAATGTGTTTCAGAAGGAGCTCTGAGGCAGAGCCACTTCCAGAATCCCAATCATCCATTCCTTCTTGCTTTAATAATTTAAACACCAAGAAGTTTTTTGTTTCATTTCAGCTGATACTTGGAAAGGAATTCAATACCATTCAAGTTCAGTATTATGTAAGCAATAGACACGGGTGGACAAAAAAATGGGACTAATGTTTTCGGAACAAAATATGTATTCAGAAGACGGCTTGATATTTATGCAGGGAGTCCTGGGGGAGAAAAGCATGAAGGAAATCTCAAGCTTTCCTTTTTCTTATTTCTCCTGGTGACACTCTCTGACCTGTATCGGGCATTCTGTCCCATGCACAAGTGACACACTGCAATGGAACGGCATTATGGCAGCACTGACTAAGCCCACATACCAGGTGGTGGTGCCTGCCATTCAGCAAGCGTCTTCGTTGAGAGGGGAATGTCAATTTGAATTGTGTGCATAATTCCTTTTCCTTTATGCTTTAATTTAGGAAGTTTACCAAATCGTCAAAGGTGGTGTTTAAATTTATTGCCTTTAGATTCTTAAATGTTTAAACATTTATTGCACAGTAAGAACATGAATAAAAAAGTTAGAATGTGAACAGGAACCAGCACTTATACCTACTAAATTCTTCTCTCTTGTGTAATATTATTGGGGAAATTCACTAGATGGAGAAGAGGTAAGGAAGAAGAGGCAATAATAATGTGTAACCTTTTCTCGTAAAAACATTGCCGATTTGCATATGGTGCACATAACAATCATGAATCAATGGGCATTTTCTACCATGGCTATGGGATCCTGTTGGTACTGTATTTACCCCTGATCCACAGAATCGACCAAGCCCCACCGCTGTCGAATCGAGACCGTCAAAGAGCTCAACATAGTCATAGCCACAGTCGGCTTCTTCCTCCACTTCAAAAATCTGGAAGGATAGCTCCAGTCGAAAGCCCCGTTCTGACACTAACAGCCATTCACAGTCCACTTGTCCCGGGTAGTTGTTATCACCAAACTGCGCATGCGAGTACAGATCTCTGGGTTTCGGGTCTGCTCTCAGTCGGCCTCCACACTCTGCTCAGGAAAGAAAAATGACATAAATTCAGTGAGTTTTAACAAGTCCAATTTCAACCTCAATGCAGTGTAACCGTTCTCTAACTTCTGAATGCATTTACATCATCAGATGTGTTTCCTATAATCGTAGAGTGTGATGGTGCACCAGGTCCCACCACAGGCCCTGGACACAGAGCTTGCTGGGTTGGAATATCACCTCCAACACCATCGAGCTCAGTTACTTCAAATGAGTGATGTCGCTTCTCTGATCCATAGGGCAAAATGCAGATGATAATGATAGTACCAATCTCAGTGGATTTTGAGGATTTAATGAATACATGGAAAATCACTTAAAACAGTGCCTAACCTGTAGTAACTCTCATAAATATTTTTATTGTTACACATGATACTGTTTTTAGTCTCAAATAACTAGTTTTCAGAGGGGAAAAAAAAAGGTCAGTATCTTAAGTCAGGTTTAATCTTACTCATTTAAGAGCCCAGAATCCAAAGGAATAAGAAATAACTTAAAAGCTGGCAAAATATATAAAACTCCAGTGTGTATATGCATGATATAGAACTCTACATAGACTATATAGAACAATTTTATTTAGGCAGAAATATTTATATAACTTGGTTGGGAAAAACATACGCGCATCTTTAACTGTAATAACATTTGCAGTTCCAGAACCTATGAAGTGTATTTTGTGTTTGCAATAAATAAAAAAATTTAAATTCTCTTTTCACAGCTTCTTTTTCAGAGAGATATTAATAAACACATGGTTTACCAGTTATTACTTTTGTCACAAGAGGTAAATATACCAAATAACTAGATGAGTATGCACAAAAATGCACAACTAGTATAATTTAGAAATGAAAGTTTTCAAAAAATTTTCTCAGAAACTTTGTAATCTGAGCCCCAAAACTTCCTAATGACATAGAGATTAAAAAAACAAAACAAACAGACAAAAAAACCAAACACCCAGAGATTAAATAGTAGATCCCCTCCAACCAGTACCCATGCAAACTTATGGCAGGGGGTCAGGGGAGAAGAAGATAAAAAAGGGCCATCAAAAATGTTAGAAGAAAGTAGAGTTTCTTTCTGTTTCTGTTTGTCAAGTCCTGAGAGGTTCCTGGGAAGCAGTGATTTCAGGGCTAAAACCAGGAAAGTCCCAGGAAAACTGAGATAAGTTGGGAGGGGACAAAACCAAAAATCCAACATGGAAAGATGTGGACAAGCCAGGACCCTAGATACGAAGACACCACTGTAACATTTTCATGGTCATCTGCAACCAAACAGTCCCGGCGGCACCCTGTGAGGACGGATTACACAACTAAAAACACTTAGTTGGATTTTTCCAATTTGTATATGGCTTACCCACAACTGATGATTTTAAACAACAAAATATGTCTGAATCCCCAGGATGAAACCCCATTCAGATGTATCTAAATATGCGTAGGCTCAACCAAACCTACCGGCACTGTTACAGACAAAGACATTGAGATTCTTGTGTGTGACTAACATATGAACGAACTTCGAACCAGGGTTTCAATCATGAGAATGACTCCCCCACTGGGCTGTGTTCCATGAAGAATGTAAGTGTCCCTCCACGTTCCAGGTGTAAGGTGGGGCGTCTTGCACAATCTATCGATATAGCATATAGTATATACTGATACTATTGCAAATGTAAATGAGTTAGAATCACCCTGAAAGCTCAACTCATCTCTTGAATCCCATAGACCGGAAGCCAAACATTCTACCCTTCCTACCATGGTGCTTCTCTAATTCCAAAAATTATTGTCCTTCCTCTGTGACAGATCTCCACAGCCAAACGACCTGGGTCCAAATCTGAGCTCTGCCCTTCATCAGTTGAGGGACTTTGTCTCACACTCCATTTCTAAGACAAGGATCATACATAGTACTCACATCATGGGGTCTAGATGAAGAGTGAATGAGTTAATATATGTCAAATGTTTGAAGGACACCTGGCACATAGGAAAGACCATATTAGTGTAAGCCATCACCATTACAATCATTACTGTCTAGTGAGAACATCTAAATGCCATCATCTGTGCTGTTGCTAGGGATCCATTCAGGTATGAAATGAAAAGCCAGAATAAAATGAAAACCAATTTAAAACATTATTAATCTGCTATCATAAAGGAAGACTTGCGTTTTTGAAGGCCAGTAAAATATTTTGTGAAAAATATTTCCAAATTTAATATATAAATGTACAAACCAGTGTAATCTCACTTGAGAATTTTTTAAATTCTACCTATTCTCAAAGTTTGATATATAAGTCCCTGATTTGTTTTGGTTTCAACCTAAAAAAAAAAAAAAAAAAAGCTGCCAGCACTTGGATTACTTTTATTCCACAGCCAGGAAGAGCTGAAGGAGCCCACTGGGAGATATAAGGAAAGCACTAGTTTCAGTGTGTTTGCCTTGCAGAAGCAAAGTAGCAGGACAAAAGACCAGGGTTCAGAAGAGACAATTCTCTGCCAGCGCCAACTTGGAACAAAAATCAAGGAGGAAATGAAGTAGTGGAACAAAATGGAAAAGGAGATTTCACGAAACCTTTGTGAATCTGAAATTGACAGTGAGGAGTTATTATTTGGTTTTATTGAAGACATCTAGAAAATGGCAATATTCAAAATAAATAAATTACATTTAAGGATGACTTAAAATGTTCCATTATGTTTGTCTATTTTCATTTCTCTGTTTCAGTACACAACGGCCTTCCTATGGATCACTGATCACACTAATAAATCTGGAATTAATGATCCAACCATGAAAAAGAGAGAGAGAGAGAGAAAACTCAGTCCACAGGATAAAATTTTTAAGAACAAAGATTTAAATATTATATGCACAAGATGTGTGATTTTAATATGCCCTGAGAGAAATTCCATAAGCAGAAAATTACAGGCAGCGTGAGGGCAATTTGAGAATCCTTGAGGCAGTTCTTCAAAATATGGTTACTACATCATTTACTATGGTCCCTTTAAAGGAGGTATTTAATTAAATACATTTTCTGCAAATATTCCTATCCATTTACCAAGTTAGAACAATATAAAAGTAATGTAGCATGTCCGCAGTATTGTTTTTAAATCAGTTGTTTGAAAATACTTTGTAAGCTGCCAGAACATCTTCTACAGAATTCTGGAAAATGAAAATGAAGCTGAATAAGAAAGGTGACAAAAAGCGAAGAGCAGCCGGTGGTGGGGGGGGATTTCATTTTAATTTGGAAAGACATGATTGTTTATTTCCCCATAAAGTATTAAATTCCCAAAGAGGTCCTGTAATTTGACCCTATACATGCTTTTAGTGGGCATTCTAATTTAATTGAGTTAGATCAAAATAACTTCCTTTCTAAGAACTTTAATCATGCATTATTTGACTTTTAAATGTCATTGATGCATAGTACAATGCTACAGCAAAGAAGTCCTACCAGACAGGCCATGTCTTATTTTATTTTTTAATGTTTCAAGTTTTCATTTAAATTCTAGTTAGTTACATATAGTGTAATATTAGCTTCAGGAGTAGAATTTAGTGATTCATCACTTATAGCACTCATTACAAAAAGTGACCTCTCCTTAACCATCACCCATTTAACCATCTCCACCCCACCAGCTACCCCCATGCCCCTGCACCTCCCTTCCAGCAACCCTCAGCTTGTTCTCTATAGTCAAGAGTCTCTCTTATGGTCTGCCTCCCTCTCTGTTTTTTCTTTGGACAGGCCATGTTTTAAAAGACTATTTTCTCTCCACATTTCCCTCTTTTTCTATATTATAGCCATATCCTCTGAGACAATACACAGGATATTTTTTTTACTGATTTGTTTCTTCAATAAGTTTATTTAAGGGTGGTGTAATACCATTCATTACCTGATTAAAATATAGTTGGGCTTAGAATTTAGACCTACCATCAGAGGGATAAAAGGACTCTTTCCAATAAAGTCCTTTTCTCATGGATTTTTTTCACAGTATTACTTGTGAAAAAAAATAGCCATAAAACCATATTAGAGCAGTATTTCTAATCACCTGGTTTCAAAATTCATGGTATTAGAAGTTTTTCTCATGGATAAAATTCAAATTGTATATAAAAAATATAAATTTACTCAAGCAGATTAAAATGTGTATGTCAGGGTCCATCGATAATAGTTACACGTATTCTAGAAGGCAGTAAATAATGAATAAGTGTTCTATACATGTAGCAAAAATGGACTGATGTGGTACTGGACTTGACTGTCTTGTCAGTAGAAACTGACTGAAAAACCAAAAGTACAGAAACTTCTGAAAATCAGAGGCTACACTTAGACTGTATGCTTCAACAGGAAGGAATTCCTTCTATTTCCCTGTAAATTCCCACAAATTCCCAGCTTTTTGCCATAAATTAGGAATACCTTACAGTGTCTATCCAAAACAGGTACCAAATAAATATTTGATGAAAGACTATGGAATAAATGAACTTGTTAAAGAGCAAGCTTGGAGAAGAGATAAATAGTAGTCAGTACATAAGAGGGTTTCAGCATGTTTGGCTATTAGAAATTAACAGTATGAAACAAATAGACCCAGAAAAGATAGCTGAGTTAAGTAGGAGCAAAAATTTACGGGTGAAGAGAAAAAAAACACAAACAGATAATACCAAAAATGTTGACAACAGCAAATGAGTAGCAGTTAAGAAGCCAGGATTCTAATGCCAACTGTTATTTTTTTTGTTCTACTTTGGTTGTCATTTAGTTTTTAGTTCAGAATCCTCATATGTAGGATGACAGGGCTGGATTAAACAAAATCCAAGGCATGTCTTGCCTAACAAAAATGTGACAGGTGGCTCACGTGGATATTTGAATGGGTGTGAACTGAACGGGGAAATAAAATGAGCCTAGTCAGTTACATACTTCAAACGGAGGGTTTTTTAAAACTTACATAAGGAAGCATTCAGTCTCTACGTATCGCTTCAGCAACAGTGACTGGTTTTATATCGATTTGCTTCCTAATCTAAAACTTTTACATGAAGAGAAAATATACTATGGTGGAATGTATGCGAGGCATTCTGGAGACAGAGTAAGGATAAACTCCAGGCTTTGACATAATTTTAGAAATCTCTGCAAATTATTTAATCCTCTAGATTTTCAATTTCTTTTTCTGAAAAATGAGGATAATAATACATCATATAGTCTTTTAAGGACTCAATATATGTAAAGTGTATGTTAAGTACATATGTGTGCCTAAAATGCCAAGTGCATGCTATATATACCATCAGATCTCAAATAAGATCTCCTGAGAACTTAATTGGATTCTACCAATGGATTCTTAATGGTAATATAAACAATGCAAATAGGATCCATGAGCAAAGGCCATACAAATTAAGGAATCATGGAGGTTAATAGCTATAATGAAACTTAAAGAGTATTTTACAGATGAGGAAACTGATATCCAAAGAAATTTCTTTTCCAAAGTTCCCAGCTAGGTAATGGCACAACTGGACTAAAAACCCAAATGTACCTACGTACTGGAACATAATATAAATCTTAATCATTCTACTCACAAAGGGTAAAAAGAGATTCTATAAAAGTAAGTTTTTATTAAACTAAGAAGGGGAAATTCACCATGAGAGACGATGGACTCTGAAAAACAAACTGAGGGTTCTAGAGGGGAGGGGGGTGGGGGGATGGGTTAGCCTGGTGATGGGTATTAAAGAGGGCACGTTGTGCATGGAGCACTGGGTGTTATGCACAAACAATGAATCATGGAACACTACATCAAAAACTAATGATGTAATGTATGGTGATTAACATAAGAATAAAAAAAGGAAAAAAAAGAAAGGGAAATTCATAGGTAAGTATTTTAAAAATATTTGGTCAGCTATTTCAAGAATTTTGACAGCATATTTTCATACTGCATTCCTGGAACTTGTGATAGCCAGATATATATGCCATAAACCCTATGCTATCAGGAAAGTACTGATGAAGTAATGGGATTGCAATCACTCCACCCCTTTAATGCATAACAAGTTATCAGGAAAATATTTAAAGAGTAAATGTCAAGTGTATGGAAAAACCTTTCATTAGTATGAAATTTCTGTAGTCCCTGAAAGATTCTTCTCAAACCAAAATATTTATATCACTCATGAGAAATAATTAATTTGCACTATTAATGAGTTCAACCATTACTAGTACAAATCAGATAAAAATTCTGACAATATTCACTTTCTCATAAATAGACTCCAATATAAATCTAATACTTATAATAAAATACACTAAAGTGGAAAATAATATTGGACAATGGAATAATTAAAATTCTGATTTCTCAAACAAAATTAAACAAAAAGAAAATAAAAACAATAACCAGAACCCATGACAAAAAACTGCTGCACTTACATTGTTTTATGGACAAATTTGTATACTATTACACTGTGTATTATATTATTACATCAAGACAGTTCTACAAGGCAGTCTCAATAGTTTATTCATCAATAGTACCACTAGGTGGCACTATAAGATAAATGACTTTAGGAAACTACAAACAACTGACTTTTTTTTTTTTAAGATTTTATTTATTTATTCATGAGAGACAGAGAGAGAGAAGCAGAGGGAGAAGCAGGCTCCCTGCCGAGCAGGGAGCCCGATGCGGGACTCCATCCCAGGACCCTGGGATCATGACCTCAGCCGAAGGTAGACGCTTAACCATCTGAGCCACCCAGGCGTCCAACTGACTTGTTTTTTAACTGAATGTAAAAAAAGGACATTTCCTAGACATTTATGAAATACAGTATTAAGCTGGCCCCAAATTATTAAAAAATGTTATTCTATATTTTTTCCTAAAATCTTCCATATATTTCCTAAATTATATTTTATTTCTTGAAAACTTCCATTACAAAGTCAAATTAGGGATTAGGATTAGAAAGATTGTATTGCACACTAAATAAAAGGAAAAACAAATGAGACTCTGTACAACGGAGAGATAAATTCCAAATCAGACTTACAAAAATACATTAATGCAAAAGCTAGCCAACCAGGTAGGATGTTAGAGAAAACACGATTCTTGAATACTAAGACATAGATTTCTAACTGTTAAATAAAGTATATAAATCAAACGGCTCAAGTTAATATGGAATCCATTATACAAATATTTAGAGATAGTTCTACTTGATCATACTTGCATTGGACATGAATCAGATCAAACTATTGCATTGCTTTCTAAATGTTCAGCAACTACAAAGATATTTGAGTAGGATGCTACATAGCTCTCAAATATTTCACACAGTGCTTCAGTGAGATTTCTTCTGCTGTGCTCAGAGATTCATTAATGTTCCTGTTGTAGGATCCACTGCATTCACTGGAAGAGAAACCTAGATCAGGAAAGAAAAACATGAGTCTAATTTGCTGACCTGTAGAATGTGTGGCTTGAAAGCCTTTCCTTTGAACAGATGCATCAGAAACAAACCGAACAAACATTTTATTTCCAGTAGCCACAAGGGGCTCTGGTATCTTGTTCCCACATAGTCTTCCAAGAATTGGTGATTTTTCTGTTTCTCCATCGAATACTTCCAAGTGATCATAAGCACATTCTTGATGCTGCTCGATCTCAAACTCACCAAAGGCCTATTAAAAAAAGAAAGAAAGGGAAAGAAAAACAAAAACAAGAACGCATATCACTCAAAATGGGTTCTTTCCTTTAGAGCAGAAATTCACATCAATAAAACATGCTCAGGACATACAAATAAATTAACCCGTATAGAACATTATTGAAAGAAGTGTAAAATCAGTAGAATGTAAAGTCTCTGAAAAAACATAATGAGGAAAACAGCACAATAACTCCATGTGAAATTCTATTATTAAACTATTGCAACTAAATCACAATCCAAACTATCACAAAACTATCACAATCAACTCCAGGATTTAGACAAGTTATAATAACAGTGATATTTTACTCTGAATATAATTCTAAGTTTATACTGAATGCATCAGAAAACTTTAAACACTTGCATTTTAAAAATTGATTCCTTCTGGTTTTGATGATCATAAACTACTGAATATCATCCTACCTTGGGGCATTTAAACTAAGAAGAAAACCTAAAAATATAACTTATATTTTCACAGAAATTAATTAAGCACAGTAAATCTTAATAGAATAAAATAATGGGAATTTACACTGTATACTTATTTATTTTTTTAAAGATTTGATTTATTTGACAGAGACACAGCGACAGAGGGAACACAAGCAGGGGGAGTGGGAGAGGGAGAAGCAGGCTTCCTGCGGAGCAGGGAGCCCGATGCGGGACTCGATCAGCCGAAGGCAGATGCTTAACGACTGAGCCACCCAGGCGCCCCTATACCTCTTTATTTAGATCTTACAACCCATATTATTAGAAAATACTACAATGGTTTTAGGCTAGTTTTTTTTTTTTTTTTTGAGAGCCTACTTCTCCCTTTCCCTCTGCCTGCCTCAAGGCTAGATTATTTTTAAGTTACTTTTAAGATAGATGGTACACTTATTTTAGAGCTTGCAAAGTTTAGTATGCCTTTAAAAGTTATTCTAATTTTCCTGTGTAGTAATTTTTATGCATAGGTCTTAGCAAATTCTTATATTTTTTAATACCTGTAGCAAGAATTACTGTCAAACTTCACTCATTGGACCAGAGACCCTTGTGGTGTTGGTGGAAGATTTGCCCCTCATGCAGCTCATTATCTATGTTTGTGAAGCTCACTGGCCAGCCAGCGGCCTCAACTCCAAGCTTTAATGATGTGCAGAAGCAAATTCTTAAAATAAAAATTCATTAAATGTATAACGCATTAAATAACACAAAGGAAAGTTTAACTGAGGCAGACTGAAAATAGTAATGGCCTAATTATTAATAATTCCAGGAATTCTAGGTTATTTGCCATTGCCGATCAAGGCTTTTTCCCTTCCCTAGAAAAGCCACCATACCTTCAAAAAATAAACTATCATTCCCAGTAGAGGGGAATAAAGCTGGAGAAATAGAATGTATACTTGAAAATTCGTTCATTTTCCTGCAGTCTCTGCAGCATAAAATATTTGCACATAAACTTTTTGCATACATGTTTTTTTTAATTTTGTGAAGTTATCACAATTCTAAATTTAATTAAGACATACATCTTTGTAATTATGAAAAGAAAAAAATTGACTAAGAATGGTTCTCCTTCAGTGCTGGCCAGTTATCTATTCCTTAACACATGGTCGTCTATTATCACTGGCTTTGGAGGAGTAAGGGAAGAAATGAAAGAAGCAATTTATATTAATTAGGGAGTAGGAGAAAGGAATGAAAGGTACTTAAAAGAAGAAACAAAAGAAAGAGGGCTGATCTCTACTGCCATATTCCACCGCACCCTACTTTAAAAAGTATAAATTAAAATGATAATGACCAATAAGCATTAGAGTCATTATTTGTTGTAACCATTATGAGTAAAAAAGAATGTTCACTTCATTCTACCGAAGACACTGGATAGTGCAAAAGAGATAAATACTGCACAAAGCATCTTATAGGAAACAAACAAACAAGAAACAGTGCACGCAAAATACGGTGAACAAGGAGAATTTAGCAGAGTGTATTACCATGAAGTACAACATTCAAAGCAGGCGATCGCTGAAGTTTGCTGCTATTTACCTCTGCAATCCAGTGGCAGAGAATGGAGTAGAGATGCAGTACATGGGATATAGAAGACCCTGAATGGATGGTTGGCTGGAGATCCATTCATTTACCTATCTACCTATTCCATGTTTACGGCCAACACCACGGATGGAAACGCTGTGAACGTGACAGGCCAACACTTCAGGTTTTCTGCCTCTCCTGAGCTGGTACTCAGTCGGCTTCTATTACCATTACGCACATAGACACTGTCTCAGTATCAGTTTGTAACTGTTAAGAAACCAATAGGAGACAATTGGCTTAACCGCACTTAGAATTCTTTATTAACTATGAAACCAAGCTTCTGAATTATAAGGTCAATGTTATCTCAAGAAAAAAATAAAAGCATTGTTTCAGGAGAATAACAACATCTGAAAACCACTGCATGTTGAACAATTGTCTCTTCTGACTGTGATTTAGAGTCATTCATCTATCAATAAAAAGAGCAGAGAAACCTACTGTGTAGGAGAGAAAACTGTAAGAATGATGGGGGTGATGGCATTCTAAAGCACATCCTTTAAGTAACAGTTAAAATGGGATCAGAATTTACAGACCACACATGTTCAGTCCATTGAAAACCAAGTGAATGAGATAACTAAGTGACTACTTCACTCCCTAATGAAACGCAGGATGTCTGGAGTGAATCACAACATCTGTTTTACAGAACAGAGCAACACCACACAAAGTGGCAGTGCGCTTGCAGGCTGGGGGCATACTGACACCTGGTCTGGAGCCAGCTGGCTCCCGCTTTTTATCAAATTACTAATGGAATCAGACTGACTCTGTAAGAGTCAAATTAGGCAAAGGTTCTGCAGCTGACATATTCTCAAGTGATGCAAACAATTCTCATTCATTAAGGTGTTAGTGAATTTTCCTCTTGGAATTGGTAGCAGCTTGTTAGGTCATCTGCAAAGATTGGGTGGTCCTTTTCCAGAAGTCAGTCTAACCCAAATGCTCTGCCACACACAAGCAAAAGCGTCACTAACTCACATGCTGACATCTCATAAATATGGCCCTTAATATCAGAGAGGTATCCACATCTAAAGACCTCCATATATAGCAATGTTGCCTCAATAAAATATATTTCTAGGTCACAGGAAGGTATTATAGGGGGCCATGGGAAATTGGGAAAATCTTAAAAAACTATTTTTGTAGAATTCCCAAAGGTACAGTGAGAGATACAGTTTATTACTTTATTTTATGACACATGCTGAGCCATGAATGTCTGTATCTAAATAATGCAGAACATGGAGATTTCTAGCCACCAGGAACCAATGCTACAGAACTGCACGCCATAAAGACACTTAGCTTCCCAGAACATCCTTCAACGTCACAAAGGTAACAGGACAGTATGGAGCTATATGAAAGTCTGATTTCTGCTGAAACACTGCCCTCTTTTTGGGGACTTTAAAATATTTTTCTTAAGTGCTTACACTAAAACTTTATAGACATTTTAGTATTCAAACATTTAAACCCTACTCATTCCATGATTATATTTCTATGATTTTAAGGTTACTAATCTAGGCTTTAAAAAAAACAAAAGAGGGCAAATAACCGTGAGCTCTAGTCAGAAATACTAATGCATTTCCCACAAGGCAAACTAAGAGATTAAGGAGTCCCATTCAAAAGAAATAAAACTGAATTCTCGTTTTAGGCTATGGAAAGAATAACTATGTGTTTCTGGAACACCCAAGCAAGCCTAATCTACCTAGCTGGCCACCAGCCAGGCTGCCATATGCAGCCTCACATGAACATCTGTAGAGGGGCTTTTATTGAAAATACAGGCGCTGGCTAAAAGATAAAGCCATTCAGAGTCGCCACATATATTCACAAAGGACAAGAAAATAAAATGGTAGCATTTAATGCAGAAATAAAATTTAGCCAGGGTGACCATTAAAAGTAAGAAATTGAAAGAGACTGATGCAATTTGAGCAGCTGTGATATAAGATTTAGAGCTCCCTGGTCCCAGCCATCCTTCGCCTTTTCCGGTCTTCAGTGAGAACTATCATTTGGTTTCCCACAAGATATTGAAAGGATTAGAGGCCACTGGGAAACATGGCAGAGTGGAATATAAACCTCAGCCTTCCAATTCAAAAGACCTTTTCTGTTCCATGAGTCCTCAAAAGCTGCCACCAAATACACTTTTGGTAGATTTATGGTGGAGAATTATGTAACATTTGTAGGTGTTTTTATTTTCTAAATAGCCCATATATGAAGCTATAAATTGCAACTACATAACTTAGCAAAACTCGAGGATATGATAAATCAAATAAACATGACATAAGCATATTGGCCTATTGCTGGATGCCCCTATGCCTGGAACTTTGTTCCTGTTTTGTTGGTTTGTCTTTGTTGTGTTTTGGTTTTAATGTTTTAATATTTAAAAATATTTTAAGAGTACCCCAAATTTAATAATCAGTTGTGTCTCTCAGAACCAAGACAGGATGAAGTCAGAAGTAAAACAGATCCTTGTCCTTATTCATTCAGAACTTTCTCTCTTTTCCAGTAAGAAGACTTTCTCCCCCCAAATATCTTTCAACCAGGGTTTCTTTCTACTTTAAAACTATTAATACAGAGTCAGAACCTCATAACACACACACACACACGCACACACACAAACACAGAGAAACAAAGCAAACATATTAGTTTCCTATTGCTGCTGTAGCAAATTACCACAAATTCAGTGGCTTAAATGGCATACACTTAGAGCTAGAGCTCTAATGTATGGTGGAGCTATGGTGGTTACAAATCTAAAATGGGCAAGGAGCGCCGGACCTTCCAGAGGGAAAGTCAGGATCTGTTTCCTTGCATTTTGCCCATCTTCTCGAGGCTGCCCTCATTCTTTGGCTCATGTCCCTTTGTTCCAATTTCATAACCAACAGTCTAGCATCTTCTCTCCTCTCTGACCTCCTGCTTCCTTCTTGTAAGCACCCCTGTGACCACATCAAACCCATCCAGAAAATCCAGGATAATCTCTCCATTTCAAGATCTTTATGTTAACCACAGTTCCTTTTGTCACATAAGGTAACATGTGCTTAGGTTCTGGGGATCATCTCCTCCTTTGAGGAGATGAGGAACATTATTCTGTTTACTACAAAAAGTAAGAGCTAAATGTTTTCACCCTCTGATTTTAAGGAAAGTGATCATGGACACTTATGACTCCATGATTTCCAACTCTTTTACCCTGACCCTCTTAACTAACTAAATCCTGCAGAGCAAGTCTGGCCCTCAGGCTGTTTTTGTAATTAAACTTTTATTGGACCACAACCACATGCATTCATTTGTGTATTGTCTGTGGATGCTTTCATACTCAAACAGCAGAATTAAATTGTAGCAGAACAGACCACATAGTCTACAAACTCCGTAATATTTCCTTTTTGACCCTTTAAAGAAAGTTTTCTGATAAGCAATCATTAGCTATATTTTTAATTGTTAGGATTGAGTTTCAGATTCATAAGGCTACACAAAAACTTGATCATGGTTGAATTATCCAATAAAATGGTATATAATTTTTATTATTAATCATTGTCATAATTATAATTACTCTTTTTATATCATATATCAATGTTTATTGGCTTTTAATAAACTATTATGCCAAACATTTTATATACAAGTTTGTGTAATACACACACAAAATTCCTGAGTAAATATTAGCTCCAATTTCCAAAGGAAGAAATTGAGACATAAAAGGATTAGTATCTTTCTCAAGATAACATGGCTAGTTAAATTTAGACACAAGTCACTTTAAGTTCAAAATATATGTTCCTAATCCTTCCATATGTCTCTGTTGGGTATTCATTTTACTTAATTATTATAACTTCCTTTTATTAATATTTTCCATTTAAATTATTATATATGCACGCATGCACAGCCATTATTGATGCAGGATGCTAAAATAAAAAAAAATAGATAAAATGTAGAGAGAGAATCTTGGGCTTGAAGGTATTTAGATCCCTATCAGCTTTATAAATTTGCCAACTTACCTAAGCCGCCAGGGACAGCTTCCTTATCTATAAGTGTTATTTGTGATACCAACTTGAGATAATATGCATGATACCTCTTTGAAGCCATTAGGCACTATGCACACATTAGTTCTTAGTGCTATTTAGTCCAAGCACAGTTTTGTGAGGTATGAGATGTACCCAGTCAAGCTGCATTTTATTATTTGGAAAACACTCTAAGAAATGGAAAACTTGAGAACAGTTATATTTTTTGTGTGGAATTCCATATGAGAGAGTGCCTATCTTAGAATAGGCCCTTTTTAAAGGACTCTCCCAGGATCTCTTGATCCCAGCTCTCTAGTTTATTACATTTATATGAAGACAGCATTCCAAGATCTTATAAAGATCAGAGCATGTGTCACAAAAGTATACGAAAGAATATACAAAAAATCTTCAAGAACCAATATAATAATTCATAAATACAATTCTACTTAATTTTTATATTTAGCTTTATAAGAGTAAATTCATGATCTAGGGACAAAATTAATGTTTATTATGTAGTATAGACATAATTTAGGCTGTTATATTCAAATTGTTTCATATTACTGGACAGTATTTACTACGTCATTTTTTTAAAAAATCACCATTAAATAAGATTTCCTGCTTGTATATCAGCTGCCTGTATATACTACAGCCTAATCATATTCTGGCTACACATTCTGGACTTTACCCAAAGCAAATCTGTCAGGACAGTATAAGCAGTAACTCACTAGTGTTACATTTACTTTCAGAAAATATGTGCAGTCTTACATATTTAAATGAATGGGTGAGATTAAAGATGACTATGTATTCTCCGCTACTCTCCCCATTGAGATGAAGCCTAATTCTCTTCCCCTTGATTCCAGACCAGCCTTTGTAATTTCCTTAACCAATAGGGTGTGAGGAGGTAACATTCAGGGGCTTCTGTGGCATCTTCCTGGGCCTCCTGAAATACTCTCTTTGGGGACCCCGTACCACCATAGGAAGGTTCTGAGACCACCAGGCCAGAATGATGGTGTGTAGGTACTCTGGTTGTCCCACCTGAGATTACCTTCTAGCCCTCTCCACCAAGATGACGGATATACAATTAAAGCGACCTTGACTCTCCAAACCAGACCATACCCAGGTGAATATCACTGACCTCAATCAATGCCATGGGCAACAGAATATTCAGGAAAGCGCTACTGAAATCATGACCCTCTTTCTCCCCAAGCCACGGGATATAATAAAATGGTGCTTGCTTTAAGCCACGAGGTTTTGGGTTAGTTTGTTATAAAGCAATAGATAATTAAAACAGTGCATAAAAAAGAATAGTTGTATTATACTGCCAAAAGTCTTAAATTTCTGTAATTCCATAATAAGCTGACCACTACTTATAGTTCAGTCCTTACATTATTGTACAATAATAGACACTAGATATGGATAATCACATCATGAACTGAATATACTTATGGTAAATAAATACTACGCACAAAAATGCTCATATTGCTCAAAGGGCACTGAATTTTATTTTAAGTCCTTTACCTCCATAATTGCACATTATCTAAATAACTGTGATATTTGTAGTCTTACAAGTCAACCAAATTAACTAAAATATGGTTATCCAAGACATAGTGAAAGACTTGTTTCACCCACAAACCACTACTTGCATGTCACCCAACACAACTCTCTATCAAGGTAAAAGAATATTTGTGTTAGAAAGAACAGTAAGCCCCTTAAAATTCACAAGCAAGGTGGTTTTCTTTATAACTCATGAAATTGTCTTTAGGAACAATTTCCTTTCCTTTGCTTTTGATATGAATAGATAAAATATTTAGAAATGTTTCATTATTTTTCCATAGAGCCTAAGTAAAGAGGGGTAACAATATGTGAGTTGTAAAGAAAGCTCCATGGTGTAGGAAAAGGTCAAATGTTTTCTTTGCCTTCTCTCTTTGCCCTGGCCCATAAAGAGACTAACTTGTAGCCAAGTATCTATCAGCAGCTCTTGGCCTAAGGATACTAAAAGATTTAATAATTTTCCAAGTTTCCTTTGGGAATCTATTTTCCAAATTCAGTTTGGGTTCAAGTTCTTCCATGAAAATTAAGGATCCTAAAGAAACCAGGCAAAATGCATATATCTTGAACAACATATCTCTTTGGTAACATTTGCTATACAATAAATGTCTAACTACATAGAAAGGTGAGTGAATGGTTTCAATTGGAATTATAAACAGGGTTGGCCAAATGTCCATTGGCTGATATCTGCTATAAACAGCAATTTCAGTTTTAAAGTAGATAAGATTAGTTAGCAGTTACACAATAAGCAGGAAGACAATGATAGTAGACATAGCAACAACATTGAGATGGTAAGAATTAAAATATATAGAACTAAAATATCACTTGAAGTTGGTAGCTAATCTCATGACACACTTTCCAGTGATCCTAACTCTTAGAGTGTATTAGAGTGTATTGAGAGGTTTTATATGAACATGATTAACGGGATAATAAAGTGGGAATCAGTATTGTGTTTCAATTTAGAAACTTTGGGGTGAAGTGATGTACTTTAACAAGGCTTCCAGGTAATTTTGATGCATGCTAATATTTGAGAAAGCCTAGGGTTTAGACTGTAATGACTTCCACAAAGATCATAAAATCAAATACTTAAAGATCAATATTTGCTTAAAGCTTTTTTTTTTTCTTTCTGAGAATTTCCTTCTTAGGATACTAGTAAGCATGACCACTGTTGACAGACATGCTTTATGTTCTGACCTTCAAGTGGAATATTTGCATGAAAATTAAAGCTTGCAATTTGTGAAAGAACAGACTGTCCTAGAGTTGGAAGGGGAGTTCAATAAGCTGAAAGATATAAAACTAAGAAAGAATAAAATATTGTCATTTTTAAAACTGGGGTATATCAGCAGTTCTACTTCCCCTTGGGTATAGAGAGCTGGAACTATTGTTGTTTCTACCCCAACAACAAGAAAAACCCATGTAAACTTTAAGAATCACAACTTCACTGAACACATCAAAGAGCTGAAGTCACTAGTCAACCAAGTAATATGAAATGCACTGAATCTCAGCCCCCTCCAAGGAGAAATGAGACACAACCTCTTGTTCATCAGTGACAGACCATGGAAGGAAGAGATGCTGGGTGCCATACAACCAGGCAAGAAGTATCCAGCTATAATTTTTAATAAACTGGTAGAAGTCAGGTATGGACTAGAGTAAAAGAACAGAGACCCTGGGAGCTGAAGACACAGGGGGTGTTAGAACCCATTTGCAAGCTCTTCTCCCTGGACCCCAATGTCCTGTTCATGAGGAAAATCATGGGTAGAGCAGGAGAAGGCCAATCGCCTTCCTCAGTGTTGCAGGCTTGGAGAAGCGAAGTGGTTACTGCTATGAGAAAAATATGAAGCCCTGATGTAACCTTTCTCCAGAAAACAAAACTTAAGCTCCTGGAAGAAGGAAAGAAAACCCTGTCACCACAGGGCAAAGATACAGACCCACTGTAGCCAGGCGAAGGGCAAAACAACAACAACAACAAAACCCCAAAATAAACCACGTCTGCCTCTGGAGAAGCACTGTTCACAGGTTCCTACAGCAAGGACAGTAGAGGCCTGCTACCACTGTGGAAGGGACAAGAAACTCTCATGGAAGACCAATCAGAGATATAAGATGGAGTCTGGTTGCCACAGAGGAAAGACACAGGACCACTGAGAAAGACTATCTCTGATACCTAAACCATCAGGTCCTAAGGTAGATGCTATACTAAGACAACAGTGAAGCCCTTGCCCAGAGCAACAAGCACCCAGTAAGAAGAAAGTACAGTCTACCACTGGGGAGTACAAAGTGTGGAGAGGGAAATCACTCATGGTGGAGATGAACAGGGAAGCTAAAGATAAAGTAGAAACATTGTGAAATGCCATTGAAATCCCAGCCTCCAATTTAAGAAAAAGGAATTCAAGGCCAATGGTGCACTGAAGGTCATCATAGGAACAAGAAAACCCAAAGTTTTAGTCAGCTTTACTAACTAGATATTTCCTCAACAACATCAACTTCCATACAAACATGTGTTAATAGCCTCAGAAGAGATGTGTCCAATTCCAGACATAAAATCTCTACTATTATCCACATAATGTCAGGAATTTTTTAAAAAGTCACATGACACACAAAAAAGGCAAGAAAAGTGAAAAAAACACACTGCTAAAACAGAAAATAATGAACAGAACTGCCTCAGACATAACCCCTATGTTTAAACTATGAGATGGAATTTAAAGTAACTATGATTGGGGCACCACCCAAGTAGCTCAGTCTGTTAAGTATCTGACTCTTGATTTCAGTTCAGGTCATGATCTCAGGGTCGTGAGATCAAGCATCACATCAGGCCCTGTGCTGGGTGTGGAGCCTGCTTGAGATTCTCTCTCTCCCTCTCCCTCTGCCCCCACCCTTGTTCACGTACTCTCTCTTTAAAAACTATAAATTAAATAAGGTAAATATGATTATTATGCTCCAGATGCTAGTAAATGACCACCTTCTTATACTGTACACAAAAATAAATCCAAAATGGATAAAGACTTAAGTGTGAGACAGAAATCCATCAAAATCCTAGAGGAGAACACAAACAGCAACCTCTTTGACCTCGGCCACAGCAACTTCTCATTTGACACGTCTCCAGATGCAAGGAAAACAAAAGTGAAAATGAACTATTGGGACTACATCAAAATAAAAAGCTTCTGCACAGTGAAGGAAACAATCAACAAAACTATAAGGTAGCTTACAGAATGGGAGAAGATATTTGCAAAGTGCATATCTGATAAAGGGTTACTATCCAAAATCTATACAGAACTTATTTAATTCAACCGCCTGAAAACCAAATAGTCCACTTAAGAAGTGGACAGGCGACACCAGAGCTTACTCTGTGCACACAGGGAGGAGAGGCCATGTGAGTATATAACAACAAAGTAGCCATCTACAAGCCAGGAGATGAGGCATTACCAGACAGCACATTGATCTTGAACTTCTAGCCTCCAAAACTGTAAGAAAATATTTTGTTTTTGTTTTAGCCACTCAGTCTATGGTATTTTGTTTTGGCAACCTAAGCAAATTAATAAACATGAAAGTTGTAATAATGAATCAAATGAACATGCTAGAAATAAACATGGTAAGAGGAATAAAGAATGTGTTAATAAGTTCATCAAGGCGACTCAAGACAGCCAAAGAAACAATCACTGAACTTGAAGATAGGTCCACAGAAATTTATGCAAACTTAGACTCAAGAAGAGTGACAAAAAAATAACAGAGCATCCAAGAGTTATGGTATAATATAAAACAGTCTAGCATATGTACAATTTGAATCTCAGAAAGAAAGGAGAGACAATAGTAAAAAAGAATTTTGTGAAGAAATAATGGCAGAGAATTTTCAGAAATTTCTAACAAACATCATAATACAGATGCAAGAAATTCAGAGAATTTTGAGAAGAATAAATCCCACAAAATTTCTAAACACACACACACATAGATACATTATATTCAAACTTCTGATTAAAAAAATGAAGATAACAATAGGAAAAAAGGAATAAATATAAGATTTATAACAGGCTTATGAGAAACCATGAAAGCCAGAAAATAATGGAGTCAGTGTTATAGACAAGAAAATAAAATTGTCATCCTAGAATTTTATACCCAATGAAAATATCCTTAAATAGTGGTACTGCACAGACATACCCTACACAAAATATAGAAGAAATCTGTCTTCAGACAGAAGGAATGTAATGCAGACAAAATGTGGATCTACAAAATACAATGTCTTCAGAAAATCTATTTTTCCAATTTCTTTAGCTACTGCTAAAAAGAACGCAGCCCATAAGCCTCAGAATGGTCCTCTCAATCAGGACCTTGGATAGGACTGCCAAATAATCCTGTTCCCACAATACTGTCATCTCTTCACCTAGCATCCTTCCAAAGAGTGGCTGAAATAAATTGATGTCTCTGTTTGGAAAGTCAGTTACTGATATTTTACAAATACAGTGATTGCAAGAAACTCCATAAGATGGCTATGAACGTCTTGGTGACATTCTCTAATTTTATTATTATAATGCCACACATAAGTAATGCTTCTCCTCCACCCCACCAAATTCACTGAAAAGAAAGTTTAAAAACAAAGTTTTAAAATTAACCTCATGGCTGGACTGGTCCAATAAGCTACCATATGCAGACCGGTAGCCTCTTTCTCAAGACAATGTCTTGTCCTTTATTATGGTGCCACTAGACTGTCCTGAGCCTTGCTGGTTGGCATTCCCTCCTGCTTTTGACAACAGCATGTTATGGGAAATTGTTAAAATTTCTGTATTCTTATGATTATTTCCTTACATTATACTCTTCAAGTACTCTGCAGGCTATAATGAAACAATATATATTACCAGATGATCAGGACAGAACGCAAGACAGAGAACACAGGAGGAAGGACAAACATTACATTCACATGTGAATTTAGGGGAAGTCTAAAGATACCAGTATCTGTCTAAGGAAGGCAACTATGTTATGCAAAAATGACTTGTTACAAGACAACATTGTTTTATAAAAAATACATGCATTTTGTCTTTAAGATATATAGAATTGACACAACCAGTACTATGCTCTGTTTATATGAATAGTTATTTTATTTCTTTCTTGCTGAATTTCGGATGACTTTTTTGTTCCTTCCTTTATCTCCCCACTTGGAAACATTATGACCAATAACATGTTAGGAAGGAGAGCCTACTGTTTTGCAGCAACGTTGGTAATGCCTTTTAAAGCATCCGGGATAAGAACACCATATGAGAACTGCACGGCTGCCATTACTGTCATCTTGATCTAGGAAATCAGGGATTTGTTTAGTGTAAGTAGGAAAGCATAAGAAAGAAAATCTTTTCCAGCTGCCCACTAATTCAATTCAATTGAATAAACATTCACTTTATTTCCATGTGCTGGCCATGAAAGACAAGGGCAGTCAGTTTAACAGAAAGAAGAAGGACGAGCTCACTTACTAATTTGATTCGGTGGCCAGGAGTGGTACTGATTTCCCATGTGCATTCCTTCCTGCTTGGGTACTTGTCTGGCCAGTTGGGGCTGGTGATGAAGCCACTTGGACTGTGGATCTTCTGTTCACACTCAGCTGTGCCAGTAACAATAATAGCAGTCAGTATGGAAATCCAGCCCAGGATTGGTTCAGCAAGAAAGTAGCTTATTTGCTCCCTATGCTGCTGAAAAGATTTTCCTGAATACTAACTAATCACCACTCCAGTCTCTGTTATCATAGTCATCTGCTTTGGCAAACATGTTGTAGATCATAATCAGGCAATGTTTATTTTTTTGCTCACATGAAATTAAGCGTTTACAATGAATTAGATAAATGCCTAAAAGAAAATGGACTAGTTTAAACTGCTGGATCTGAAAGCTCAGATTTTAACAGAGCAAAATATATTGACAATCGAGGATATTAACACTTGGCATGTGCAAAATACTTAACGCAATGTCACAAATGATAATCAATGGATATGCCACTTTCAATTCATATTTTTCCATTAGCAGAAACATCATTTATAGCTAATTAACATCATTAAGTCATCTTATGGATCATGTATTTACATTTTCTCTCACCCTTAAAGTAAACATGTGGATACCTAAACCATAATTTTAGCTGTTAAAGTAAATTAATCCTTAATTTTATCAAAGTAAAATGCAGCACTAAGGGGAAAAATAAATGAACAGCTACTAGCCATGGAAATAGCTTCTAAACTAATTTTGAAGGCTATTTCATTCAATTAATATGAAATTTCTTTTAGGTTTTTCACAATTAAAATTACCTTAGCTTAAAGGAGACTATTCTACATTGTAAATATCACACTTCAAAAATGTTTAATGTCAAAAAAATATTTAATATCCTCAGGGTCTGTCCATTCTCTGTAACTTATGAAGCAGGCCCCTACACATCCTAGTTTAGACTGGGAATTATTTATTGTGTATTATGTATCCCATTCTAAAACACAACTAATTCTCTGATATTTTCCAAGAAATCTCTTTGGGGCAACTCTTTACTATATGGACAAAACACCTGTTACACTGCAGGACTGTGCAATAAGGGTATGATGCCCAACATAAATGTGCTGTTGTTGCATTCCCTACTACTAGATCTTTCTCTTACTTGTGGTAGGTTTCCATAGGGAGATTTGGACTCCTAGCATAGGAATACAAAAAAGAGAAGAAATTCAGCTCCTTTCAAACCATGTAGGATCATGTAGCAAGTCTTAGAATCTAGATCCTAACAGTTTTCTAAGTTCCATTATTCCTGTCCCTGCTTTGCCATATGAAATATGGAGTTTCCAGGATCTGGAAATAGCCTATAAAACAAAGCCAAGAGGCTTGCTACTAAATTGTAGAAGGTGTCCATATGATAGCAGAGGTAAAAAAAAAAATCCTAACCCCTTACTGGCAGTAAAAATGAGATTTATTAGGGATACCTAAATATCGTTCTATCTAAAAGCAAGTTTCCTATGAAATCCTTTCTTGAAAATATTTACTGTAATAAACAAAGAATTAAGGTATCTAACTTATATTTGTTACTTGTGAGCCACAGGGTATATGCATACTTTACAAAAGCTGTCTCTTTTTTCTCTGAATTATCTTCTATAACTGCATGACTATTCCCCAGCCTGTTGATTTAACAGAATACTGTACTAAGTTACAAATATCGGAGTCCTCATGGGTTTATCCTCACATAAGAAACTTAAAAGAGGGGAAAAAAATTCTGCTGGCCTATGATTCTGAGCAATATCATTGGCTCAATGAAAAAATTGAAAAAAACTGACATATGACAATATTTGAAAGGAAGTGAATGGAACAAGAGTTAGTTCAGGATATCCTGTACTAATCCAATGTTCATACAAAGAGCTGCTATCTAACTGTGATTCCAGCCAGGGACCTACCAATCTACATGTGCTAATAACTAAAGTTATAAAATCTGCTATAGTAATTCTTTCAAAATGGGCATAAATCCAATTTAAGTAGAAAATTCAGAAGCAAATCCTCAAAGGATGAAATAAGAACTGAGTAACTATTTCTTGTTCCCATCTACCTCATACTGGTTAAGGAGATAAAGATAACTGTTTTTTTATAAAATCAGAATATTATAAGGCCTAGGGGTCAAAAACTGATAGCCTACTATTGTGCTATTAGAATGCTCCTTTTTTTTCTTTTTTTGGCCAAACCCATGACTTAGAACTTTAAATGGCACAGTATCTACCATTTTCCAAATGTCTTTCCTCTGGTAGGCATTTGAGTTTGATACTCTTGGTATTTAAAGTGCCATCACTCATGTAGCACATATATGATATTCTGGGGAGGGAAATTAAACCAAATGCAAAACATTTAGCAGAAGTCAAGTTTAAATATGGAGACTGTCATAGGGTCTGTGCTACAAGAACCTGGGGATAATGTGGTGCTTTTCTGGATGCCAGATGGCATCATAGCCACTCCAATGTCTGTTACACAAAGTTATTCTAATGTCACCCATGTGTGAAGTGCAGAACCTTTAGGTATTATGAGGTTCCAATAGTATGCCTTGTATCTCTGAATGCTGCACATATTTTTTTTGACATTTGAACAGTCAACAATGATATCACTCATTGATATGATTAACTCTACTTGGAAGCAGTGCTTTACCGAAACTGCATGCAATTCTAGGTGTTAAGAAAAGAACACTCTTTCATACCTTCCTTGCAGTCATGTTTATTTTCATGCAGCACAAATCCATTACGGCACTGACACATGTAGCTTCCCATTGTGTTGACACATTCATGTTGACACCCACCATTATCCTTGGAGCATTCGTCTTTGTCTAGCAAAAAGATAACTCCACAGTTTAGTAAAGTAGCTTTGGAAACAAAGGGTATCAAAGGAAACTCTTTTAGCTGTGGTTAACACTGGCAAAGGGTAAACTAAGTCACAGCTTTCTTTGTTCCCAACATAAAACAAACCCCCCCAAATTTATAGTGTCTTAGTTTTACCCACTCCTTGTTTAGCTTGGAGCCTTGTACCATGAATTGAGTTTCTAAGACTGTTGACTCTAGGAAGACAACTTGTAACCTCTTTCACTCCTATGTTGGAGTAGGAGTTCTGAGTAGGAGAGAGGAAATGAATGAATCTTTTTCCAACTAATCCTAGACATTTATTGCCAATTTTTAAAAATAAATTTAAAATTGTGAGTAGTTTGAATAAATGCAGAACTGCATTTAAGTAGAGGGAAATCCTTCAATATATTAGCCATGGTGTAGAGACAGAGGCTAAATAAGGTTCCAAAATTTGTGTATAATAACTTTTAAAAAAATCACTCAGTATGACTACTGCAGTTGATTTTTTTTTTGTTAACTTTGCTGTTATGGTTAGCATTAATGAATCTGAACACTTCATAACCATTCAAGACAGAAAAAGGCATCATTCATTAGATTATCCTAAAGAAGTAACTTAATTTATATATTTGAAACCAATCTACTCCAGCAGACCAGTTTATTAATAAGTAATTCCCTGAAAAGGCTTTTAGTGTGCTAGAAGTAAAGGTTAGAATAGGAAATATGAGCTTTAAGGAATAGCCAAAAAATTCACTACAGGGAAGAAAGCCAAACGAGATTAGCAGGCAGTCAATCCAGTGAGAGGCATCAGCCACCATACTATGTCATTCAGCTGTCATTCCATGGCTGGCTTGTCCATTAAAGTCAAAACTGGCAGATTGCTCCTGACACACATAGATGATGACACATCACTCAGACTTTCATCACTCTCACAGCATAGAGAACAAAAAGGACACATGACAGTCATATCAGAGGTTGGCTGAATTCAAAAATTTATACTGTCAACTGATTTTTCAAGTGACAATTTGTGAGCTCACGGAGGCACACAGATAGCTAAAGCTAGTTTTGCCTTTTTATCAAATCAATATTCACTCTATGGAAATGGGTTTAGGAAAAGCATTTTTATAGAAGAATCTGATAGTAATTTTTAAGAACACATCTGTTTTCCCATTTTTGGAGACTGATTACACGACATAGCACACACATGCTTCTGGGATATATTCATGTATTGGCAATATCAGAATACTCCAAATGCATACAGGCAGTCCTAAAGTTCAAAAGAATATATCAGAATTGATACATCTATGATTTATGTGTTCTCTATCTATCTTTAACACCTCCATTTCACTTTTATTATTTACTATGTAGCTTAAGCACAATAAAAGCAGAATAAAGAAAGCCATTCTCTAAAAGAACATCAACATGTTTAAGAAATCAGAATACAGAATTAGCCTTGTAAAATTAATTTTAGGGTGATTTATAATCATTGCAAAGCCCTGTTCCCTTAATTATGTCAACAGTGAAAATTACAGTTTATGAGTTATGGATGACTTATGCAAAACGGGTGGATGGTAGGTCATAACTTCTTACCCTGATGGAGTCAGCCACTTGTATTTTCCAATTCAGTCAAGCAGTAAATGATTTTAATTAATTAATTAATTAATTAAATTTATTAATGTAACTTTCCAGAGACACTTTAGTTGAGATGCTTCAGAAAAAAATATATCTTCATGAGCGGATGTAGAAATACACTTTCTTTGTTAAATGGAAATAACCAATTTAAAATTTCTGGTGCCAGAATTACTTACACTGAAATAGTTACATATTTCCTATGAAAATGTTTATATAATGAATGTTTGATGATCTTAAAATAACACCTGAGAGACTGAACTCTAGTTGTACTATAGGTCAACCAGACTTTTGAGAATTCACTGGAAATCTAACAACTATAAGCCATTTAGTTTATAGAAAATGAGTTCACATTTGCAATTGACTAGTAAACAGATTAAGTGCTCAGTGAACCAATGGTGGCAGGGACTGCCGGAAATCATCCTTTTATCTGGACCTGTTTCTGGACCTGTTAGGATTGCCATTCATGAGCAATATAAAAATGTTAAAATACAAACATGAACACAAGTTATTATTCATGCATTTTTAAGTCCATAGTTATTTTATAATCAATGCAATTCCAGTACATAAAATATTTCTAACATTTAAACTTCATTCTAGTGGCACTCTCAAGCCACTAGGTTATATTTCTAGGAAGAATTATTTTCTTTAGATTTGGCAGAATGTATTATGATAGAATAATATTAGAACATAATATTACCACAATAGCTGTGGTAATGGTAACTAAAGAGAAATAAAGTTGAAAGTGAAATTGATTACATTACATAGTAGTTTTTTTGTAGCTAATAATTCATATTTATGTTGTTTGGGAAAAATAAATGATAATTTTAAGATAATCTTTAGAGGAAAAAGAAGGGTAGGAGAAAAATAATGATTGTCCAAGTATCCACAGTACTATTTCCCCCCTTGACTGGTGTTTCCTGACTTCATCTCCACATCTGACGGTGCCTAACATAATCAATGTCACATGAAAATTAAGAGTAATCACAATACACTACTAGAATATGTATATTCTATACATATATTAATCTAGAGTTTATCTAAAATTCAAAACTGGACTAGTGCAAACAGCAACTAAAAGCAGCAGAGGAAAGCTATCATACCCAGCAAAGTAACATGTAAAACTGTGCCTCCATGTGTCAAATAATCATTTGAGAAGAGAAAATTTCAGTAAACATTGGAATACTTAAAATTATGCACACAATTTACATCATGCAGACAAAGAAAGCTATTTATTTCAATTAATATTTTAAGTCATCTAGGGAGTAGTGAATACAGTGTGGTTATTTTAAAAATATTTATTTTATTTTTTTAGATACTTGTTTTAATAGAAGTAAATAAACTATCCTATTTAAAGTGAATTGATTTCTGATGATCTGTTGATGAGAAATAGCAACATCACAAGAGACAAAGTCCACAATTATATTCAGGACATCTTATGAATGAAAGTCATCAAACTAGAGAAAAGAGCTATTAGCAAACATGTTTATGTTTTCATTTTCTTTCCCTTTTTCCTCTTAGGACACACAAACTACAGATACCTTGAACAATGAAAATCCAAAAGAGAGAACAGAGGATGATACAGTTTTAACTATTTCTTAGACTGTTTGCATAATAAATTTAATATTTGAGAATTCTATCAATAACTCATTTGAAATTTTCCAGTATTTTCATACTATAGGCACAAAAGTTTAAGAATAGTTTTTATTAGCGAGAGAAACAAATGTTTTGCTGAGTAGAAGTAAAACATTTATTTTCTGCAGATGGAAATTAGCCTCCTTCTTTGGAATGGACTTATCTGCTTTCCATTGCTTCATGTTAGATAAAGGAAAGATCCATTATTAGGAAAGAAGGAGGTGGCATTTTCCCATCAGAGGCCTGCAGAGTCTCTCTGAGACTATCAGAAGCCATCAGTCTATGCATAATACATACTGGATGGAACTGAAGAGGCAACCTGTATCAAATTCTTGCAAGATTCAAAAATAAAAATTTTTTCTTTGCAGAAAGCTTCTTTGTCTGTAGGAAAAAGAAAGTAAAGGGTCCATGCACCAGACAAGAAACATATATGACAGATATACTCACAAGAAATGGCAAAAGATAAAATAGACCCATTCACACTCCTGCATGCACACACACATACACTCCCATGCGTGTGTGTGCATATACGTGGCACATGCAATTTTCAACACAAACCTAACAATAAATAATCATCTTCAAAACAGCACTAATAAACTAATATTACACTGTATGTTAACTAACTGGAATTTAAATAAAAACTTGGGAAAAAAAACAGTACTAATAAACTCCTTTGAGAGCTACAACAAAGACAATTTGCTCTTTCCAAAACATGGAAATATTTCAAAATCATTAATAATGAAAACTTGTCAAAATCATAGGAAAGTTTTGTTTAATTATTTGAAACTAATCACATTAACATTTACAGTTTTCTTAGGATAATATGGGGCTGGATTTCTTCTAACAATATCTACAAGCATTCCATTAGAGAGATGGTGTACAGGAGGAATGATGTAAGGAAAGAATTGTAGACGGTTCAGATGAAGAGCATGTCTGCTGAAATCATGTCAATTTGAGGTAGAAAAATCGCACAGATCATTTTATCTGACTCCTACATTTGTTACAGACAGAAATAAACTGGGAGTCAGGTAAGGTGGGTTTTATTCCATTTTTACCACTGAGCAAGTCACTAAGTCCTCCAGTACCAGATCTGTGAGAGACACTGCTCTTAAATGAGGTTTATTCTCCAAATTCTCTAATATTCACTCTAATTTAATTCTTACCAATCCACGGTTGTTTAAGGAGGAGAGAATGTTCAACTCTCATTGTTAAAGTCATGTGTTATATTTTTTTCAAATAATGAATGCTAGAATTAAATTTTTAAAAAAACAAGTTTGACAAATCTTGCCATTTTTACATGCACAAAATCCTACTAATATTTCCTTTAATTTTGGCCCGTTTAAATAAAAATACTTTGTTCTGAGTAGAATACCGTTAACCTTGCTTAACCACTTAAAATAAATAAGTTATATCACATATACCTGGGCAGGTTTGCATATTTGTGTTCAAATCCACAATCATACAAAATTGTTTGGTTTTACTATTATGTAAAGTAAGTGATTAGTGTTAACAGAAAAACAAACCTCATTCAGTTCAAAAACATAACAGTAATATATTGTTGGACCAGACTATCTTCTAGAAAATGCTTACGTTGTTTCCAATGTAGCTAAAAAACTGAACAGATACACAATTTTATATCATGTCTGAATAGCTTTACTTTGATTATCCTAATTTCCTTATTTGCTTTCATATTACTTCATTATATTGTTTTTTAAATATATCCTAAAATCAGTACAGTATATAACACTTTGATTTTTTTTAGTGGGCCTTGTGGACTTCCTGTTGTATAATACAATAACTTCTAAATGTTCAAGCTATAGCATTTTTCATGTCTAATGAAAGATTTTATTATGTTATCGTTAAGATTTTATTTTTTTTGTTATTGTTAAGATTTTAAATCAGAATTTATTATGATGGTTCTTATTTTTTTATAAATACGGAAGTGACAGAATTTGACATCCAAGAGTCATTCATCTGATCCCATTTCTTAGGTCTATAAAGTGCTTATTTAAAATGAAAAGCTATGTACAAAAATAACTAGAATCTATATTTGATTATTTTATTAAATATTTATATTTGGAAATGATGCTATAAATCTTTTATTTCACTGTACACATTAAAATCTAAATATATTTTCTTTTTTTAAAGATTTTATTTATTTATTTTGAGAGAAAGAGAATGAGAGAGAGAGAGAAAGCACATGGGGGGGAGGGTCAGAGGGAGAAGCAGACTCCCCGCTGAGCTGGGAGCCCAATGCGGGACTCCATCCCAGGACTCCAAGATCATGACCTGAGCCGAAGGCAGTCGCTTAACCAAATGAGCCACCCAGGAGCCCCCAAAAAATCTAAATATTTTTTCATGTGTCTTTTTTCTTGATGTATCACTGAGCTGCAAGAAAGTTAGAATTATTTTTTAATAACTTTCCTTTCCAAATAATATAGAATCACCTATTATCAAATATTAGTTCTTCTTTTTATTGAATCCTTGGTAATTGTTCCTGGCACAAGACTGTGGAAAAAATAGCTGAACATCTTATATTCCTTATCATGTTTTCATAAATTCACAACAACTTCTGAAATCTTTAGAATACAGATTACAAAGAGAAGCATTTAAGACTCAGTCTTCATAAGGTATCACTTGATTAACAAACACACTACAGTAACACATGTATTCAACTGTCTATAATAAGATAATCTTATTAAATAACTATAAAGTTAAAATTATTAAATTTAACTCAACACAAAATACTTGAGTTAAGATTATTAACCTCTATTAATATTTATTAACTAATTAATAAAAGAGATAACTTTAAAAGTTTCTTCACTCTCAAAGATCAAAGTCTATTAGGAAATGTTTACAAATCTAGAAATATTTGGGGTAACAGAAATATGATATGTTTTTCTTCTAAAGTTATTTTAGAGGCACCTGGGTGGCTCAGTTGGTTAAGAGTCCGACTCTTGATTTCGGCTCAGGTCCTGATCTCAGGGTCTTGAGATGGAGCCCCGTGTCAGGCTCTGCACTGAGTGTGGAGCCTACTTAAGATTCTCTCTCTCCCTTTTCCTTCTGTCCACGCATACCCGCTCACACACTCTCTCTCAAAAATTAATTAATGAATTAAAGTTATTTTTGTATTTAAATTGAAAACTGAGAGAAATTGGATAAAAACTATAAAGTACCATCTTCCTACCTTAGCACACATTCTTGGTATTTTTATATAGCAACTTTCAGGTTTGTTCTCACCACATGCTTAGCTGTATGCACAGTGTGCAGATAGTTCCATACCTAGACTTCCATTAATATTTTATCATATACAATTTTTTACATCACAAAATCATTAAACCATCTTTATGATGTAGAAAAGTCCACAAAGTGTTTGTTCTAATTTATTTACCATTTTCCCCCTGTCATACCATCAGGTTGTTTCAAATTTCTATCACTATAATAGTAGTGATAGAAAATATAATAGTATATTGAAATCCTTCTTCCAGCTTTTGAAACATTTCTTTATAAATGTGTCTCAAGAATAAGATTTCTGAAGCAACTAGAATAGTCATTGTAATGACTCTTAATTCCTGTGCTAAATTTCTTTCTAAAGAGTTTGTCATAATAAACCCAATAATGTATTTTGTCAAATTCCCCAGGAGTAAATTTTAACAAACAAAAAAATCCTTTAATTTTGTTTGTGAAATACAATATCCCCATGGTTTACACATCTACGTTCTAATAAATATAATGAATTATTTGACTTTGAACACATGATTATATATTATTACCCTTAAAGCATTATTAGATCTCTAAAATAACATTTTCAATGTGAATAGAGCCTATCTATTGAAATAAGTGATCTTTCTGGGCGCCTGGGTGGCTCAGTGGTTAAGCATCTGCCTTCGGCTCAGGTCATGATCCCAGGGTCCTGGGATCGAGTCCCACATCGGGCTTCCCGCTCAGCGGGAGGCCTGCTTCCCCCTCTCCCACTCCCCCTGCTTGTGTTCCTGCTCTCGCTATCTCTCCCTCTATCAAATAAATAAATAAAATCTTAAAAAATAAAATAAATGATCTTTTGTAATTATAATTTTGTATGATGACCATAACGACATCAGGTAAACTAAGTCTGAACTTGTTGTCATCTCTTGATAGCTCTATATTATAATGTTTTTATCTTCCCTTTCCTGAGCAAACATCTTCCCCACACTAACAGAAACTCCTGGGAAATTAAATGTAAAATTAATTTAATACTCATCCAGAACCACAGTATTTTAAATATGAATCTGACAAACTGCTGATATTTTTCAATGTACCAGAAAGAAACCCCTTGAAGTTTACACTTAATGCTAATTATCTTGGACTTTACAAAATATTAATTTAGGGACGCCTGGATGACTCAGTGAGTTAAGCCTCTGCCTTCGGCTCAGGTCGTGATCCCAGGGTCCCGGGATTGAGCCCTACATCGGGTTACCTGCTCAGCAAGGAGCCTGCTTCTCCCTCTCCAGCTCCCCCTGCTTGTGTTCCCTCTCTTGCTGTCTCTCTCTCTCTCTCTGTCAAATAAATAAATAAAATCTTTAAAAAATATATTAATCTAATAAAGAAGTGAAAAGTATATCTGTTGTTTTTCAGGTCACAAATACGTTCAGTGTAACACTTAACATGCTATTTGCAAAGGGCATGATCAGCTCTTAGATAAACCAAGACAAACTGGGGGTTTAAATGCTTTATGACACTAAGCAGTTTACTTAACTCCTCAGCTGCTTCATCTGTCAAGTGAATATAATAATGAGAATTATTATAGACTATGTATTTGGATGTGCTGGAGAACAGCATCTTCTTTATGTGCCTTCATATCTATATTGTAAGAATTAAAGTAGCATGCTTTATATTTCAATAGTATCATTCTAAAGACACAATCTATCTTTACAATTTGGAAAGTTTTTCCTAACCAATAATATCAGATAGTGAATTTTAAATATTCTGGGTAGCTTTAAATTTAATACTTTGCCACTATGTATGTAGCATGTATCTTTTTAAAAAAGTAAATATTAAATAAAAGGTATGACTATGATAAAGTAAAAGGATTGATAATATTATTAATATTATGATAAGATTTATTCGCTTTATAATTTCAATTTTTAAAAAAAATATTTAGGTGGTTCTAAAATAAAAACCTTTATCTCTAACCACTAAGTCACCTAAAATCTGTAAAACACATGATATTTATAAAATAGTGAAGTCTAAGAATGTCTTGCTTTCATCAAAATAGGATATTAAAATGCTACTTTGAATAACGTCTTAAATTAATGCCTGAGAAGAATTTTTAAAAGGCAATTAAACCTGGGGGAAGGAAGGCAAGGAGAATAAGAGAGCCAAGATCCCTTGTATTTTGAATGTCCTTCTGTGTATGACTTGGACCTCAATGGAGCTTGTGAACCATTAACTTCAATTACTTTGAAAACCCCAAACAAACCCTAGGCACTGTAAATCTCATTAATTTTAAACACATGGGGATTGGAATAAATGGACTTTGAATTAACTCAATCCAAATTACCTAATATTAAAATATAATTGGAATTCAGTTGCTTTAAATTGCCTGCCAGTCTGAAAGGCAGATTGCTATACTAAGGTTTATTGTAATTTTGTCTGGTTTTGAAGTTTCAGAATAATATCTTTATAAGTAAGGTCTGATTCCAAAATTAGGAAAATAAAGGAATTTCACTGGTGTTTTCATGTATTTCTTTAAATTTGGGGGACATTTTATCAAATTTCAGCTCTAGCCAAGGGAAATTTTACTATGAGTTGGTTAAACAAAATATTAAATTCCAAACAGAAGTGTCAATTGTTTAGTGTACCTGATAATCTATTATTTTTAGTAGAATTGTAATTTCCATATATGTAGTTTTCATTCTATAATCCTTTCTATAGTGATGAGGCAAAGAATGATTTTAATATCAGCTTATCAATAAATGAAAATATAATCATAAGAGGAATAAGAAATATTTGCTAGATAATAAGAATAAAAAATATGTTGCTAAAATCAGATCAGGTATTCCAGAAAAAAAGATAAATCATTTTGAAACAGGCTGCCACTTTTTGGAAGTCTGGTATCATTATCCCAATACACTTATAAGTCACTGTATGAAAATATTATTGTAAAAATTTGGGGTTATTTGCACTAGCCTTTATAATATTTGTTTTTATTAAGTGTTTGACAGCTATATTTCATCAGGTCCCCAATTATTAATATTCTAATTATAAGTAAAAGTATTGTTAGACCTAGGATAAATGTGCATGCATTCTATGTCCCTCCAAGTTATATTTACAGAAAACTATGAAGAGTAGATAACAATGAAAGACAATCCACCTTCAAAGGCCACGATACGCACATGCAGCATGTGAATACTGATACCTGAGAAGAAATGTGCCTTGAAGCCCTTCTTGGATACAGTATTGTCAGATCTGAATTCAATTCTCATATTGTTGAACTGAGATGTGATCACATCAGGCACTTCAGCGCCACAAAATTTGCCATGCAACTTAGACTCAGAGGAAAGACCACTCCAAATCTCCACATAATCGTATTTGCAAACCTAGAAAAGACATGGTTATGAGAGCCACCAGATTTTAAAGTATCAGATGATTGACATTTATTTTTGAAAAATTCATCATGTTTTTTCCCTCTTTATTCCTCTGGTAGTCAAACTGGAATTAATAGGTAAAGAAAAAAAAATCAGGGAAAGAGTCCAAATATGAGGCATATGGCATGAAAAACAGATTAGAGAATTTTGCTCTGAATATCTCCAAGAGATGTATATACCAATGTGTGCTTGTTTACATGTATTTACAGCATATATCTTTTCCAAAAAAATAGAGTTTAGGAGAACTGAGATGCATATTTGTTGAGATGATGGTGCTGATGGTTACAAGAACAGTATTTGCTGACTTTAAAAAAAACTGTTTAAATTTTCACTAGGAACTGTGAAAGAACTTGTCATGTACTGTCTTATTTAATGCTGACAATAGTGACATGAAATTGATACATTTAATCTATGAAACAACCATTAACAATGGAAACATTCTTTTCTATGGTAAAGATGAGAAAACTGAGGTTCAGAAATTTCTAAATAACTAGTCCAAAATTATACTTATCATATGGGGCAGTTCAGTGAAAATAGCATGGAGTTTGGCTTGGTCTGGTGCTGCCTTCCAGAAATACTATGTTCTAAACAGAAGAGCATCCTTAGGAAATTTCAAAGGAGACAGACACTGGAGGATACAGTAAAAAGGATACTTTGCCTTTCATATTTATCAAGCAAATAGATATTTCTTAATTTCTTGGAGCTGCCAGGTGCTATAAAATTACTCTGGAGCTATGCTGCAGGATTGCAAACAAATAAAAACTCTATGTGGTGGAATGGAGAGGGGAATTCACACTACAATGAAGTAGACTCATTCTGGTTTATATGTAATGCACTAACAACACCAAAATGGAAGAATCTAAGTGAATGCCATGTATTCTTCAGCAATTTTACAGCCTCTAACAAATGTTTCCATAATACATTTTTCTAAAGTTCCAAAAGAGTACATTCTAAAGAATACATCTTGCATGAATGACCTTATTACATAAATGTGTAATTAGCAAGGTTTAACAATGCATATGATTGAACCCTGGGGCATGATCTGTACTTTGCAATATGTCAACTCAAATTACTGGTTCTTGTGATATTAATTAGGTGATAAATAAGCAAAATGTTGTTAGGAAAAATTTTTAAAAGGTCTTCTATCCACTTTGTTACAGCTGCAACATCTATTTAGAGAGAGCTCTGACATAGGGTAGGAGAATGTTACTGAGGTTAACGTTGTTTGACGTCATCTTTCTTTTTGGATATCAATATAATAACTAAAACAATGAAGTTTTAACTGAACCCAGTAATCTATAAATCAAGTTTTTGCTCATGCCTTTATTTTAAGTAACTAAGACATCAAACCACAAAAATACACAGAATTTTGTAAAAGCCTTTCATATAGTAACATCATTCTAAGTTTAAGAAACTTGGGATATGTTAGAGAGTTTGTCAAGGATCCTCCCAGGAAAAAAGACCACCACCATGGGAAAATGCTTTCAGAATACAATGACCCACTTATTTAAAACCATCTACCCTCCTTCCTCCTGAATATAAACTTCCAGCCTTCCTAGTAACATCTATCAACTAATGAATCAAAATCTCATATCAGTCACAGCTGAATGCTTTAGGGAAAATGGAGAGAGTAGAAGTCACTCAAGACCAAGTTCATGTCAAATCACAGAACTGGTAGGGAGATTACCATATTCAAAAAAGGTTGCTCCTATGAAAACTTTTCTAAAAATGCTATAAAAATATTTTCTTCATTTCAATATTTCTCTAAATTTCAGGTAATTATTAAAGGAAAATGGTGTTTCATGTGGACAAAGTATGTTAGAAATATAAATTGCAGTTTTTGCCATCATAAAACTTAACACATGATGTAAGGAGGATCTCAAAAGGTCCACTGAGCTCTAAAATTGTATAATTCTCTGAAATATATAAGTTCATCACATTTTAGACTTTAATTTTCTTTAAGGAAACACAAAAGTCAGCAATTTCTTTTTACCTCAAAGCCATTAGTAGCACTAAAAAAAAATGCACATAAGTGCCTTGACTATGATAGAATTAAGAGAAAAAAAAGTCATTAAAAAGAGGTAAAGAAAAGTAGGAGGGGGGAAAAGAAGCAAAGATACATATACAAACACAACATGATGGTATAAAATTCACAAATATTACCAACAATTATTGTTCAGGAGCATAGATATATTTCTGTTTTTTCACTTTTTTACAAGTGTTCAACAGATATATATCAGAGACAAAATAATTTTTGAGTTAATTTTATCATACTTAGAAGTTTTAAATCATGTTCATTTTAAAATAAGCACAAAAGTCATTGGAAGAAAGGATATGGAAATTAGAATAAGAAAAGAAAAGAAAGTAGGAAAGTTCAAACAAAACTGAAATTAAGCCAATGTCGACCAATCATACAAAGGACACAGTTCTGAAAGTTCTCCTTTCTAGGCTTGACATTCCATTTGAATTGTGTGTGTGCACTAGCACATAGGAATTCTCAAATAAATGATTTCACTTGTTTAAATGTGGTCACCTGACAGAAAACTGGACCTTCATTACAATAAGTTATATTTTATAAAGGAAAGATAGTGTCAATTAAATGCATCTTTGTTGAGATTAAAAATATACCAGGTTTCTCCTAAGTGCCTATTTTTGTTATGACTCAACCAGTGGATTTTGAATTTTGACAGACTAATTGATTTTTTTTTTAGAAAAGTCTATGTGACATGAAGCTGACCCTAATTTTTTCATAGTTCTTTCATAAATCAAGAAATTGTTGTATATTAATACACTAAGTAAAACTCCTTCTGGATAATTTTCAATCTCCCAGAAATAGTCTAAAATATCATCCAATGCCAACAGAAATTACAAGCAGTTGTAGAAATGAACAGTACAGCAAAGAAAGACTGTAACATCTATATGATTGTGCTACTGAAATCAATCCTTCTTTCCTTCCTTCCTCCCTCCCTTCCTTCCTTCCATCCTTCCTTCCTCCCTTCCTTCCATTTACCAGTCTTCCCAAAACACAATAGAAAAAATTGTATTTATTATTCACTTACTTCATTGCCCTCCAACTCAAAAAACTCAAACTTCATAGAAATTCTGTATTGGGTTGGTGCAACCACCTGCCACACACAGTTTTTATTAGGAGGATACTCCTTGGGCCAGCCTGGAGTGGTTATGGTGCCATTAAGCTTGGTAAGAAGTCCGCCACAAGCCGCTAGAAGGAAAGAAAGTGACAAGGTTTTCCCCTGATAGAGTCATCCCCTTCTTAGCACCTTTCCATTGATAACCAAATATCTCAGCATTGAATTTCAACCATCTTCCAAATTTTTCAAAATCTAGAAAGCTGCAGTCACTGTTCCTTAGTTTTTAGTACAACTATTTTAATTATCTAATCCCATTCATAAGGTGTTAATTCGTAGCTTTGGACCTAAGCAAATTATGGTTGTAACATTTCAGATCACTTTAAAGTTGGAGAAGCAATATAAAGAAAACCGGGTGTCAGTTGTCTTATCTTTTAAATGGGTATAATAATATCTACACCATATGGTTGTTATGAGAATTAATGGAAAGGTAAGCATAAAGCACAATATAGTCCAATGTAGTGAGACCAAAATTAACTGCTTATTTCTTCAAATTCTTGCTCCCCAAGATAAGCAACTCTTGGAGTTACCTGAGCTAGTAAGCAAAATAAACTAGAGTAAATAGGTCATTTTATTTTTTGAAAACTCCATTTAACAACTGTTTTCTTTCCCTTTTGAATGATCTATTTAAAAGGGGTACTATTTAAAATGTTACTTCTCTTCCTTATTGTTAATGAAATTAGCAAAATAAGGGTATCCAAAGCAAGTTAAGGAAAGAGAACCTATATTGTACAAGGTTTGTAATTAATTCCTAGGGAGTCAAGAGTTACCTAAAGTAACTGGTCTCTTAATTTTAATTGCCTTTGTGTATATATATATGTGCATGTATGTGTGTGTGTGTGTGTATCTATATATATATGTACATTACTGTATTTATAAATGTATTGTAAAAATGACCTGTACTTTCACATTTGCCGCTTTTTGATGAATTATTATAAAGTAAAATAATTATTTTCAGGCACCGCACAGAACGAATCATCATGCTACTTTGTTATTGTCAGGTATACAATGTTCTCTGTTATAAAGATACTACATTGCCTTCATAACTGTGGCTATTTTATTCTAGTACAGAGAGCAGATTAGTAGTTTAATAGATATAATGGAGACTTTTGCCAAAGAGAAAAGTTTAAACTTTTAAGAAGAAACATAGAGTCTCTGACTTTTTTATTTAGGTCAGTTAAGGGTATGGCATTTATTCATTAAGCAAATAAGTCTGCCACCTTTTCCACCATTATGTCCTGTATTACAGATACAGTAGAGAACAAGGTGCTCATTTTCGGGGAGCTTACATTTACATTTTTGTGGGAACCACCAAAAGTAAACTTAATAAATACGTAACTATAAGTAATGTTAAACTGCTACAAGTTCTATGAAGATGATTTTGGCAGACATGTTGAGAGAGTTATGAACAAAGGAGGAATAGAACAGAGGAAGGAAGATCAGTCCATTTATATTGTAACTTAAGTATGGGGCCCATAATAGAGTGGAGCAGGGGAACTGAGGAGAAAAAAAAGAAGCAGCTTTAAATTCTGAAGGAAGAGTTCATAAGACATGGTAACAAAACGTGCAAGAAATACCATCTTAGAACGTGCAGAGGAAATGGAGAAAACATAGCAAAATCTCTTTGTTTATGAATCATTTATTAATAAAACACATTTAACTCCTGCTTTATGTTTGTGCTAGAAGGTAGAGGTACAAAAGCAATTCAGATTCAGGATTCTGTACTTTAGTAAGGGAGACGTACCCATAACCTAGGCTAAGAAAAGGTAAAAATAAATGATGGATGGATGGGTAAAAATCTAGATCTAGACAGAGATAAAAATACAAATATATAGAGAGATGATATAGATTATAGAGAGAGCAAAAGGGGGGAGAAATGCATACAAATATAGATATAATAAACAAGGTGGCCTGGTAACCGGAGGAGGAAATGACTGATTCTGTAACAAGCACCCAGGCAAGGTTTCATGTTAACTATGACTACAAACTGAGTCTTATCAGTTGAGGAGAGAGGTTACTGTAGAGGACAGAGGCAGGCAGAGGGAAGGAGAATGACAGGTATTAAAGAAAGAAGAATGGGGCATTGGAGGTGGGGGTGGGGGGTGGGGGTGCAGGTTCATGCAGGGAGCTCCATGTGCAGATGCGACCCTACCTTCACAGCTCCTCTTGTCAGGTCCCAGCTCATAGCCGGGCTCACACACACACTGATAACTGCCCAGTGTGTTCAGACATCGCTGCTCACAGCCTCCACGGTCAGGTTTGGCACACTCATCTTCCTCTACAAAGATGGCACGAGGGGTAGAGAACAACCAGATAGAGTATTGTGTTTTACATACTAAGGTGTAAAATTTTCTGAAAATATGACCCTTAATAACTCTGGATGAAACGAAGACAACTGATTTCTTCAACAAAGGAGCAGGAACGATTGATTTGCAAGCCCTTGATAGATGGAATACAAGAATTCACGTCACTTCAATCTAAGAATTGTATAAGAACCAGAAGGACTAAAAACTTAATAGCAATGCCAACTGAAGATCATCTTATCTCTGACAGGTATGTGAGGTTTCTTTTTTTTCTAATTTTAAGGTCAAGGGAATCCTTATGACATAGAGAATGTCCAGAATAAAATAGAAAAACTTATTGAAAAAACAGCTTCACTTGTTGATTTCATAGTATAGTTTGCTAGATATCCTGAAAAATGCTTTTAAAGAAATGCCATTATTAAGAAACAGCTTATGGTGAATATAAATGGAAAGAAAATTCTGAAACCCACTGGACCTCTTTAAATTTAAAGTATTCGGCATTTTTTATATAGACATCTTGATCCAGGAAATATAAAAATTCCATATTTTGTAAATACACACACTATTTTATTATATGTGGAAACATAAAAAGTATATATGAAAAATATATGCTATTAAAACAACATATATGACAATGTATTCCCTAATCTCAATCCCCAGGAATAACCTAGTGTGAGTTGAGAAAATAGCAAACAATATTCTCTGGAGAAATTCTGCACTGGCCAATCTCCAAACATTTTTGATAACCAAATATATAAGCATCACAGAGGGGACGCTTGATGGTATGTTTCTTCTACTATAAAATACTACAGAACTAATGCATGTAGATGTACATTTTAATAAATACTTTGAATACATCTAGTAAAAATACCAGGGTTCTCTGCCTTTCAAATCATATGGTGAATACCTAAGTAATTCTCAGGGAAACCCATTATACTGTTCTTTAAATAACGAAAGTGTTGGGCTATTAATCACAGTAAATTTTGACATACACAACTAAATCCATCATTTATTCTATAAAAATCAGTGTAGAGAAAATTTTGTTTTCTCTCCCCATAAAGAGGTTTTTTTATTATGTTATGTTAATCACCATACATTACATCATTAGTTTTTGATGTAGTGTTCCGTGATTCATTGTTTTTGTATAACACCCAGTGCTCCATGTAGAACGTGCCCTCTTTAATACCCATCACCAGGCTAACCCATCCTCCCACCGGCCTCCCCTCTAGAACCCTCAGTTTGTTTCTCAGAGTCCATAGTCTTATTTTACAATGACACACTTAATGTTAAGTGCCTATGAATTTTCTAAATGCAAATTTGATGTTATTTGTACTAAAATGGCTTTCTTTTGGGGTGCCTGTGTGGTGCAGTTGGTTAAAGGTCCTGAGATCAAGCCTTGCATTGGTTTCCATGCTCAGCATGGAGTCTGCTTGAGACTCTCACTCTTTTCCCTCCACTCTCTCTCTCTCTCTCAAATAAATTAAAAAAAAACCTTTAAAAATAAATAAGTAAAATAGTTCTTTTTACCTTAGTAATGCACACCAAATATGGGACATGAAAATATACTAAAATTTGGTTCTGTAATTTAAAATTAAAGCTGATCAATAATAATTCTTTGTCAAAAAGGCATTTTAGGTATCAGAATATTCTGCTAAGGAGGCCATACATTATTTCCAATGTGGTGGAACATTATTCTCTATAACGTGGTTTAGAAATGCTGTCACCTGGAAATAAATTGATGAATGACTTCTTCTGGTTACGAATCTTATATTTATTACATTCCAAATGTTTTCTCCCTGTCTAAATTCCCTTTCTGGATTTTGCCTTTTTGAGTATTTCATAAAAATGGATGGTAGGATATCCTAATGGAATTCTTACCCTGTGCTACAATGTTCCAAATTCCAGTATTTTACCAATAACCTTTTACCATCAAAAATCATTCAAATATCCTTTATGCACAGTGCATTCTTCACTTCCAGTATAACTTTATTGTAGTTCTCTCTTAACTTAATGTTAAATATCACATTTATCCCTAACAAAGAAAATCTCACACTTTAAATTACTTCAAATTACCTTTAAAGAAATTGGCAGCAAACCCTGCCTTGTTCACAGTTCCATCAGAAACAAATTTCATCCACAAGGTATTGGAGGTAGATCTGATATCTTCAGGTTTATCATAACCACAGAAACGCCCTATCAAAGGGCTATTTTCACTGGTTCCATCTCGAACTTCTAGATAGTCATAGGCACAGTTGTCATGTCTTTCAATCTGCAACAATAAAAATATGGGAAGATATATCTAATCAATAGATAAAACAATTTTTGTAGAAAGAGCATTATGTGTTCTTGGTGCCATGGTACTGACAGGGTCATATAATAAGTTACACCAAATGAGAGCTTTTCTTGTGAGTGTGCATGGCAATATCTATACCACCCATGAATAAAGGGCCTATTTTTCTGGTATACAGAGAGAGATACAAAAATCTATGGAACAGTGCATCCACATGCATCACAATCAACAGAAGTTAACTGCCTTTAAAAAAAATTAGAATGCAAGTAGTAATCCTCTGGAAAAAAGAGTTTAAAAAAATCCAAACTTAAAATTACCATTAAAAATCTGGACCAGATATTCTATAAGCAATGTATAATTTGTTCTGAAACATAAAAATTGCTGATAGTTCATCAACAAAACTGTTATCTTATTCACAGAGAAGCTTGATTCAAATTCTGTTGATAAATATTGCACTGTTTAAAGTTTTAAATCTCTTTTTAAAGGAAAATTTGATAATATAAAATGACATACTTCCTAGTCTATGAAATTCTTTACCCATAGTCAGCATAGCAGTAGATAGACTACTGTATGTAGAATCAGCACTGGCTATTCGTTTCTCAAGGTAATATGGCTGTTCAGTTGACCCCATTTACCCCAACACACTCCTCTTAACCCATATAACCTGCAAGAACTCAATCTCTTTCCTTAAGCAACTAATTGCAAAAAAAAGTGCAGTACTATAAAACTTTATGAAGAACTTCATGTTCATGGACCTATGTTTTGGCTCCAAACTTCTAAAAACAACAAACCAAAATTTACAAATTGTTTTCAAATTATAAAACAATTTCTAAATAAAATTCTTACTTTTTTCCCACAGAAAATGTGTATTAGCCCCAAACTCTTAAGAAGTTAACCACTTATTAGATATTTAAAGCTAGAAAACACAGGCATCTAAAATTAATAAACAGTGAAAAGTATCACATCTTGTCAACTCACATTCAACATATAATTCACTAATTTATGGAATTCTTTATTAAAAAAAAAATGAATGTCAGAGAGTACATTCATTCCATGGAACCATGACCTGAATGGATGAAACTGCTGGTACAGTTGGTTCAAGAATCTATTTCTTTCATTCTTTTTTTTTTAATTTATTTTTTGCCAGCAAGAGAGGGAACACAAGCAGAGGGAGTGGGAGAGGGAGAAGCAGGCTTCCCGTGGAGGAGGGAGCCCGATGCGGGCCTTGACCCCAGGACCCTGGGCCGAAGGCAGACGCTTAATGACTGAGCCACCCAGGCGCCCCTTGAAGAATCCATTTCATGATTTGTCAATACATTACAAATGATAATCTTCAAATTAGATAGCATAAAGACAAATAGAAAACAACAGAGTTTGAAGGACAGATTAGATCAGAACTAATTACTACATTTGCTGCTTCCCTTTTCACAACCACAAATCAGGATTCATTCACTCCTTCAACAAATATTCAGTGCCAATTCTATGCTAGGCACTCTCCTCACTGCTTGGTGTGCATCCTTTAGCAAAATAACAAAGAGCCTCACCCTCCTGGACCTTACATGCTACTGATGGGTAGAGAGTAAACGGATAACAAACAGGATAAATGATGAAATCATAAAATATTAGCAACCAATAAATTCTATGGAAAAATATAAAATGAAACAAGATGAGAAGTATGAGAAGTGGGGAAGTGAAGGTTATAATTTTAAATTATACCGTCAGTAGGTACTCATTGGGTTTGATATACAAATCTTGTTTTTTTCCTAAAAATGTATTCTCTTTCTGTGTGGAATTTGGGGAAAGAATGGGAAAATGTTCACTATAAAAAGTATCTCATTTTTAAAGAATATTTTTAAGACGACAGCTGTTTAAATAGAGAGGTGGCCTGGGAGAGCAAGCAGTGACACTAGTAACTTAGTCACCAGGGATGACAAGGCCAATCTGACCAGCTATATTATATGCTGTCTTCTCTCAGCTTTTAATATACTCCTTTCAAAATCAGAGTTCTCTATAAATATAAGAACATTTCCAGATGGCCAAAGGCCTTTCTTCGGTCAAGGGGACACATAAAATAATATCCCAAACTCTCCAGATATAGACTTGATAAAAGAATAAGCAACACTGAACTAGTGACAAACTGTAGAAAATAGCAAAAGCTCTCAGCAAGCTCTCCTCACCTGCCTGAGTGGCACAGAATGAACTGCTCCTGACTCAGGAATCATTTTGGAAGAAAAGGGAAAGAATGAATCAGAAGAAGAAAGGAAGTGAGAACACACAATAAAGAAGCTGCTTTTCATAGGTCAACTAAGAAAAATAAAATTGGTTTATATTATAAGCCATACTAGAATAAAACATAGGCTAATTAGAAAGGGTTTTTTAATCACTATTTTGAGGAGATAATGGCTTTCAAAAATTACTATATTAACAAGGACATAAACAAGATAGACACTACCAAAAACGAAACCAAAAAAATTGTATTTCTTCAGTGGTTAAAAAGAAATAGGATAATGGATATTTCCCTGTACATAAAATTCACTCTGTTCTTTTAACAGGTATATAATAGAGCTCTTTAAATTTTAATTTAAAGTACCTGCATATTCGCTGGTTACTTAGTAAAAAATTAGAGGTTTAAATATTTTAAATGATAAAGTAAATATTTCATGGATAAAATGCACAAAAATGGCCAGTTTTAAGATTAATTCTACTGGGCGCCTGGGTGGCTCAGTTGGTTAAGCGACTGCCTTCGGCTCAGGTCATGATCCTGGAGTCCCAGGATCGAGTCCCACATTGGGCTCCCTGCTCGGCGGGGAGAGCGCTTCTCCCTCTGACCCTCTTCCCTCTCGTGCTCTCTATCTCTCATTCTCTCTCAAATAAATAAATAAAATCTTTAAAAAAAAAAGATTAATTCTACTGGTACCTATTTATGAATTATTAATTACTTACATATTAAATATCATGCATTTTGTGTTAGGGGTAACTCAATAGAAACTTATACTGTATTTTCACAAAGTAAATGCCACAGTTGTTCAACTGTCTAGAAAATAAAATGTACCTCATATATATGAATTTAGGATATTTAGAAATGCATTATCCTCATACAACAACACTCCTAGATATCTTATTAATGACCTCAATGATCTTTACATTTTTCAGTTTAACTGCATTAGATCTAATTGCAATGCGAGCACAATGAATCTATTGGTCTTAATTATAATTACACTTCTTCAACTACATCTACACAAGAGTAATGATGGTGAGCACAAATGAAAGTTTGAGTTCTTTTAATTATGTCATTTATGTAACATTTTCTCCAGCTATATCAATTACTTCATAAATTAATCTATAGAATAGATAGAAATAAATCTGATTGAAGCTAAAAAATGGGTAAGTCGGGCACCTGGGTGGCTCAGTCAGTTAAGCTTCTGCCTTTAGCTCAGGCCATGATCCCAGGGTCCGGGGATGGAGTCCCACATTGGGCTCTCTGCTTGGCAGGGAGTCTACTTCTCCCTCTGCCCCTCCCCTCTGCTTGTGCGCTATCTCTCTCAAATAAATAAATAAAATGTTTTTAAAAAGTGGGTAAGTCCATTGGTGTTTTGCCAGTAAGCTCCATGAGAAAAAAGAACACCAAAGTCAATGATTTATAAAAACAAAAAAAAGAAAAAGCAGTTTCTTCTTGAGTTACAACATGGACACAGTTCATATCTGGAACCTGAATGCAATGTCATGCACAATTACACATGTAATAAATATATTTTGATAATGATGATGCTGATTTATTACAGACTTTAAGATACTCAGAGCATAAACCATATACAAATGTGGCAAGTTTATCATAATGTAAACATACCTAATATGTACATATAGAACACAACGAAACTGATAGTAAGCTCTGAACAGTTTTTAGGAAACTGAAATTTAAATGACATTGGAAGTAGATTCAAACACACAAAAAAGGAAGAATGAGTACAAAGATTAGCCAGAAGGGATTAATATTACATTTCATTAGTATGTGGAGCTCATGCCTTTACCAGCAGGTTAGAAAAGAAGCATGGAAAAGCTGAGTGATGTTTATTTAGCAAGAACTAAAATAAATTAAATACAACCTACAATAGCCTCTCATTCTAAAACTGCAAACTAGTGCAGAGATTTGTGGCAAAAAGAAGGGACCATGCCCAGACGTAGGATTCATTCGTACACTCTACCTTCATTTTATAATCAAATTTCCAAATAAATATTACAAAAACATCTACCTAATTATTTGTAAAAAGCTCTGAAAAGCCCAAACTTTCTAGACAATGATTTCAATAAAAGATCTACTATACTCTGTGAAAAACTAAAAATAGATTGAAAAATTCTCCATTTGATTCAACAATCCCACTTTGGGGTATAAATCTAAAAAACTGAAAGCAGGGTCTGAAAGAGATATTTGTACCTTCTTGGTCATACCAGCATTATTCACAATAATCAAAGGTGGAAACAATCCAAATGTCCATCAATGGATGAATGAATCAACAAAATGTCAAATATACATGCAATGGAATGTTCTTCAGCCTTAAAAAGGAAGGAGATCCTTTCATGTGCCACAACACGGATGAACCTTGAGGATATTACCCTGAGTGAAATAAGCCATTCACAAAAAGGCAAGAACTGAATGATTCCACTTACATGAGGTATCTAGAGTAGTCATATTCATAGTGACAGAAAGTAGAAAAGTGGTTGCCAGGGGTTGGGGGTAGAGGAGAGTTGTTTGGGGTATAAAGTTTCAGTTTTGCAAGACGAAAAGAGTTTTGGAGACCGGTTGCACAATGTGGATATACTTAACACTATTGAACTGTACACTTTAATTTTTTTTTTTTATTTTATCGCTTCTTGGCCTTTTGGCTAAGATCAAGTGTAAATTTTTTTTTATTTTACTATAATAATGAAAACAACGCTCTCCTATGACTGTTAGAATGTAGTTTTAAAATATAATTAATGTAATCAACTACGTAAATGATTAAACTTCTACAAATAATATAATTTAAAATTGTATACACAGGGAACAAAGCTAAAGTCATTATTTTTTGCTTTGGAGGAAAAAATGTTCAAGAAAAGTATGACTAAAAAACACTGTAGATTAGCATTCGTCATTAAAAATTAATTTGGGGAATTTCCATATCTGTGTGGATTCCACATATACATATACTACTACATACACTCTTGTTAAAATGATAAAAAAAATTAATTAATTTTAATAATGGGAAAAATCCAGCAAAGGCTAAGACATAATGCTATGAACAAAAAGAATTTTGTAAAAAAGGAGAAAAGCTTAGTAATAGAACATTATTTTAAAATTTGTTACTATCATATTTAATATTGCATTATTTAATATTATTTTAGTATTACTATTTAATATTAATTAATATTAACACATAGATCATTACAGTTCAAAAACAGAATATATACATTCAACCATGTGACAATGAAAATCATGAGTCTGGGTTAGGTTTATTTTCACGTGACTTGAGTTTTTTAATGCTACCATTTGAGTTTTTTCTTTCATGACACAGTTACTTTTACATCACTCTTAAATTTAATAAATATTCACTAAAAACTTGTTATTGCCAGAAAATATACAATTGACAGTGTATAAGCAGTGGTGAATATAGCAGACATGTCCCTGACTGACAAACATATGTTGATTAAACAACACGAATGCACAAATGAAGATAGTTATAAAGGAAAAGAATTAATAGTATGAGAGAATATAGATGCCTCTCTCCGGTACATGGGTTCAAGAGTGCAGAGGCCATGGAATTGATTTCAGTCACAATGCTACTAATTATGAACTATGTGACCTTGGGCAAGTTTATTTAAATGAACACATGCTAATCTTTCAGAGTAGAACTATAGCCTAAACCATAAATCTGAAGAGCTACTTAATTCTCTTTTAAGTCATCAACTGGTATATATATATATATTTTTTAAAGATTTTATTTATTTATTTGACAGAGAGAGACACAGCGAGAGAGGGAACACAAGCAGGGGGAGTGGGAGAGGGAGAAGCAGGCTTCTGCCTAGCAGGGAGCCCAATGCGGGGCTCTATCCCAGGACCCTGGGATCATGACCTGAGGCAAAGGCAGACACTTAGTGACTGAGCCACCCAGGCACCCCTGGTATATATATTCTTAGCCAAACATCCAAAAACAGTGCATGGCAAACAGAAAAATGTTAACTAATTAAGATCTCTTTGTCTTGGCTTCCTAGGTCATTTAAAAGACTACTTAACTTAAACAATATAAAATATTTAAAGGAATTAAGGGGTTACTTTTAGTCAGGCAATCCTCGAAGTATCAAGATAAGAACTTTTGTACATAGTTTACAATTGTGCAGCTTGCGGTAATGATGGGTAAGACTATTAAACATTTGTGATTTTCATAAAGGAAGTATAACCAAATCAGAGTGTGTAGAAAGTCTGACAAGTACCTCAAACTTAATCCCACTTAAATTAATGTATGTGGGGATTTCAATGTAAACATAAGTAAGCTCTGGGTTTATTTCACTTCTTTTCTGCTTTATTGACATTTCTTTGAAGTTGTTACTATAAACATTTCCAGTCTCCCAAACTTTTTCTCTTCTGTATTTCTGCAGACTGAAAGTGCTCAAGCAAAACAGTAATATAGAGGTTTCTTTACAAATAACTCCAAAATGATTTCTGACATAATCTACCTCCATGTACAAATCCACTGCAGTATCGGCCTTAAGAAGCAATGCGTCAGTAACTACTAGAGAAGAAAAAGGTTCTCAAAGGTATAATTACAGATGTATCAGAACTCTATTGACCTCCAAATAGTATCCTTTCCCATTCAAAGATACCTGAAATTCATTAACAAAGACCCTTGTTCAGATTTTCTTTCTGCACTCACGTTAAAATCTAAGTAACATGAGAAGAGATAAAGTCACAACATAAATTCACAGAAAGGTATAAATAACAGATAACTATTAAGTTCTTTATGGTAGAGTTCAACAAAAATGATGGACAAATTTGTCTTAAGGCCCTTTTTATCTGAAAGGGGAGAGTGTAACATAGAGAATAAAACAGTTACAAAAATAGAAACAGTTTTTGAATAAAGGCAAAGACTGATATCAATGAATAAAAACTTTTTTAAGTCAGACAAAACCACAAAATGCTGAGAAGTGGTGAGGACTTTTTTTTTAATTATACATATTCAAAATAAAATGTAAAAGCTAAAGATTAAAAATATGTAAATAAAAATAAATTGATATAAACATATATAAATCAACTAAATGAAAAAAATCACTTAATGACCACTAGAACAAATTAAAAATACATACACAGTTGATTCTCAATATTCATGGTAGTTAAGTTCTATAAAGTTGCTGAAAACACTGAATTAGTAAATACTGATTCATTGCTTCTGGGAAAATAGAGGATTAGGTTCTTGTGAGCTTCTGATCACAAATCTTTTGTCAACCAATCAATACATAACCTTGTTTCATGTGTGTTTCTGTTTAAAGACACCTTAATATATGTTGCCAATTCATTAATACAACTCACAGCCAACTGCATTATAACGCATGCCTGAACAATGTTTATTTAACACATACATTTTCTCCATAAGGCACGTTCACATCATAGCTGGGGATGTGAATGTCAGATGACTCAAATATTTTGCAGTTCTGTGCATGTCCATGAATGACCCAGAAAGAGCAATGAGTATTGATTTGGAGGTTAAAAATAAATTTTAGTTCGTATGTAAGTTTGCGGATACAGAATCTATGTATAAAGAATATTGATTATACCTGGATTTTGATGCTGGTTTAGTGCTTGCTTATATGATACTAGGTTAATGGCATAAGTTCATTTCCCTTATCTAGAAGATTTAGATGATACATTAGAACATCTCTAAATTCCTTGTCACGTCTGAATTTCTTAGAGCTGAGGATCTATCTAAATTGAGCCATAGGGCACATCAGGTCCTACATAATCTAAACTTTTCTTAGCTATCTAGGCTTGTTTCCTTTTGCATAGAAATTTATGTATCTTTGATAAAGGAAGGATATGTTAATGTCTACTCACCAATCATCATGCACTCTCACACTCCCTTACCTATAATCCATCCATTCTTTCATTCCCCCCATCATCATGTATTAATCATGCATCTAGTGGTGTTGGAAATATGGTGATCAACAAGATAGGTTAAGATCCTTACCCTTCGGTGGTGATCATTTTTAGTGAGACAGCAACCATGTAAATTAACAGATCCATAACATAAATTCCAGTAGTGATAAGTGCAATAAATTAAAACAGAATAATGGTTTGTAGACAATTGTAGGTAAGAATATATTTAAAATAGAGTTACCAGGCAAGGATTTTTAAGGAGGCAATGGTGAAGCAGAGATCCAGATGAAATGAGAGGAATAGAAGCATACATTTAGAGGTAGAAGAGCATCAGTGACAAATGCTGTATAATCGAGTAAACTTGGTATTTCCAAGGAAGGGAAAAAAGACCAAAGAGATTAGCTCAGAGGGTGTGAGAAGGAGCTTGGGACCAGGCGTGGGTTGCCTTGGTCCCGGATCACTGAGTCTGGGCTTTATTTTAGGTGTGATAGAAAATCCCTGAAAGAATTTTTTTTAAGATGTATTTATTTATTTGAGAGAGAGAGAGAGAGAGAACACATAAGTAGGGGGAGGCTCAAAGGGAGAAAGAGAGAGGGATAGAGAGAATTTCAAGCAGACTCTCTGCTGAGCACAGAGCCTGATGTGTGGCTCGATTTCACAACCCTGAGATCATGACCTGAGCCAAAATCAAGAGTTGGGCACCTAATCAACTGAGCCACACAGGTGCTCCCCCAACCCCAAAAGAATTTAAGCATCGTGTTATGATCTAACTTACATTGTAAAAGTATCCCTCTGGCTGCTGTGGGTCAGGATAGCAGGGCAAGAGTAGAGAGGTAACATTCTCACCAAGTTCCAAGAGAAGGAGCAACAGTGGGAACAGAGTAGTGGCCAGAAAGTTGGGATAAAGTGGCCATGTATGGGGCATTATTGAAGACAAAGCAAATGAAATATGTTAACTGACTGGCCTCAGGGTTTAAGAGAAAAAGTGGAATCAGGGCTAGTTCTTGAGTAAATAGTGACATACCGAAATAGTAAATACTGAAATCTGGAAGACTGAAGAAGAGTGAGTTAGTGAGTAGGACAAGATAATCAAAGGTTTGGTTCTGGTCATCTGAAGATGAGAGACCTAGCAGACATTTAAATATGTCCAGTATATGAACAAAGGAGGAAGAAACATAAGGAAATACAGCAAGATGAAGAAAAGACAGGAACCTAGAGATAACAGTTAACATGTGCTGTCAGCCAAATATGGCATGACATTTCCCCAATCCCAAATCTCAATCACTTGCTCAATCAACAAATATTTATTAAGCAACTACTCTCTGTCAGGCATGGTTCTAAGGGCCTGAGATGTAAATCTTTCCTACCTGACTTTCACTATCCTATTTTTGAAGAATATCACTATAATATATTGGCATTAAAGAAAAAACTGCAAACCAACTAAGCCTTCTGCATCTCAGGAATTGTATCTCAGTTTTTAGATGCATGGAATTTAGTTTTAGATGCATTCTCTGACACCACTTATGTAATAGGAGAATTTCATAAAAAAATTGAATTATATATTGAAAGACAGTTCATCTCTTAATCATTTGGGCAACATCACAAAATACAAGTAATGTGGTCATTAGGTAGATCATTTTTCACCGAACCAGTTATTTTGGTTTAAATAGCAGGTGAATCCTATCCAGTTTTAGTTCACTGTTAGCAATAAGGTGATCTATTTGAATAATGTTTGCAATATTATTGATCCGGTAAAATAACAAAATTCAAACATGAATCAAATAATCTCAAGAACCAAGGTTTCCAAAAATGCAAAATGATCAGGAGCATTTAACACAACATCATGATCATATAAGAGAAGACAATTTTTCCATGACAAAAGGCTGTATGTCTGGGAAATTAAATGGCACATGCAAAGGGGTGGAGATAAGTATATCACATGAAGGTGAGAGATTCTCTGGGCTTATGGGTAATGCCTGGATTCCCCTGATGTTTCTGCTGTGGGGACCGAGACACCAGCACACACATTGCACTCAGGAATGATATACCCTGGCACTGCCTTCTGATTGCTTGGACAGAGAATGAGCCTTCTAATCAATGAAGAAATAATCTCCAGTTATGGCATTTGGAGATGAACCTAACTACCACCATCTCATCATTCCTTCCCATTTCATCAGTGGGCTCTCAATTTCTAGACTGATTCTTCAATTTAAACATGCTGTGGAATTCACGACAAAGTCCTCCATCTCTTGGCTTCCAATCCCTAACTCGGTTCCCCCAGCCCCACTAAAATGACTCATTAGCCAGCTTGGTAGTTTTGGACCCAGACTTTGCTCCAGAATTCTGACTAACCTTTGGTTTATTGTGCCTTCATCTAATAATGTAATGTTGGTGCTGATCTCCTCCCTGATATATATTTTTGATGAAATCGAAAGCTAAAAACACTTAAATCTCTATTTCTGATATAAACAGTTTTCTGCATAATCATGAAAAGGAGAAAAATGGATTTTCTCCATAACAACAACAACAACAACAACATGATGGTCTACCTTTTAACCTCTTAGTTTAGAAGAGAAATAAAAGTTCTATTATTTAATGGACTCTTCAAGCAGTCTTGTGAAACAAGCCTGTGCCTTTCTCAAAAGAAACGATTGTCGGTACTTCAAACATTCTAATTCAAATAGCACAGATAATGTAAACTCACTTTAATCTTCTTGAAAATGTCTGCAACAAGAGGAAAGAAGAAGAAAAAAAAACCTCTTTCACTCTTGATGTTACATTTTATAGGCAATCCTTTGATTCTTTGCTGATTAAAAAGCTGATTCTCTGGTTCTTTGCTTATTTAATGAGGATCCCCTTAAATGGCACTGTCATTTATGGAGGATATGTTCCGTGAAGGGTGCCTGAAAGACTTTACCTCAAAGGCCTGAAAGGTCAATCCAACAAAGTAGTCTTCTGACACTGTTATTTTCCACACGCATTCCTTCATCGGTCTGTAGTCATCGGGATAATTAGGAGACTGAATCTGTCCTTCATTTTTACGTATCTCACCTCCGCAGATCGCTGAGGGTGAAAATACGCAAATAAATAAACCTAGACCTGACATTTCATTTTCATTTTCTTCTGAGATACCATTTTAGCTCAGTGCCTGTAGCTGAGTACATAAAGACCAGCTATAAAAAAATCAAAGTTGGCTGGTTATACTGCTGTAAATATTTAGATGGTAAAAACCTAGTCAGTTAACTATAAATATTAGATAATAGCACGGGAATATATGATTTTTTTATCACGGTTTCTTCACATCTTTACAAAAAACAGTATTTTTTCTAACTTCTAAAAACCGTTTGAGATTTTGTAAATGTATTCTATGTGGTAGAATATTCTATCATATTCTATATGATTTCCTGAACTGGTTCTTACAGTCTTTTGAGCTCAGGTAAAATAGCTGATCAAGAGAGACGCTCCACAGAACTCTCTGGGCCTCTGGCAATGTGAGCTAGCATCATGTGCTCAACATCTGTGGCCCCATCCAAATAATCCCCTTGACGGCCATACAGCTAATCTCTACAACAAAATGCTTCCGTTTACTTAAAAGTTTAAGGGAAGCAGAAATCTCCTGTCTTCTAAATTACCTAAGCTCTTGTGCTAGCAGAGGCAGGCGCAAGAAGGGTCTCTTCTGCCCACAACCTGGCAAAAAAAAAAGGGGGGCGATTTTTAAAGCCAGGATACACAATGCCAGTTTGTTGTTTCAGAGAAGTATAGAACAAAGCAGCTAGTAAATTCTCCCTTGAATGCTGACTCCCTCACTTAGACAAAGCATGCTCCAGAAATGTGCACAAGTACTTTCTGTGCAGTTTCCTATAACAGAGAATTTCAGCAGTATAGGCACCAAATAAACACAAATTTAGTACAAAGAAAAAATCATAATTTCTTCATGACATTTTAATACTATCATGGAAACAATGGAAATTTAAGAGCTCTTGCGCCATTTCCACACGCCCCCCCCCCCACATCCCTACATACATTTATATGTTACTATGTCACTGGTACCAGGAAAGAGGCTCTTCTTGCAATTTAACTTTACCAAGTACTTTTGTGAATATTATAACACAGATTTAGAAGACTTCATAATTAAATGTGGTTACAATATCATTCTAATGAAATTGAGAGAAAGGACTTTTCAGCTAAGAGACTTAAGGGGAAGTAATCTCTAAAACTGAATGGGACTTGCCTTCATAGACAGCTGCAAAGCCTTTTCCCACCCAGTTACTGCTGCTACGAAACTCAATCCACATTCTGCTGTCTGTAGAGGTAAGAACTTCAGGCAACTTGTCCCCACAGAATCTACCTAAAAGAAATAAAAGAATAAAGAGAGACTCCTAAATATGACTCTATATTCTAATTGCTTTCCACACTAGCCACAAATTATATATATAAAACCCGATTTGGTTCCTATACTCTATCTGGAGTAACAAGAGCTATAAGTACGCCTAGTATTTACTTAACATAGGTGGATAAATAAAAGAATGTCTTCGTATCTATTTATAAAATATTGGAACATACCATTCTCAGATTAACAGACTGACATCAATATCATTGTCTATAGAATTAAGAAACAGCTAGTGCTAAAGACATATTTGTAAAAGGTCACATGATACATCAAGGTAGGGAATATTCTTTCATAGAGAACAGAAAAAAGTACAAGTGATCCTGAGAAATTGGCTCCAATTATCAGACCGGTCCTTGCAGAGAAGTAGCTTGGTTAGGGATGTGTCTCAGCCCAAAGCGGAGTTCTTTGTCCTGTAGGGTTTGACTATGACCCACCAGGGAGACTCACATGCTGCTCTGGGGGTCTTATAGTACTGCATACATTCCATCCCATGTACAAAGTCATAATCTGCAGTGCAGTCGGTCAACCTCCCATAAATATATATTGGCTAACTGTGTGTCTTCACTGTGCTTTAAATTTCCATATATGAGAAAATGGCTAAATCTGGCAATCCACATGAAATAATTTTACCAACAATAATACATTGCCATCCATTTCTGCATGCCCCTGGCAGTGCTATCATACGTAGCTTCAGTATATGAAAAATAGTAGTCGACTTAAAACAAATTCATACTAACAGTCAACAGGTGAAGAACTGTCTTCCTAAATGGCAAAGTAAATTAAGGGCATGCAAAAGAGAGCAATGTTTCTTAAACTGCAATGTGCATATGAAATGCCAGGGAGTCTGTTAAAATACAGTCTCTAATTCAGAAAGTATGGAATGGAGCCTGGATTTCTACCCCTCTAACAAGTGATCCTGATGCTGCCTGTCTGACAGGTACACTTCAAGGGACAGGTCTCAGGGGAAGTAATGGGGAAAATTTTCCACATGAAAACGATGACCAGACTGAACCAGTCTGTTGGCCCACTATACGCCAAAGCATGTAACGCTGCTGGTGTTCTAAAAGAAATGTGCTCCACTATTTAGCTTTAGATTTGGTTCTTCAATATGAATTTAATGAAATGTTTTCTTTGGAACACACACACATATATTACAGATTGCTTCACCTAGGCTAAGAAATGCAGTGTTCAAGACAATGTTTTCTTCAACCTGACTTATCACATTCGCTCAATTTTATTTTTTTTTCTTATTTTTAAACATCTCTATATGTCTTGGACCTAAGACTTTTAATACAACAGTATACATTCAGTGGGTTTTGGATGTTAAGATAAAAAGAACTGTAAGGCACATAAGCACAGCTGAGCAAAGCTACCTCTAAAAATAAAGGAAAAGTTGCCATTTCAAAAAAAATCAATATTGAAGTAGATGCTTACATGCTCACAACAGCTCTCACCTTTAAGTAAAACAGAGGGCAACAGTAAAGTGCCTCATACAAGTCAATGGCGTGGTCTGTGGTTAAACGTTGGCAGCAGACTTTTGTGAGCACCAAATCTGAGCTACAATTTATGACACAAAGTACAAATGCCTCTTCTCAGCCACAAAAACTCTCTGAGAAGCACAACCGTGACATCCACAGTGAGAGCTAACATGGGTGGCAGAAGAAATCAGCTACCAAACATGGACCTAGTGGCTCACATTCTACTCCCTTAGCCAACAAAACAAAACACGACACGCGCACCCACATCATTTATCTGGTTTTCTCATTAAAGCGATGATTTATCAAATTAAAAATATATTTGGAGGCTATTCTCAATCATTCAGATCCAAGTATTTCCTCATAATTTAAGCTAGTTTAAAATCAATCTCTCTATTTATCTGTCCGTATTTTGCTGTGGTTGAAAAGAGTATAATAAAAATTAAGATGTGGGCCACATACATTTTGAAGTCCAAGATGACTCTTAAAAGAATCTACTTCCAAGGACAAACTATATGCATGACCACAGAGGAGGTAAAGAGTCTCTTACCAAGGAGAGGTGATTTCCTCCAGTACCCATCTCTCACTTCAATGTAGTCATACCAGCACAAACTGCTTTTGTATAGGTCCATTGTGGTAAAATTTAAAACAATCTGCAAATTGGAGCAAAATGACACAAAAAGTAAAATGACTGTAACTGCACACAGTAATTTGATTCCTGGAGATAAGGAACCCAGGACTACCATGAATACAGATTCATAGCTAATTCTTTTTTTTTTTCTGTTAGTATTCCCTTAATATTTTTTCTTAGCAAACACCTGAAAAAAAGAAAATATCTTCTCGTTCTCATTAATGTTTGACAATATAAGAGCACTATGTCAGGAGTTAAAAGTAAACATTTTAATAATTAAAGCAAAGTTTCAATAAAGTAATTGAAATAATTGTGAAACAAACAGAAATCTTTATTCAAAGAGTTTATTTTGAATTTTTTAAGATAAACAGGACTTAAACCATGAGAAATTCTGATTTTGCCATGAATGTCTTCTTTTTAATAATTTATTTCAAAGACAACCAGACATGTATAATTATATTAAAAATTACCACCATGTGCCATATTCCAAGAACATAATATCATTGTGTATGTTGAAATGTTTTAAATACAGTTCTAAAATTTGAATTTATCCATGTAACTATAATCAAAGACAGATGTCACTATGCTTTTCTAGATCCAAGAATATATACTCAAGGACCTCTCAAGTTATAAGATCTTACACATGACCCCTTATTCTGTACTTTGTTTTGAAATGATGCTGCTCTTTGTTAAGATAATTCAAATAATTCAAGAACAACTCTAGGAAAGACAATTTTCTTACTGCTTTACAAAAAGACTTTATTTTTCAAATAATTAACTCTTTTTCTACTTGATTACACCAAAAGTAGAGCCAAACTAGAATGAGAAATATACTTATCTGAAGTAAAATTCATTTGGAAAATAGTTTTTTTAATATTCAAAAACTTATTCTGCTTAAAATACCTAAGATGCTTAAGGTGTGAGGTGAACCTTTTTTTACTCTGCAAGCTGCAATGGACTTTGGCCCAAAGCAACAAATTATGAGTATTTAAATAAACGCTTCTAATATAAAACTGTAGATTGTAACAATATTTAAAGAATCCTTTGGTAACAATATAAAAACCTGAATTTATATTTAAGAGAACTCTCAAGCTCAAGAACTGAGTAAAATATATATATAATCTATCAAGACTGAATCCATATTCCAGAAAAGTGCTACCATTTTTGTGTGGAAAACATATGCTTCTCCCCTTTCTTGAACTCAATACTTAACAGAACCATGAGTACTAATTAGGGTAAATCAATCCTTAACTAGCTTACTTCTTATGAGAATGAAGATACAACATAAAAATAATTATTCCTCTTGGCGTCTTGCATCTCAGTAATGACAATGGTCATCAGTGGAACTGTACACCAAAGCTGGTTATAATTGTCCGTGTAAATAATTATTTTATAGAGATAGAAACTAAGACTTTATCGAACTATAATGAAAGTCAACTGTACCTTATAATGGTATTAACATTTTGCCATTAAATTCAACCTTTTCCAGTTTCTTTAAACATGTGTTTTCTTGATTCCAAAGAGATGAAATCTACCAAGGATGTGAAAATAGAGGCACACTTGTTTTGTTTTGTGTTTTAATGTAATACAATCTATGTAGCATAACTTGGTTTTGTTTAATAAAATTGTTGGGGTGCCTGGGTGGTGCAGTTGGTTGAGCTTCCAACTCTTGGATTTGGCTTAGGTCATGTTCTCAGGGTCATGAGATCAAGCCCTGCATTGGGCTCCCCACTCGGTGTGGAGCCTGCTTGAGATTCTCTCTCCCTCTCCCTCTGCCACTCCCACTCATGCTCCCTCTCTTTCTCTCAAGTAAATAAATAAATCTTAAAAAAATAAAATTAAATTTTTCATTTATTTCTGTCTACCTTAGTTATAGTTTCTCTTTCTCCTTTCTTTTTCTTTTCCTTCAGCCTAATTTTATCATTCCAAATATTCTCAAAAATGTTTACAAAAATTTCCACAATATCCATTTTTTTCCTGTCCTTTGCAGTAATTCTCAACACCTGATTATCAAAATGCATAGTTTCTAAACAATTTTTCTGAAGTTCCCAATATGTTTTCTCTTCCATCTTTGAATACCAATGTAATATTAGGTTATTCTTACAACATCATTGGGAAATAATTTCTATATTTTCTCCTTAACTTTGTATTTACTTTAAGCCTGTTTAAATGGGGAAGACCACCACTGCCTGACTGATCTTAGGTTTCTTTTCTTTTTTTTGAACAATTTTATTTATTTGACAGAGAGAGACAGTGAGCAAGGGAACACAAGCAGGGGGAGTGGAGGAGGGAGAAGCAGGCTTCCCACAGAGCAGGGAGCCCGATGTGGGGCTCGATGTGGGGCTCGATGTGGGGCTCGATCCCAGGACCCTGAGATCATGACCTGAGCCAAAGGCAGATGCTTAATGACTGAGCCACCCAGGCACCCCTGATCTTAGGTTTCATTCTGCATTTGTATTCTCTCTTAGCAACCACCAGGGATTCGAATATGTATGATCATACAAGAACTCAGTTATTATAGCAGAGATGGCATAACTAGAATTTAGACACAAATGGTAGACCCCAAGGCTCATTTTGTGGCTTCCCTCTTGGATTTAAAGGTGAGTTTCATAATGGTGTGCAAATAGTTTCACTTCCTCTTCTATGAGGGAAAAAAATCAAGCTAAATTGGAAGTATGTATATCATCAAATTGTATTTAAAATTAAAACAATGTGGTTGGAATGCTAACAAGTAGTTAATATTTGAAGTTTGGAACATACACACACAAACACACTCACACACACAGTTGGAAGGCGGATAACTCTAAACAGAAAAGTTTCCTATCTTGTTTTTAATCTTCTATTTTAAACGCCAAGCACCGTGGAGGAACAAAACTGGCCTACTTTAATATAAAACACAGAGTCCTTTAGAAGCAGAAAATGTAATAAAGATAGGTTTTCTAAAATCAAATCTTAGGGCTCTGACACAGAAGTAAAATGTTGGCCTTTGACTAAGGTTGCTAGCAGAATCAACTTGAATTACAAATCAAAAGCACTTGGAAAATATTTGGTTGTCTTAAATTATGCTATTTTGTGTAAATACGTTGCATCTTTTTAAAAGAATGATGAAAACTAACTGGCACAATTATATAAATGTTTATTTCTTATGGTAAGTATCAATTTACCATTATCAATTTAAAATTAATCATGGCTCCCTTGGAACATGAGATTGAAGGAGATACAAGGAACAATTCTAGGATTTCCTGTGATCTGTTATGAGTCTTAGTTGCTATTCTGCAAAGTTAAATTGATACAATTGCTGTGGAGTTTGCTTAGTAAAACTTTGTTACATAGTACTGCAGAGTGCCACAAAGTACGTAATCTGGAAGAAAGGCAGACCAACAGTCAAGGGACTGGATGTCTGCAAATCTCCATTGAAAAATATAACCAAGAAACTATTGCCAGCACAATTAAGACATTACTGACTACCTAAACTAATTCGATGAGCACCACAGAAAGACCAACTAGAATTGGTCTTACAGTGCTGAGGATGGGGAAGACAAATCTTCAATTAGACTGATATTATTAAGTGGCTCTTTAGAAAGAGATACTAGAATCAAAAGCAGTAAAATAAAATAGATTTCTGGGCTCCAGCCAAAAGAAGTTTGGACAAGTCTAATAATCTCTAGGGAGACTACAGTTTTCTTCTCAGGAATAAGACTAGAGGTGAGAAGATCAGTAAATTATATTCTATGGGTCAAATCCAGCCTTACAACCAGTTTTTGTAAGGAAAGTTTTGTTGGACCCATTCCTCTACATATTGCCTATGATTGCTTTTGCAATACAATAGAACTGAACATTTGAAACAAACTATCCCCGGCAAAGCCAAAAGTATTTACTGTATATCCTTTCCAGAAAAAAATTGCCAACTCATGGAATAATTGATCACTAAGCTTTTGTTCACCTCCGAATTGTATCCTGCTAAAGGAAAAAATTTACATCTTTTCCTACAACTAGAAGCTATTTATGATTGGGAATAGAAAGCCTGGTTTAAGTTCTAGCTTCTCGGATTTCTAGTTTACTTAAACTTTCTTAGTTGGAATGTATTTCCTTATGTCAGATCCCTGGAGGCCATAATATCAAGCTGATCTCAGCAGAGTTAAATCAGAAGGATTTAATTGGAAAATGTTAGAAAACCACTAAGGTAATCAGAAAGCATTGTTAAGATTCTCATGTATTACTGTTTTCATGGTATATATTCAGGCGTCCCTCACAACATAAATCCTGAAGACAGTTATGAAAGAAATAAAAGTATTAACCTAATTTACTTAATCCAACTATGCTGGGAACATAAAAACATCAGCCTAATTTTAAGGTTTCACAGGAAAATCAACATGTTAAAGTAAGGGATTCTTACTTCAAAATCTAAAGAATAGACAGGAGAACCTGGACCTCGGTTCAAGTCCCTGCCTTACAATAAACGAGTTGTATGACTCAGGTGGATCCCTAATTCCATCAGGGATTTATTATATGACAGGTGAAAAACAAGAATTGGATTATGCTATAAGAGTAATTTCTCTGCTTAAAATTATATGATAACACCTGGATTTTGAAATTTTGGTGTGTCATCACCAACTACTCACAGGAACATTTTTCATACCTTCTTTTCCTTAATCCCCACTCCACCCCTATACCTGATCAATTCCAACTTCTGTAGTTCCCCTAAAAATGTTCTCCTTCCATTTTCGCTGACCATGCTCTCCATACCTCTTTGAAATAACTGCCATCGTTTCCGAAGCTGTACTTTGTGGGTTTTTTTTAATTATTTTTATTTATTTGTCAGAGAGAGAGAGCACAGGTGGCAGGCAGAGTGGCAGGCAGAGGGAGAAGCAAACTCCCTGGTGAGCAGGGAGCCTGATGCAGGGCTCGATCCCAGGACCCTGGGATCATGACCTGAGCCCAAGGCAGACACTTAACTGACTGAGCCACCCAGGCATCTCTCACAAGCTGTACTTTGGTTTTCAGTTTCACTCATCTCTAATTCATCCTATCCTGTATGGCCACTTTAACCCCATGAAAGTTGGGCACCGGTGGCTTCACACCAAACTCCATGTAAATTTCTCATCCTAGGGATCATGACTCTAGGGTCATAGCCCACCTCTGCTGCTTCATCTTTCACTACCTCAAACAGAACGTTCATCCTACCCATCCCTGACTTCTTGCTGGTGTGCCCTGAAAAAGTACCCCCAGTTTCAGCACTCCTTTAGTCAAAGTGTATGTCATTATTCCTGGGACACAACTCTCCCCTTTCCTGTTTCTGGAATCTCTTCACACCTTTCAAAGTCTTGATCAAAGGCTTAGATCTCCCAACAAGATCTGAGCTCTCCTACCTCAGCAATTCCATCTTGCTTTCTTCAGTGATTTCTCAGAGTTTGGCTATTGTATTACTGGGCCTTGCTCTTGCTATGTTTATAAGTTCTTGAGAGCAAAGATTTCTTTCACACGCCAGCAGATACTATATTTTGAATTGACCCCATATGTGTAAAGCACAGATGAGTGATTAAAAAGATATTTTTGCAAAATGAAAGCAGGCAAATGATAGCTCCTAACTGGGTTATACAGGAAAAGAAAAAAAAATTAACTCTATTGAAGACAAAAGCAATCTGCCCTTGTTAAAAGGTCAATCAGTTCTAAAAGATGAAAGAATCAATAGTGCATAATTCTATCAGCTCAACAGAGCTCCATTCTCAGCTGCACATTCTGGACTGTTACCAGCAAGCACCGTGCAACATCAAGAACAGTCTTAGATTGGACAGGACTCTGTTTTTACCTTGGAAAGTCTAATTCTAAAAAGACATACATGTAAAATGACAATCTTACTTCTTTTTCATTGTGGTAAAATAAATATGCACATAAAACTTACCAATTTAATCCCTTTTAAGTGCACAGTTTTATGGTGAAAGTACATTTACACTGTTGTACAATAATAAACTTATTTTTTAAAAAGAATATTCTTCCTATATAAAATAATACACGCTTATTGTAGAAAATTAAAGGAAGAAGAAATAAAACTTATCTGTAAACCCACCAGAGAGAAATAAGCATTGTTTTAGTATATACTCTTCCATAATTTCGTCTCTAACATATGTAATTTAAAAATTAGATCTTTTCATGCCTATGATTTTTAACCTGCTTATTAAATTTCCCAATATATTAAAAACATTTTCTCAAATCAATGCTATTTTTGGTTTTCTAAATTTAATTTGTTTCCAATTTTTCATTATTATATATAACTATCTCTGCACAGACTCAAATAATTTCTCTAAAATAAATCTCTGGGCTAAAGTGCAAGTGCATTTTTCAAAATATGATAAAGATTACTAAAGTCCTTCAGAAAAGATATTTCCACTTTTATTTTCAGAAGCTTTGTACCCTTATTATCATTTGATATTATTCTATTCCATCTTTGTGGGTAAAATACAACACATCATTGTTGATTCAAAAAGCACTTCTTTGATAAAGACTGAAAGTAAACAATTTCTATATTAATTATATATCTATTCGTACAGATCAATAAATGTTCTGCTTTCTTAGTCATTTTCTAATGTGGTGTTAATCTTTATTTGTTAATTTAAAACAGCTCTTTATATATGCATACCAATGTCCTCTCATCTCATTTTGATTTTTATTTGTGATTTTGTATTGTTAATGTAATTATTCTAATAAATTATTTTGCATTTTGTTATTTTCGATTTAGGTACCCAACATATCTTTTCCAGAAAATAAACACCAAATCATTTGTTTTCCTCAGAAAAATACGAAATAAAGGTTTAGTTTTTGTGCAAATACATAAAAATGATTTATTATTTATTGAAAAACTCTTCCCCAACTTATTTATTTTATAGGGGTGCCTGGATGGCTCAGAGATTAAGCATCCAACTCTCAATTTCGGCTCAGGTCATGCTCTTAGGTCATGAGATCAAGCCCCACAGCAGGCTCTGCCCTGGGCATGGAGTCTGCTTGAGATTCTCTCTCTCTCTCCCTCTCCCCTGCCCCTCCCCCACTCATCTCTCTCTCTCTCTCTCTCTCTCTCTCTCTCTCTCTCTCTCTGACAGAAAGAAAGAAAGAAAGAAAGAAAGAAAGGAAGGAAGGAAGGAAGGAAGGAAGGAAGGAAGGAAGGAAGAAAGGAAGGAAGAAAGGAAGGAAGAAAGGAAGAAAGAAAAAGAAAGAAAGAAAGAGAAAGAAAGAAAGAAAGAAAGTTCATATTTATAAACAAATATATGACAAAAGTCTTTAAGCCCTCAGGGCATAATTCTGGTCTTTTTGGTTTGTTCCATTGATTCAGAAGCCTATTTTGACATACCACAGAATATGAATTACTGAAGCAGCTTAATGTTTTTCTATTATCTTACAGTGCAATCCACTTTCCTTCATTAATTATTTTCTAATTTGCCTTGGTTATTCCAACCCTTGTTATTTTATAAATAACCTCTGGAAAAATTGGGTCTGGGTATAAAACAAAAATCTATTGGAAATTTATTGGATTTACTTTAAAACTATACGTTAATTTAGGAAAAACTGACAATTTATAATACATCCTGACATATGATATGTTACATTCTGCTACATATGTTATTGTGTTTTAGTTCCACAACGAAGTCTTCAGTTTTCTAAAATCTATTACATCTTAATATATTTGTTTTTATTTGATCAACTTAAGTGTAATTTTTTAGTTCATTCTTCTGAATTTTTGAAAAGAAAAAACATATTCTCTATTACTAAAGAAAAATGTAATGATTAGCTCTGCCAAATGCAAGGTCTGTAGTGCTAGGCAGGTTACTCAATCTTTTCTTAAGTTCAATTTCTTCACATATAAAACAGATAATTATAATCCTAAACTCAGTGGAGTGTGAGCAGTTTAACACAGTGCCTGGCATAGTAAATACTCAATATTAATTTCTTATATTTATTGAATTGAAAAAAGTCCTCCTAGTCCTAATTCATCAGGTTATCATTAAATATACATACTGAATTCTAGTGTTACTAGCATTTATGAAATTTTTAGACAGATTGTTTCCATTTTGATACTATTATTTGACAAAATAACAAATTTTATAATATTCAACTACCCTCATAATGCTGAACTAAAACATTCAGTTTTATAAATTATATAGCTTGCTTTCATTTGATTAAATTTATACAACATCCATGTGTTTATATTCATATGTAAGGCACTTGATAATTTTTTCATGTGTGTTGTGTAATGTTATGTTTATCAGAATTTTACTTCTTTTAGTAAAATAAATGAAGATAGAGAAAAAAATGAAGAGACTACACATTGTTATGCAATGCACTTGAAATACATTTTATTACATGGGAGAAATCTGAGATTTTAGAATTTGAAAAAACTGCCTTGAGAAATCATCTGCAAGCAGCATCATTTTATAATAACTTCTGTAAACTTATTTTATATGGTTATAACTTATTTAATTTTTAGTGTTCATTAAATAACTTTTGATATTTTCAATTTCCAGGATTCTACATTAAGAAATACTTCAAGTGAAAGTATTTCTTCAATTTTGATTTTTAACAAAGTTAAATATATAGCCATTTATATACAGTAAATTACATTATTATGAATTCAAGTAAAAAAATTCACATTTTCAAACAGAAAAAATACTAGCAAAATATGTTAATTAAAAAAAATAACCTAAAGTATAAACTATAGGCAGGACAAAATGAGCCTTAATGGAAATCTGAGATGTGAGAAGAAATAATGATTAAAAATATTTGGTGAGGGCTCCTGGGTGGCTCAGTTGGTTAAGCAACTGTCTTCGGCTCAGGTCATGATCCTGGAGTCCCAGGATCGAGTCCCACATCGGGCTCCCTGCTGAGCAGGGAGTCTGCTTCTCCCTCTGACCCTCTTCCCTCTCGTGCTCACTATCTCTCATTCTCTCTCTCTCAAATAAATAAATAAAACCTTTAAAAAAATAAAAAATAAAAAAATAAAAATATTTGGTGAACCTTCAAACAAATGCTGTTGGGAAAGGAGACCCATGTACAAGCAAATGAAGTCAGACCTTTATCTTAAGCCATATACAAAAATTAATTCAGCAATCAATTAAAGACCTAAATGTAAAACCAAAGCTATAAAACTAGAAGAAAGCAGAGAGGAAAAGCTTCATGATATTGGAACTGGCAATGATTTCTTGGATATGGCACAAAAGCACAGGCAAAAAAAAGTAAAAATAGTTATGTGGTACTACATCAAACTAAAAAGCTTTTGCAAAGCAAACAATCAGCAGAGTAAAAAGGCAACTACAAAAAAGAAGAAAATATTTGCAAATCATATATCTCATGAGAGGTTAATAGCCATAATATGTAAAGAACTCCTATAGCTCCACAAGAAAAAATAAAATAATCCAACTAAAAAATGGTCAAGACACTTAAAGATACATTTCTTCAAAGATGATATACAAGTGCCGAGACTCCTATCAACATCACTAATCATCAGAGAAATGCAGATCAAATCCACAATGAGATATCACCTCTCACCCATTAGGATGACAACTATCAAAACAACAACAACAACAACAACAAACACCAAAATACTACATATTGGTGAAGATGTGGGGAATTTGGAACGCTTCAACATTGCTGGTGGGATTGTAAAATAATGCAACCACTATGGAAAGCAATATGGAAGTTCTTCAAAAAATTAAAAACAGAACTACCAAAGTATCCAGCAATCCCACTTTTTCAGAGTATGCATCCACAGGAATTCAAAGGACTGTCTTGAAGAGATATTTTCCTGCTCATGTTTGTAGTAGCACTATTCACAACAGCCAGAAGGTGGAAGCAACTCAAACGTCTATCAAAGGATGAATGGATAAACAAATGTGGTCTATACATACAATGGAATGTCATTCAGCCTTAAAAAGAAGAAAATCCTGTCACATGCTAAAACATGGTTAAACCTTGAGACCATTACGCTAAATGAAATAAACCAGTCACGAGATAACAAATGCTGTATGCTTCCACTTGTGTGAGGTATCGAAAGTAAATTCATAGAAACAGAAAGTACAATGGTGGTTCCCAGGGCCAAGGGGGAGGAAAAATGGACATGAATGGGTATGGAGTTTGTTTTGCAAAATGGAAAAGTTCTGGAGATCTGTTCCATAACAGTGTGAATGTACTTAACACCATTGAAATGTACACTTAAAAATGGTTAAGACAGTAAATTGTACATGTTTTTTACCACAATAAAAAAAAATTGGTAAATATCTATGTATACCTTAACAAATGTTAAGTGCAAAAAACAATAATAATATCTTATTTGTGTCAGGATGAAACAAACTTGAAGAAATATACTAAACAACAGCATATAAAATGAAGATAACATGCATTGTAATCTTTTTTTTAGAATCTTTTTATGGTTTGGGAGAAGGATAAGGACACCACTTAAATATGACTCCATTAAAAAGGCTGGTAGAGGGCGCCTGGGTGGCTCAGTTGGTTAAGCGACTGCCTTCAGCTCAGGTCATGATCCTGGAGTCCCGGGATCGAGTCCCACATCGGGCTCCCTGCTCAGCGGGGAGTCTGCTTCTCCCTCTGACCCTCTTCCCTCTCGTGCTTTCTATCTCTCATTCTCTCTCTCTCTCAAATAAATAAATAAAAAATAAAATCTTTAAAAAAAAAAAAGCTGGTAGAAAAGGGGGTACCAAATAATAGAATATACATTTAAAACTTTCAAACCAATAAAGAGAAAATAAGTGAAATGAGGGAAAATGAAACCATAAATTCAATACATAAAAAGGCAAAAAAGTAGAACAAAAGAAACAAAGTGGGACATATAGAATGCAAACAAGAAATAATAATACATCAGAAATCACAAAAAATGTAACTGTAATAAACACTAAAGACAAATTAACCACCATGAATTAAATAAAAAATAAAACCAAACTATTTGCTGTCTAAAAGGGACACACCTGGGATACAAGACCACAGAACAACTAAATGTCTAAAGCAAGATGAAGATATAACCAGGCAAATATATTAATAAAAAGAATGTGTAGCCTTATTAATATCAGAAAAAATAAAGTACCTAAATCACGACTAGAGATAAAGAAATACAGTATATAATAATAGTTTAATTATCAGAAAGATGTTATATTCTAAACATAATATATATATAATAATATAGAACAAAAATATTTTAAATATATTTAAATATAAATATATACAATATTTATTTTTAAAATAAAGAGAAACTAATAAATCCACCAAATAGTGACAAATATTAACATACCTTTCTATTTGATAAAGTAAAAAACAATAATTAGAGAATATATACACTTCACAATTTAAAAGACTAACGCATAGAGAACTTTGCACCCAGCTACTGCACAAAACACATTTTGTTTTCCTTTTTAAGATTTTATTTGTTTATTTAGAGAGAGAGTGGAGGCAGGGGCAGAGGGAGAAGGGAAAAGAGAATCCTAAGCAGATTCCTTGCCCAGCACATGGAGCAGGACGTGGAGCTCGATCTCAAGACCCTGAGATCATGACCTGAGCCGAAATCAAGAGTCGGACATTTAACTGACTGAGCCACCCAGGTGTCCCAACTTTAAAGCAAAGATTATTCTTTATGAAGACTGGTCACTTCCAAGGTCATACTGCCAGCCTCAAAATATTTTAAAGACTGACATCTTACAGGGTACAGTCTCTCATCAGAAGTGACTAAAGGAGAAATTAACAAGAAAAGGATGATTGGGAAAAAAATGTATGTTTTCAAATAAGAAAATATATGTTACCAAAAAATATGTTGGTTGAGAAGAAATAATAAGAGACAAAGAAGATAATGAAAATTGAAAAATAGCAAAAATACTGTATGTCAAGCTGGTGAAATTCAGATAAAGCAGTTCTTAGAAGGAAATTTATAGCCTTAAATTTTGTATTAGAATTAATGAGTTAAACTGCCAACTAAAGAAGTAAAAAAGAACAACAGAATAAACCCAAATTTAAAACAAAAAGAAACTAATAAAGACACAACAATGAAAAATGAGCTAATGTTTTTCATTGACCACTTAATTCAATTTATTTGCTCATCATCATACATAATATTAAGAAAAATAATTTTAAAAGATGATAGATGTGTTGATTTCTTCCTATTTGTAACATCTTGGAAAATACAGTTTTATTGGTAATTAAACATATAAGAAAAGTGAATTAACTTTGAATACTGATGGTGTGGGTACTGCAATTGGATAGGAGGAACAATTTTTTTCCTGTATTATCTTGCTCTTTGTGGATTTTACTAATCTTGTTCAAAACTCTTCATATTCTATAATTTTAATTTCAAAATCACATATAGTTTTTATCAGCTTTTATATTTTGCTCTTCAGTACCTTTTTAAGAATGATTTTCATAAAATATTCTCATAAGCTTATTCAAAAATCCACACAGAAATTGATCAACACCTATAACTACCGTAAAAAGACTTTTAATTCTTAAATTAAAAATGACTGTATAAAGAATTATGTATGCATTCATGTATTCCAAGTCAATTGAAACTTTTTATGTTTCAAAACCATTCATGTTACACAAATGTTTCAATCAGTTTTCATGTGGAATATTGTAACACACTAGACAGCTCCACACCCATGATTCTCTTAACATTCAATTATCAGGAATATTAAACTTTAACCTCAATTGCATTCTCACAAAAATTCTAAGTATATTTGAGTCATTCCAGATGAATTAGTCATAAGCAAAGAACAAAAACTATTTAATAAAAGTATCAAGAAAAAAAAAGATTAGTATCAATACAGTCTTGGTCTTTCGGAAAGACTTTTAAGGTTAGCATTCAAGACAGAATCCAAAAGTTAACAGATTCATTCATTTCCTTCCTTAATAATTTTAAAATCTTGAACCAACAAACTAAATATGCTAAAGGGAATTTTCTTCCTTTTCAATCCTTATTATGTTTAATTCCATTTTCTTGCCTTAATGTGCCATGACTTCCACCAAAAAAAAAAAAAACTGGTATGGTAGAAAGAAATGTTTCAGAATTTTCCCAAGAATGATATTTGTAATAATTTTTGTCGATTTGCTTTCTAAGATTAAGAAGGTACCTATTCCCAGTTTGTTCAGGGCTTGTTGTTATTAAATCGGTAATAGATATTTTTTCTTGATTTAATTGAGATATACTTCTAATGGTGTTTGTGTCTACACACGTGCATGTATATGCATCTACCTTTGATTTGGTTTGGGGATTTTACATCCATATTCAAGTGTTAGCTTGGATTATACTTTTCCTTTTTTATACTGTCCTTGTCAGGATTTCTACCAAGGTTTTGCTAGCCATATAAATAGGAGAGTGGATCTTCCTTTTTATTCCCTGGGAGAGTTTATATAAGATTATGCTTATTTCTTATTTGAATGTTGGCTAGAACTCACAAATTAAGCCATCTGAACTTGGATTTTCATTGCTGAAAATTATCTAATAATCCAATTAAACAGTAGTTCATTTTCTTTAGTGGTTATAGGAGTAATTGAGTTTTTTTTTTCTTTTTCTTGAGTAAGAACTCAGTAATATTTTATAGGAATTTTCCCATTTCATCTACATTTTTTAAGTTACTGGCATAATGTTGACAATATTCTTTTAATCTCACTTTTGTATCTAGAGCATCATAACCTTTTCATTCTGGTGATTAGATAATTGTGCTTTTCCCGTTATTCTTTTTCTTTCTTGATCTATTTACAACCATTTTCCTATATTTCTAAGTTTTTTCCAAGTACGACTTTGTTCATACTTTGTACCATGTTATTTTGATCTCCTTAGTTTATCTTTTATTTATTATGTCCTCCATTATGTACCTTTCCATTTATTTTACTGTAACTTTAATAGCCACTCAATAAGAATATCTAACTCATTAGTTTAGGGCATTTTTTTATTTGCTAATGTGAGCATTTAAGTTGTGAATTTCCTTCTAAGTACTGCTCTCATTGCATCCTACAGGTGTGATATTCATTATTTTTGTTATATTATAGCTGAAAATAATTTCTATCTAAATCTGTACTTGCTTCTTAGCTAAACTGGATATTTTATGTATATTTCTTAACTGAAATGTGTGGGATTTTCTGGTTATCTATGTGATACTTATTTTTAACTTAATCTCATTGTGCTTGAGAACATAATCTGCATTATTTCAACCCTTTTAGAGTATTTACTATTTCTTTTTAAATTACATTTTTCAAAAAATTCCCAGAGTTTGAGCAATTTTTATTATAAATTTTCTGAGATTTTTAGTCTTGTATTTGAAGAATCAATTAAGAATAAAAAATAAAGTAAATTATATTTAAAAGAAGATGAATCTCTGTATTTATATGACACTAAATGAGAACTCTCGATGATATAAACTACCTTCTCCCCTGGGGTCACTGAAACTCTCCAGATGCAGTGTGTATAAGAAGGGTAGCCATTTGGAAATCCTGGAGATGAAAGGTTGCCATTGGATTCTTGTAGGGTTTCTCCACATGCTAAAGGAAAAAAAAAAAGATACATATATTTGATCTTTTAAAGAGATGAGTTATCCATATTTCCTTAAAAAATCAGATCATTCTTTAATTTTTCTGAAAAACATCATAAATAAAGCCCTGAGTCTTTTGGTGTTAGATGAAAATATATATTTGTGTTCTATAAGACTTTTCCTTTCCAAGTAAATTCACCTTATGTCTCCATTACCACGATTTTAACATACTTAATGGTATCATTAGGGCTAACCATAAAACAAGACTATGAGATAAATAATCTGGCATTCATAAAGTTCTTCCTCATGGAGACTTCTCTCATTCATTCCCAAAAAGTTCGTAGGTGACCTATACTCATATTCAGGCCAGTGGATATGTGGTTGACGTGGCTAGGGGATAACATGAAATATAAATATTTTTCAATGTAAAGTGAAGCTAAACTTCATAGCAAATATCACATCAAAGTCGAAAAACAGTCTAATTAACAATTAGAATACAATCAGTGAAGGTGGTACCAAAATGTCCTATACAATGAAAATTTTTCTCAAAATAAGCTGAAAAAAAACTGAAAGGTTAAAAACATAAAGGCAGATTAAAATTTTCCAACAAGATGTGGACATTTATTTACTCTATCATTTACGCTGATCATAAGTAGAAATCACTGGAAAAGCAATTATGTTTTCCTCTTACTAAGGCTGTCTAATTTCTTAGAAGTAATTATCAGTCATCTAAAATAGCAAATTATCAGTTGCACAGCCTCAAGATCTGTGTGATTAATATCTCTAGGGCCATTTCAACAAAGACACAGAGTGTAATTAGCTCATTGGTTTAGCCAAGGTTAGTGGTCAGGACCATTCTATAATGGGTTTTCCTGTTGATTTGTAAGACATAGCATGTGACACATGAACCTAGGCTGCTTTAAGTATCCTGAATTCAAGAATAATTCTTCCACTTCAGCCCGTCATCTTTATAACTTTCATTCAGTAATTTAAAAAAACAGACAAAACAGTTCTTTCCCTCTGAAGGAGACTGAAATCAGACTGCAATATTATCATATTATAGAGTCATAGCTACCAGCAGGTGAACTCTTGTCTCATCAAATCCTCCATAAATAATAAATGGTTTTGCATATCTTAAGTTAAATGAAGAAAGAAAGATGATGACTTTGAAAACAAAATAGAGGGCGCCTGGGTGGCACGGTAAGCATCTGCCTTTGACTCAGGTCATGATCCCATGGTCCTGGAATCGAGCCCCACATTGTACTCCCTGCTCTGCGGGAAGCCTGCTTCTCCCTCTCCCACTCCCCCTGCTTGTGTTTCCTCTCTTGCTGTGTGTCTCTCTCTGTCAAATAAATAAATAAAATCTTAAAAAAAAATGGAGCTGTAAAAAGTCTGATATGATATAAATATTTATTTGAAAACACAGATATTAAGTTTGCACAACAAAATACATTTCAAGTAGAAGTAAGCAGTGTTTATTTTGATTAATAGGCAGATAAAAGCAACTTTAGAAAAAAATGAAAATGCTCAAGGTCAAAAATACATAATTCAGCATTTTCCATGAATCATCTAAGGGTTCTTGATAAATGTAAGATTATAAAAACCCTTAGAAAATGAAAATTTATTAAGATTTTATTAATGCAGGGGCGCCTGGGTGGCTCAGTCATTAAGCGTCTGCCTTCAGCTCGGGTCATGATCCCGGGGTCCTGGGATCGAGCCCCACAACGGGCTCCCTGCTTGGCAGGAGGCCTGCTTCTCCCTCTCCTTCTCACCCCCCCGCTTGTGTTCCCTCTCTCACTGTGTCTCTCTCTGTCAAATAAATAACTAAAATCTTTTTTTAAAAAAAAGATTTTATTAATGCAAACAGTGTGCTTCTAAGAGGATCAGTTCAGATGCTATATAATCATTTGGGAGTTGAGTGTGTTTCAATGAAAAATACCGTAATTCATAGCTAAAAATAAATTATTTAATGATTGAAAAGTACACTAAGCCACATAGAATGTTTGTACTGTATTTACTAAAGTGAAATTAAAACAATTAAATATATTTAATCCACAGATGTACACAAACAATACTGTTCTGATAAAGATAAAATGGAAAACTCTATAAAATGAAAAATAAACAGAATCAGCATATAATTCAAATATTAAGTAAATCTATTATATAACATTTGCCTATAATGCTTATAATCATTTGTGCATTTGCCTCAGTAAGTGTGGTTGTCCTAGGCTACCTGATCCCTACTACAAAAGATATTTCAACATTTTCTCCAGACATAGGTTTTTAATGCTCAGATATACAAAGCAAAGTTTATTATTAAAAGAACTAAAGGAAAATCAGCAAGAAAAAAGTGGCACTATGAAGTTAAAATGCATAGGTGGTTCATTTACTCAGCAAAGTCCATGGTGAGAAAACACAAGTTTTAATCATGGCATTACCACTTACTAATTATGTCATACAAGTAAGTCTCAAAAGTCTCAGCTTCAGTTTTCTCTTGTTAAATAGCCATCTTACTAACATATACTTAATAAAGTTGCTGTGTAGGAATCAAATATTATTATGTCTTGAATCTTCTTTTTAATCCTTAGATACCTCTTCCATAGGTAGGGAGACTGTGGTCTAAAGTGTTTGAATATGTCTTTGAATACAAAACTTTGTCATATGTAGGAGAAAAAAGATAAAATATATACAGAGGCCAGTTATTGTTATCACTGCCCTAATAAAAATTACTCTAAAACTAAATATAATTCAGAAGTTAAACTTCTACCTCTGTAGGCAGATGACACAATCTTACACGTATAAAACTGTAAACATTCCACACACACATAAAACTGTTAGAACTAATAAACAAATTCAGCAAAGTTAATACAAAATTAACACAAAAAATCAGTTGCTTTTCTATACATCAGCAACAAAAAATTTCAAAAGGAAATTAAGAAAACAATCCCATTCATAATAGCATCAAGAAAGGATAAAATACTTGGCAATAAACTTAACCAAAGAGGCAAAGGACTTGTACACTGAAAACTACAAAACACTGATGAAAGAAATTAAAGATGACACAAACCAATGGAATGATGAGCTGTGTTCATGACTGGAAGAGTTAATATTGTTAAAATATCCATATTACCCAAAGCAATCCACAGATTTAACATAATTTCGATCAAAATCTCAGTGGCATTTCTTACAGAAAGAAAAAAGAATACTGAAATTCACATAAAACCGCATACCAGAAATAGCCAAAACATTCTTGGGAAAAAAAAAAAAAAACGAAGGTGGCTCCCACTTGCTGACTTCAAAACATATTACAAAGCTACAGTATTCAAAACAATATGATATTGGCATACGACAGACATATAGACCAAGAGAAGAGAAGAGACAGCCCCCAAATAAACTCATGTATATATGGTCAAATGATCTTCAACAAGGGTGCCAAAACTACTCATTGGGGAAAACATAGTCTCTCCAGCAAATGGTGTCAGAGAAACTAGATATACACATACAAAAGAATGAAATTGGACACTTATCTTACACCATACCCCCAAATCAACATAAAATGAATTAAAAACTTAAATGTAAGACCCTAAACTGTAAAACTTCTAGAAGAAAACAGGTAAGAAACTTTGTAACAGTAGTCCTGGCAATGATTTCTTGGATATGACACCAAAAGCACAGGAAATAAAAGCAAAAATGGGCAGGTGGAACTATGTCAGCTAAAAAAGAAAGGAAACAATCAAGAGAGTGAAAGGCAACCTTCTGAATGGGAGATAATATCTGCAAATCATATATATCATGAAGGATTAGTATTCAGAATATATAAGGAACTCATACAAATCAATAGCAAAAAACAAAAAACCCAATTTAAAAAAATGGGCAAAGAAAAAGAAATGGGCAAAGAAGACACACAAATGGCCAATAGGTATATAAAAAAAATGTTTTACATCACTAATCATCAGGGAAATGAAAGTCAAAACCACTGTATCACCTCACACCTGAAGTATGGCCATTATCAACAAACAAACAAAAAATAAGAAGTGTTGGCAAGGAAATGGAGAAATTGCAGCCTTTGTGCATTCCTGGTAGGAATATAAGATGGTGTAGCCACCATGGAAAACAGTGTGGGTTTTCCTCAAAAATGATCCAACAATCCCACTTCTGGGTATTTATTCAAAAGAATTGAAAACAGGATCTGGAAGAGATATTTGCACTCCCATTTTCATTGCGGCATTATTCATATCAGTCAAGAGACAGAAACATCTTAAACATCCATCAGTGGATGAATGGATAAAGAAACTGTGGTATATACATAAAATAGAGTATTATTCGGCCTTAAAATAGAAGGAAGTCTGGCATATGCTACAACCCAGATAAACCCAGAGGACATGATGTTGAGTGAGATTAGCCAGTTACAGAAAGACAAATACTGCATGATTCCACTTACATGAGATTTCTAAAGTAGTCAAATTCATAGAAGTGGAAAGGGGAATGCTGGTTGCCGGGGGCTGGAGGAGAGGGAAATGAAGAGCTGCTGCTCAATGGGTATAGAGTTTTAGTCATGCAAGACAAAGAAGTTCTAGAGATCTGGTGTATACCAATGTGCATAGAGTTAACAGTACTGTACTGTGCACTTACAAATTTGCTAATGCGGTAGATGTCATATTATGTGATTTTTTGCCAAAACAATAATAAAGCAGTTGAACTTCTAAGTCCTTTATTGTATGATCAATCTCACTTCTAAATTAGGTAATTCACATATACCTTCATTCTTCCAGAATAGAAAATTGTATAATTGTACAAGAATTATATAAGAATTTGCAAGAATTTAAATTGTATAACTGCTACCTGGATTGTGTCTTGTTGAGCAATTATTACAAACTCTTGACCTTTTAATAACATTAAGTTTATAGCTGTCTGCATGTCTATCTATAGTTACTTTCTCACCAAATATCTGTAATATCCACCCAATACCAAAGATTGAGAACTTTCCTTTCTCAATATTCTATAGGACCACATTTATGATCTTATTAAGGCTAAGGGAAATAGATAGACATGAACAATAATTTCTATTTGATAGATCTCTTCCCAAAGGATCTCAAAAAGTTCTAGATTAAGGGAAGAAATAAAACTGTATCTGATCAACTTAATACTACCTAATTAACTTATATTTATACCCCTTAAACTTTTAAATATAAGAAATAAAATACAGGTTTAAAATGATTTAAAAAATATAAAATAAAATGTAAAATGATTTTAAGATAAGGAAATGTTAAAAAGAATCCTAAATCATCTGAGAGATAATGTGAGATTAATAATGAAATATTTTAAAATACATTTCAATAGCAACTGCCTAGCCAAGTCTGAATCATCCTTTAAAATGAAGCATAAACACCTACTCCAAGGAGCCTGCCTCCTGCAGTGTGCAGCTCAGGTTAGGCATCTCTCGCAGAACTGCTGTAGCATCCTTTGGAGGAAATTTACTTCCTAACCAAGTGATATTGTCTGTGGGATGCCCCAGAGGCTCAGCTATTTGTGTGTGTAGTCCGTGCTTCCTTTTCTGTGGTAATAATATCTGGCACGGTGCCTTCCACGTGTTAAGGTGACTCATTCATTCATATAGCAACTATTTTTTGAGCACTTAATTTACATCAGATTCGGAATACCATGAGGGAAAACCCAACTCCAATCCCGAAAAAGCTTACATACTCCATTGTGGGAAATGCCAAATGAACGATGATTATAGGATTAAGACAAAAAGACCAGGATCAAATGAGGCATTTACCATGGTGGAGTCCTGGGAGATGAGGAAGTCTTTAAGTAGGAGGTGACATAGGAGCTGAATCTTAAATATGAGCTGGGATTTAACCAGGAGGCTGTTATGAGCGTACTGGCTGGAGAAAGACGCAGAAGGCAAGCATACTGTGGTGCCAGGAGCTAAAGGAAGTGGAGGTGAAAACTAGGCTGTAGGGGTAATACCTAGAGAAAAGATTCAGAGAAGACAGAAGAAAAATATTTTGAAATGACATAATGAAAAGGAGATTAGCCTTTATCCTAAAAATAAGCAAACTAAGATTTGCATATTTAAAGCCACTTAGCAGCTTGGCCAGAGAACTAAAGAGATGTAAGAATAGAGACAAGAGGTGAATTAGGAGACATTTCAACAATCCAGACAAAAAATGAGGCTCCCCAGACTAGGGGATTCACTGCAAGAATGCAAGATTCCAAAAGGCCAACAGGACTGACTAGCTGGAGAAAGTAATGGAGGAATGAGGTGAGAATGCCCTTCATAATTCTGGCTTGGGCTACCAGATGAGCTATGTCTGGTACCATCCATTGAAATAGGGGATGTTTACAGGGAAATGAAGAAAAGGGTCCATGAATAAGTGGGAAAAAATAGATAAATTATTATTTTTTGCACGTGGGCAATATTTTGGCCAAGAACTGTATATATACAAGAACATATATAAAGTATATTCTGTCTGGAATCTCAGAAAATTATACCAGGAACCAAGAGATTAATGTTTAAGTAACTAAGAAGAACGTTATTTCAATTTTAAAGGTAAAGTTAGTGAAACAAGTGTTTGAAGGGAGGTAAAGTTTCTAGTATTCAGGCTCCATGCACGCTGAAATTGGCCTTCCATCCTTAAAGTGTCCACACATATGGTCATCCATGGACTGGGATATTCTGCACACAGTGTATGTGTACTAGCATTGAAAACTTTTAAATTTGTGAACATAGACTGTACATGCGTTCATGTGTGAATACACGTGCACTTTTATGTAACAAGGAAGATTCTAATCTTCAGAAAGCCCTTTATTTTTAGATATTTTATTTTGTATTTCCCCTAATTTTATTATGTTACTTGATGTATTTATTGGGGAAAATTTACTGGAGAATATTAGCATTGATGGTTGATGAAGTACTAAGTAAGCAAAAAGTTCATGCGACTACAGAAAAACAAATTTAAGAGAAAATGCAAATAAAGACCAGTGACTGTACCCGAAGAGTTAAACTAAGTAGTTTAGAAATCAAAAATGAGGGGGAGGCAGAGCAAGATGGCAGAGGAGTAGGAGACCTGGATTTCATCTGGTCTCAGGAATTCAGCTGAATAGGGATCAAACCATTCTGAACACCTACGAACTCAACAGGAGATCGAAGAGGAGAGTAGCAACAACTCTCTGAACAGAGAAGCGACCACTTACTGGAAGGTAGGACATGCGGAGAAGTGAATCCGAGGCAATATTCGGGAGGATAGACGGTGGGGGAGGGGGCCTCTGTCTGCCGCTTCTGGCAAGTGATAGAGCCGCGGAGCACAAAATCGGAACTTTTAGAAGGCGGCTCCGCTGAGGGATGTCGCTCCAGTGGCTAAGCAGGGGGTGGAATCGTCCCGCGACAGTGTGGTCTCAGGACCCTTGGGGTCACAGAAAGACCGGGGATGCCTGAGTGCAACAGAGCTCCCAGGTATCGGAGCTGGGAAGCCGGCTGCAGAGACGGAGCCGAGGTGCGGGCTCTCAGCTCAGGGTTGCCATAAACTGTGATCCGTGGCCCAGTCGAGCCACTGCTCCTCCAGCAGGGACCCAACAAGCGGCAGAGCTGGGGAGACTCCCTTCCTCCCCCAGGAGGAGCGGCACGGGAGCGCTCCGCAGGGATCTGCTGGGTTTGGAGACTCCACACGGGGTCGGGTGCCAGAGAAAGAAACGCTCGGTCACAGGCCGGGTGAGCATGGAGTGCGGCCGGAGACCGGGGAGACGGGAGTGACTGCTTTTCTCTGGGGGCGCACTGAGGAGCAGGGCCCTGAGTTCTCAACTCCTCTGGGTGGAGATTGGGAGGCCACCATTTTCGCCCTGGTCCTCCAAAGCACCAAGAGCTTGCAGGGAACAAAAGCTCCTGAAAGCAAACCCGAGCACCTTGCTTAGCCCAGACCGACAAGGGCGGGGCAAGTCAGCCTCCCGCAAAGACATTTGGAAACCACGGCAACAGGCCCCTCCCCCAGAAGATCAGCACGAACAGCCAGCAAGCTAAAACCAAATTTACCGATCAAGGAGAACAGGAGAACTCCAGCGCTAGGGGAATACTGCACATAGAATTCATGGCTTTTTTTTTACCATGATTCATTAGTTCATCAAAGTTAATTTTTTTTACTGTTTTTTTAAATTTTTCTTTTTCCCTTTTTCAACCAACATCTTATCAATCCCTTTTTTAAAAAAAACATTTTTTACTTTTCATTTTTAGAGTCATATTTTATCCCTTCAGAGTAGTTACCCTTATTTTTGGCATATATATATATAAGTTGTTCTCTTTTTAAAATTTTGAGATACAGTTTCTTCTAACAGATCAAAATACACCCTAAATCACTAGTGTATGGCTTTGTTCTAGTCTCCTGCCTAATCACATTCTCTCCCTTTTTTTTCTTTTTTTTTCTTTTTTAAATCTTCTTTCCTTTTTCAAACAACTTCTTATCAATTCCTTTTATAAAATCTTTTATAATTTTCATCTTTACATTCATCGTTCATCCCTTCAGTGTATCAACCCTTATATTGTACATATATGTCTTTCTTCCTTTAAAATTTTAGGAGGCACTTTTTTCTAACAGACCAAAATATGCCCAAAATCTAGTGTGTGGCACTGATCTATGCACTAGCCTGATCATATTTGATCATATTCTACTTTTGTTGTATTGTTCTGTTTTTGTTTTTATCTTTCTCTTTGTTTTTTCTCTTTGTTTTTTCTTTCTTTCCCTTTCTTTTCCCCTGGTTTCAGGTCTTTTCTGATTTGTATAGAATATATTTGCTGGGGACATTGTTAACCTGTTAGCATTTTGTTCTCTCATTCATCTATTCTCCTCTGGACAAAATGACAAGATGGAAAAAATCACCTCAGCAAAAAGAACAAGGGGTAGTACCGTCAGCCAGGGACCTACTCAATACGGACATTAGTACGATGTCGGACCTAGAGTTCAGAATCATGACCTTAAAGATACTAGCTGGGCTTGAAAAAAGCGTGGAAGTTATTAGAGAAACGCTTTCTGGAGAAATAAAAGAACTAAAATCTAACCAAGTCGAAATCAAAAAGGCTATTAATGAGGTGCAATCAAAAATGGGGACACTAACTGCTAGGATAAATGAGGCAGAAGAGAGAATCAGCGATATAGAAGACCAAATGATGGAAAATAAAGAGGCTGAGAAAAAGAGAAACAACTACAGGATCACGAGAGCAGAATTCGAGAGATAAGTGATATGATAAGACGAAACAACATTAGAATAATTGGGATTCCCAGAAGAAGAAGAAAGAGAGAGGGGGCAGAAGGTATATTGGAGCAAATTATAGCAGAGAACTTCCCTAATGTGAGGAAGGAAACAGGCATCAAAATCCAGGAGGCACAGAAAACCCCTCTGAAAATCAATAATAATAGGTCAACACCCTGACATCTAAGAGTAAAACTTACAAGTCTCAGAGACAAAGAGAAAATCCTGAAAGCAGCTCGGGAGAAGAGATATGTAACCTACAATGGTAGAAATATTAGATTGGCAACAGACCTATCCACAGAGACCTGGCAGGCCAGAAAGCACTGGCAAGATATCTTCAGAGCACTAAATGAGAAAAATTAGCAGCCAAGAATACTATATCCAGCTAGGCTGTCATTGAAAATAGAAGGAGAGATAAAGAGCTTCCAGGACAAACAAAAACTAAAGGAATTTGCAAACATGAAACCAGCCCTCCAAGAAATATTGAAAGGGGTCCTCTAAGCAAAGAGAGAGCCTAAAAGCAGCATAGATCAGAAAGGAACACAGACAATATACAGTAACAGTCACCTTACAGGCAATACAATGGCACTAAATTCATACCTTTCAATAGTTACCCTGAATGTAAATGGGCTCAATGGCCCAATCAAAAGACACAGGCTATCAGATTGGATTAAGAAACAAGACCCATCAATATGCTGTCTGCAAGAGACTCATTATAGACCCAAAGACACCCCCAGATTGAAAGTGAGGGGGTGGAAAACTATTTACCATGTTAATGGACAGCAAAAGAAAGCTGGGGTGGCAATCCTTATATCAGACAAATTAGATTTTAAAACAAAGACTGTAATAAGAGATGAAGAAGGACACTATATCCTACTTAAAGGGTCTATCCAATAAGAAGACCTAACAATTGTAAATATCTATGCCCCTAACATGGGAGCAGCCAATTATATAAGGCAATTAACGAAAGCGAAGAAACACATTGACAACAATACAATAATTAGTGGGGGACTTTAACACCCCCCTGACTGAAATGGATAGATCATCTAAGCAAAAGATCAACAAGGAAATAAAGACTTTAAATGACACACTGGACCAAATGGACTTCACAGACATATTCAGAACATTCCATCCCAAAGCAACGGAATACACATTCTTCTCTAGGGCCATGGAACATTCTCCAAAATAGATCACATCCTAGGTCACAAATCAGGTCTCAACCGGTACCAAAAGATTGGGATCATTCCCTGCATATTTTCAGACCACAATGCTTTGAAACTAGAACTCAATCACAAGAGGAAAGTCAGAAAGAACTCAAATACATGGAGGCTAAAGAGCATCCTACTAAAGAATGAATGGGTCAACCAGGAAATTAAAGAAGAATTAAAAAAATTCATGGAAACCAATGAAAATGAAAACACAACTGTTCAAAATCTTTGGAATGCAGCAAAGGCAGTCCTGAGAGGAAAGTATGTAGCAATACAAGCCTTTCTCAAGAAACAAGAAAGGTCTCAAATACACAACCTAACCCTACACCTAAAGGAGCTGGAGAAAAAACAGCAAATAAAGCCTAAACCCAGCAGGAGAAGAGAAATAATCAAGATCAAAGCAGAAATCAATGAAATAGAAACCAAAAGAACAGTAGAACAGATCAACGAAACTAGGAGCTGGTTCTTTGAAAGAATTAACAAGATTGATAAACGCCTGGCCAGACTTAACCAAAAAGAAAAGAGAAAGGACCCAAATCAACAAAATCATGAATGAAAGAGGAGAGATCACAACCAACACCAAAGAAATACAATTATAAGAACATATTATGAGCAACTCTATGCCAGCAAATTAGATAACCTGGAAGAAATGGGTGCATTCCTAGAGATGTATCAACTACCAAAATTGAACCAGGAAGAAATAGAAAACCTGAACAGACCTATAACCACTAAGGAAATTGAAGCAGTCATCAAAAATCTCCCAAGAAACAAAAGCCCAGGGCCAGATGGCTTCCCAGGGGAATTCTATCAGACATTCAAAGAAGAACTAGTACCTATTCTCCTGATACTGTTCCAAAAAATAGAAATGGAAGGAAAACTTCCAAACTCATTTTAGGAGGCCACCATTACCTTGATCCCCAAACCAGACAAAGACCCCATCAAAAAGGAGAATTACAAACCAATATCCTAGATGAACATGGATGCGAAAATTCTCACCAAAATACTAGCCAAGAGGATCCAACACCATTAAAAGGATTATTCACCACGACCAAGTGGGATTTATCCCTGGGCTGCAAGGTTGGTTCAACATCCACAATCAATCAACGGGATACAATACTTTAACAAAAGAAAGAACAAGAGTCATATGATCCTCTCAATAGATGCAGAAAAAGCATTGACAAAGTACAGCATCCTTTCTTGATCAAAACTCCTCAGAGTATAGGGATAGAGGGTACATACCTCAATATCATAAAAGCCATCTATGAAAAACCTACAGCGAATATCATTCTCAATGGGGAAAAGCTGAGAGCTTTTCCCCTAAGGTCAGGAACGCGGCAGGGATGTCCACTCTCACCACTGCTATTCAACATAGTACTGGAAGTCCTAGCCACAGCAATCAGACAACAAAAAGAAATCAAAGGCATCCAAATCGGCAAAGAGGAAGTCAAACTCTCACTCTTTGCAGATGATATGATACTTTATGTGGAAAACCCAAAAGACTCCACCCCAAAACTGCTAGAACTCATACAGGAATTCCGTCAAGTAGCAGGCTATAAAATCAATGCACAGAAATCAGTGGCACTCCTATACACCAACAACAAGACAGAAGAGAGACAAATCAAGGAGTCGATCCCATTTACAATTGCACCCAACACCATAAGATACCTAGGAATAAATTTAACCAAAGTGGTAAAGGATCTGTACTCAGAAAACTATAAAATACTCATGAAAGAAATTGAAGAAGACACAAAGAAATGGAAAAACGTTCCATGCTCATGGATTGGAAGAACAAACATTGTGAAGATGTCAATGCTACGTAGAGCAATCTACACATTCATGCAATCCCCATCAAAATACCATCCACTTTCTTCAAAGAAATGGAACAAATAATCCTAAAATTTGTATGGAACCAGAAGAGACCCTGAATAGCCAGAGGAATCTTGAGAAAGAAAAGCAAAGCTGGCAGCATCACAATTCTGGACTTCCAGCTCTATTACAAAGCTGTCATCATCAAGACAGTATGGTACTGGCACAAAAACAGACACATAGATCAATGGAACAGAATAGAGAGCCCAGAAATGGACCCTCAACTCTATGGTCAACTCATCTTTGACAAAGCAGGAAAGAATGTCCCATGGCAAAAAGACAGTCTCTTCAACAAATGGTGTTGAGAAAATTGGACAGGCACATGCAGAAGAATCAAACTGGACCATTTCCTTACACCACACACAAAAATAGACTCCAAAGTTTGAAAGACCTAAACGTGAGACAGGAGTCCATCAAAATCCTAAAGGAGAACACAGGCAGCAACCTCTTCGACCTCAGCCGCAGCAACTGCTTCCTAGAAACATTGCCAAAGGCAAGGGAAGCAAGGGCAAAAATGAACTATTGGGATTTCATCAAGATAAAAAGCTTTTGCACAACAAAAGAAACAGTCCACAAAACCAAAAGACAACCTACAGAATGGGAGAAAATATTTGCAAATGATATATCAGATAAAGGGCTACTATCCAAAATCTATAAAGAATTTATCAAACTCAACACCCAAAGAACAAATAATCCAATCAAGAAATGGGCAGAAGACATGAACAGACATTTTTCCAAAGAAGACATCCAGATGGCCAACAGACGCATGAAAAAGTGCTCAACATCTCTCGGCATCAGGGAAATCCAAATCAAAACCTCAATGAGATATCACCTCACACCAGTCAAACGGCTAAAATTAACAAGTCAAGAAATGACAGAAGTTGGCGGGGATGCGGAGAAAGGGGAACCCTCCTACACTGTTGGTGGGAATGCAAGCTGGTGTAATACACTCTGGAAAACAGTATGGAGGTTCCTCAAACAGTTGAAAATAGAGCTGCCATATGATCCAGCAATTGCACTACTGGGTATTTACCCCAAAGATACAAATGTAGGGATCCGAAGGGGTACGTGCACCCCAATGTTTATAGCAGCAATGTCCACAATAGCCAAACTGTGGAAAGAGCCAAGATGTCCCATCGACAGATGAATGGATAAAGAAGATGCGGTATATTTACATAATGGAATATTATGCAGCCATCAAAAGGAATGAGATCTTGCCATTTGCAACGACATGGATGGAACTGGAGGGTGTTATGCTGAGTGAAATAAGTCAATCAGAGAAAGACATGTATCATATGACCTCACTGATATGAGGAATTCTTATTCTCAGGAAACTAACTGAGGGTTGCTGGAGTGGTGGGGGGTGGGAGGGATGGGGTGGCTGGGTGATAGACATTGGGTAGGGTATGTGCTATGGTGAGTGCTGTGAATTGTGCAAGACTGTTGAATCACAGATCTGTACTTCTGAAACAAATAATGCAACATATGTTAAGAAAAAAGAAAAAGAAGAAGATAGCAGGAGGGGAAGAATGAAGGGGAGTAAGTCGGACGAGGAGACGAACCATGAGAGACGATGGACTCTGAAAAACAAACTGAGGGTTCTTGAGTGGAGGAGGGTAGGGGGGATGGGTTAGCCTGGTGATGGGTATTAAAGAGGGCACATTCTGCGTGGAGCACTGGGTGTTATGCACGAATAATGAATCATGGAACACTACATCAAAAACTAATGATGTAGTATTTGGTGATTAACTTAACAATAAAAAATTTAAAAAAAGAAATCAAAAATGAAAGTAATCCTTAGATTAGATCAAACAGAAAAAAATACATTTAAAAAAGGAGTCATAAGAAAAAGAAGGCCCTCAAAGAGAGAGAACAGTAGTACCCATTACTGATTTATGAAGAGAAAAATATCCACTGCAACTCAGACAGCCTAGAGAAGATCTCCCTCAAGAGCAAACTGTTAATTTTTGCCTTAGCTTGGGGGACAATCTTGACAGTATGTAGAATGCAAGGGATTATAATGGCAGGTACGTAAAGTAGCATTAGTGGGTGTCCTTTTAGATGCCTTAATGCTAGAAAGACCTGGAAGCTGTGGGAAGGACACAGGACTGGCCTTTGGGCAGCACTGTCCAGAAACCTATTCAATCCCAGGGTTGGGCAGCTCTCCCTTTCTTTCCCTTCCTTCTCCTTTCCGGAATGTGGTCTGGCGATGGATGATGGGGTCTTATGTCAGAAGAGTGCCAAGGCTGTAAAGGATCATATTCTTTCTCTACATTAACAGTGCATAAGGAGACCTTTCTTGCCTGCTTCTAAAAGAACAAAAAATGGCAATGAAAATAATTCTAAACTAAAAGAAACTTATCTTCATTCCATCACCTTAAAAAACACAACTTTAGTCCTACATGGAGCTTTTTCATGATTAGTATGCACCGACTATACAATGAGTAATTCAGGTTTCCCATACAAATCTAATTTATATATTTGGCATATATAAGTAGATATATATAATAATGGATTACAAGTTGTTTACCAGCTAGAAAGTCTCATAAAAAATAGCAGTTTATATTGTTTTAAGGGAATTAAAAATGCATACATCTTAATGCTGTTCATCTTCTGATAGATAAAAACACATTTCCTATATCATTAATGGAAAGGCAATAATATTTGCAGTCTATCTACTATTACCTGCCTATTAGAAACCTACCCTCTTAGACTCAGGGCCCCACTTATCATGGACCATAAAAGCTACAACCTTAGATATTTAAGTGTGAACCAGGTCGGTATTCCTTTCAAGATTCAACTCTTAAGGAATAACTTTATAAAATGCAGACCCAAAACAGCTTTGAGGGTAAACTGATAAGAAGTAAAGAGTTGGAGTAATGTAGCCAGATACCTCTGATTGGCTCTATTCATCAGCAATTTCTAACAAAAGAAAACAGTAAGACAAACTCCAAAGGACTATGCAGTTTTATAACTCTCTCCTTTCTGTATTAAAGCCAAGACACAACCAGATTTCATTTTATAAACTCCTACATTCTTCCTAGATGATTCTCAAATAAGTCATCCTATTTACACTTCTATGTACAGTTATCAATCTTTCACATTATTCCATTAATGTTCTTGGAGCTACTGGTGAACTTACTGTTACCAGTGTAACTTAAGTTTATTTGCCCTACATTTCTACCTATATCATTAGTGTTCTCTATTGTAAAGAAATGAAGAATGTTAAATTCATAACCATATACAAGGCTCAAGCCTCAAAGCTAAGGGCTTCACACACACACACACACACACACACACACACGCACGCACACGCACATGCACATGCACACGTACACACACACACGGGCCGAGAGGGAGAGATAAAGAAACAGAAAGAGCAAGAGACAGAAAAAAGAGAGAAAGGGAGGGACTTGTTTGGTGGGTATTAAAAAGTCCAAAGTCATTCTTAAAGATTCTGTGAACTAAAGTTTACATATTTTTATTTTATTTATTTTATTTATTTTTATTTTATTTATTTATTTTATTTATTTATTTTATTTTAAAATACATATTTATATGTCTTAGCTCTCTCTTACTTATGCAAATAAATAAGCAACTTTCTCATACTGCTTTAGAAACACAAGATATCTTTCTCATTGATGATGGTACCTTCATGAATGTGGTTTTACTGTATTAACAAACCAATGTACACATTATTACTATATCTCAAGTAAGAAAATAGCTTGGTTTGTGTGTTTACATAAATAAACTCTCAAGTGTGTATGTATCTTCACATCGGTAACTTAAATATTTAAGAGCTATAGGCTGAAAATTATAGTGTCATAAGTTTGATTACTTTTCTGATTCCTACTGACTGACTTTCCTACAATTCAGTGTTCTAAATGCATTTCCAGTGTGCTTCTTAAGTGATATATAAATAAATAAATATATATATATATATATATACAAACACATACACACATACACACACACGTATTTAGAGAGACAAAATATTTTTCCATGTGAACTGTTTACTTAGTTGCTATTAACACACAATCTTCCCCCAAATCTTCTACTTTCAAAGTTAGAAAGTATCATATGGACTATGGACTCTGAGAAACAAACTGAGGGTTCTAGAGGGGAGGGGGGTGGGGGGATGGGTTAGCCTGGTGATGGGTATTAAAGAGGGCATGTACTGAATGGAGCACTGGTGTTATACACAAACAATGAATCATGGAACACTACATCAAAAACTAATGATGTCACATATGATGATTAACATAACATAATAAAAAAAAGTATCATACGTCCAATACTACCAGAAATTAGCCAAGGATCACTCATTTCTTTTGTCACAGTGGTGCCATTTACTTACAAATACATCTTCCCTATGGAAATTTAGATTTAAAAATATACCACACATACATGTATAATTTACATATATACATGAACAAAAATTTGGGGAAGAGCTGTGCTAACCAAAGTTAAAAACATATTTCTTTGATATATGCTATTTCAAAGGATTTTGACTATGCAGGAGTTGCATAGAGTATGCAGCATTTCCAATTTGAAAGCAGATTCTTTTTTCTTTTTTGAACCAATAAGTCACTGGTGTTCTCTTGGAACAGTCTTATTAAGAACTTCCCTTAATCTCTTTTTCATAACTTTAATCAGTAGCAAAACATATGGTAACTCACTAGCAACATGGTTAGAACTCCTTTTTTGCAACAACGTTATAAATTCCAACTAATAAAATTTTAATTCATATATCATTAATGGTGGTACTTGCAAGAAAAAGATCATTCAGTCCTCAATTCTGAAGTTGAAATAAAGGATATTCTTTTTATGTTGGCAAGTTAACTCAACATTTGACTATGAAATCCTGCAACTATTTAATAACACTATCAAACAATCATGCTTTTTGCTCTTTTACTTGTTAAGTTAAAAGAAAAAAAATACTATCCCTGCTTAAATTTGATTTCTAGCAATTTGTTTTTAATTATATCAATGGGTGTTCCAGAGTTCTCTCATTTCATTTTATGATTACTGACTTTGAACTAAAAACGTCACTTGCCAGCATGGAGAGACACAAGTAAACAGTTCAGGGAATTGTGGCTTATTCATCTGGAACAGCACAATCAGGCACAATTACGGCTCTGCTTTGGTACAGTGCAGTATTGGTAGGGTGCAGTATAATGGCTCTGCTATCGTACAGTGCAGTATAATGGCTCTGCTTTCGTACGGTGCAGGTTAATGGCTCTGCTTTGGTATGGTGCAGTATAATGGCTCTGCTTTCGTACGGTGCAGTATCATGGCTCTGCTTTGGTACGGTGCAGTACCTGGACATCTGTACAGCTTTCTTGCCTGTGCAATATCTCCTTTGCTTAAACGGGTTCGCTGACCAATTGCAGGACGTATGCCATTATCATCACGAGAGGGGAGAATAGTATCCAGAAACATCCCCCTGAAAAAAATCAGAAGCAAGCCACACATAAGTCACCAAATTAAGACACATACATTCCTTACACGTATAAGTATATATAATTATCTTTTTTCAGACTCGTGTCAGCTAAAAGGAAAATACATCAGTGTTGAGCTTCAAATAGTGTGCCAGACTTTCAAAACATGTTTATCAAGGTAGGGAAAAAAAGTTGTGCCAAATTGTATACCTAGCAAAAGTCAATGAAATAATTTTAAAAATCTAGAATTCTATATAGTCCCCCACCAAATATACCGTGGTTTTTTTTAGGTTTTTAAGCAAATCTAAGAACTACTTGGATTAGTAAATTGTAAAACAATTTTGCCTCATAGAAGTCTATTTTTTAAGGACAACCTACGATACATATTTTTGAGGTTACTAAAATTGTAAAAGCCAAAAAGTGTTATTTTTTTAGTTAACTTATTAATTTAACCTATGTATTCTTAGAAGTCCAACTATTACAGTATGTTAAAAGAACAGGAAAAAACAGCGTATCAAATTTTAGAAAGAACATTTTAAGCAAAATAGTTTTTTGATACACACACACATAGAGACACAAAGAGAATAAAATTTTCATGGTAAAATTAAGAAGGAAAAAACTAGCAATGGCAAAGCCCTAATAATGCTAAGCTAGACATACCAAGTTGTGAGATACCCAAGGTCGTGATACTACCTTTCTCCATCTTCAAAACTAAAAATTCTGAATATAATGCATTAAAGATGTAGTCTTAATTTTGCAATGAATATCAACATTTATAACTCTAAAGGAAGAACTGAGCTTAAAAGTTAAATGGACTGGGAAACTATTCCAGTGGTAAGAAGGATTTCAAGAAAAAGAGAAGCTTTCTATAAAAGTATTTGAAATTAAGAAATACAATTGTAAAAAAAAAATGTTTTAAATTAGGATGAAAGGCATGATACTCCTTTCCAAAATTTTAATGAATAAATTGTATTTAGACTACAGGTTAAAAGAAAATTTTGTCTCTATCCCTTCCTTTAGGAAATATTTCCTAAGCACTGTTGTAGGTCTGGATTTATAGCCATTAATAAAATGGTTCTCTATGATTCTCACATTTTAATGTAGGGCAAGAGACATTAAACAAAAGATTGAGTACTGAGAGAGTGACAGGTCCTACAGAGAAAAAGAAGTGAAGATGGACATTGATTATCCAGTGATGGGGTAGTTTTTAAATAGAGTGATCAAAGAAAAACTCACATGGAAGTTGACATTTTGGCCAAACATGAAGGAAGTGAGAGTGAAGGCACTGTGAGTAAATGGGATTAGAAACTTCCAGAAAGAAAGAACAGGAAATTCAACTGCTCAGAGATGGGAGGATCCTTAAAGTGTTTGAGTGTCACACAGAGAATGTGACTTTAGCCTAAGGAAAACTGTTACCATCTGGAAGATGGTAAACAGAGGAGTGACATGATTCATGAGTGCTTTATGACTAACCTCTCTGGCTTCTAGGTAAGGGTAGTGATCTTTATAGATAAAACCTGGATAACACAAATAAAAAATGGAACTCTTTACAAATCTAAGTATCTACAGAACTCCACATGCATATTGCTTGAGATAAAGGGAGGGAGGGGAACTGATGATAACTTATGGGAGTAGACCAGCAAAAGTGAGAGGTTGCTCATAATAAGATGCAACTCTAGCTAGGTCAATGCAATTGAAGGAGAAGTTGAGCTATAAAATAGGGTAGTATTGAGAAAAGCCATTCTTCAACTATACTTCACGAATCAACAGATATTTTAAGTAGGTAAGTCCAAATTAATGTAGGGTTACCATTTCTGCAGTACTTTGGTACCAACAAAATATTATTTTCTAGGGGCACCTGGGTAGCTCAGTTGTTAAGCGTCTGCCTTCGGCTCAAGTCGTGATACTTCAGCTCAGGTCGTAATCCCAGGGTCCTGGGATCAAGTCCCACATCGGGCTCCCTGCTCCTGCTTTCCCTCTCCCACTCCCCCTGCTTGTGTTCCCTCTCTCGCTGCCTCTCTCTGTCAAATAAATAAATAAATCTTTAAAAAATATTCATTATTTTCTAATTCTAAAATCAGATTTGAAAACTTTAAAAGGTTCACTTTTTCCAATTTTTAAAACAGTTCGATTTAAAAAGGTCAAGGACATCTTGACATAGATATATTCAAACTCAGACAATAGAATGATGAATTTTGACTCCTCTCTACTGAGGTACCTTCTCTTCCATTCAGAAGGGGGTAAGTCACGCTTTGTTTTGTTCTTCCTTTGCAGTCAAGAAGTTAACAATTCTCTCCCTCCACTTCCAGGCCTGTTAAGCAATACAGGCTCTTGCTGAATATCCTCAGTGAGGCACTATCAATAGTCCAGAGACAGATTACAAAGAGCTTCACTTACTAATCTTCATTTGTTCTACCTACATTAGAAGAGTGAATTAGCTATGCTTCTTTAAGAAACTTTGTAAAATTTTGCAGTTCCTTCATTAAAGAAAAATAAGCAATACCAGTTAGCAAGCCTCTACATTACAAATTACCCATGCATATAAAGACCACATATATCTAGCCCTATTCTTTCTAAAAGTAAGTACCTAAATCTGCTGATGGGCTACATCCATAAAGACAACTGAAACTTTTTATAGACTCCCTGGGTTCAGAAGAAAATATAAAATTTCAAATACTTGCATTAACAGAACGAAGAACAAAAACCACATGTTCATCTAATTAATGTAGAAAAAGCATTTGACAAAATTCAAAGACATTTCATGATAAAAACTTTCAACACACTAGGAATAGAAGGAAACTGTCTCCACATAATAAAGAACATAAATGAAAAGCCTACAGCAAACAACATACTCAGTGCTAAAAAACTGAAAGTTTTTCATCTAAGATCAAGAACAAGGCAGAAATGCCTGCTCTCACTGTTTCTATTCAACATAGTACTGAAAGTTGTAGCTAGAGCAATTAGGCAAGGAAAAGAAGTAAAAGACATCTAAGTAGGATGGAATTAAAACCATCTCTCTTTGCAGATCATGTAATCTTACATGTAGAAAACCCCAGAGTCCACAAAAAAAAGAGAGAACTAATAAACAAATTTAGCAAAGTTGTAGAATAAAAATCAACACACAAAAAATCAGTTGTGGTTTCATACAATAGCAATGAACAATCTGAAAAGGAAATTAAGAAAAACAATTCCATTTAAAATAGCATTAAAAAGAATAAAGTACTTAGGAATAAACCCAATCAAAAAAGTGAAAGATTTGTACACTAAAAACTACAAAACATTGCTCAAAGAAATTAGAGAAGACACAAATAAATGGAAAGACATTCCATTTTTTATGGATTAAACAACTTAGTTTGTTAAGATGTCCACACTACTTAAAATGATCTACAGATCCAGCCACAATTTCTATCAAAATCCCAATGGCATTTATTGCAGAAATTTAAAAAGTTCTAAAACTCGTATGGAATCTCACAGAACCTCAAATAGCCAAAAAACTGTGAAAAAGAACAAAGCTGGAGGACTCACACATCCTGATTTCAAAACACATTACTAAGCTAAAGTAATCAAAACAGTGATACTGGTATAAAGATAGACCTAGAGACCAATGGAATAGAATAGGAATCTCAGAAATAAACCCTAATGAATATAGTAAATCATCTTCAACAAGGGTGCCAAAACCACTCAATGGGAAAAAAACAATCTATTCAACAAATGATGTTGGGAAAACTGAATATCCACGTGCAAAAGAATGAAGTTAGACAATTATTTAAGCTATGTACAAAAATTAACTCAAAACAGTTTAAGACCTAAACACAAACCCCAAAACTATAAAACTCTTACATGAAAACATAGTGGAAAAGCTTCATGACATTGGATCTGGCAATGATTTCTTGGATATGACACCAAAGCACAATTAACAAAAGCAAAAATAGGTAAGTGGAACTACATCAAAATAAAAAGCTACGATGTAGCAAAGATGAAAAAAAAAGAAAATATTTGCAAATAACACATGTAAGAAGGAGACAGAATATATACAGAAATACTACAATTCAACAACAAAAAAATTAAATAATCTGACTTTAAAATGGGCAAAAGAATTAAATAGATATTTCTCCAAAGATGATACACAAATGGCCAGAAAGCACATGAAAAGATGTTCAACATCATTAATCAGAGAATGCAAATCAAAACCACAATAAAACATCATGTCATGGATGGATACTATTTAAAAAAAAAAAAGGAAAAAAAGAAATAGAAAATAATACATGTTGGTAAGGATATGGAATAATTGGAACCCTTGTGCACTGCTGTGGGATTTTGAAATGGTGCAGCTACTACAGAAAACATCATGGCATTTCTTCAAAAAATTAAAAATAGAACTACCATATGGTCTGGTATAGATACCCACTTCTGGGTATCTATGTAAAATAATTGAAAACAGGGTATGGGAAAGATATTTGCATACCCATATTCATAGCAGCACTATACACAATAGCCAACAAATGGAAGCAACTCAAATGCCCATCAGTGGATGAATGGATAAACAAAATATGTTCTATACCTACAATGGTATATTATTCAACCTTAAAACAAGGAAATCCTGGGTCACAGGCTGCAACATGCATAAATCTTGACAACACTGTGCTAAGTGAAATAAGCCAAGCACAAAAAGACAAATACTGTACGGTTCTATTTAAAGAGGTATCTAAAATATCTAAATCCAAATTCACAGAAACACAAAGTAGAATAGTAGTTACCAGGGGCTGCCAAGAGGGGAAAATGGGGCACTGTTGTTTAATGGGCATGGGCATAGGGTTTCAGTTTTGCAAGATGAAAAAGTTGTGAATATCTGTTTCACAATCATGTGAATATACTTAACATTACTAAACTGTACACCGAGAAATAGTTAAGATTATAAATTTTATGTTGTGTGTCTTTAACCACACACGCACATACACGCACAAAACTTCAAATACTTTGGAGGTGGTGGCTAAGAACTGTGCCAAATATTTTATCTCCTGGAATTCAGTTATTTAAATATATGTATGAGTTAATAAACATTCTCTTTAAAGATCAAAACAATAAAATAATGTTGGTTGGATTAATTCTTCCAACAGGTAGGTATAATTACTTTCACTCTAAGAATATAAGTTCATTAGGAAAACTGAATAGGATAATTTTGAAACAATAAGACAAAATAATAGGTCAAGGCTGCTTGGCATGCAGCACCATGGTGGGGATGATGGACTGCAGGTAGTAAGAGCAGAATGATTTATGGAAAAGGAAAGGAAAAAATTTAAACATGGAAAAGAAATACAGAGTAAGGGGAAATATATATTTTAAATTTTGGTATATATTCATCATCTATCAAAGACAGAAAGAATGAATTATTTTCTCTACTTTCCACTACCTCCTATGTTCCAAAGAATCAAAAGTCAGTTTAGTTCTAAATAATTCAGGAGTATATGAGAGGCGCCTTGGCTGAACTGGGACCCAAATCCCATTTGTTACATGTTTCTACAGAAAATTTAATTCCAAGCACTGACCTAAAAATAAAGTTTTATAGCTCTTTGAGATTAATTTCAGGCCAAATTTATGGATGTATTTCTACCAAAACTTAAATTCAAATTCCAGAAACAATAAGTATTTGGGTGGTTATTATATTTAAGCAAATATATATGCACTTCAGTAGAAAATAATTATTAAATATCATTAATAATTATATTAAAATACAATTAACACTCAATTTTTTAAATAATAGTTTTGTCTTTCAAAAAGGATAACTGAAAAATGTATCCAAGTATTAAGAGTTCTTTGAGACATTTTTCTTTACTTTTTATCAGGAAATTTTTTAGGGGGCACCTGGCTTGCTCAGTCAGTAAAGCATGTGACTCTTCATCTCAGGGTTGTAGGTTCAAGCCCCACTGTGGGTGTAGAGATTACTTAAAAAAATAATAAAATCTTTTTTTTAAAATGTTTAAAAAAAGGAGGGGTTTTAATTTGATTTTTTTTATCTTCTTTCCACCCCTGCCTTTAGAAACAGATGTTTGATGAATTGTGAAATGGACATAAGTGGGCAAAAAGATTGAGTTGGAATGGACAAGAGGGTAAAATAGGCACAAAAATGGACAGGGGATGACTTCAATGGTTTGACAGCTCCAAATTCCTTACCTGGGAACTATTTGCTTGATGACATCATCTTTAGAATAAAGTAACTGAAACCCAAATTTATTACGTTCTTTAAAAATAGCATAAACTTTTAATGAAATGACTTTAAGGTTAATAAGTTGTGAAATTTTAAATTATATGAAGTAAAATATCTTCATAATATATTCTTTGAGAATTAAATTAGCATAACTAGTACTTGAGCAATAGAAGATACAGAGTAGAAAACACAAGTCACATAGACAGTAGACATTCCAACTCAACAACCAAGTACCCTATTTGATTTGTGAATGCCTAATTTTCATTAAATTATGCTACGCCAATTTAATATGCTGATCATTTAATAATCATTTTATTTGGGCTTTTTAAAGTGATTTAGGAATGTAAAATAGTTTAAATAATTCATACCATTTTAATTTTTACTCTGAATTTATGTATCTGATAGGAAATGTGAAAATATGTTTTTAAAATTTCAAATGCTAGTGTTGGCTATAAATACCAATCAAGTATTTTTCTACTTAATGGCAACAGTATTTGAATGTGGTTCTAGTTCCAATGTTAAACATAGCTTTGTGAGGAGCAACACAGAGGAAAGGAATTAAAAGTCAAAAGGTATAACCTGAGACTCCAACCTTGAGAAGGTGTTCCTGGCATAGTGCATGATACTGTCAAAGTCGTATCTTTCTCCAAGTGAGTTCACTTCTCCAGGCTCCATCTTCAGAAAATTGTACTCTTGACCTAAGAATCAGTGACAAATATTTCAGGAACCTTTTAACAGACAGAGAAAAGAGAAGAGCCCCTCCTAGGTGTGCATCTGCTCTTTAAAAAAAAAAAAAAAAAGATTTTATTTATCTATTTGACAGAGAAATAGAGAGAGAGCACAAGTAGGCAGAGTGGCAGGCAGAGGGAGAAGGAGAAGCAGGCTCTCCACTGAGCAGGGAGCCAGACGTGGGGCTCGATCCCAAGACCCCAGGATCATGACCTGAGCCAAAGGCAGCTGCTTAACCGACTGAGCCACCCAGGCACCCCATCATCATCTGCTCTTGACTAAAGGCTGGTTACAGCTATATAGCAATACCCACCTATGTGCAAAAGTATGCATCCAGTGCTACTGTTTTCACTTCATATCACATTGAAAAAGTAATACTGAATTTGATTAATAAGTTAATTTTCAAAAAAGAGCTGGATTACAACAAGCACACTTTGGGTTGTTTTCCATGTGTACATTTTACATTCTTATAATATTTGTTTCTCTAAAATCTCACTGCTTTTTTCAGTACTGCAGGAATGATCATAAAATGTTATATTATTACCTAATGAGTCCCCACTTTTCTCTTCTGACTACATTTGTCAAGATCAACAAAAATCATCCTTCTATTTGCTTTAGAGTCTTTCTATGAAACACTGAGAAAAATATAAAAGCAGTATTTGTACGTACACACAACACTGCAGGTTTTGGTCATGTGACTTTGTCACTAAAGGTAAAACACCAGCAGCTGAGTTCATTCAGAATGGAAACAAGATTCTCTCTGATGAATCAATTCCAACCTCTACTTGGAGGTCTTTTTGTCTTTTTTTTCCTTTTTGGAGGGCTTTTTGATCAAGAAAAATGTGCTTCAGAACTTAACAATTTATTTATTTTTGTTTTACTTTTCACAACTGTCATTTTAACTTCTGGACATTTTCATTTTAATGGGTTTCTCAACTGGCTATTTATAATTGTATTGCTATACTGTTTCTTGAAATCTGAAAATAACAGACTTCTCTATGTAGATCTATGGCCATGGTTCCAGAAACAGAGAATTCCCTCAGAATTCAGGTCTCAGTGACTCCGTTTTCACAACCTTAGTAGCTGAAGATGCTGCTTTTATGGCTCATTTATGTAACTTCAAAAGTTTTGAAAGATCCAAATGTAAAGCTGAGTTCTCAGAATTTCAAATTCAAGGTTACAATTCAGAATGGAACTATTACAACACTCATCTAAGTTTTTATTCCAACTGCCATATGACTATGAAAAATATAAATATTACATTAATGAAAAATTTTCCAAAAGACAATAAAGAAATTGAGTGACACCAGAACATAATATCTCTGTAAGAAGGAAATCCAGTACACTCACTTGAGCATTAAGGATTAAAGAATCATCTTTAAGTTACAGAACCCAAGTCCCAGGCTAAAGTGTTTTAGTCTGGGTGCCTCAGTGGCTCAGTTGGTTAAGCGACTGCCTTCGGCTCAGGTCATGATCCTGGAGTCCCGGGAGCGAGTCCCACATCGGGCTCCCTGCTCAGCAGGGAGTCTGCTTCTCCCTCTGACCCTCCCCCCTCTCATGTGCTCTCTCTCTCTCATTCTCTCTCTCTCAAATAAATAAATAAAATCTTTAAAAAATAAATAAAATAAAGTGTTTTAGTCTATCTTCAATGACCTCACACATTAATGAACTAACCAGCCTGTATGGTGTAGTATGTGCTCCCCAAATCTCTGATGCATCTATCTGTAATATAAGCATTTTCAGGAAAAACCCTGCATTCCTGCCAACCTCTCTTAGAAGCAACTGTTACAACTTGCTTCTTGATAAGGAAGAATAAGTATATTTCAACATATCTAGTTCTAAGGTGAGATTTTTATAAAGCTATGGAGCTGATTTTATAGACATTTATCTATAACCCACAGGAGATTTCAACTTAAAGCACAATATGGGAAGATACTCTCTAGTTAAAGCAAAATGCTTTATAAAAATTTCCCAAAGTGGGAACATTGAACAATTTCAGTCATACATTTTGAGGCCTTAACATGTAGATGACTCAGTGTTTGGTGCTAAGTAAAAACAATATGGCCATACATGGTCCAAATAAAGAAAATTGAACTTATTTTATGAAAAGAAGGAAGAGGGTCAGAGATAGAGAGCACCAGGGGAACTTACCCTAAATAATTAAAAAAAAAAAAGATGATAAGACTTCTCCTTAAAAGAGTATTCTAAAATGGATTAAAGTAATCCAATCTTTAACCAATTTGGTTCCTACTATAGTTACTAATTTTGCATATAAATGTGAGGCTAAAGTCTGCACATTAGACATTGCCCTTGAATAACAGTTGATCTAAAGTTTCTGAGCCAGGGCAAGTCATAAATTTGTTGAAGATTAATCTCCAAGATGACATGACCTCTTTCATACCAGAATTGCCCTGTGACAGTAGTTCCAATACTTAGGAAATCTCACACAATAAATTCTTTCTTTTCTATTGGCCTAAATGTTGAGTCACCCAAGGTATGCATAGTCATAACTGCTAAGCACGGTGTTAAGTATTATATATTTATATACTACTTATATATTTCTTGCTTAAGTACATATTTATGTTAAAATGGAGTCCTATTATTAAGAGTAAGAATCATTTTTGAAGGTTACTTCCTTTATAAGATGTTTCCTCCATGTAATAAAAGAAACCTAATAACTATGGTTAACAGCAAACTTCTACTCATTTTACTGGTAGTTGAAATCATTTTCAGAAATATTATTTCCTCTTTATTTCTTTCCTAATGATATAAAGTAAGATGAACTTTGATAGCTGGCTCAGGCATTTGAGTCTCCTATATTGCGAGTAAAAATTTTCTGTACTTCTCTTTGATAATCAACACTACAAATGATTTCATCATTTTTTAAACTGAAATACAATTGACATACAATATCATATTAGTTTCATGTGTACAACACAGTGATTAGACACTTGTATACACTGCAAACTGATCACCACAATAATAAGTCTAATTACCCTATATCACCACGCAAAGTTAACAAAAAGTTGACTGAATTCCCTATGCTGTACATCACATCTCCATGACTTACTTATTTTATAACTGGAAGTTTGTACTTCTTGATCCTGTTCACCTATTTCATATTACCAAATCCCCTCCCCTCTGGCAACCACCACTCTGTTCTCTGTATTTATGAGTCTCAGTTTTATTTTGGTTTATGTGTTTGTTTGTTTTGTTTTTTAGATTGCCCTTAGAACTGAAATCATGTGGCATTTGTCTTTCTCTGGCTGACTTATTTCACTTAACATAATACCCTCAAGGCAAGATTTCAGTCTTTTTTCATGACTAATATACCATTGTGTGTGTGTGTGATGTCTTCTTTATCCATTCATTTATTTTTTTAAGATTTTATTTATTTATTTGAGAGAGAGCTAGAGAGAATGAGAGGAGGAGGGGCAGAGGGAGAAGCAGGCTCCCTGCTGAGCTGGGAGCCAGATGTGGGGCTTGATCACAGGACCTGGAGATCACGACCTGAGCTGAAGGCAGACGCTTACCCATCTGAGCCACCCAGGCACCCCTTTATCCATTCATGTATTGATGGATACTTAGGTTGTTTTCCTATCTTGACTATCGCTGAGAATGCTGTAATGAATATAGGGATGAATAAATTCTCTTGAATGGTGTTTTTGTTTTCTTCGGATAGACAACAAGAAGTAGAATTGCTGGATCATACGGTAGTTCTATTTTTAGTTTATTGAAGAACTTCCATACTACTTTCTATAGTGGCTGCACCAGTGCATGAGGGTTCCCTTTTCTTCACATCTTTGCCAAGACTTGTTATCTCTTGTCTTTTTGATGAAAGCCATTCTAACAAGTGTGAGGTAATATCTCATTGTGGTTTTGATTTGCATTTCCTGAATTAATTACTGATGATTAATGATGCTGAGCATCTTCATGTGCCTGTTGCCCATCTGTATGTCTTCTTCAGGAAAATGTCTCTTCAGAACCTCTGTCAATTTTTTAATCAGATTATATTTTTGCTATTAATTTGTATGAGTTCTTTATATATTTTGGATATTAACCTCTTATCAGATATATGATTTGCAAATGTCTTATCACATTCAGCAAGTTGCCTTTCATTTCACTCATGGTTTCTCTCACTATGCAAAAACTTTTTTAGTTTGATGTAGATCCATTTATTTTTCCTTTTGTTACCCCTGCATTTGGAATCAGATCCAAAAACAAACAAACAAGAAAACCAACAACAACAACAAAAAATAGCACTAAGCCTAATATCAAGGAGCTTACTGCCAATGTTTTTATCTAGGAATTTTATGGTTTCCAGTCCTACATTTGCCTTTAATCATTTTGAGTTAATTCTTGTGTATAGTGTAATAAAGTGGTCTAGTTTCATTCTTTTGTATGTAGCTGTTCAGTATTCCTAACACCATTTATTGAAGAGACTATCCTTTCCTCACTGTATATTTGTGCTCCTTTTGCAGTTGATTAATTGCCTATATATATATATACATATATGTATATATATAGGTTTATTTCTGGGCTCTCTACTCTGTTTCATTGATCTATGAGGGTGTTTATAAGCCAATAGTACATTGTTTTGATTACCACAGTTTTGTAGTATAGTTTGAAATCAGGGAGTGTATACTTCAGGCTTTGTTTTTCTTTCTCAAGGTTGCTTTGTTTATTCGGGTTCTATTGTGACTTTTTAGAAATTTTAGAATTATTTGTTCTAGGTCTGTGAAAAATGCCATTAAAATTTTGGTAGGGATTGCACTGAATCTGTATATGATTTTGGGTAGTATGGATATTAACAATATTAATTCTCCTAATCCATGAACATGGAATATGTTTTTACTTATCTGTATTTTCTTCAATTTCTTTCATTAATGTTTTATAGTTTTCAGTCTACAGGTCTTTCACCTCCTTAGTTAAATTTATTACAAGGTATTTTATACCTTCTGAAGCAATTGTAAATAGGATTGTTTTCCTGATTTCTCTTTCAGATAACTTAGTAGTGTTAGAAACACAACATATTTTTATATGTTAATTTTGTATCCTGTAAAATTTACTTAATTCATTAGCACTAAAAGTTTTTTGGTGGAGCCTTTAAGGTTTTCTACAAATAGCATCAGGTCATCTATAAATAGTGGCAGCTTTCCTTCCTCCTTTCCAAACCGTATGCCTTTTATTTCTTTTTCTACCTAATTGTTGTAGCTGGAACTTCCAATGCAATTTTGAATAACAGTGGCAAAAATGTCTTGTTCTGATCTTATAGGAAAAACTTTCAGCTTTTCACCATTGAGTATATTAGCTGTGGGATGGTCATATATGGTCTTTATTATGTCAAGTACATTCCCTCTATACCCACTTTGTTAAGAGTTTTTATCATAAATGGATGTTGAATTTTGTCAATGCTTTTTCTGTATCTATGAGATGATCATATGATTTCTATATTTTGTTATTGTGGTATATCACATTGGTTAATTTGAGCATGTTAAGTCATCCCTCCATCCCTGAAATAAATTCCACCTGATCACAGTGCATGATCCTTTTAATATATTGTCAAATTTGGTTTGCTAATATTTTATTGGGGATTTTTCCATCTATATTCATCAGAGATATTGACCTGTAATTTTCTTCTTTTTTTTTTTTTTTTGTGGTGTCCTTGTCTGGTTTTAGTATCAGAGTAATGCTGAGTTCGTAAAATGAGTTCAGAAGTACTTCTTCCTCTTCAATTTTTTTGGAAGAGTTTGAGAAGGATAGGTATTACATCTTTGAACGTTCAATAGAATTTACCAATGAAAGTGTCTGGTCCTGGACCTTTGTATGTTGGGAGCTTTTACATTACTGATCCAATCTCCTTATAAGTAATTAGTATATTCAGATTTTCTATTTCTTTATGATTCAGTCTTGGAAGATTACATGTTTCTAGGAACATAACCAGTTCTATGTTGCCCAATTCGCTTATCTATAATTGTTCATAGTAGTCTAATGATCCTTTGGATTGCTGTGGTATCTCTCTCTCTCTCTCTCTCTCTCTCTCTCTCATGAGTCTAGCTAAAGGTTTATTAATTTTGTTTATCTTTTCAAAGACCCAGCTTAGGAGTGCCTAGGCGGCTCAGATGGTTAAGCGTCTGCCTTCAGCGCAGGTCATGATCTCCAGGTCCTGGGACCGAGCCCCACATGGTGCTCTTGGCTCAGCAGGAAGTCTGCTTCTCCCTCTGCCTCTCTCCTTGCTCATGCTCTCTCTATATATCTTTTCAAATGAATAAATAAAATCTTAAAAAAAAACAAAGACCCAGTTTATAGTTTCACTGCTTTTTTATATTATCTATTAAGTTCTATTTCATTTATTATTTCCTTCCTTCTACTAACTTTGGATTCATTTTTTTTTCTTTTTCTAGTTCCTTTGGGTGTAAAGTTAGATGGTTTGAGTTTTTTTGTTTGTTTGTTTCTTGAGATGCCTATATTGCTATGAACTTAACCTCTTATAATCACTTTTGCTGTAGCCCATAGATTTTGGTATATTTTATTTCTATTTTCCTTTGTCTACAGATATTTTTCTAATTTCCTCTTTGAATTCTCGAATAACTCAGTGGTTGTTGAGTAACATGTTGTTTAATCTCCACATTTTCGTGGGTTTTTGTTTTTTCATTTTTCTTCATGTAATTGATTTTTAGTTTCATGCCATTGTGGTCAGAAAAGACGCTTGATATGATTTCAATCTTCTTGAATTTACTGAGACTTCCTTTGCAACCTAACATGTGATCTATCCTGGACATTGCTCCATGTGCACCTGAGAAGAAGGTGTATTCTACTGCTTTAGAATGGAATGCTCTGTATATCTACTAAGTCTTTCTTACCAAATGTGTCATTTAAAGCCAATTTTTTCTTACTGATTTTGTGTCTGGATGATCTATCCATTGATGTAAGTGGGGTGTTAAAGTACCCTACTTCTATTGTATTATGTTAATTTATCCCTTTAGGTATGTTAATACTTGCATATTTAGGTGCTCCTAAGTTCGTTGCATATACATTCATAAGTGTTATATCTTCTTGCTGTATTGATGCCTTTAACATTATGCAATGCTGTTTTTGTTTTTTATTAGCCTTTTAAAGCCTATCTTTGTCTATGAGTACAGCTAACCAGCTTTCTTTTCATTTGCATTTGCACAGAATATTTTTTTTCTATTCCTTCACTTTTAGTCTGTGTGTGTTTAGTTCTTAAGTGAGTCTCTTATAGGCAGCATAGAGATGCATATTTTTTAACTATTCAACCTACTTATACCTTTTGATTGCAGTATTTAATCAATTTATGTGTAATTATTGATAGATATGTACTTATTGCCATTTTGTTGACCATTTTCTGGCTGTTTTTGTAATTCCTCTCTGTTCCTTTCTTCTCTTTCTCTCTATCCTTGTGGTTTGATATCTTTCCTCAGTGTTATATTTATATTCTTTTCTCATTTTCTTTTAGGTATTTACTATAAGTTTTTGTTTTGTGGTTACCGTGAGGTTCGCATATGACATTCCTACGTATTTAATAGTCTATTTGAAGTTGATAGCAACTTAAATTTGAATACATCCCAAAACTACATTTTACTCCACCCTCATATTTTGTTTTGGACGTCACATCTTTTTATTTTATGTATCTTTTAACTGATTATTTTAGTTTTAATTAATCTATCTTTTTCTTTTGACCTTCACACTAGCTTTATCAGTTATTAATCCACTACCTTTACTATACATTTACCTTTTCCATTGACATTTTTATTTTCATATGTTTTATTGTCCTTAATTATCATCATGTCTTTTCTATTTAAAGAAGTCCTTTTACAATTTCTTGTGAGGCCAGTTTAATGGTGATGAATTCTTTTAGCTTTTGTTTGGAAAACTCTATCTCTCCTTTAAATCTGAATGATAGCCTTATTAGGTAGAGTATTCTTGGTCAGTGTTTTTTTTCCTTTCAATATTTTAAATATGTCAGGCCACTCCCTTCTGGCCTGCAAAGTTTCTTCTGAAAAATCTGCTGGGGGAGGAGCAAGATGGCGGAGGAGTAGGAGACCTGGATTTTGTCTGGTCTCAGGAATTCAGCTGGATAGGGATCAAACCATTCTGAACACCTACAAACTCAACAACTCTCTGAACAGAAAAGTGACCACTTTCTGGAAGGTAGGACGTGTGGAGAAGTGAATCAGAGACGATATTCGGGAGGATAGATGGCGGGGAAGGGGACCTCTGTCAGCCGCTTCTGGCAAGTGATAGAGCAGCAGGGCACAAAATCAGAACTTTTAGAAGTCAGCTCCGCTAAGGGACATCACTCCAATGACTAAGCGGGGGGGTGAGGTGGGGGGGTGGAACCCTCGCTGGGACAGTGTGGTCTCAGGACCCTCTGGGTCACAGAAAGACCGGAGGTGCCTGAGTGCAGCAGAACTCCCAGGTATCAGAGCAGGGAAGCCAGCTGCAGAGACAGAGCTGAGGAGTAAGCTGTCAACTCGGGGTTGCCAAAAACCATGATTCGCGGCACAGTCGGGCCACTGCTCTTCCAGCAGGGACCCAACAAGCGGCAGATCCGGGGAGACTCCCCTTCCTCCCCTGGGAGGAGCGGCGCAGGAGCACACCACAGGGATCCGCTGGGTTTGAAGACTCCACACAGGATCGTGTGCCAGAGATAGAAATGCTCAGTCACAGGCCGGGTGAGCATGGAGTGCAGCCAGAGACTGGGAAGACGAGAGTGACTGACTGCTTTTCTCTGGGGGCACACTAAGGAGTGGGGCCTCCGAGTTCTCAGCTCCTACAGGGCAGAGATTGGGAGGCTGCCATTTTCACTTTCATCCTCCAAAGTTGTACAGAAAGCTTTCAGGGAACAAAAGCTCCCAAGAGTAAACCCGAGAAGATGATTTAGCCTCGACCCGGCAAGGGTGGGGTAATTCCACCTCCTGCAAAGCCATTTTGGGAACCACGGCAGCAGGCCCCTCCCCCCAAAAGATCAGCAAGAATAGCCAGCCAAGACCAAGTTTACCGATCAATGAAAACGGCAGAACTCCAGTGATAGGGGAATACTGCACATAGAATTCATGGCTTTTTTACCATGATTTTTTAGTCTTTCAAAGTTAATTTTTTTAACTTTTTTTGTTGTTTAATTTTTCTCTTTTCCTTTTTCAATCAACATCTTATCAATCTCTTTTTTAAAAAATTCTTTATTTTTCATTTTTTGGGTCACATTCTAACCCTTCATAGTAGTTACCCTTATTTTTGGTGTATATATATATATATATATATATATATATATAAATTGTTCTCTCTTTAAAATTTTGGGATATAGTTCTTTCTAATAGATCAAAATATACCCTAAATCTCTAGTGCATGGCATTGTTCTAGTCTCCTGCCTGATCAGATTCTCTCCTCCCCTTTTTTTTAATCCTCTTCTTTCTTTCTTCAACCAACTTCTTATCAATTCCTTTTATAAAATCTTTTATAATTTTCATCTTTACAGTCATATTCCATCCCTTCAAAGTATTAACCCTTATTTTTGTACATATATAGTTTTTCTGTCTTTAAAATTTTGGGAAGCACTTTCTTTTAACAGACCAAAATATGCCCAAAATCTAGTGTGTGGCACTGATCTATGCACCAGCCTGATCATATTTGATCATATTCTGTTTGTTTTGTTTTGTTTCTGTTTTTAACTTTTTTCTTTTTCTTTCTTTCCTTTTTTTCCCGGTTTCAGGTCTTTTCTGATTTGTTTAGTGTATGTTTTCAGGGGACGTTGTTACCCTGTTAGCATTTTGTTCTCTTTCATCTATTCTCCTCTGGACAAAATTACAAGACAGAAAAAATCACCTGAACAAAAAGAACAAGAGGCACCACTGACTGCCAGGGACCTAATCAATATGGACATTAGTAAGATGTCAGAACAAAGTTCAGAAGGATGATTTTAAAGATACTAGCTGGGCTTGAAAAAACCATGGAAGGTATTAGAAAAACCCTTTCTGGAGAAATAAAAGAACTAAAATCTAACCAAGTCAAAATCAAAAGGGCTAGAATTAGTGATATTATATATATATATATATATATATATATATATATATATATAACAATATTAGAATGATTGGGATCCCAGAAAAAGAAGACAGAGAGAGAGGGGCAGAAGGTATATTGGAGCAAATTATAGCAGAGAAATTCCCTAATTTGGGGAAGGAAACAGACATCAAAATCCAGGAGGCAATAGAATCTCTCTCAAAATCAATAAAAATAGGTCAACACCCCGACATCTAAGAGTAAAACTTACGAGTCTCAGAGACAAAGAGAAAATCCTGAAAGCAGCTCGGGAGAAGAGATATGTAACCTACTATAGTAGAAACATTAGATTGGCAACAGACCTATCCACAGAGACCTGGCAGGCCAGAAAGGACTGGCATGATATATTCAGAGCACTAAATGAGAAATATATGCAGCCAAGAATACTATATCCAGCTAGGCTGTCATTGAAAATAGAAGGAGAGATAAAAAGCTTCCAGGACAAACAAAAACTAAAGAAATTTGCAAACACGAAACCAGCCCTCCAAGAAATATTGAAAGGGGTCCTCTAAGCAAAGAGAGAGCCTAAAAGTAACATAGACCAGAAGGGAACACAGACAATATACAGTCACCGTCACCTTACAGACAATACAATAGCACTGAATTCATTTCTTTCAATAGTTACCCTGAATGTAAATGGGCTCAATGCCCCAATCAAAAGACACAGGCTATCAGATTGGATAAAAAAACAAGACGAATCGATATGCTGTCTGCAAGAGACTCATTTTAGACCCAAAGACAACCCCACATTGAAAGTGAGGGGGTGGAAAACCATTTACCATGCTAATGGACACCAAAGAAAGCTGACATGGCAATCCTTATAACAAACAAATTAGATTTTAAACCAAAGACTGTAATAAGAGATGAGGAAGGACACTATATCCTACTTAAAGGTTCTATCCAACTAGAAGATCAAACAATTGTAAATATCTATGCCCCTAGCATGGGAGCAGCTACTTATATAAGCCAATTAATAACAAAAGCAAAGAAACACATTGACAATAACATAATAAATAGTGGGGGACTTTAAAACCCCCCTCACTGAAATGGACAGATCAAATAAACAAAAAATCAACAAAGAAATACAGACTTTAAATGACACACGGGACCAAATGGACTTTGCAGACATATTCAGAACATTCCATCCCAAAGCAACAGAACACACATTCTTCTCTAGCACCCATGGAACATTCTCCAAAATAGATCACATTCTAGGTCACAAATCAGGTCTCAACTGGTACCAAAAGATTGGGATCGTTCAGTGCATATTTTTGGACCACAATACTTTGAAACTAGAACTCAATCAAAAAAGAAAAGTTGGAAAGAACTCAAATACACGGAGGCTAAAGAGCATCCTACTAAAGAATGAATGGGTCAACCAGGAAATTAAAGAAGAATTTTAAAAATTCATGGAAACCAATGAAAATGAAAACACAACTGTTCAAAATCTTTGGGATGCAGCAAAGGCAGTCCTAAGAGGAAAATATATAGCAATACAAGCCTTTCTCAAGAAACAAGAAAGGTCTCAAATACACAACCTACCCCTACACCTAAAGGAGGTGGAAAAAGAACAGCAAATAAAGCCTACACCCAGCAGGAGAAGAGAAATAATCAAGATCAGAGCAGAAATCAATGAAATAGAAACCAAAAGAACAGTAGAACAGATCAACGAAACTAGGAGCTGGTTCTTTGAAAGAATTAACAAGATTGATAAACGCCTGGCCAGACTTACCAAAAAGAAAAGAGAAAGGACCCAAATCAACAAAATCATGAATGAAAGAGGAGAGATCACAACCAACACCAAAGAAATACAAACAATTATAAGAACATATTATGAGCAACTATATGCCAGCAAATTAGATAATCTGGAAGAATAGGATGCATTCCTAGAGATGTATCAACTACCAAAAATGAACCAGGAAGAATTAGAAAACCTGAACAGACCTATAACCACTAAGGAAATTGAAGCAGTCATCAAAAATCTCTCAAAAAACAAAAGCCCAGGGCCAGATGCCTTCCCAGGCAAATTCTACCAAATATTTAAAGAAGAATTAACACCTATTCTTCTGAAACTGTTCCAAAGAATAGAAATGGAAGGAAAACTTCCAAACTTGTTTTATGAGGCCACCATTACCTTGATCCCCAAACCAGACAAAGACCCCATCAAAAAGGAGAATTACAGACCAATATCCTTGACGAGCACAGATGTGAAAATTCTCATCAAAATACTAGCCAATAGGGTACAACAGTACATTAAAAGGATTATTCACCACAACCAAGTGAGATTTATTGCTGGGCTGCAAGGTTGGTTCAACATCTGCAAATCAATCAATGTGATATAATACATTAATAAAAGAAAGAACAAGAACCATATGATCCTTTCAATAGATGCAGAAAAATCATTTGACAAAGTACAGCATCCTTTCTTGATCAAAACTCTTCAGAGTATAGGGATAGAGGGTACATACCTCAAGATTATAAAAGCCATCTGTGAAAAACCCACAGCAAATATCATTTTCAATGGGGAAAAGCTGAGAGCTTTCCCCCTAAGTTTAGGAACACGGCAGGGATGTCCACTATCACCAGTGCTATTCAACATAGTACTGGAAGTCCTAACCACAGCAATCAGACAACAAAAAGAAATAAAAGGCATCCGAATTGGCAAAGAAGAAGTCAAACTCTCACTCTTTGCAGATGATATGATATTTTATGTGGAAAACCCAAAAGACTCCACCCCAAAACTGCTAGAACTCATACAGGAATTCAGTAAAGTGGCAGGATATAAAATCAATGCATAGAAATCAGTGGCATTCCTATACACCAACAACAAGACAGAAGAGAGAGAAATCAAGGAGTCGATCCCATTTACAATCACAGCCAAAACCATAAGATACCTAGGAATAAATCTAACCTAAGAGGCAAAGAATCTGTACTCAGAAAACTATAAAATACTCATGAAAGAAATTGAGGAAGACACAAAGAAATGGAAAAACGTTCCATGCTGGATTGGAAGAACAAATATTGTGAAGATGTTAATGCTATTTAGAGCAATCTACTCATTCAATGCCATCCCTATCAAAATACCATCCACTTTTTTCAAAGAGATGGAGCAAATAATCCTAAAATTTGTATGGAACCAAAAAAGACCCTGAATAGCCAGAGGAATGTTGGAAAGGGAAAGCAAAGCTGGCAGCATCACAATTCCGAACTTCCAGCTCTATTACAAAGCTGTAATAATCAAGACAGTATGGTATTGGCACAAAAACAGACAAATAGATCAATGGAACAGAATAGAAAGCCCAGAAATGGACCCTCAACTCTATGGTCAACTAATCTTCGACAAAGCAAGAAAGAATGTCCAATGGAAAAAAGACAGTCTCTTCAACAAATGGTGTTGGGAAAATTGGACAGCTACATGCAGAAGATGAAACTGGACCATTTCCTTACACCACACACAAAAGTAGACTCAAAATCGTTGAAAGACCTAAATGTGAGACAGGAGTCCATCAAAATCCTGAAGGAGAACACAGGCAGCAACCTCTTCGACCTCAGCTGCAGCAACTTCTTCCTAGAAACATCGCCAAAGGCAAGGGAAGCAAGGGCAAAAATGAACTATTGGGACTTCATCAATATAAAAAGCTTTTGCACAGCGAAAGAAACAGTCAACAAAACCAAAAGACAACCGACAGAATGGGAGAAGATATTTGCAAATGACATATCAGATAATGGACTAGTATCCAAAATCTATAAAGAACATATTAAACTCAATACCCAAAGAACAAATGATCCAATCAAGAAATGGGCAGAAGACAGGAACAGACATTTTTCCAAAGAAGACATCCAAATGGCCAACAGACACATGAAAAAGTGCTCAACGTCGCTCGGCATCAGGGAAATCCAAATCAAAACCTCAATGAGATATCCCCTCACACCCGTCAGAATGGCTGAAATTAACAAGTCAGGAAACAACAGATGTTGGCGGGGATGCGGAGAAAGGGGAACCCTCCTACACTGTTGGTGGGAATGCAAGCTGCTACAGCCACTCTGGAAAACAGTATGGAGGTTCCTCAAAAAGTTGAAGATAGAGCTACCATATGATCCATCAACTGCACCACTGGGTATTTACCCCAAAGATACAAATGTAGGGATCTGAAGGGGTACGTGCACCCCGATGTTTATAGCAGCAATGTCCACAACTGCCAAACTGTGGAAAGAGCCAAGATGTCCAACGACAGATGAATGGATAAAGAAGATGTGGTATAGATATACAATGGAATACTATGCAGCCATCAAAAGGAATGAAATCTTGCCATTTGCAACAACATGGATGAAACTAGAGAGTATTATGCTGAGCGAAATAAGTCAATCAGAGAAAGACATGTATCATATGACCTCACTGATATGAGGAATTCTTAATCTCAGAAAACAAACTGAGTGTTGCTGGAGTGGTGGGGGCTGGGAGGGATGGGGTGGCTGGGTGATAGACATTGGGGAGGGTATGTGCTATGGTGAGCACTGTGAATTGTGTAAGACTGTTGAATCACAGACCTGTACCTCTGAAACAAATAATACATTATATGTTAAAAAAAGAAGAAGAAAAAGAAGATAGCAGGAGGGGAAGAATGAAGGGGGGGAAATCAGAGGGGGAGCTGAACCATGAGAGACTATGGACTCTGAGAAACAAACTGAGGGTTCTAGAAGGGAGGGGGGTGGGCGGTTGGGTTAGCCTGGTGATGGGTATTAAGGAGGGCATGTTCTGCATGGAGCACTGGGTGTTATATTATACGCAAACAATGAATCGTGGAACACTACATCAAAAACTAATGATGTAATGTATGGTGATTAACATAACAGAATAAAAAAAATAATTGAAAAAAAATCTGCTCATAGCCTTATGGGATTTCCCATGTATGTAACAAGCTTGTTTCTCTTGCTATTTTTAAGATTATCTCTTCTTATTTAACTTTCAATGTTTTAATTATAATTATAATTAACTTAATTATAATGTGTAGATCTCTTTGGGTTCATCTTGTTTGGAACTCTGTGGGCTTCCTGTATCTGGGTGCCTGTTTCCATTCCCAGATTAGGGAAGTTTTCATCCATGATCTCTTTAAAGTAAGTTTTCTGTCACTTTCTCTCTCTTTTCTCCTTCTAGGACACCCACATGCAGATATTATTCTGCTTAATGTTATCCCATAAGTCCCTTAAGGTATCCCACTTTTTAAAATTCTTTTTTTCTTTTTGCAACTCTGTCTGGGTGAGTTTCATTGCTTTGTCTTCCAGTTCACCAAACCATTTTTCTGCTTTATCCAGTCTGCTGTTGAACTCCTCTAGTGTATCTTTCATTGGTTACTGTATTCTTAAGCTCTGTAACTTCTTTTTGGTACTTTCTTATATTTTCTATGTCTTTGTTTAAGTTCTCATTGTATTCATCCATTCTTCTCCCTAGGTCAGTGAGCATCTTTATAACCATTATTTTGAATTTTTGAATATTTCTTTATCAGGTAGATTACTTATCTCTGTTTCATTAAGGTGATTTTCTGAGGTCTTTATCGTTCATTTGAAACATATGCCTCTGTCTTGTTTTGCCTGATTATCAGAACAGCTACTTCTCCCAGTCTTGAAGAATTGGCCTTGTGTAGAAGATGATATGTGAAGCCCAGGAGAAATCCCTCTGGCTACTAGAACCAGACACTCCAGAGGTATCCCCTCTGTGGGGTGCATGCACCAGCCAGCTGTGGCAGAGCCATGGCTGTGGCAGAGAACGAAGCAAGATGCTGGCCTGGCAGTGGTTTGACTCTGGCACAGGAGGGGTGGGACACTTGCCTCGCTGTGGTAAATCTGTGGCTTGGAAGGGTAGGTCTCTTGCCTGCCTGGCTGTGACATGGTTCTGGTGTGATGCAGGGTGCTCTCCCAGCTGGCTATGGCATAGCTGGGGCATGGTGAGGTGCGGTACACCTACCTGCACTAGCAGGTTAGAGGGAGATTGCCGAAATAATACCCACCAGTATTGGTATTAGCAAGGTAGAATGAGATTGCAAAAATGCACCTGCCAATGCTTCTGTCCCTGGAGAGAGTCCCAACATGTTTCTGCCTCTCTAGTGATTACTTTAAGATTAGTAACTGGGTCTGCCTCAAATATGGACCAGGTGTTTTCAAACTGCTGGTTTTTTTGCTGGGTCCCGGAGTGACTGAGTCTACATGCGAGTCCCTTCAGGGCAGGTTCTCTGTTCCCTACAGCCTCCCTACAGTTGTTTCTTCTCCTGGATATAATCCCTGATGGTCTTATGTTTGGGGCAGGGGGGCTCATCTTTCCAGTACAGGACCCAAAGGTTGTGGTGTCAACCTCTAGCTTCTCAGGAGAAAGTGCTGTACTTTGGGAATCTCTCCTCATTATGGGTCATCATGTCTAGAATCGGAGTTTTTGGCAGCAGGTGTGTCTCTGCCTCTTTTACTCATCTCCTCATAGCCCTTTTATCCTTTATTGTGGAGGCACAATGTTCATCCAGTTATCACGATTTTTTCAGAGAAATTACTCCATGTGTATTAGTTTGTTGTATCCATGGGAGGAGGTGAGTTCAGGATATTCCTACACTGCCATCTTGAACCACCCACTCCTCTTCTCCTACTTTATCATTCTTGAAATGATCTCTTTCCTGGGACATCACATTCAGTGATTTTTCTCCTAACTCTTGACCAAAACTTCTTAGTCTTTTGGGGGATTTTCTGCAAAATGTTGCTTAATTATTGCTATTCCCCATTTTCTATCCTTAGCTGTATTTTTATTCTCCCTTCAAGGTTTCCCTAGATAGTCAAATATACCATTAAATTTCTATTTCTAGATATAGCCTAAATTTTAGACTCATTTTTGCTTTGTGTACTATACATCTCCATTTAGATAACCCAAAGGCTTCTCAAAATCAACGATATGCTAAATAAAACCATTATTTCTCTTTCTTACTCTAAAAAACATGTTGCTTTATCCATATGTCTTCCTTCATCTAATGGTGCCACCATTCATCCTGTTGCCTAAAAATAAAACCTTGAAGATTTCCCCTCATATGTTAGTGTTCCTCTTAAAATATTTTTGAAAGGTTATTCTCTCTTATTCTTGAACTGCACTTCCTTGACTAAGGACTTAGTCAGTTTTTATAAGCTACTTATTTAATTTTCTTATAGGTTTCCTTAAGTTCATCCTCCCTACCTCCACTTCTCCATTCTCAGTTATGATCCCAAAGCTGAAAGAATTATTTTTTTCCTTTTTTTTAATCTGAACTTGTTCTGCTTTCAATCCTCAATTATTCTCCAGTAGCTAAAGATAAAAGCTAAGTTCCCTAGCTTCGTATAGAAGATTCCCTATGATTCAACCTCCTTTGGTAATTACCAACTAATCTCCCACTTGCAACTTAACCATTCAGCCATAAATAAGCAAATAAAAATTATTCAATTTTCTGTAATTATAGCTATCATCATGATGTTTTTTCAGCTTAGAAATTCTATCTTTCTTCTGTGCACTTTGAACACTTATACTTTACTTCTAAATTTCAGTTCCTTTGTGACATCTCCCTTGACTTGCCAAAGCATTTTGTCATATGTTACTTGGACTTTGTGGTATTTTCACCATATGACTATTATCACTTTTCTCACCCACTTGCAGTCATTTATGTATATGCACATACCCCACATTAAGCTTTCTATTTTTCATGACAGCATTTTCAACATCTAATAATGTCTCAATAAATAATTAACACCAAATATGTGATGAGCAAATAAATAGATCAATACATTTAATTACAAGAAAGTCTAAGGAATTCAATGTTTGTAACTTAAAACTTGCCACGAATAAGGAAATAAGGATGCATTTTTACTTTCCTAATGCTTGAAATCCATATAACTTTATAAGGCAATTCCAAAAAACAAAATTTTTCTTTTGGTAACTGAAATGTAATCTTTATTAATTTATGAAAGTTAAATAAAAAGCTTTAAAATAAGGCTATTATCACATATCACCTATCAGAGAAAATTAAATTTTAATTATATATGATATTTCAACTACTGAAAAAAATCTTAAGAATTTATCTTTAGGGTAGTTTAAGAAGAATTCTCAAAGAAACTATTTAGACTACCCTGGAAATGACTCATTTCCTTGAAATTTTCTCCAGAAATGTCCCTGGTATAATATAGATTTCTATGGTAGCAGCATGTTTCATGCCAAACCCTGGATCCTTTCTAAATCTCTATCACATAGATTATAGAGCTAAGTAGTAAAAATGCTTTAAAAATTAAATATTAATTTATGGTTCAATAGCCTACACCCATTCTTGGAAAACACAGAAGTTTAGAAATAAAACAGCTAAACCTTAAGAAGAAAAAGCAAACCAAAAATGCATAGAAAATCACCCAGTCTAAAGGAAAAAAAATTAAAAATGTAACATCATCATGGGTATATTTATCCAGCAAAATGCTGATTCTACCATATCAAAAAAATCAGTTCACACTTTTTAAGAAAAAGTTAAATCATAAATAGTATAAACACAACTAAAAGATATTCCATCAACCTTAAACCCAACATATTCTGAAGCCTCTCACCTGGCTGAATGTTTTCTCTTATGATAGTGACATGGTTATCTCGATCTGGTCGTGTGTGTTCATGCCAAAAGCCTATCACATGGCCTAATTCATGAACAACAATTCCAAATTTATCACAGTTCTTGCCAATAGAGATTGCCTGGGGTCCATTTCCCCGCCGACCTACATAGGAGCAGCATCTGCAATAAAGGAAAAACACAGAGATGGTGGTGGCAATGATAGATTGATTACAGTACAGTAAAACTTGTCAAGAATTATGATCAACTACAAAGTCCAACACATTCAGAGACAGAGCAGCCTTTCATCAATAAACACGGCTAATTTCTAGTCCTAGTAAATGTATAGACAACAAAAGTCTCCACATAATCACTGAAGTGCTTTTTCACTAATTCATACATTAGAAGATATGCCTTAAATCATTATTAGGAGTGTTCAGAAGATATCAGAAAATAAAATATCTATGATGGTGATTAATGGGCTTTAAACATATAGTTAAACTCAAGATTTACTACCCACAATTATGTCTAATACAGTTTTTTAGTCTCACAATCCATCTACATTATTTAGGTAACTACTTTGTCACTATGGTGGTCACCATAGTGACACTATGGTGTCACTCCCTACGCCATATGGTTATCTGGAAATAATCCATTATTTCAGTTTTGAATATAAAAACAAAGTTTATTTTCCCCTTTAAGAAAAATGAATTAGGGGTGCCTGGGTGGCTCAGTCAGTTAAGCGCCTGACTCTTGGTTTCAGCTCAGGTCATGATCTCAGGGTTGTGAGATTGAGCCCCATGTCAGGCTCCACGTTTAGTGAAGAATCTGCTTAAGATTCTCTCTCTCTCTCCCCCTCTCCCTCTACCCCCATCCCCCCCTAAAATAAGAAAAAGTAAAAGAAAAGAAAAAAAATGAACTAAAGAAAGAAAAATGGTTAATCAATAATGGAGTTATTTTTCCTACTCATGGAAGAATTTATTTTGAAGAAGAAAACTTTTAAAAGAAGGAATCAATGGAGGAAAATTAGTTTCAAAAGGTAAATTTTCTAAGGTTAATAGCTAACTGGTGGAGAAAAACCAACAACTGGTAGAATTATGATTTGCAAATATAAATAAAATTATATCTAAAACTTAAATAATTGGGGTTTAATTTAAAATAGGTTTATATATAGGATCACAGCTTGAGACAGCAATAGAGGGCAGTGAATAATTGGTCTTGAATAGTTGGTAATCATGATGGACAAGACACCAAACACAGAAAACTGTCAAAATTAAGTGCCCAAATGTTATGAGGAATTTCACAAATTTTCAGTTTCCAAAGTAGGTATATTTGATAGTACTTTTGATTGTTCACAAATACAAATATTTTTCATTCCAATTATTTCTGTAGGCTTTAAATGCCTTAAGCATCTTAACCTATACCATACACTTATTTATGAATCTATTATAACAATTAATGAAGCTTAATAAATTAATAATAGGAAAAATGAGGTAACTGGTAGGGAAAAAAATCAGGAAATTTTGTTTTTGCCCCCATTTTTAATACTATGCTTCAATCTATACACAGATATTTATTACATACCCAAATAGTAAACTATTAGATGGAGAAAAACACAAAATTTGCAAATTTTGGAGAGATTTAAACTGAATCATTTGCTACCATAGAGCAACAGTATATCTGATGATTATATAGCAACTAAATTACACACACTGAGTCATTCTTGCTGGTTATATTCAAAGAAGAAAATACTTTGCAAATCAAAATCTGGGAGATAGTCAAGCAATGTGGTCAACTTATTTAATCTAAAACACCTTTTTTAAGCATAATTTCACCCATAGCAGTTTCCAATAAATAAGATGAATTCCATAACAGAAAACAAAAATATATTTTCCACTGACTTTTATAATGATCCTGTGAAAGAAGAAAAATGTGGTGGCTTGATTCCTCTTGTTCTAGGGAGAGAATAATTCTGGATGCTAAGATGAAAAAATAACTAAATATATGCACATATAATTAGGTATGGAATGACAGGGTAATATGTGAGGTTTATAAAAATGTGGTTTAAACACATCTAGGTATTATCTTAGTTTCAAATATCACTCAGGTTGATGCCATTTTCTTATATATAGCTTTTGATTTTTTTTATTTCTAATTTGTGTGCTGTTTTTAAAACTTGGCCACTATAAGATCTATCTGTCCTCTCAAGAAAAACTTTCACCATCTATAGGAGGCCACAACTCTCCCTACGCCATAGACAGTAATCAGGTAACCTAAAACCTGCTATTCCTTACTTTTGCCTCAGACTAGAGGACCAAAGCACCGTTAGATTTTGCCTGTTAGATAATCTATCATGACATCCACAAAGATGTCCTCCCCACAGCAGTCTTTTCTCAACTTTGAGATAATTTAAAAATTTAAAGTCATATTATGACTCTTCTCTACCCAATATTCTCCAATGGTTCTATGGCACATTGTGTCAATATTCAAAAATATTCATTACCCCTCACTGGAAGATAATCATACTTCCTTACTCCACTGATGTTGATTTTGGTCATGTGACTTGCTCTGGATAATGTCATGTGAGCACAAACTCTTTGTGTAATTTCTGGAATCTTTAATAGTCAATATGTTTGGCAATTTTGTCTCTGCTTCATCTGCCACAACTGCAAAGTTCTAAAAAGAGGTTCCTCCATCAGACTGAATACTAAAGTGGTAACTCTGGAGAGAGACACAGCCAACCAGTGATGGACAGGCAGTATGAACAAGGAATGAATGTTTGTTACTTGAAGCCACTGGGATTGAAGGGTGATGTATTAAATGAATCATGTCAGCTTACTAATACAAGCTTTCTCTTTTACTCAGAGGAAAATCTGAAGTACTTACAAATAACTGTAAGATCCCACATGATCTTCACACACAAATGTCTTACCATCCAGTCCCATCTCTTACTACTGTCCCTGCAACTCACTCCTCCTGAGCCATGCAGTGTCCTGGCTGTGCCTTCAGCATACAGACATGCTCTTGCCTTAAAGCCTTTTTCCTGGCTATTTCTTCTGTCAGGACCTCTGTTCTCCCACATAGCCATATGGCTCATTTCATCTTCTTTTTCAAGTTTTTGTGCAAATGCCTTTCTATCCCATTTATATTGCTTTCCTTTTTGTCCTAGAACTTAGAGTCTATTAATACATTTTATATTTCATTGATTTTCATGGTTTTTTTTCTGACTCCCCAACCTAGAATGTAAGCTCTTTGTGGGCAGACAACTTACATGTTTTGTATACTGATATCTCTAGCCCCTAAAATATAGTCAGGCACATAGTACAGCTCAGCAGATACAGAGAACAGATTAGAAGTTGCAAGCACTGGGGGTGGGAGGTGAGAGGGTGGGTCAAGTGAGTGAAGGGGGTAAAAATGTACAAACTTCCAGTTACAAGACAAATAAGTCCTGGGGATGTAATGTACAGCATGGTAACTAAAGTTAATAATACTGTATCACATACTTGAAAGTTGCTAAGAGAGCAGATCTAAAAGTTCTCATCACAAGAAAATAAAAGTTTTGCAACTATGTGGGGTGATGCCTGTTAACTAAATTTATTGTGGAAATCATTTCATAAAATATGCATATATCAACACATCACAGTATACACCTTAAAGGAATACAGTGTTCTATGTCATTTATATTGTAATAAAACTGGAAAAAGATCATTTTTGAAATAAATAAATTAATAAATATTTGTTGAAAGAACAGATCTCATAAGTGCAGGAGAGAACTAAGACTTCGGTGGTTAGCAGGGAGCATTCAAAGCAATGGTGAAGATGCTTATGGTCAGAGATTAAAAATGCTCTTCTTGAGATACCTCCCCCCACCTGGCTCTCCACTTTTTCCACTGGTGTGATTCTATAAATTTTCTAATAATCCAACAAGTCATTTTTTCTGCTTAAATTAACTAGCCTCCGTTGTTTGCAAGCAAGAACCCTAGCTAGCACACCTCCTCTGCCTAACTATAATCTTCGTGCAGAGAAAAACACCTCACATTCAATTTTATAGTCCCAAAAATTAGTATAGTAAGTGGCACAAAATGAAAATTCAATAGGTAAGGATGAATAAGTGACTGTTGCCATAATCTGAATATCCAAACTGACCAAATTTAAACACAATTTAAAACACGAAATCTAGAAAATAGCTAAATAAATTAACCCTAAGTTTATTTGTTTGGTTAGTTGTTTTTAAGGAATCATTAAAAATTAGCAGGAGGAAAAAAGTAAGATTGTTCAAGAAATTATCTAGTAGAGGATAGAGGATATTCATGCATTAAAGACCTAAATATGAGACCTAAAACCATAAAAATCCTAGAGGAGAACATAGGCAGTAAACTCTTTGACATTGGCTATAGTGACTTTTTTCTAGACAGGTCTCCTAAGGCAAAGGAAACAAAAACAAAAATGAACTATTGGGACTACAACAAAATAAAAAGGATTTGCACAACGAAGGAAACAGTCAACAAAACTAAAAAGCAACTTACTGAATGGAGAATATAATTGCAAATGACATATCTGATAAAGGGCTACTATCCAAAATATGTAAGAACTTATAAAACTCAACACCAAAAAAAAAAAAAAAAACCCAAAGAATCCAATTAAAAAATGGGCAGGAGACATGAACAGACATTTATCCAAAGAAGACATTTATATAGCCAACAGACACATGAAAAGATTTCATCATCACTCACCATCAGAAAAATGCAAATCAAAACGACAATGAGATATCACCTCACACTCATCAGAATGGCTAAAATCAACAACACAAGAAACAAGAAGTGTTGGAGAGGATGTGGAGAAAAAGTAATCCTCATGCACTGTTGGTGGGAATGCAAACTAGTGCAGCCACTCTGGAAAACAGTATGGAGTTTCCTCAAGAAGTTAAAAATAGAACTACCCTCTAATGTAGCAATTGCACTACTTATTTACCCAAAGAATCCAATATCACTAATTCAAAGGGATACATGCACCTCTGTTTACAAAAGCATTATTTACAATACAATAGCCAAGATATGGAAGCAGCCAAGTGTCCATCGAAAGATGAACGGATAAACAAGAGGTGGTATAGATACACAATGGAATACTATTCAGCCATAAAAAAGAATGAAATCTTGTTATTTGCAAAGACATGGATGGAGCTAGTGAGTAATATGCTAAGTGAAAGAAGTCAATCAGAGAAAGACAAATACTATATGATTTCACTCACATATGGAATTTAAGTAAACTAAATGAGCAAAGGGATAAAGAGAAAGAGATAAACCAAGAAACAGACTCTTAACTATAGTGAACAAACTGATGGTTAGGAGAGGGAAAGAGGGTAGGGATTGGGCTAAGCAGCTGATGGGGATTAAGAAGGCCACTTGTTGTGATGAGCACCAGGTGATGTATAGAATTGTTTAATCACTATAATTGTATACCTGAAACTAATGTAACAGTGTTTAAAAAATAAAGTTATACTTTAAAAAAGAGAATATTCAGCAATATAAAGTTGCATGGTAGACAAAGGTAATAAATTCAGCTGTATAAATTTCTGACTTACAAAGAAATAAATCACACAAGTCTTTATAAAGTGATCTTACATTTTGCTGATAATAATCATCTTGTGAAATAAATGTCACTGATGACAATAAATATTCACTGAAAAAATATTTATAGTTAAATTCAAACTTTTTGCCAACAGAGGGAAAGGACACAATACCAAAATCCAATAGGAGTGTTATGCTTTTGACTTGACATAGATCTTATTGCAGTAGCCCTCAGTGTTTTGTGTAACACCAGATGCTAAACTCTTTAATAATTTTGATTAATCTTTATGGGATATAAATGCAGCATTATCATAGAAAAAAAATCACCATAATGATAAAATAACTGTTTCATGAAATTATGGCCAATAATGGTAATTCCAAATGAAATTTAGAAGTCACAAAATGGTTAGAATGATTAGCAAGCCAATGATCAATTCCTATAAAATGTATCATCCTTCCTATCATTGAAAATACAATATAAAGAAATTGAATACAAAACAAATCACCAAATGCAACATTACTACTATAACAGTCACAATTATATGTATATATAAATACTCAAAAGTTTGATTTCAGGAGTGCAACTACAGATTTAAGGATTTGAGGGCAATTCACAACTTCAGTTTCCATTTCTCTAAAATCATTAAAATCATCATTAAAGTACATGCTCTTCAATACCGCTACGTTCTTACATTCTTTTCTTCTAGAATTACATACGATGTGCTTTAGCCGATGTGTAAATTGCCAATATTTTCTTGATCACCTATCTATAAAGCAGCGCACTGGGTGTCACGAAGGACGAAGAGATAAGCAACCTGTCATCACAGATGAAGACAGACATATGAACGAATGGTGGAAATGTAACTAGTACAGCTAAGGTAGAGCAAAGTCACACTGACGGCAGCTCAGAAATGGGTGAGAAAGAAATATGTGGACGATTTCCACTGATGAAAATGGAAGCAAAGGCATTCCAAGGAAGCAGAAAAGCACAAGCAAACACAGGAAGAAATGACAGCAAATGGGGAAAAATAGTTTAGCAGGCTAAAACAAGTAAAATGAAAAATTTTGAAAAAAGCCAAATTAATGAAAGAAAATGAGCATAAATACGAGTTTGCTACAAACAGAAATTTATTAATGAGATAATGAATGCCAGTGTTTTGTTTGCATTTGTTTTACAAAACTGAAGGGTAGTAAAGATAAAGGAAAGATACATTGATCTGAATACATTATGTATTTAGAAATATATAAGCTGAGCTATATTCATTTCTATTAGATAACGAGAAGGAAGGAAGGAGAGTCTAGATTTGGACCTTTTAAATATTAAATAGATATTAAGAACTAGGAGGCATTTCACATGTAACCAAAACTTGTCAAGATAAAATTTAGTAATTTGGAAGAAAACATTACTTGAATAAGTCAAAACTAAAAAATTATGGCATTATCCAAAATTATATAGAAAGGTAATAATGTATACTTTTTCTTAATGTCACTCAGATAGGGTCAAAAGTAAAATCCATTACTTTTTAAGTGAGGTTAAATCTTCTAGGAATATGTGATAGAACAAAGCCAGATGACACAATCCTCCCCCAATACCCAGTGACATATATATTTTCTCCCCAAAAAATATATGTGATTGGGGCAAGAACTCTTTCCTCCAAATGAATGAAGCATTTATTTTTACTTCCCTATATAAACGATACGAGAGGGTATTCAAATAGTTTGAGCTGATTAGAGAAAATTCCTCTTTGTAGAGGAGTCCAGCTAATAAATGTAGAAGGACTAAAAGGAAAGAACAACATTAGCAAATCACTATTTTGCAATGATGGGAACTTTTACAATGGAAGGACTGGGCCATCACCCCTGGAATCCACTGATCAACAGCAGCATCGCTGAAGTGCTAGGTCCAGCACATGTGCCTCCTGAGGGGATGCAATGTCAAGGAGACAGCAAACCCTACCAAGTATTCTTCCTGAGCAAGCAAAAGTTCTGAGTTTAATCAAATATTTAAATGTAAGTTCCAACTAACTAGAGATAGAGGAGAGAGAAGTTTGAGACCTTTCACAGTAAAAAGGCTTTAAGTATACAGTGTTGCTTGGAGAACTGCTGTTACTGTAACTTGGCTAGATTATGGGATGTGGTGGCAGAAGAAGCTGCACATGGAAGTTGTGGTAAGTTCATGGCATTCTTTAAATGTTATATCAAGGAATTTGGATTTTATTCTCAGGCTAACATCTCCCAAAATGTGTTCCGGGATACTGATGTATGTTCTTCACTCTTAAAAGAGTGGCATGGATGCTCTGTTTTTTAAGTAAATTTAAAAAACACTGTATTCTATATTCTCTCTGATGGGTTGAATATTCATAATGTTCATTAGCACATTGCTGCAGAAATATCCACTGAAATTTAACACAGCATTTCACAACTTATGGAACAGTTGTTTTGTTTTTTGTTTGTTTGTTTTTTACTTTTTTGTATTATTATGTTATGTTCATCACCATCCATTACATCATTAGTTTTTGATGTAGTGTTCCATGATTCATTGTTTGCGTATAACACCCAGTGCTCCAGAACAGTTGTTTTGGAGAGTATTTGTTATCATCCCGTAAGAAGCCAATCTAGAAAGCAGCACTCTACGAGGAAGCACTGAAGAATCAACAAAAAAGGGTGGTGTCTTGCTCTGACTGGTATCCTTTGAAGATAATTCTAGTGGCAGTAAATTGATGAGGGAAGACAGTCAAGCATTTGGAATAGGTCAGGTGTGACATGACAAAGACATGAATGGACTGAGGCACTGACATGGGATGGAGGTAGAAATCAAAAGATACAGTGACTATCAATGGAATCTTACTGCATAGATTTTAGAGGGAGCTCAAGAGAATCACCAGACGACATTATTGACGGTGGCAACACCATTATTATAGTTGCAACACGAGGAGAAGTAGTTGACGTAGTGGGGAAATACACTTGAGGTACATGTACAAAGGTCTATGATCAAAGACTATATTTATTCAAAATATATCTTCTTAGGTAAAATTCACACTTTCTCATGGGCAAAATGCTAAGCAAATAAGAAATGAATCCTACCTCTGGATTTTCTTTTTCCTCTTCTACACTTACTTAAGTCATTCCCTGGTTCTACTTACCCACAAGGTCTATACGTGAATACAATGTAACTCTCTTCATCACTTCTTTCAATAAAAGTCACACATGTGTGCTTTTCCCAGTGCCTCATGGCCTGCTTGAACATGGCTCGCTGACTGCCTAGAAAAATGGCAGGATGTTAATAAAACAAAGTGTCTGCCTTAGGGAGCAGTGCTACACGCTGGCTCCTCCATCCTGAGTCTGACTAGGCAGTACGGATGACATCACTCTCGTCAACCAACAAATACTAGCCTAGAGCACCACAAGTGATCACTCTTAAGAAGGGTCACTCACCTTATAATCAGAAGGTTCAAGCTCACTATCTCTACAAATATGTGTGTGTGTGTACAAGGCTCTATCAACGGGACATATATTCTTCCTGTCAGTTGAAGAGAAATCAGCTTCCTGAATTGATGGACACATTTGAAACTCAGTTTAAAAACCAGAACAGTACTTTAATCTCTTAGAGCTCAAGACTAAAGATATTTTTCAATTTCAATGACACTCTAAACCAACAACCAAGGTAAGTAAAGTATTTCTCATGTTTGATTTAATACTATATTCTCCATATTAATACTCTGGAAAAACACACAATCTATATAATATTTCTTTATAAAAATAAACACTCTGGGAATACCTTACCAGTGAAGTTGCCTCCTATAACATAAGGAATAACACCTCCAGGCCATATTCTTTCGGTTCTTGATGTAGCAGCTCTGGGAACTCGATTTTTTTCATTTTGCCCTGAGAATTTGAGAGGTACTTTTCCTTTAATTGTGCTGTTTTGCTCCAAGCCTGCAGTGACATTTAAAACATTCTGTGAAACAGAAGTCCTTGGTCAGGGAATCATTTCCTCTTAAAAGACTTAAGTTAAAATGTCTTATTTACATATTTGTGTAAATATGCCTGAAGTCAAAATGCATTAAAGAAAAATTTCATTTATATTACATACTTGAAAAAGTATTAAAATATTTAAGTACTTGATGTCAAAATACTATTTCTTAATGCTCCATGAGCAAATTTTAATGTATTCCCATACAACAGCCTACAGTAGACAGACATCAGACAGACTGGTAGGCCACAAAAAAATTGTTTCATGTATTTTAATTTACTAGCTCTCTGCCAATTCACCACCAGATGATAAACAGACATGGTTTAAAAAGTCACAAGATATTCAAAACTCTTCTTAACTCTTGCTAAATCCTTCATTCTTTTAAAGCAGGATATTCCACAGTACAGCCTAAAATTATGAAAATTACAGAGAGGATAAATGAAATAATGTTAAGGCAGATATGGTCTCAGCCTCCTGGGATGCTGGTATATCTCCATTCACATTTCCTCTGGATTTATATCCAGGTGATTTAGCACGATTTAGAGATCAATACACAACGTGAACAGGCCAACATAAAATACAGCCTATTCCTAGAGCAGCTTTCAAGTCTGTAGTCATTAATTTTCTTCGTGGCCTTTCAAAATATTTTTGTTACTGTTTTTTGTTTTTCCTAAATTTGCATTATTGTTCATTCTTTATTTTTTTATTTTATTATGTTACGTTAATCACCGTACATTACATCATTAGTTTCTGATGTAGTGTTCCATGATTCATTATTTGCGTATAACACCCAGTGCTCCATGCAGAACGTACCCTCTTTAATACCCATCACCAGGCTAACCCATCCTCCCACCCCCCCTCCCCTCTAGAACCCTCAGTTTGTTTCTCAGAGTCCATAGTCTCTCATGGTTTTATTATTCATTTTTATTCATCTATCACTGTTGATCCAAATATCCCACTCCTGGAATATACTTCAGACACAACAATTGAATGCATGCCCCTATTCCCACGTCCCTAACAGGTTTATCTTTTAATACCCTGAGGCAAGGCATCTTTGCTTGGGAAAATTATTCCCTGAAAGTGAGTACTGTCAATTATTTAATTAATAATTCATCAGTTTAAAAAATGTTAGGACACACTTTGAACAGAAAACTTTTTTAGAAACTTTATAATCTATAAATAGTGTTTAACAAATTCAATGCTATAAGTATTAACTAATTATGAAACCAGAAAGCTGTTTTTCTATGTATATTTCTGGAAGGGTCAAAACATTTTCAATTAATTTTTTAATCTCACAAATCAGTTTGTCAATTTACTTTAAGTGGGTTTTATTTCAAAACAGTCATGACATTTTTTTGATTTGATTAAAACTGATGTAGTTCCATGCTTGATAAAAACAATTTAGTGTGATACACACTGCACCAGAAATAAACATCAACAATACAATAATCCCTTAATGCATTTTATACTAAGGAGAAGCTGAAAATAAGTTAAAGAAATGTTTCAGTTGTCCCAAAATAAGTTCTAAAAAAACTGACATTAAACATCAGCTAACAAAAATGAATAAAGGACTGTTTCTTAGCATATACCCTTTACACACTTCACATATTAATGGCAAACTGAACTGCTATTGGTATAATATTTACTGTACATCAAGTCAAGTGTCTGCAACTTTAAACATTGATATACCAGAGCCAATTCTTCTTATCCTGTCTATAAGCTGGTAGAGGGCCCCTCGTTTCTTTGACATACCATGGTCTCCAAATCCACCTTAAGAATAAAAGAAAATAGTTAAGTTAAACTCATTGCATTTTAAAGTTCTTCTAAGTAAACCATACCAAAAGGCTACATTGATTTCTCTTTGGACATCTTTTTTTTATGTGGTCTAAGAACATTAGAGTCATGAATATCCATAAATCTTAGAAAAGTGTAAACATTCTACAAACACAATTTTGGTAACTAAAAACAAGTGGGTGGGGTGATCCACAGAACAATCTAAGTGACTTTATTTGGACATCCTGGCAACTGAGTCATCTATCGATAATTTGGAACATTTTTCTTCACTGAGACTTTGACATCACATCGCGTTATATAGGATGACAGCAAGTTGTTCGGCCCTGTTGATTGCATTCCAGCTATTTCTCCAATGTAAACAATATTTTCAGAAGCCAAATCAGCAAATGGAAATAAAAACATTAGAAGAGCAAATATATAGTACAAGTCTTACTTCAAAGCTATGATCAATTTTGAAATATTTTTAAAAGCATATCATATTTTATAATATATTCAAATATAATTCAAAAATGAGTTTTAATAATTTATAAAAACCAATAACACATAATTACAAAAACGTCACAACAATCAAAAAGGATGCTCAGCAGCAAAATACATTCTGTTATGCTATATAATTGGCAAAATTTATAAAAATAGATGTAAAGAATTTTAGAGTGCAAAAGGTAGAAAAGGAGGTCAGGATGAGGAAATATATCCTTTTGCAGATTTACCAACTGGGAAAAAAAAATAGAAAAGGCAGATTTCCTCTCAAAGGTCAGAAAGCAGAGCATCTGAGGAAAATCCAAGTCCTCTGATTCTCATTCCAGGCCTTGAATAGAATGCTCTCCCAATTTTATCTCCTATTTTCCCCTCCTATTGAATTTTCAGTGGACAAATAACAAGAAGACATCACTGAGCAAACAACCAATATAACCACTAATAATATCTGAACAAGTGCAGATACATTCACACCACAAGAATATGATTAATGAGTCTCTTTGGGCGAAGACAACGGAAGGGCTAGAAATCCATAAAGACAACAAACTGCTTGCACCTTGATCTATTTCTTTCCATTATCTTTTTCCCCTTTGAAATTAATACCAAAACTTATCTACCTAGAGTAAAGCTAATAAAAACCCAAAATAATCACAAAAACCATTACCATATAAGCCTTCTAGAGCAAAAGATCAATTAAGTCCTTATAAGGCAAGTAAGTTAGAGTGCTTGTTCACTGACTAATAACGTGCCTGATTGTTTTCATTACATGGTCACATTTTTGCTGTGCTACTTGAGAAAAATTTTTGAAATTTTTTCATTGAACATTTTAGAAAGATGAGGTAACATTTAAATGTATTCATTTCTAAGTAGCTATAAGAAACATTTTTAAAGAATGGCATTTATATGTTTGAAATGACAGTTATGTAACAATTATACTTTATATTAGATAGGCCTGAAGCACATATAAATAGATTTAGAAGAAGGTTAATTATGAGAAAAAAGAAATGTCTTAGTTAATATTAAGGTAATTATAAGGATAAGAGTAATTATAGAATTTTCAAAAAACAATGTTTCAAGACCACTAAAGGCAATAATATCTTTTAAAATTTAGCAATTTTTCTAAAAATTTGTATAGAAATTGAAATTACAAAAAATTCTGTGTAGGTAGTTCATTAACATAGAAAAAAAGGAAAGTGATAAAATAAGTGATTATTTCACACATATTCTAAAAACAAACTGAAAATATACAAACTAAGTAAATACTTATGGGAAAGACTATACAGTTTGAAATAAGAAAATAAGAAATACAATTAATTTGATCTCCTCACTTGTGAGTCATATTACTAGCTACTCCTCATGGGATTATTATGCACATTCAAAGAGTTACTATCTGCAAAACACTTAAACCAGGCTTGGTACCTGGTTTAAGTACTTGGTACCTTGGTACCAAACAAAATGTTTGTCAAAGAAATTAATTAATAGAATTAAAAACTATGAACAAAATCTAAATTTCCAAATAGGCTCATTAATGTTTAGGCAATCAAAGTTGATCAGCAGGACATTAAAAGTGACCTAAAGAATACTTAGAGCATTTCAAGAGTATCTTTTCTCCAAAATGAACACAAATTCAATCAAATAATCAACCATACCTGTGGTATGTCCAAGTCCAAAGGGGTTCTGTGTAAGGTCAATTGTCCTATCAATTTGAAAGATACTTAAGTCTTCATCATCTAAGGCAATATCACCCCAAAACACAGCTAAAAAAGAAAAGTTCAATTAAAATGTAAAATATTAAAGAGCAAAGTCAATGCAAACAAAGCTAATTAGAAAAATATTGTTAAAATATGGAAATGCAGTTCGTAGAGACAGATATTTCAGAAAGTAATTATAACTGAATATAATATTGGACCTGTTATACTATAATATGAACCACTTGTAAAAGAGTATTACCTACATTTTCTTACTTTGATGTTTGACGGGAGGGGGTAAGTCATTTCTTTGAATGAAATGGTCACTGGTTTTGGGGGGAATCTAAGGAAAGTGAATTTAGCAATCATGGCTATTTTGCAAGTAAATGAAAATCTGCTAAGTGTGCTTGAATTTACAGTGGATGCCTGTGACCAGCAGCAGGTCTTCACTGCCAGGTAGAAGGAGACATAGTAGCAGCTAAATATTGTACTGTTCTAGCAACTTACTCATCACATTTTTATACACTTTCTCTAAAGATGGCATTGCCTCTGAGTTTCTGTAAAATGTATAAATAAATACCAAAAATAATATTTAAGTCAACATTTATTTAGTCAATGACCAGGTGCTACACCTTTGATCTTTAATGATAAATAAAACACTGTCCATATTTTCAGGAGCTTCAAAATCATTGCCCCAAATCCTGAAAACCCTCTGACTCTTTTACATCCAGTCTTTTATGCTACCGAATAAAACAAAGCTCTATAAACCATTGTGGGAAGAAATGAGATAATTTCTTTAAAACCAGTATGTGAATTTTCTTTTAACGTCAGAAATATATATTAACATAACAAAAAAATGCCTTCCTTTTATTTGAGTCCAAAACTAGACTAATCAATCTCTTAGTGCTGTCGAATATCAAAATACAGTAACTTTAGGAAACACAGCAAATTTAAGAGAGAGAATAAATTAATCATGAGATAGTAAAACACTGACAAATGCTTTGGGAATTCTGGGATAACTGTTTCATGATACAAGTTTACAAATTTCCTTTTTCAAATTTTTCTTCAAATTTTTCTTTTGCAAAACCAAGAGAGGAGGAAAATACATTAAAATTTTAGGAAATGATGAAATCCATGCTTTTCAAATCACTTTTAGTAAATTTAAACTTTAATATTTAGGAATTTTAGCTGTAAAAATAGTTAATAAAATTAATTTATGAAATTTAAATTTCAATCCTGAAAGCTATACTTTAGGCTTTGGTCAAAAGTTTATTATGTAAAATTATTTACCCTGTTTAGTTCCCTCATACAAAATGACATGAGATAAGAAAGTTAGATTTATGTGTAAATCTAGAAAGGAAGGAGATGGAAATTAGTTCAAGGTAGGTTATCAGTTCACCATATGGAAAAATATTCATTAAAATTAGAAATCTCTCATCAACTCCTCTCTTCCACCCTACTGTCAATGGAATGGCAGTCTGTAGAACCAGAAAAATGCTTACTATTTTTTACTGTCCTAGAGACAAAGTAATGAAAGGTCTGTAGAACAGTTTACAGCACTGGGTAAGAGGCTGGTCTTGATGCCCGAAATTGAAGCCAGATTCTAATCAGCTTCGTACACCTTTAGCAGAAAGCGCTGATGCTCCACTACCCCTAAAGACAGACATCTCAAAAAATAGATGGCCTGCCTAAATAAACAAAATTTGCACTTTATATAAAAGGCCTGTTAATTTTCATAAAAATAAATTTTGCACTCTTTTTCCCCAAGATTTTACACTTTAAGGTAAATTCAAGTTTGTGAGTTATTTGAATCTTCCATCCTGTGTGTTTACTATGCAAACAGTGGAGGGCATTGACTGGCAGTGACTCCAAGGCTGGCTCTTCCTTTCTTAGTGCTGGGAGCAACTAGAGACAGGAAAACAGTGTTACTCTAACATGAACTCGAATAGGGATCACAGCGGATCGGGTTAAAATGCAGGCTCTGATATAGTCGGTCTGGAGAGAGGCCTCAGATTCTACATTTTTAGCAAACTGCCATTACTGCAAATAATTGTCATTGTCATCATCTTTAGCAGCATTATTTTTTTTTTGCAAGAATAAACTTTTGCTCCTCTCTGAACCAGCTGGTTAACTTGAAAGCTGAGGCACTCAACCAAACAAAATGCAGTTTGTCCATACTCCATTTGTATAATAAAAGTAGTATGAGTAAAATAAAACCCAAATGTGTTTTAGATTTTTATTTTCTTGTAACGACTTTTCACATGCAATAGGATTCATGTTTTGATGGATGGATTATATCAAAAACAGAACAGCAGTCCAAGGATATAACACTTCACACAAGCAAAAACATTACTTCTGGGGAGAAAAAAAGGCACAAGGCCAGATGATTCTTAAAAGGAGACAAAACTGTTCTGAAATACACACACCAATTTTTTTTATTATTATTTACTGTTAACTTTTCTGAACTAAAAGCTTCAGAATAGTTGTGTCAGTTCTCAACACACCATGAATTGCTTCAGGAGAAAACCAAATATTTCTTTGAGAACAAGCTATAGTGAATGACAAAGTCAATTCATTTGTGTGCAGACTTGATATACTGCAAGTCATGTATATCTTTAAATTCTGATACTATCAACAGAAAAAAAAAGAAAAAATAGCCATCTTAAAATTACAACCTATCAGACAGTTTAAAATGCACAATTTCTTTCTTCATATTGCACACATTTGAGGGTTTTCTTCATTCATCTTTCACTTCAATGTAAATGTCTTATTTCTGCATGCGGAAATACTTTACTTATACATTGGTATAGCAAGCTGGACCACAACATTTTATATTACATGGATTTAGAATTTGCATTATAATCTAACACATATTTATTATTTAGGATCCAAGATATTTGTAATTCTCAAATCCACTTTGGAGTGTTTTTTTTTTCTTTTTCTTTATGGTATTTTCTATTTGTTTTGCATCCCCCAAAAAATCACAAAAATTAGAAATAGTTTTTAAAAAAGTATGAATTATTACTCATTAGTCCCATTTAATGCAGTGATTTGAGGTTGGGGATATCGGAACTGAAAGCAATACAGGAAACTGGTTATAGATGATAATATTAAGGAAATGCTCAAGTGCAATTAGAATATTTACTATCTGTTTGGAATTCTGCTTGGATTCCTATGGTCAAAAATGGGGTTGGAGCTAACCAACAGGCCAAAATAAAATGTCAAGAAGAACAATTTTTAAACTACATGGAAAACCACAGGCATTGTTTTTCTTCTGAAGGGTATTTGCATTCATTGTACTACAATTTTTTTTAAAATCGAAGACCAAGAAAGACAAATAGCTTTTATTGTAGTAGGTAGAGTAAACACATTTTACAGAAGAATGTATGGCAAGAATGAATAAGCGAAAATCGTGATTCTCTACACTATAACTTTAAATGATATTTCTTCCACCCTTTCAAGATTCCCCAATGATCTTTAGCCTTTCCATTTTGAAGCTGGGATTCAGCGACCAGCTAGCTATAAGGAGGCTTCAAGCTTGTGATTTCCTAAAAGCTATACACAAAAAATACGTATGAGTTTATACACCCAGTCACAACATGTTTTGCAGGGAAGAGGTCCACCACAGGCTGTCAGAAACAATCACATAAAGAGCCACTATTTTCGCCAAATGCAAAGCCTTTCAGTCCACTCAGGAGAAAATGCTTGCAAACTAAATACCTCACAAAAAGGAATACATTTACAGTGAATTAATCCTAACGTATCTGATAGCTGGTTACTACTTGATAGCATACTGTAATGAAGTTGATAGAGTCTCCTCAGGCATTACCTATAAAAAGCCCTTCCAGAAACCCCCTCTTTCCAACTAATCTGGTGTCACATCTGCTTCCGTGTCCTGCCTGTGCTTCTGTCAGTAATAGACCAGCACACAAGATTTCACACCATGTTTTCAACAGTCTGATTCTTCAATCTAATTTTGAAAACACTGACCACAGGAAGCATGCGTTGCTCATCTTTAAACTCTCACTGTCAGAGTGCCTGACAGAAAGTAGGTACTCAATATATGTTTTGAGACAGACACAAAAAAATGTGAATGAGAAAATACCCTGACTCAGGGTATAAATTGTGTATGACAAAAATAAGGCTAGCCATGCTACATACTTCACCGATTTGCCCTAAGTCCCAAAATACTAGATATTCACCATTCTAAGGAATATTTCAAATCATTTCAATCTAGAGTGGATTATTGTTAGATACTCAACAAAAATTTTTAAAAGGGGCAACTGCCTTTCTTCTTTATTTCAATAGTGTATATTATTAAGTGTAGTTATGGGAAATGTGTCCATTTTTCTCTAAACATCACACTGATATACTCGGGAAATACAGACTGAATTAACAGATCAGATATCTTGAGATTTATGAGATTTGAAGAGATAATGCAAAGATTCAACAATAGCCAAGAGCACTTGCTTCTTACATTGTTCCCATATACAGTTTAAACTTTCTGCTTTTATTGATATTGGATTTAGGGAAGAAGAATGATGTCATGTGAAGGCCTGACAAGGCTGCTTTGGCTGCTCTACCCTACAATAAAGGCTTAGTAAAAATTTCCTCAGACAAGGACAACAATGAAGGCTCAAAAGTCAACTATTTTTACTTGATTGACAATCACTAAGCAAATTCCCAAGGAAAAGTAAGATTTGGCAAAAGTTCTAATTATACATTTTGGAGACAATGTTACAATACTTAAAAGGGAACACAATTTTCTAGTGGCATTTCATATGCATTGAATAAATTTTAGTCCCAAAATGACACACATGAAAGATAATTTAAGTTCCAAGTTTGGGAAACAATTATCTTTGAAGTCTTGATACAACATAAAAATAAGTAAACATATATTTTTATACAGACTCTCAGAATTACTCTTCAAAAAAAATCAGGATGAGAATTTTTTAGGTAACATATTTCCTTCTTAAATTTCTAATAATAAAAAGGTATTTGTAGTCCAATTATTGTAGTGAATGTAAGAAAATAGCCCATGCAATGTTTTATTTAAAATAATTTATAGTGGTTTTTTTCCCAAGATCTGCATTTTCACTTCTACCATATACTATCATATAAACTGAGCAAAGTCTTCTAATTTGCAGTTAAAAAGTGTTCACGCGATGAAATACAAATGATGAGTTAAATAAAATGGTTAACTTATTCTTGCCTCATAAACTAGATTGAAAAGTGTCTCTGGATAACATGACTCTTATCTGGCCATTTTCAAACAAGATGTCTTTTTGAAGGGAGGAGGTGTGGTGAGGTATAAAAAGTTAGATACCATTTGGATTATTGTTTATAAAAAAGAAAACTGTCCAAACATCCTCCAAACTGAAAGTTCCCTTCAAAGAACACAGAACTGCTGCTAGAGTGACAAACAATCTTCTTCAATTACTTCCTAAATCAAGAAATAAAATATCATCTCAATACGAAATCAACTGTTCAATCTGAAATGCAAAACAAACATATACACATACATACACATACACACATACATATATACCATGCTAGAGCAAGGAATATTTCTCCAGAAAATGGTGACATTTGATAATAAAGTCATTTTCCATGATATTCATGAGTTTCAAGATGAATCTAGATTAATCAATAGATTATGAACACAGAATACAAGGAATAAGTTGTCATTTTTAAATCTTTTTTCTGTTTTAATGAAATTGGACATTATAGATATGATTAAATGCTAAACTTTCAAATAAACATCTTTCTTTTTAAGTCAGAAAACAAAATTTTTCTCATAACAAAAGATCCATTGAAATACCATATCAATCTACATTTATAGCCCACAATGCCCATGGATAGGATTTCTCAGAACATTTTTAAAATATCACCCATACCACAAATATTCATTCTGAATTCTTTGTCTCAAAAGAGAAAACATTGACAGAAAAGTACTTTGTGACCAAACAATGTAAAAATCAATATTGAAACTTTTTTTGCATATGGCCTAATAATTTGTTACAGGCTTTAAGAAAACAAATTACTATAGTTTCTACTTTTTTAAAAACTGCCCTTCTTATACTGCTCAAATAAGGAATATATAATCAACTGCTACCAAGATTTGGTTTATTTATGTTTCCCACATGATACATCTTGTAACGACAGAGTAAACACTTGTTTTTTCTTCCCTCAGGCTTGTAATTGTTTACACTTGTGGCCACTTGTGTAGGAGTCAACCCTGATACTTCTTTCTTAATTAAGTTTGTTTATTTTCTAAATATTGACACTAGCTCTTGGAAGTAAATCTTGATGTCTTCCTGGAAGTAAGACTTCATGCACATTTGCTGTTTTCTATATTGAAGCTCTGTTTTACCCACTGGCTGGTCATCCCTTCACACAAACAGAATATTTTTTCCCACCTTTTTTTTTCCATTTTTATTTAGTCTACTGTTAGGAAAGTTTGAGAGAAAATGTTGCATTCCAACCTTTCTGGTTCTTTGTAAAAGATTTCCTCTTGAGCACAAGTCCAAGGCTGGGTTTTCTCTTTGGTTAATATCCCCTACTGCAAACCCATGTGGCTCAGTGAAATAAACTTTACAAAATTTCAAAGCTCATTGACATCCTGAAAACTTGACTCACATACTGAATTCTATTTCTTTCTTTGATAGTCCCAGCAATTTTAAATAATTGGGAAGATAAGTAAATGGAACTTTATTAACACCTAAACAAGCAAAAATTGAAAGAACAATGAAATAGCCTGTCAATATTATCTTCAACATTTTAAATTTTTACTTGAAAAGATCTATAAAGTGTCAGTAACTTAATACTAATATTAAATGTGTAGTGCTTAGTATCAATAAAGTACCCCCATCTACACTTTATTCCATTCAAGGCTTAGAAAACCCTAGGATATTGATTCATATTACTAAACCTGCTGATAGAATTTACTATTTTAAAAACTTACCATTCCCTATTGCCCATCATATAATATCTGCCTTTTACTTTAAGCAACAGTTTATTAACAGTTTATTAGAACTGACATGAGGTTATTTGTTAGAGTTACAAGATTCTGAGTCAGAAGCAGCACCTGTCTAAAAATTTCAGATGCGTGTCACCAGCATGACCCATCTTAACCACGTGAAGGTCTCACATGGGGAATGAAGAAATAGATGGTTCCTTTTCAGATTTGCAGAAACATGAATGCTACCTGCACTGGCATATGGAGATAATATACTTTATTGAAAAATGGAAGTGCTCTACAAAGGAAGTGTTTATTAAGTGAAATGGAGTTAATCATGACTTGCATATGGGAAAGGATAAACACACCTTAGACTCTGCTTACCTAGCTGAAATATTAATGTTACTGAGTAATCTGCCCATAATGTTTCAAACCTTGCTTGAGATACTAAAGTAAAAGAAAACGGATGTTGAAATACAAACAGAAATCCATGCACATCAGGTAAATAAAATCTTTATAAAAGCCAGGAAACCATTTCCTTAATTATATTTTTTAATTTTAAATATTTAAAACTAGCATAAATCTTAGCTAGTAGATATAATTAGAAATTGGCCATTAAATCCGCAATCTCTCTGTTGTATTACTGATATTTTTTTAAAAAGAATAAATTACAAGTTTAAAAAAAAACTGCCAAATGCTTATCATGAACAAAAATTATAATTCAATATTGAGCAAAATAATCCACTGGTATAAAAAAAAAGCCCATATATTAATTCACTTTAAAAGTTGTTGGAGGTTTATCAAAAGGAATGAGATCTTGCCATTTGCAACGACGTGAATGGAACTGGAGGGTGTTATGCTGAGTGAAATAAGTCAATCAGAGAAAGACATTTATCATATGACCTCACTGATATGAGGAATTCTTAATCTCAGGAAACAAACTGAGGGTTGCTGGAGTGGGGGTGGGTGGGAGGGATGGGGTGGCTGGGTGATAGACATTGGGGAGGGTATGTGCTATGGTGAGCGCTGTAAATTGTGCAAGACTGTTGAATCACAGATCTGTACCTCTGAAACAAATAATGCAATATATGTTAAAAAAAAAAAGAGGAAGAAGATAGCAGGAGGGGAAGAACGAAAGGGGGGAAATCGGAGGGGGAGACAAACCTGAGAGACGATGGACTCTGAAAAACAAACTGAGGGTTCTAGAGGGGAGGGGGTGGGGGAATGGGTTAGCCTGGTGATGGGTATTAAAGAGGGCACATTCTGCATGGAGCACTGGGTGTTATGCACAAACGATGAATCATGGAACACTACAACAAAAACTAATGATGTAATGTATGGTGATTAACATAACAATAAAAAATTTAAAGAAAAAAAGTTGTTGGAGGCTTATAAAACAAACCAATCTCTAAAAAATAAAAATGAAATTTTAAAAAGGTCTTAAAGAAGCCCTCCGAAAGGATTAATATGTTTAAAAACCAATGCTTAAAATCCATTTTTTTCTTGAATTTCATTAGTGGTCTCTTATGAAGTAGCAAACGAATGACTATTAGAGCCACGGTCTGGGAGAAAAAAGTTAAAGTAATTTAGGTATGCGGCCAATTGTTAATGATGGACTGTCATTCAGAGATACTCAGCATAGTTAAAGCTAAAGGTACAGAACTGGAAAAACTGATACTGTGAGCAGTTGCTAGGGTGATGTGACTAATTCTGGCAGTTTTATCTATTTTTAATATTCCTTGCAATGATGCAAAGTGACCCTCAGGTACTAAGCCTACTAATTTTTTGAATGGTAAAATGAAAAAAATAGAAGGCTAACTAGTCAATTTAAAGTTGTCTTTAAATGGTTGTTAAAAGAACCTACCTTATATACTAAATTATTTTTCCAGCTTTATTGAATTATCACTGACATATAGCATTGTGTAGTTTAAGGTGTACAATGTAGTTATTTTATATATGTTAACACATGCATCATCTCATATTAGTTAGGAAATGAATAAGATGATCCTGGAACATACTATAAACCAGAAAGCAATGAAGCTACCAAAGATAAAAGTGTTATGATAAAGAATTCAGGAACAACTGAACAAGCTTCCACTGGCCAAAACTGGGACAATTTGAACATCGATAAGGATAATCAACGATCATATTGAACATTAAGTCCATTAGTTCATAATACTAAAAAAACAATCACCTTTGAAGGACACTAGGAAATCAGCTCATTTTTTTTTTTGCAAAGGTATGTATAAAGAGAAATAAATTTTTGAAAACACATTGCCTGCTAACTAGTGTGGCTAAGTATTGGTATACACATTTTAGAAAGGCTTTCTCTTTTGAGAATGGGCTGTTCCTACTCTTTGTGATGGTTTCCCTTTGGAAGGTTTGTCCTATGCTTATTGATTGTAGGTTCTTTTTATGTACCCCCGATACCAATTTTCTCTCATTACAATAGTTCCTGGTTTATAGTGGATGCTGATTAGGTAGTTTATTCAATGTACTCAATTCAAATAAATGCATTTAATTTTAACACAATAAATTTTATAACCTTTTTCCTTTATATTTTGTGCTTTCAAATCTTATTTAAGCAGCACATCTTTTTCTGAGGTCATAAAAATAATTTCTTTAAAATTCTAAAATCTTTTCACACGTATGTCTTTAGTCTGCATTGAACTATTTTTTTCTTTTGTGATAGATAAAATTAAATTTCTCTTATTCTATATGTATAACTAATTTTCCCAGCCTCATTTAAAGAATGCCCATCCTTTCTCCAAATACCTACAATGCCACCTGTCATAAATATGTCATATATCTAGGCCCTCTATTCTGTTTCACTAGTGTATGTCTTTAATACCATACTGTATTGATAACAATCTCCTTATGATGAGTCTATATCTAATAGGACTACTCCCTTACCCAAGTTTTCAAAATGTTCTCAGTTCTTCTTAGCAATATGATTTTCCATATGAATTTCAAAAGCAGATAGTCAAGCTACAAGAAAAATCCTGTTGAAGTATTGATAAGAATTGCATTGATTCTATAAATTAATATAGAGGGCGCCTGGGCGGCTCAGTTGGTTAAGCGACTGCCTTCAGCTCAGGTCATGATCCCAGGCTCCTGGGATTGAGTCCCGCATGGGGCTCCCTGCTCAGCAGGGAGTCTGCTACTCCCTCTGACCCTCCCCCCTTATGCTCTCTCTATCTCATTCTCTCTCTCAAATAAATAAATAAAATCTTTAAAAAAATAAATTAATATAGAAAAAGTTTTCATTTTAAAGATATTTAATTTTCACACTCATAATCATATTTCAACTTATTTTTGGTTTTATGTACACCTTCCCACAAAGGTATAACTTTTTCACCACAAAGTTGTTATACATGCCTTGTTGAAATTATTTCTAGGTAAACTTTCATATTTTGTTGCTATAATAAATACTAACATCTTAAATTATATTTTCTAGGTGTTCTTTGTATATAAGAAAATAATTTTTGTATTTTTATCTCCTATTCATCAGATATGTTAGATATTTCCATTGGCTCCAATAGATCTCTTGCATTGCTTATGAAGACAATTCTATCATCTGAAAGTAATAAGTTGTTTTCATTCTTTACAATTCTAGTGTTTGCATGTGTGTAAACTTTTTGTTTTACACAATTCTTAAAACCTCAATTTGAAAATAAGCAGTGATAGCAGGAACACCTGTCTTACGACTTTCAAATACAAGCCTTCTAATATTTTACAACTGACTGTGCTTTTAGGCTTTGGCAGATACTTTGTCAGGTTAGAGAAGACCCTTATGTTCCTATTTTGGATTTTAGCATTCTGATTTATAAAAGAATTAGTCCATAATATTTTTACCCTTATTTGTATTGTCTAGCTTTAGAGTCAAAATTATACCAACCTTATAAATGAGCTAGCAGACATTATTTCTTTCCTAGTCACTCACACAATTTGTGTAAGAATGGGATCATTTGTTCCTTAAATTGGCAGAAGATTTTTTTTAAGATTTTATTTATTTATTTGAGAGAGAGGAGTGTAAGTGGAAGGGAGAGGCAGAGGGAAAAGCAGACTCCGCACTGAGCAGTGATCCCAGTGCGGGACTCGACCCCAGGATCCTGGGATCATAACCTGAGCCAAAGGCAGACACTTAACCAGCTGAGCTACCCAGGCACCCCTGGCAGAAATTATTTGTATATATGTCTGGGCATGGTATTATATTTAAGGGTAGATTTTTTTTTTTTTATGTACTGTAACCTAGATGTTTCCTGTCTGCACTGCCCCTATACATATGGAGAGGAATACCACTACTATAGTCTTTTCTATAGTGTTTTTTAGTGGATGCTTTGATGGACTGCCCAGATCCCACATCTTATTTGAATAATTGATTTCCAGATGCTGGAAATGTTTTGACTGAAAGACTTCAGCTATTAGCCCTCTTGGCTGAAAACGCTGCAAAATCCATAGCCAAACCCACTTCATATAAGTAGCCAGCATCCAATGACTGGTAGAGGAGTATGTTTTAAGGGTATAGTCACCTCAAGCTAACTTAGGACTCCGATGGATCATCATAGCATCAGTTCTCATCCTCTACAGCCAGATAGCAGAGAAAATTAAAAATAAAGTCCAAAGCCAAGTCCTAAGAGTTATAGAACTTTAAAGAAGGGCTATCCTCCCAATCTCAGCAGGTCAACTATACCAAAGTTAGGTTCTACTTAAGACATAATGGTACCAATAGATGGGATGAAGAATATGAGTTGATGCCCCTGAAAATCGTGAACCTAGAGATTTATCTGAAACTTTTAAGTCTGAAGAAGTGGCTTACTCCATCTTATTAAGGACTAGTATTCCTCCTTTATTTAAAGATGATGCAGTGGCCCTACCCTGATAGACAACATGCACTACTCAAGATCTGCCTTCACATCCTTTTCTGGCTGCTAAACCAATAAGTAGTGTTAAATCACAATATAACCTGACTAGGATGAGCTGGACCCAAAACAAGCAAAGACTGTATCCAAAGGAACTTACAGAACCTTGCCAACTTATACTTGGAGGAGTCCAGAGATTATTCAAGGACTCAATCTAAGGGATGGACATAAAATTATATAAGAGAAAGTTTATTCATTTGGAAGCACCATCCTGTAATATAGGTTTTAATATCATTGAAAGGACACCAAAGATAATGCAAACATGCTATTAGGATAAAGCACTGAACTACCTTAAGTAAGAGAGAAATGCCAGAATGGTCATGTTAGAGATAAAAAGTCTCAAAGAAGTAAGTATGCTTGAATGGATATATAATACTCAGCCAGAAAACTCACCAGATGACTATAGTATATAGAAGGGCCCTGAAGATTCATCATTTACCAAGGCTAATAAGGAACACACTGATGGAAAAAAAAAAAACAAAAAAACAAAAAACAGCATCACTAAGAAGTGATAATCCTCTAAAGCCAAGACTGATGGCAGAAAATGGTGTTACAGAACTAGGTTCACTGACAACAGGTAGGACAGAATCTCAAAAAACAAAACAAAACAAAACAAAAAAAAACCCAGAGATCATAGGACAACGCTCCATTACCATAAGCCAAGTAGAGGCAATTATCATAATGCATGGCAAGGTTGTAGTCTCATGCAGGAACCCTGACCCTGAAAGAGAGTTAGTAGACATGGCATCCAAGGGGCAAAACAGATGGACTGCCAACAAAGGATGTTATTCAATCAAAAATATGGAAGCTGGATGATCAGAAGATTAAGACTGGTTACCTCCCATCTCCCCCAAAATACCTTGAGCTTCAAGATGTAAGCCAGTTTTCAGACCTGGAATCCATATACTGAACAAGGAATCACAGTTCCAACAGAAATAACACTTTAATGCCATAAAAAATATATGATTATGATTCTCTAGTCCTTCCACAGAGGACTACGGCAATTTCATTAAATAACTATACACAGACATTGTGAGGACTGCTAGAAACAGAGCATGAATGGAAGATATAGATCTTAAAATTGAATAATAAGAAAACATGTAAAATTAACAAATTCTTAACAGCTGAGTGTGGGCCAGCATCACACACACACACACACACACACACACACACACGCACACAAAGCCAAGAGAGAGAAACAGAAATGGCCCTATTACCATCACTCTCAGTTGTCCACATCCCTACAGCTAAGGACTCTGAGCATTTACCTATCCTGGTTCACATAAATGAAGCTTTTCTACCAAATGACAAAACAACTGAACTTTAAACTATGACTACTTCTTGAGTACTTTCAGTTTTTTTGTGCCAAGGGACCAGCAGGTAAGGTAAAGTGTCACCATCCTTATAGGGCAACTGATCTTGATCACCAGGAACTGGGGTTGCTGCTGCACACCTAGGAAGGGAGGAATATGTTTGACAGAAAGTAATCCTCTTGGGCACCTCATAACACTTTCTTGACCAATTTTGATTGTAAGTTCAGCAGTCATGGCCTGAGAAGGTATGGGAAGCAGTGGCTTAACACCCTTAGCAATGTGGGTATGGGTCACAGCACTACATAATCCACCTACACTAGCCAAGGGCAATCTAATATTGACAACCCATAGGGTGAGACCTTGGATAGGAAAAAAAGAACTCACGAATCCCAATTTCTGTTGTGTATGATAGTTATTGGATCACCAGTGAATCCATTCAATTTTTTATATACTATATTCTTCAAAACAGGGTAATTATAGTCACTTAAATAATGTATTAATTGCATTTCCAAGAAGCATACTCCAGAATAGTACATTTGAATTAGTTTAAAAAAAAATCAAAGGTAAGGGGTGCCTGGATGGCTCAGTTGGTTAAGCTCAGGTCATGATCCCAGGGTCCTAGGATCCAGCCCCACATCAGGCTCCTTGCTCAGTGAGAGCTTGCTTCTCCCTCTCTCCCTCTGCCCTTCCCCCTGCTTGTACTCTCTCTCTCTCTCAAATAAATAAATTAAAAAAAAATATTTTTTAAAAAAATCAAAAGTAAATATTCTTAGTTCCCACTCATACATGGTCAAAAGAATGATGTCTATTTTATATGATGGTGTTCTTGTCCCTCCTATGAAGAAGAAAAGGTTTAAATCAAACCTCCTCCTACAGCTTTCACTTACCAAGAGGAAATAAAGATTGAGCATGAAAAGTAATATTCTCTAATATATTTTAAATGTCTCAAAGAAGTCACCTGCTTAAGGATAGTATATGTAGTCTTATTTCTGTTACTGTAGAATCCACAGTAGTGGATTCCCAATGGATCATTTCCAAACCCTCATGAATGTATATGTTTTTGTCCCTTCATTTGTACATTTAGAAATCACAGAAAGGACGGTTCCTTAAAGAAGCAGCAATATTTACAGTATTTTTAGAATATTTCACTTCTAGTATACAGCATCTCTAAGCACAAAAGTAGTGAATAAATATAAAAGTTATCTGATCATTTATAAACATTAATGGGCAAAAGCAGGGACTAAAATTATTTTATTTTATTTTTTATTCAAAAAAGTGGTCTTCTTTGGCCTTAGAACACTCATTAAAACTTCAATGTTTACATCTTATAAAGTAATGAGATATTCAGGCTCTTTCCTAGCTTGTGTATTTAAGTTAATGAATTCCCTTGGAGTTACACAGGATGAAAATCTGTGTGGGAACTGTAGATTCCTGTGAAATTATACATACAACATTACACAGAGTAAAACTCTAGCTAGGAATAACAACTTCTCATAAACTTTATATGATAAGAATGTGCCCTAATGATAATAAAATATACAAAACAAGATTCTTCAAAGGATCAGTTAATGTTTTCAACATTTTAATATGAAAAAGTTCTTCTAAGTACAGTGATTAATAATTCTGAACTTGCACTCTTTATTTTATTTTCATGACATCAAGAATGCCACACATCCATGAAAGGAAGAGAAAAGCAGACACTGGGTAATTTCTGTTAGGTCATCTATAAAATAATAACAAAACAAATTTTATGACACTCTCTGCTATCATAACTTATATCCATTTGAGGATATTTTCCATATATTTTTCTCAGAACTTGGCTTCAGGCTAGAATTGTTGTATTTGGAAGCTCTCTGAATATATGCAACATATACACAGCATTTTTTAAATGTGTGTATATATAAATACTTACAATGTTATGCATGCCAACTCTACCAAATAAAAGTTATAGACAGTCTTGATACTTAATGGGTTAGGGTCCTGAACTCTTTCTAAATCAATCTCCACTGAAACACAATAATAAAGGTAAAACGACATATGTAATGACAAGATAAACTAGTTAAGCTTTTCCATATAATTAAACACAAACATACAAGGAATGACTGAAGATATTTGGCCAACCATCAAGGCACAAAGTAAATTTTTAAACCGAACTCAAGCTTTCTGGACTAGAATACTTAATATTGGCAAGGCATTATTTCCAGGTTCAAAGAAGAAGGTCCCATGGTTATCAAAAATCTCTCATAAAATACTGGAAATGAATCAGAAATTAACATATTGCTTAAAATACCCAGAGGTATAAACTTAGGGGAGAAAGCAATCTTCCAAATATGTTTTGAGTTTTGCTAAACAAAACATCTCAATGTGAAACTTAATTTTGCCAAGCTCAAAACACTTCCAGGTTCTCCAAGGCTTAACACATACGCATTTATATCCTTTCTTTTCACCACCCAGGCAGCAATGAAAGTAGCTTTCCAAAACCACAATCAATATGTCTTTGACCTAAGTTCCCTATGTAGCTCATCATAACTATTGCTACAGTCACACAGGGAGAAATTCACTTTTAATTTAAGAGATGAACTACGATAACAATTCCAATCTCATGGTTTGAAAAAATAAGATTTTGGTAGGAAATATTTCAGTTTGAATCTTTTTTTCTTAAAAAAATATTGGCAAGACAAAATTCATCATCTCCCCTTTTTTTTAAGCCCTAAATGGGGATAAATTGGCTTAGCTTTTCTCTGGGAGAGCTAATATCTCCATGTTCATTTTAATAAACATGTATTTAATACAACTATTTTGCAAATAATGGTCCCCTAACATATATCCCCAAAAAGTCAAAACTTAGCCTGAAAATGATAACCTCATTTCTAAAGAACAGTGAAAAAGCAGTGTTTTTAGCCATTCACTTGCTTGGTCTATGTTCTGATGCAGAGAACTAATGAATTAGCAACCAGGATGAGAATTCAGAATTGGCACTGGGTGCAGAAAAAGTGTGCTTAGAAATGCTCTGGCCTAAAGGCAGCAGTTTGTTTACTATTAGAAGTACATGAGTCCTGAAGGTGTGTTATGTCATAGCTACTAATATAATATTTCTTTCAAAACAACCTCAGAAATTTAGATATGTGCTTCTTGTTTAGAAGTCCCTGTTGTGAAAGAGAAGGCAATAAGTACAAATAAATTAAAATTCTTGTTCTGCAAACTGGATTCTGAGAGCAAAAACCAATTAAAGCATCAAGATCATTTTTCTCTGATGTTTACAACTCAGACAAGGGATGCCAAAAATGCAATGCATGCACTTGTTTCTCATAATAATTCTATGAGGTTCGTACAGACTTTTCACAGATAGGAAAACTGAAGTTCAGTGAAGTGAACAAACTTGTCTCAAGTCAATTTTAGTAGGAGGTGGAATTCAAATCCAGGCACTCTTATCTTTATGTTATATTAACTCATGAGTAGACTTTAAAGAGAAACTAGACTAACTGTAATTGAATAAAGAAGGAACCCACTATAAATTCTATACATTGCCTTTAAAATTGTTTTCCTCTCCAGTGATATCTTAGTATATGAGCTCCCTCTTCTCTGTCTCATATTTAATAGTGTGGATCATCCCATTCTGTTGACTCGGCCCTCTATATAGAATTTTCCATCTTTTCTAATGTTTCTGTCAGCATGCCAGGCCAGGCTCTCATCACCAAATAGATGAACTAATGAGTAGCTTTCATATTGGCCCCGGGCATGCCACTCCATCAGACTAATTTTTCTGGACCATTTCTAATATTACCTTTCTACACAAAATGGGACTTTCAACAAATGGCCTCATCTTCTTTGGTACTATTTCTCAAAGCATGAACCTTGAACTATACCCATTAGAATTAGCAAGGACTTAGAAAAAGTGTTGATACCTGGCCTCGAACTCCAGTGCACTGAAATATACTGTATAAAGTCCATAGATCTGTACTTTTACTAGCTCGAAGGACGATGCTTATTTATAAGCCCTAAGGTTGGGCGCCCCCCACCTCTACGTCTGGCTTCATCCTTCGCTCATCATGTCAGACTTCTCATTGTCCCATGACCACAGGCTTTGTTCTACTCTTTGCCTTCATTCAAGATGTGGCTCCCTCTCCCTCCTATTCTTGTACTTTCTAAGTTCAAACCCACATCCTTCCTGCTGCCACTCTAAATACTGTAATGCTTCTTAGTATTACAGGCAAGTGAACATTCTACATCAAAATTTTAGATGGCAACAAAATTAAACATGACACACATGTGCCTAGCTTCATGAAAAGTAGATTGTTGACATTCTTTCTCAGTGACTCATAGTAGACACTATGAACACAGGTTATTGGAAACTGCAGGAATACACATCTATATTGACATTAAGGTCCCTGTGTCCTCCTCTCGTTATATGGGGCCACTTCCCCAGCTATCAATATACTTACTTCCAAAAGCTTTGCTCAGTCCTCTTATAGTTCTTAGATTCAAAGCTAATAAGTAAGCTTATTTAAGAGCTCTACCAATAACACTCTGGTAGAAACTGCAAGAAATAAAGTGCCCATTTAACATAGGGTTTTATGACACAGATTTGTGCTGCGTGTTGGAGTTCTTCATTTACTTTGATCCAAAGCTCTACTCTTTAGGGTTGAAAAGGCTCTAAATCTGACTTCAGAGTAAATGGGTGCTGACAAAATCTTTTGTAAAGGGGCTTTAATATGTAGGGTCTCTTAAAGGTAAATATAATCTCATCAAAAATTATCCAAATATTTCTACAAATAAACAGTATTAAGTCTTTTTGAGTCTATGATACATCTATATCTAGATTTTGGTTACTCTAATTGAACATAGAAACAAAGTCATGAACAAAGTAAAAATGCAGTTTTAGAAATCTGAATGTTCTGAACATAAGCAACCAGGTAATATCAATCAATATAGTTTTCACATATTAAAAATGAAAAATATAAGTGCCCCAAGTTATGCAAGGCATGACTGAGATGGATGGATTTATTTATATTTGGCATAACTCTTAGAGTCTTTTGAATACCCATACCACAACCCTCTGAAGTAGGAATTACAACATATAAGGGGACTAAAGAGAGATTCAGTGAACTGTCAGAGTCAGAACTAATCAGCATTGAGGCCAGAACTGGGACCTAAATCTGTGCGACAACTTATAAAGTCTGAGCTTTAGGGTGCAAACACGCATGTCCAAACACACACTCAGACACACACAGACACACACACACAGACTCAAACACACATAGAGATTTTGATGCCCTATAGCCTATAAATCCAACATTATTCTCATAACATTTTATTCATAATTATTCTCATAACTAACTTATTGTGTGTAACAAGCACTAAAGGTAGTATGGTACAAGTATCGATACATAATAATTTACAAAGTAGTCCAGTTATTTTCCTCAGATTTTAAAAAGCTGATGAAGAAATTGAACCTTAAAGAAATTCAGCCTGCCAATCACCAGATTCATACCCAGAGTCTGATTCCAGAGCCCAAGCATTTAACTTACAACTACTTTTCTAACATCTTTCTTTTATAGTACTTCATTCATTTTAATGGATACGCTACAATATGTCTCCCCACCAGGTTGTAAAATCTTAATGGGACTCTGCCATATTTAGTCTCAAGATTCTAGCACACTGGTGTATAGAAGTTTTTCATTAGGTGTTAATGACCACACAATACCAGCAAGGACATCACTTAACACATGTTATTTCAGTAATTGGTGATATTTTTAATAATGTTCTGCTGACCTGGTATCTCTTTCTTACGTTTCTCCCAACCACACTTTCTCATTTCATCTGTTTTCATACTGAATGCATAGCTGCTGTGAATCTGTATATTTCAGAGCCATCACCATGGAGTTCATCCTCTCCTATCAGGTGTAGGATAGAGACTCTTATCTATTAAGATTTCACCCTTACTCCTCATAGTTTATGATAAATTATAGACAGCTGAGATCCCTGCAGCCTTCCAGTCATATTATGCATTTTCCCTTCACCTGGATTATCCTTTCTTGTTTACTTATTATTTTTTAGTCCTCACTATAAAAATCCTAAAATTACAGAATCAAAGTACAACCATCCCTGAGCTATAAGGAAAATATAATTTCCCCAACTTACCCTCACAAAAAAAAAACACAAGATATGACAAACATAACATAGTGATAATCATCACGAGAAGAAACTAATCCAAATATGTGCTCATTTAAGGGTCTTTGTATTCGAATCTTAAAAACCTAGCGTATCAGACTGTCTTCTTTCTTTTGCTATCACACCCCAACATGGTGCTTGGCTGGTCATCCCTCCACCCTCCACCATACTATTATTAAGCTGGTGGTCATAATTTGTTCCATTTATCTTCTTATCAATCCACCAGTATTTTCCAGATCTTTAAAAAAAAATCTTCCTTTTGGGGAACCCACTTGCTTCCTCTGTGTATTTACCCCTTTTAGTCCTCTCAAATGTACAGGTATTCTGAGTATTTCAAACAAATAGTTACAGTCAATCTTATCCAGATATTCTTAGAATCCTCCTCTCCCCATATCTTTTGGCATCCCTATTGTTATTGGGTAATGTTGTGTGGTCCTTTGCAACATTCTTACACAAATCCAATTAGTGAATACTGGAAAGAAGCCAGTAATTATTTGGAAGAGTTACAGTAATAAAGATCCAAAATGAGATAAAATAAAAATAAGTTTTGAGTTTAAAAGTAAAAACCATAAGATGGTATCTAAACTAAGAATTCTAGCCACCAAAGTCTGAAATACATTAATTAGGTGAGCACCTGTGTTTGATAATAAAAATCAAGAAAAGCAGAGATACAAGGAAATATTATAACTTTATTACAAGAAATTCTGCCACAGGATCCCTTCTTGGGTCTAGAACATCACAATGATTCTCCAGTGAAATTTATTTCAATTATAGAAGGCTAGCATTCACATTCTAATTCAGAAACCACTTTTCCCTGATAAAGTTAAAAAGAGATTGAAGGGAAATTATGATCTACTGTTAAATGAACAGACGTGTTTAAGTGGCATTGCATCCTTGACTAGACTGAGTGAAATTCACTCTGCCTTTGTACAAAAAATATGACAAAGAGCAAATGGATGACCTATCTTAAAGGTGTTTTTTATGATGAATAAATACCATTGTAGTTAACATCGCTGCAAATGGAAAGTAACAACAACAAAACCAGCTGGGCACTACAGCATGAGGTGATATAAAAATAGATGCTCCATGGAGAGAACACAGCTGTGGAGAGGCAGGTAGAAGTTAGTTCCTGGTGCTGCAGCATTGGCACAGTTAACCAGACTCCAGATGGAGAAGGGAAGCTTTGGGGAGCCAAAGTACGTGAGAAGCCCAAGCTGTCCATCTGGCAGTACGTGCCTCATGGTTCCTGAAAACTGCAGGTTGGGTGAGAACCTGAGCAATGACAATAAATATCAAAGGACAAACACTCTACACACTCCCTTGGACCTGCCTCCCACACTTAATCATCTGATCCTCCATTACCCAAACCCATGGTTTTCTGTCAAAATGTTGAAGTTACACATCCTTTCACCGTGACGCTCATAATCATGATGTCAAACCCAATACCTATATTACTATGCCTTGACAAGACAACTGCTTCTCACGTCTTATTCTGACCTTCATTATCACTCCACATTAGACATGTTAGGTCTGTTTCAAAGATCTGAAAGAAAAAGTCTGAATCTACTAGCATTATAATTAAGTAAACATAAATAAGTGACATTGCAAATTAAGCAAATATGACAGCAATGAACTCTATATAATATCTCAGGTTTCCTTTTCCTTTTTAAGCTCATTCTTGCTCTTTAGTGGGGGACACATTGTCCACTATAATTTGGAAGACAAAAACAAAGACATTTTTTCTTTAAATTACTGAATCTATCAACCATTTGAAAATTTTGATTTTTTTTCTCCCACTGATATGAATTATGGGGAATGAACATAGGTATTTTGGCAGAGAGTCAATTCTACTGTGTCTTCCATTGACTATTAATATATTATAATCATGAAAACGGTAACCATGTATGTCCTTAGAAGGCACTCAACATCCTGAGGCAATAATCCTTTATTTCTTTATTTACTTGTATTTCAAACCTGTCAATCCATCCATTCTCAACAACTTTTGTAAGACATCTGCAAGATGCAAGAGCAATTATTAAGTGAGGGGACCCAGGTCACAAAATGATGAACAATATCGGAAATTCAGACTTCTAATTCCTTGCCCATGGTCTCCCTACTTCACTTCCTCATTATGCAAATCACTATTAAAATATTCAAGATCATTCACAATTTAGAAATTGCTCCCAAACAAGTTTTCTTCAAAATCAGAATATAGTATCATTTAAATGTTCCAATAGGCCAGCAATATTGACATAGTAACTATGAAGTATTATAGAAATTTAATATAACCTTGACTATTTCTCATATTTAAGAGAGAATCATTTCACATCTTCCTTGACATGGCCAAAATTGCAGAGTACATTAGAGTAATTCGATGAGTGGGAAACTATTTTTGATCATATGAGAGGTATTTTACTATAGGTACTATTTGTAACTGCAAAAATATAACTTTTTATTTCTTTTTTTTAAGATTTTATTTATTTATTTGAGAGAGCAGGAGCAGGGGGGAGGGGCAGAGGGAGAGAGAGAAGCAGACTCCTCACTGAGCAGGGAGCCTGAGGTGGGACTCAATCCCAGAACCCTGGGATCATGACCTGAGCCAAAGGCAGATGCTTAACCAACTGAGCCACCCAGGCACCCCAGATAAACCTTTTTGTTTCTACCTGTTCAGAGCTACCTGGCCATAAATACATCAGAGAGGTGTTTAGATTTATAACAAGTGTGAAAATAAGCACAATGCTATACGAAGTACAGTACAAAGTGGATTAGCAGTGTTCTAACACTGCGCTCTTTAATATCAACAACACTGCCCTAAAAAGAATGAAAATGCACGAACAATTTAAATTAGATTGACTTAGTAGAAATGGACCAGTGACTATAATAGAGTTAAAACTTTTCTAGAGTATAACAAGGTGCTTGTATTGGTCACTAAAGAAATTTCACTCCACTGTAGGACACAGTGGCTGAGTAGAGAGCTTATGGAAGCACCTAGTGCTAAAAGAGGAACTATCTTTGCCACCAGCATGACCAAATCATACACAGGTCATACACAGTTTACTCATACCCAATTACTCATACACAATGTAGCCAAAATTCTTCTCAGCATTCCCACTGCATCCCTAGGGAAATGCACATCATCAGTCCTTCCTTTTTTACAAGACATGTCCTCTTGAGACTCCTTCTGTCCTTCAAAGATCACCTAGACCTTCTTAAACATAGGTACTAAAGCCTGGTATTAACTGTTCATTGGTCAATGTGACCACGACAGACCTCCTGTTAGCGGCCCAATTTCTGCCAGCAAGCTGAGTCTGGGATTCCCCTTGGTGCATCAAACCTATGTTTGGGCACAGTCCCATAGCCAGTCTAGTCCTGATTTGCCCATTATTTGCTGGCTCCATCTTGCCCTAAATTCCAGCCCTCCTGCATCTGAAGTTGTCTCTATTGGAAGGATTTTAACCAGAATTTGATTTCTTTAATAGATACAGGCTATTCAGGTTACCATTTCTTCCTGGATGAATTTTGGTACTCTGTGTCTTTCAAGGAATCAATAAGCTGTCAAATTTATGTGCATGGGGGATTTTTTGTAGTTTTCCATTTTAATAATTCTGGGATTAGTAATTACATCCCCACTTTCATTCCTGATGTTCATAATTTGTGTGTTGTCTTTTTCAGTTGGTCAATCTAGCTAGAAGTTTATTAATTTTATCGAATTTTTTTCAAAGAATCAGCTTTTGGTTTTACTGATTTTTCTCTAATGCTTGTCTCTTTTCAATTTAAGAGATTTCTGCCCTGATGATTTCTTTCCTTTTGCATGCTTTATCTTTTGCTTTATATTCCTTTTCTAGACTCTGAAGGTGGAAGTTCAAATTAATGACTCAAAAACCTTTTTATTTTCTAACATAAGCATTTGACACTATAAACTCCCCCCCAAAAAAACTGTTTTAGCAGCATCATAAATATTTTGATAAGTTGTAGATTTACATTCTTCCAGTTCAAAATATTTCCTAATTTTCTTTGATATTTCTTCTTTTATCCATGGATTATTTATTGACATTTATTATTATTTCATATTTCCAAATATTTGGAGATTTTCCATTTATTCTTCTGTTATCAATTTCTACATGAATTCCATTATAGTCAAAAAACATAGCTTGAATAATTTTTTTTTACTTGATAAGGTTTATTTTATGACCCACAATGTGATCTGTCTTGGTGAATGCTTCATGTACATTTGAAAGGAATGTGTATTCTGCTGTTGGTGAGTAGAATATTCTGTAAATGTCGATCAGGTCAAGTTGCTTATGTTGCTCAAGTTTTCTGTATATATTGGCTTATTTCCTATTTGTTATATCAGTTAGTGAGAAGGAAATGTTGAAGTGTCCAAACATAATTGTCCCTTTCTTTATTTCTTCTAGTCTTTTGGTTTATAACTCATTTATTTTGAAGCTTTGTTACAAAAGACCTGCATAAATTGTTATGTCTTGGCGAGTTGACCCTTTCATCATTATATAATATTCCTTTTTGTCCTGGTAATTTTCCTTGTTCTGAAGTCTTCTTTGTCTGACATTAATATAGTTGATTCAGCTTTTATTTTTATTCAGATTTGTGTAGTATAGTTTTCCATCCTTTCATTTTTAACCTACTAATATTATATTTCCAGTGAGTTTCCTAGTAGAAAACATATAGCTGGCCCTTACTTCTATAGCTAATCTGATAATCTTAGTCTTTTAATGCTGTCGACGATTTACATTTAATGTAATTATTGATTTACTTGGGTTTATAGCTGCCATTTTAGTATTGTTTTTCTACATGTTCCTTATTTTTGTTGTATTGGGTTTCTATCACTGCTGTAGCAAATAAGCAAAAATAGAGTGGGCTAAAGTAACACTCATTTATTACATCAGAGTTTCCACAGGCCACAAGTCATAGGCATAATGTGGCTCAAATATTTCCTCTGCTTAGAGCTTCACCAGGCTGAAACTGAGTTGTCCGTAGGGCTACGCTCCTTCATGAACCCTGTGGAGAAGAATCAGCTTCCAATCTCTTTCATTTTGTTAAAAGAATTCAGTTCCTTACAGCTATAGAGATGAGGTCCCATTTCTCTGCTGGCTGTTAGCCGGAAACCTCTCTCAGCTCCTTAATGTTACCTGCATTCCTCATCCCCTTGCTCTCCAATAACAGCAAGTTCAGTCCTTTTACCACTTCAAATCTCTCTGACTTCTTTTGATGAATCTCTTACCTTGCCTCTTCTGCTTTTAGGGACTCATGTGATTACACTGAGCCAATCTAGATAAACCAGGATAATTTCCCTCTCTTTAGATCAGCTGGTTACATCTTAATTATCTGCAATGTCCCTCCAGAGCAGTACCGGGAGTAATTGATTGAAAACCAGAAGAGGAGAATCTTGGGGGAACATTGTTAGAATTACATTTACCACAGTCTGCCCTCAGACCCCCAAACGTTCAGGTCCTTCCCAAATGCAAAACACATTCACATCCCTCCCAATGCTCCCAAGAGCTTCATCCCATTACAGCATTAACTCAAAGCATAAGAATCTTATCAAATCTCATCTGTTCAAAAGTCCAAAATCTCTCATCTAAATCAAGTGTGGGTGAGCAATCTATTAAATAGAACTCCTGGGAACAATTTTTCTCTATCTGTGGACCCATGGAATTAAAGGCACATGTTATCTGCCCCAGTATACATGTGTGAGACAGGCATAGGTTGTCAGTTACAAACATGCTGCTTCCACCACAGAAAAAAAAAAGGAAGGTAAAGCACAGTCACAGGTCCAAAGTAGTTTCAATATCCAGGCAGGAAAAATACATTAGGTTTCAAGGTTTGGGAAGAACCCTCTTTGGCACTTGGTTCTGCCCTCTAGGGTCTTAGTTCCACTCCTTAGGCTCCTGATTCTGCTGTCTGGGGCATCCTTGTGTTTTCTATGAAATGTAGCACCTGTTGCAGCTGAGTAGTTTTATCAGTAGTTTTACCTGCCAGCAGAATCCTGGAGATCAAACAGCCTTATTTCATCTCACACTCTCTTGTCCCTTTCTGTCCCAGTGTTTCTACCAGTATAAAACTCTCAAGAACCTCGTGGGCTCTGTGTGAATTCCACAGGGTTTCACACCCTTAGACAAGACATCCCTCTAAAATGTTTCCTGGATAATCTTTTCTCTAATTTTAGCTTCTGTTGAGATGGCGTAGGGACAACATTCTTCAGATTCCTAGAAGCCCCCTCGTTTGAATGAGAGGATCTGTAAACCCTACCCTTAATCTCTTTAAAGAGCCTTTTAGGGGGGGAAATCGGAGAGGGAAACAAACCATGAGAGACTATGGACTCTGAGAAACAAACTGAGGGTTCTAGAGGGGAGGGGGGTGGGGAGATGGGTTAGCCTGGTGATGGGTATTAAAGAGGGCATGTATTGAATGGAGCACTGGGTGTTATATGCAAACAATGAATCATGGAACACTACATCAAAAATAAATAAATAAATAAATAAATAAATAAATAATAAATAAATAAATAAGCAAGAGAAAAAAAAGAATCTGTGGTGCTTTACAGGAGAAAAGAGTAAAAATAATATTTGACTTCTTTTCTTTGAATCTTAGTATATTACAATCATAAATGACAATTAAAAATGCTATTTCATTTTCAAAAAAAAAGAGCCTTTTATGTACCTGGATACTTTATCTTTTGATCTTTTTGAGATTTCTGAAAAAGCTGTAGAATCACACTCTTAGCCTTTTCTCCAGAGCACACTTTACTGACAAAAAATCTCTTAATTTCACAGTCTTCTGCCATCTGGGTAGCCTGAGAACTTCCAAAATCATTAAGTCCTTCTTACTTTTTGTTTAATAGCTTTTCCCCCAATTTATCTTTCTCTTCTCATGTTTTATTATAAGCAACAAGAGGAAGCCAGGTGTTATGGAGTGAATGTTTGTGCACTCCCCCAAAATTCATATGTTGAAACCCTAACTCTCAGTGTGGCTATATTCGGTGTAAAGTTAAATGAAGTCCTATGGGTAGGGTCCTGATTCAATAGGATTAGTGTCCTCGTAAGAAGAGACAGGAGGGATCTCACCCATGTGCAAGAGCACCAAGACGTCATGTGAACCCACAGCAAAATGGCAGCTGCCTACATGCCAAGAGAAGAGCCCTCAAAATAAAACTTACCTTGCTGACACCTTGATCTTAGACTTCCCAGCTTCCAGAACTGTGAGGAATAAATTTCTGTTGCTTAAGCTGTCCCATCTGTGATATTTTGTTACAGCAGCCTGAGCAGACTAATACACCAGGTAATACCCTTAACATTTTCTTTGGAACTATCAAGTAAATACCAAGGTCATCACTTACAAGTTCAGCTTGCAGGACCATTTTGCCAAGTGTTCTGCCACTATATATAACTGATCCCCGTCCCTCCCATTTCTAATAACCTGTTCATCATTCCCTTCTAATTCCTCACCAGAAGCATCCTTAATGTCCATATTCTATACCAGTATGTTCAAGGCAATCTAAACTTTTTTTTCTATCATTTTCCTCAAAATTTTTATAGACTCTGCCTACATTCTAATTCCAAAGCCACTATTGCTGCCATGTCAAATTATGACAAATTTTGTGATGTAACAGAACACTGTTTCACAGTTGCTGTAGGTCAGAAGTCCAGGCACAGTGCAGCTCAGCTGGTTCCTCTGCTTAGTGTCTCACTAGGCTGAAACTGAGGTGTCAGCAGCGCTGCATTCCTTTCTGGAGGTTCTAGGGAAGAATCAGCTTCCACGTTCCTTCAAGTTGTTGGCAGAATTCATTTCCTTGAGGCTGTAGGGCAAAGTCCCTGAAGTATGCTTTTCCTTGGGAGTCCCTTTCAGCTTCTTAAGGTCACATGCGTTCCTTTTCACCTTGTACCTCCAGCAAGAGCAGGTTGAATTATTCTCACACATTCTCACACTTCTAATCTCTGACTTCTACTACATCTTTCTGATTCTTCAGCCTTCTGCTTTCAAGAGCTGATGTGGTTGCCTGAACAGTAGGTAGCCTCCTTATTTTAAGGTCAACTGTTTAGTGACCTGAATTCCACCTGCAAAGTCCCCTCTGGATTAGTGTTTAATTGAAACACATGTGGGCAGGAATCTTGGGGGGGGGGACAGTTCTTTAGAATCTGCCCACCACATTTGTGTTCCTCTGATTTTCCTTCCCTGCCCTCTTTTTCAATATTTAAATATTTTTAGAATTCCATTTTAATTTCCTCTTGGCTTTTTGACTATAATTTTATATGGTCTTTAAATAGACTTCATATAATCTTTTTAGTGGTTGTTCTAATGCTTACAAAGTACGATTCACACTTTATACCACTTTGTACTACTTGAGCATCAACTTAGAATTAACAATTTTACCACTTCAAACAAAACTAGATAAATAACCTTTACAACTCTACAGGTCTTTACCATCCTCTTTATGATGAAATCATGTGTGTTACATTGAAAGCCCCATTAGATAATTCTCCTCTGCTCTGTGTTGAATCACCAACAGTTCTCTCTACTAACTAGATAACTCCCAACAACATACAAACTTGCTCCAATACCTATCATTCTATTTAGTCCTCCCCTGACCTCATGTCTCCAGCACTATTACATCATCCATGCTACCACTTAAAGCAATTTTTCAAAGTGGTGTGTACATGCTGCCTTTAGCCCCTTCTCTCCTCTATAACCAACTCCTGCCCAACATTAATGTCAACATGAGTAATATTTCAGGTGGTTTATCCCAATCTCTCAGTAGCATCAGGTGAGGCAGACCACTCATTCTTTTCTCCAACTCCACAGTCCTAGTTTTCTCCTGCATTATTTGCTATTCTTCCTGAGTCTATATGCTGAATCTTCATAATTCTGCTTCTTAAATGTTGGGATTTCTCATGATTCTTCCCTGGACTTGCTTCCTTCTCAGTAATGCCTCCCAATGAATTATATCCAGTTCTGTGTATTTGAATAACAGTTACATATCGAAGATTGCCAAATTCATTTCCTTAGTTAAAACTTCTTATCTGAGTTTGAAACTCATATATCCACTAGTTGGCATCTTTACTTGGATCTCAGATATCTTCACCACAGCATGTCTAAAATCTTTTAATCCCCCATCCCAAACTTTTAATACCAATGCCAGAATTACACATCTATAAAAGTGGCACCAACACAATCTTCTCTGAATTTCTACCTTCTTTTTTCCCACTCTACTGCTACCACCAGCATCCCAATGCCCATCTTCTCCCCTAGATGTTACACAAGACTCTGAATGGGCTTTGCCAGTTTACTTTCCCACATCCAATCCTGTCTCCAAGAGCAATAAATCTGAACTCCTTTAAATACAGACCTTTTCATCGCTGTTTAAAATCTTACAAGGATTTCTTCTTATACTATGGAATAAATCCAATGTTGTTAAAATGGTCTTCCAGTCCCTGATAAACTCTATAAGCTCATCCCATGTCATTTTCTTTCCTCTCATTATGCTCCAGCCACACTGGAGCACACAGGAACATATCAAGCTCCTCCTGCCTCAGGAACTTGGCATAAGTTGTTCCCTATGTGTGAAGAAATATATTCTTAATCATTCATTGTTAATCTTTCTTATATTGTTGAGTGTTAGATGCAGAGCTAATCACTATTAGTCACAGTGTTAGATGCAGAGGCTCTTGTTAAATATAGAGAAATTATAGGTCTTCAAAGCCTACTATTTATGGCAGCAAAGACTATGAGAAAAAAACATAAGACATAACTTAGGTATAATCAAGTAAATTAATAATATTATAACAGACAACATGGGGGGAAGGAGTAATTCTGGGTTGATGGAGAAGTCCTCTCTGAGAAAGTAGTATTTAATTTGAGGCCTGAATGATGAAAATGAATCAACTAAGTAAATGAGCCATGAGCATTCAAAGCAAAAAGAAAAGTACGTGCAAGACCCTGAGTCCAGAAAGAGGGTTCTGTGTTAGAAGGACTGAAATATGACCATGGAGACATAAGCGCTGAGAGTCAGTAGATCAGGGCTGGAATAAAGTTGGAGAGCAGACAAAGGCCGAGTCAGGCAGGGTCTTAAGAGAGCAGATGTGGAATTTGGATGTTATAAGTACATTGGACAGCTTGTGTAGTTATTTAAGCAATAGAGTGACAAAACTTGATGTACAAAGGTTAGTTTAATGTAGTGCACTTTAAAACATCTCCCCCTAAAATATAGCCTCAAATCAACGGTTGAGATCACCAATAGTAAGAGCATCACCAAACACTGAATGTCCTCCAAAGGGGCATTTTATCCTTTTATTATGAAGTTATATCAAGAGACTGCTTATTCTCAAATAGCTGAGTCCATAAAAACTGAAACAAGAATTTGAAACTACTAAAAATATATATACACAAGCATAAAGAGGTCAACCCCCAAAAGGAAGGTGGAATAGCTAAACCCAATAATATTATGATGGGCAGAAGCCAATATATATTGTGTATATGCAGCAGCAATAAAAAAAATTAACCATAAATATTCAATTCCAATTAAACACACAGCAAAAAGTCAAGAAATGAAAAATAACTACAATCTACTTTAGCAGCTTTATTTATATAGTGCATGCATTTTCTTTTTCATGATTTTGCCTTACTATGGCTTTAAATGATGAGGTCAGTAATGAGTATTTTGCTTCACATTTTCCAAAGAGTACATGTGGCTTAGGAGGACTATAGGAAACAATTTCCAAAGAACCACAGCTAGAACTCAGATTCATGGTTTACTTAATACTTCCTGGCATGAGTATTTTAAAGGCTTAATTTTAAGGAGATAAGCAGTTTTCTTTTAAAGAAAGCTTACTCTATTACATAAATTTAATCTATTCTTAAGAGAAATCATATTAAGAATATCCAAAAGAAACAAAAAATGTAAAATACTACCAAGAGAGAAGAGCTTATGATCTTTTAAAATTTGGAACTCCAAAGCTCTCTAAGAAGATTTCTAAAAGCATAAATAAAACTGACATTATAGAGTATACAACTAATAAAGTAAGGTTTTTTTTTTATTCAAGGAGATTTCTAAAAAAATTAACATTTTGCTTCCTTGTATGAAAGCTTAAAATTTATGGTTTTGAAATAAAGTTTTTAAATTGTTAAATAATTAGATTGAAAAGAAGAAAAATCCATTTCAGCAATTATTCGATTTGCATGAGCTAGCAATCCTTTCTCATATGCTGAGTATAGTAAATGAATAATGGAATTAATCTTGCAGTGCAGTTAATTTTGACTTAAAGTACCCAGATAAATATTGCAAGTTTAAAGAGAAATAAAGGGAATTTGATTTTCCCATTCACCCTTGATAAATATAGAGATTTTTTTCTGCTCATTCCAACCATTAAATGAAATACTTTATCAGAGAAAATGTCTTTCTGACATGAAAATAAATGGTGCTCAAAAAGATCCATGACCAGTAAAATACTACATAGTTTGGTGTTCTGAGAAAGCCTATGTATGTGAATAATCTAGGACACTAATAATAATCATAAAACTGGCTCTTCCTGTGTTACCTTCCCATGGCATGTACATTTGACACATTTGACACTCTATTATCTCAATTCTCATAATTATTCTATGAGATGAAAATAGTATTGAACCCGTTTGTACAACTGAAGAAGCAAAAGCTAAAAGAAGTAACTTATTCAAATTATACAACTTGTAATTTAAAAATTACATATATTGTTCTTTCAATCACTACTCTATTCTGAAAGGTACTCAGCTAGATCCCGGTAATAGAAACACAGGAGGTAAATTCTGCCTCAGCCTGTCATGGAGATAGACAAAAACAGCAGTAAGTATAACACAAAGTGAAAAGATAAAACACAACAAATGCCATAGAAGCCCAGCATCATTTTTTTTTTTTTTAACCAGCCACAGGTGGACAGAGAAGGAGGCCTTTCTGCCGGGAGTAATGTCAGGGTTTGAGCTGACTCTTGGGAGGAGGATGAAGAGTTAGCCAGGAAAAGAAACGGGGAGGGCGGTGGGAAGAACCTCACAGGAAAATGCATTACAAAGTCACACAGATAGGAAATAGATTATCTTCCAACAACTGCAAATGCCAATGTTGTTGAGAGCATGAGGCTTGTAGAGAGAAATGGCCAAAAATGAAACTGGAAGAGATGTCAATAGATATGCCGAATGAAGAAATGAGGATTTGTGGTCACTTGGGGAAAGCTACTTAGTCTTGCTCTGCTCCCATTTCCTAATCCGCAAAATGGGTTAATAATACCCACAGATTTTGTGAGGAGTAAATGAACTAATAACCAAAACGTAAAAGAATGGAACACAGTATGTATTCAAAAAGTTGCCATTCTTGGCCAACAGAAGGAAAGTAGCTGGGCCCATAAAGCTAGTAAGTGTCCTAGCCAGGATCTAAACTCAGATTGGAGGAAAGCGAAAGCCATTATTCTAACACTACCTGTAGTCTAGTGGCTTAAAAAATGCATATGCTACAATACAGTTCAATAACAAATACTGTTTTTCCTCATTTTTAAGAGCTTTCAAATTTTAAAAAAATCCAAAAATTTTTAAAAAGTCAAGGTGACAGGAAAGGAGAACAAAGTGACAGGAAAAAGAACCTGAATACAATAATTATGTTTTATGATCTAGTAAAATAAAATCGAAAAAAAATGGAAGGAAGGAAGGAAGGAAGGAAGGAAGGCAAGCTAATGAACAATAGCTATTGGCTATAGCATTTACTCTATATACATGGGAGCACTTTGGACAATTATTCTTATTTTTAACTAAATTTTAAGTTGTTTTTTTTTTTCCAAATGGATGTACTTTAAACTTAAGTACATTTTTGGGTTGGCATTGGGCTATAAAACTCCCAATGATTTGTTAAGGTATAATTCTAAGTTAGATCAATTATTAAATTTCAACAATGTTTAATTATTAACATATGTCTTAGCCTCATTATTCATTAGATATCCTGTTCTCTGTTTCCCTTCCCACAATATCTAAGCTATGTTATAATGGTTTGCACTTTTGTTTCATTCGTTCCTGGTATATATTCTCTTTATGCTCAAATAATTTCTTGTTTTCACTTTACCTCTACTTTTCTCCTGAAATTTAATTCTTGCTTCAACACTGGAACAAATTCACTTTATTCTGTTGGACCTCAGAGGAATTACCCTTTCTCAAGGCCTTTCTTTTATACCTGGTAAATAAAGATAGAATCTTTCTCTGCATCACTATAATAACAAAGTGCTATTTAATAAATGCTTTATGTTCAGAAATAAGAACAGTAGAACAAAAGTCACCAAAACGAAAAAAAAATCATGTCTTTCAAATTTAAGTATCCAGAAGACATCCATTTTAAGTTTTTATATAATCTTGAGCCAATTATAAAGCTCTGAAGATACAGAAAATGTGTCTTATTCTCAGATCTAAATGATGTAAAGTGATCATGAAATCTCTGATATAACAAAATCATATTAAATTCTGAAGTATTCTGTATATGGAATAATAAAATAAGCAATTCTAAGAGACAGGATTGAGCAAATGTGTAACATTTCCATCCTGGATATAGAACACCAGGAAGAAATAACCTTATAAATGGTGAATGCTTACAAAATGCAAGTAAGTCTGTCCCCATCCAACACTCTACTACAAGACCCCTCTCCCATCCAGATAACAAAGGTTGGCCATGTATATTCGGCTCTTTCATAAAACTGATGATATAAGATACTTAAAAGGTCACATATCCACATCACATCTTTCTTAACAGTAATACAGACAGGAATACCTAGGAGGGCAAAAATCTCAAGTTATTTTCCTTGAAACAATTTCTACTTTATACATGTTACATATAAATGAGAAATCTTCTTTTCTTGAACAAATTAAGAAATAAATTTTTACTACCCATACAACCAATTTATCCATCATAAAATTACCAATCTCTTTAGTTATTTTTATGCCTAGCGTGTGTGTGTGTGTGCGCGCACACGCCCATGTAGAAAGAGAGAGTGCTATTTATACAGTTCTTAGGAATTTCAACTTCCTGACATCAGTTTGATGGAATTTACAGCCAGCAGATTTCTTTAGTTATACAAATATGTGATGTATACCTCTTAGTAGAATAATAAGAATAATAAAGGGAAAAATAACTCAAATTGTATTCAAGCAGCAACAATGGAAAGAAAACATGGAATGCAATCATATGATTTTAGAAAAAGAACTAAATGGGTATCTTTACTTTCCAATTAAATATGCATAGGTAATTCTAAAATATCAAGCCTGATTGTATAGGAAAATTGTAGTGTTCTGGTATAAAAAAAAAGGGAGAAGAGAAGCTGATTTGGTAAGGAAGATATCTTTGGATTTTGTTATTTGACTTTTATTAAAATGGGTAGAACACATAAATAAAAAATGCCCAGTAAGAAGATGGATATACAGAACTAGAGATATGATAGTCCAAGTGATCACTGAGGGAAAGGAAGAAGAGTGATAATTATAAAACTCAGAATTATATCCATGTTTAAGAGGTAATACAGATCAAAGTGGCACCATAAGAGTAGACAAAAGAAGGTAGACATGCAAGAATAAGAATAAGGAAAACCATGAAAGTCAAAGGAAAGGAAATTCTAGCAATAATAGGCCATTTTGTCAAATGCCGGAAAAGAGTGCAGTTTATGTACAAGAAGTCCATAGGGATATTTAAAGTTATAGCTGCAGACTTCTCATTTCAGGATGGATGTAGGAAGACATTTCCATACACTTCTACTCCCAAAACTCTGCCTAAGAAAGAAATAGAACGAGAAAGAAAAGTTTAGACACCATCTAGACTGACACTTAGAACTATCTGTAACCCAAATAGTAAGTAGATAAAGGGAGAGTAAGTGACTTAGCAGAATAGAAGAGAGAAATTTATAGAAATAATGAAAAGGAAATAATCCAATTTGATTCGTAGAACCCTAGACAGATTCAAGTGTGGAAAGCTCCAAGTATAGTAGAAAGCTGAGGTGAGGCTGGGGCTGAAAACATGTGAGTCATCTTAAGATCTGTTTAAAAAATAGTTGGGTCCCCAGACCCTACCCCATTCAAATCTGTCAAGCTACTCAGAAGAAAAAAGTTTTATAGATTCTGAAGAAACTGAACCAATCAGACACCAGATTTGGGGACACTAAGTACAGAATAAAGCCATGATGAGAAGTGACATTCAAAACACAATGGCTAAGTGATATTCTGCATAGCCGTGAGTGAGATCCACAGCTCCCTCTTCCTGCCTCAAATTTATAAGATTAACAGCTTATATTACCAGAAAGGACACTGGTGCTCTTTCTTTGAAGGTAGAATACCAACACCAAAAAACACATTCACAGATAATTTCGGAGTTACCAGTGAATGACCCAACTAGTCACTCTATAGTGAAGCCCCAAATCCTGCATGACCCACCCAAACACAGAACTTCCAGTTTGCTTTTTAGTACTTCACACTGCATATGATTGGACAGTTTGGAACTATCAGACATCTAAGAAACATATTCAACTGGGGGGGTGGGGGGAAAGAGCAAAATAAGGGAAAAAAGGGAACTCAGAGGAAATACATTAAAAAAACTTCCAGGAAACCATAATTAATATCCATAGACAGATAAAATGACATTGTAGCCATGAAACAAGATGTTAGGAAAATTTTTAAATACAGCTTAAATTAAAATATTTATTAGAAAGGTAGGTAAAAAAAAATCTGCAAGTTGTGAAAACCTATAAGATAGTAGAACAAAAGAACAGGTTTTAAGGGGAAACTCTAGGATCAGAAAAGAGTAGTGGTTGCCAAGAGGGGAGGGCGGGAAAAGGGACTGATTACAAAGGAGCACAGGGGAATTGGGGAGATGCTGTGGTGACAGTTTAATGACCACATACATTCGTCAACATATCAAATTGTAAACTTAAAAAGGGCAACTTCTAGTACATGTAAATTAGGTTTAAAAAAACAAAAGACACAGAGATGGAGTGTCTGTCCTTTTGGACTGCTATAACAGAATACCATAGACTGGGTGGTTTATAAACAACAGACACTTATTTCTCACAGTTCTAGAGGCTGAAAAGTCTAAAATCAAGGTGGAGACAGATTCAATGTCTGATGAGAGCCCATTTCCTAGTTTATAGCAGGCCAACTTCTTGCCACTGTGTCTTCACATGGAGGTAGGAGCAAGAGAGCTCTCTGTGGTCTACTTTTTAAGGACACAAATCCTGGGGCGCCTGGGTGGCTCAGTTGGTTAGGCGACTGCCTTCGGCTCGGGTCATGATCCTGGAGTCCCGGGATCGAGTCCCACATTGGGCTCCCTGCTCAGCGGGGAGTCTGCTTCTCCCTCTGACCCTCTTCCCTCTTGTGCTCTCTCTCTCTCTCATTCTCTCTCTCTCAAATAAATAAATAAAATATTTTTTTAAAAAAAGGACACAAATCCTATTCATGAGGGCTCCACCCTCATAACCAAAATACCTCCCAGAGGCCCCACCTCTAAGCATAATCACATTGGGAATTAAGATTTCATACGTGAATTGGAGTGGGGGGCACAGCCTATAGAAATGAAAAATGGGAAAACAAAGGGAAAACATTAGAAAATTAATCCAGGAGGCGAAGCATTCAGCTAATTAATAAGAATTGCAAAATGAGAGAATTAAGAAAAGAAGGAGAGAAAATTAAGGAAACAATAAAAGAGGGTGCCTGGGTGGCTCAGTCGGTTAAGCGTCTGCCTCAGGCTCAGGTCATGATCCAGGGTCTTGGGATCGAGTCCTGCATCAGGCTCCCTGCTCAGTTGAGAGTCTGCTTCTACCTCTCTCTCTGCCTGCCTCTCCGCCTGCTTGTGCTCTCTCTCTGTCAAATAAATAAAATCTTAAAAAAAAAAGAAAAGAAACAATAAAAGAAATCCTCTCCAAACTGAAGAACAAGACTCTTTACATAAAAAATGTTTCACCTAGCACCTTGTCCAATAAATGAAGACTGAGGCAAATGCTTGAGACATTTTAGAACACTGGGTATGGGAAGAGTCAAAAAAAGGAGAAGTATACAATGTAACAGGAATCAGAATGGCTTCTGAATTTTTACATAAAATTAGATGCTAAAAAATAGTGAGGCTATACTTTCAAAATAGTTAAAGGAAATTATAGCCACTCTATTATTTTATATCCAGTCCCTGAAGGAAACAAAACAAATAATAAAAATTACAATTTAAAAAAAATCCTAAAATATATTTAAAATTATACATTAAGAGAGCACATAGGGTACCTGAAAGTATCCACCCATAACTAACACCACCAATACATAATCCAGTAAAATTCTGGGCTTGAAAGAAAAAAGAAATCCTGTGGGCATCTAGACAAAAGGAGTATATAACATATTAAGGGGAGAAAACAATTTTCTTTGAGAGAGGTGCTTTATTTCAGAAATAAATAATTAAGATTCTCAAAAAAATTAAAATGTGAGGCAAAGATTTTTACCCAATAAAATTTTCAATATAAAAGACCCAAACTGTTATCAACATGAAAGAACTCAGAGAATGTGGCTACTGTTTCCCCTTCTTGCAGAATCTACTAAAGAACAAATTTCAGACAAACAAAATGACTGGTGAGACATCAACAGGAGAACTTGTGTAGAGCATTAAATAAATAGTTACAGAACAAAGAGAAATGAAGATTAGAAGGAAGAACTTATTGTATGTTGCAGCTATCAACTGACAAAAAAAAAAATGAAGGTTAATAGATGTACCATATTTGTTTTATTTTCAGTAATCAAAATTGATAATAATAGCCCTGGTATTATTAATCTGAGAATATTGTGTGTAATATGTGGGATAGAATAATTATGGAATATTCTAGCATCTTCTGTGTCCTTGAGAACTAAAGTGAAATAAAAAGATGAAGTAAAAGCCCAGGGATCCAATATTTGAATTGGCAGTATCTGAATGAACTCCTAAGGCAATTTATCTTCAAAAATATATACTATTTCCTAGTTTTTCCAGTGAATAGGCCAAGAAACAATGATAGAAAATAGATGAAGGAATCTTGGAACAGGAGAAGAGAGTAAGAATAACAGACGGAGCAGAAAATTAGGTGTATACAGTAGACTATAATCCTCATGAGTCTTATAAATCATATTTGATGATTAAAACAAAAATCACAGCACCATCTAATACTCAAGAAAATGATATTTATTTTTTCCCAGTTTTACCTAGGTACAACTGACATATAACTTTGTCTTTCTTTAAGGTATACAACGTATTGATTTGATACATTTATATACTGTAAAATGATTACTACTGTAGCCTGAGCTAACACCTCCCTGGGATCACATAACTACCATATCTTTTTGTGGTGAGAACATTTAAGATCTATTATCTTAGCCACTTACAAGTATATACTACATTATTATTAACTATAATCACTATGCTATACATTAGATGCCCAGGCATACTCATTTCAAAACTGGAAGTCTGTACTATTTGACCAACATCTCCCCATTTCCCCCACCACCTGGGCCCTGGTAACCACCATGCTAGTCTCTGTTTTGAGGAGTTTGGCTTTCTTAGATTCCACATATAAGTGATATCATACAGTATTTAGGACAATGACATTTAAAGATGGAAATGGTAAAGGGACCTAAATGGAAGGGAGGTTTCCATGCTTCATTTAACATAGTGAAATGCTCATACCAGTAGATGGTGATAAGTCACGTATGTATATTGTAAAACCAGAAGCAACCACTAAGAAAACTATGTAAAAAACACAAACACAGTATAAAGAAAGATGGATTCTTAATTTTATTTAATTGCTGTGAAATAAAACATAACAAATATATTCAAATTAGTTCATGATGATTTTTTAAAATAGTAATTGGTCACTTTTAAAGGATGATAGCAAATGGAATTATTGCCTTTAAAATTGTAAAAATAATTGTATAATAAAGAAACATTTATCCTGACTTTCCTATATGAACTATACTTCTGGGTATAAAAATAAAAGAGGAAAAATAAAAGAAGAAAATTATTTTTATGAAATTATTTATATTAATGAAAAAGAATCATTTTGCAACTCTCAAGGAAGTAATTAATAATTATTATAAGCCTTAGGTGTCAACAGCTACTAATATAAAAAGTTAAAACCAGACATGATGTGCCTCCTGATAAAAAGAACACACCACCAGAGGGATCTAACTGGAGTCTGATTATACGTCTGGACCCAATTGCTAAGTGCAGGAAATCTAGAACATGGAAGAACAGGTTGAATGTACTACAAGTCTCCAAATCAGCAAAATGTAGACTATGGTGAACTATTACCAGTTAAAGGGTACAAGTTCTTCCTCAGGGCGATTATAAGAGAAAGAAGGAGATTAAAGGGGAACCTGCAGATTAAGAGACTTCAAAGATAGATCACACTTCTTAATGGGCCAGACTAAACTATAGTGTCTAGGAATGCACTCATAGCTGATAAAGCAATGGAGAAAAGTGGTTATTATAAAAACCAGGATAGTGGAGAATGGGAGAGGCCTCTGACAGGGGTGGGGCACAGAGACAGCTGCTGGGGCCAGGGGCAATGTTCTATTTCTTGACCTGGGTGGTGGATACATCTTGTAATTTACTAAGCTATATATTTATTTTGTCTGGTTTCCCACCTTTGAGTTTTACTTTTATAATATTAAGGCCTAAAAAGACTGAACTTAGAGCAGGTGCATCAAGTTAGTACTGCATTATATTTATACATTGCTAGAGCAAAAGAGATTGATGTCAGACAGGTTAACACCTATTTTTCCAGCATAACTTTCTTAGTGTGTTCCTAGGATGACCAGCAACAAACATTATTTGTCACAAGATCTTTTGTCACAGAGGTTTTTTTTTTAGATTTTATTTATTTATTTATTTATTTATTTATTTATTTATTTGAGAGAGCAAGAGAGAAGGAGAGAGAGTATGAGCGGGGGGGGAGGGGCAGAGGGAGAGGGAGAAGCAGACTCCCCGCTGAGCAGGGAGCTTGATGAGGGACTGGATCCTAGGACCCTGGGATCATGACCCAAGCCGAAGGCAGATGCTTAACTGACTGAGCCACCCAGGCGCCCCAATCACAGAGGTCTTTCTTTTTTTTTTTTTTTAAGATTTTATTTATTTGAGAGAGAGAGAATGAGAGACAGAGAGCACGAGAGGGGGGAGGGTCAGAGGGAGAAGCAGACTCCCCGCCGAGCAGGGAGCCCCATGTGGGACTCGATCCCGGGACTCCGGGATCATGACCGGAGCCGAAGGCAGTTGCTTAACCAATTGAGCCACCCAGGCGCCCCACAGAGGTCTTTCTAACATGATCTACTTACCGAAGCTCAGTAACATGAAAAAGCATGAGTCAGTCAGACATAAATTTTAATCCGAATCTCACTGTTTTTAATTTTGTGACTTAGCCTTTTTGATTTTCAGTTTCCTCATCTGCAAAATGGGAATAATGACTGACACTGTTGTTTTTAACATTGGGAAATTTTTTTTACAAAGTACCAGAAACAGTTTGGGCCCTCGAGAAATATCATCTATTATTTCGATTACAGAAATTCCTTGTAAAATCCTAATTTTCCCTTTAACAAAGTAGCAAAGCCTAAAATACTGACTGTTCCATAACAAAGGAAAAACAGAATTTTGGTTCATTCCATCTCCCACTACTAGCTTCCATGTATTTTGAACCAGTAACAATACAGTTATCATTTTATTAAGGGATCCTGTGGCCATTGTGATAAACATATTAAAATGTATTAGATTCTGGAAAGCACTGGCAGGGGGATGAGGCCACCAGGAGACTGGCTAGAGGTGATCCCAGAGTCTGCTGGAATGAGATCAACCAATGGTACAAAAAAAGCACGTGGAATAGAGCAAGAAAACCTGTTCCTCTGTACCTTGCTTTTTCTTTTCAAGTGAACTTCTTTCTCACTGCCTTCAGCTCCCTGGGTCATTCTCTTAAAGCTGGACATGAGGTCTTTGTGTCTGATTTACAAGCACCACTTCTGTACCTTTTAAAAGACATCTGAATCATTACCTGACACAGAGGCTTCATCCTCTAACGTCTAGTTGCCAGAACTAGTGCAGTGTAAGTCACATATCAGAGGTTACAGAAATGATTTTCTGAAAACACCATGGTATTTTAAAAATTATTTCCTCTATGATAAAGCGTGTCTCCCAGCAAGCATTCTACACTTAAAGAGTGAGCATGAATGCCACCCTGAGAAGGAGGTGGATATGACCTAGGGGAATTTCCACCAAAACAGAAAGGAGAAATAAAAGGAGCTCATAGAAATTTAAAGGATAAAGAGCAGCAGCACAGGAGTCAGTCATCAAGAGTGTTGAAATAGCAAAGGATACAGGGGAGAGGAGCAGTTCAGGCATGCTGAAAGGAAAGCTGAATGCTGCAGGATCTAGAAAATCTAGGAGAAGAGTGCCAGTCCAGTGGACCTACTCCAATCTGGGGCCTCCACACCAGAATAAAAGGCCAGTTAGAACCCCCATGGGGTAAGGAAGGCATTCAGGATATTTCTCCATGCCCTGTGCAGGATACAAAGGTAGTTGATCGTGCTGGATAAGATTTTCAAGGGAGTTACTGCAGTCAAAGTGATCCTGAAATTAAAAGCTGAAGGACAGACTGCCAAAACGGATAGATTGCCCATCTTGGGATTTTCAACAATAGTTGCATCAGCAGGCACATAGGTTCATCATCCCTGATTTCCCCAGTGAACACCAGCCAAGGAAACAGCATTGGGCACAAGCCCAGAATTTTCACCCCCAATCAGACACCCCAGCAGTGAGAACCCTGGGACAACACTCAGATCTGAGACTTCCTCTTCCGTAGGATGGCCATGTGACAAAACAGCCCTCCCTCCCGGCCCCCATGCACCCAGACAACATCTCAGGTAGTCTATGAGGAGAAACTGATCAGACAGAGAAGTGAACTTACTGAACAATTATGCAAAATGAAACTGAAGTAACTCCTTGGTGCTTGAAGTACCCACCACCCTCCATCGACAGCACCACCAAGCATGCAAAGGAAGCTTGAAAAATAAGACACAGAAAAGAAAAATGCTAGGGTTTAGTTTTCAGTTTGGTTTCCAGGTTTTGGTTTGGGAGTTTGGGGGGGGGGGGGTACATGCAGTACCATATGAACCTGTGAAGTCTTATACAAGAATTTGAGAAATTTCATATATTTAAATCTGCTTTAACATTCTAATCAGAAGCGGTAAACGTACCAGATAATGTTAAGTGTCTTAAAGTAGTTGATAAGTACAGTATTGTATCTGACCAACACTTACGCTTTCACAGTTCTTTTCCATACATCAGACAGTTCAATGTCACAGTCTATTCCACAGTGCAGCAAAGTTTATTGTCTCAAAGCAAATTTAAATTTTCAAATCAATTCATACAAAACGGAAGGCTTTTTTCACAGTCAAGGGAACATAAACACATTACTGATTTTAATATATTTAAATGTATCATTAATGTATTAATGATTTTATAAGTATTACATATTTATAATTAATGTATATAAGCATATACATAATGATTTAATAATTATTAAATTATATGTGTTTTAAAATATTTTTCTGACAAGGGGCGCCTCAGTGACTCCATTGGATAAGCATCCACCTCTTGATTTCAGCTCAGGTCATGATCTCGGGGTCCTGAGACCAAGCCTCACGTTAGGCTCTGTGCTGAACCTGTTTAAGATTCTCTCTCTCCCTTTCTCTCTACCCCTCCCCATTCATGCATGCTCTCATTCTATTAAAAAAAAATGTATTTTTTTTTCTGACAAGTAATTCTAAAGTCCTGTAATCTGTTGTTATTAACAGACTGGGTGGCTCAGTCGTTAAGCGTCTGCCTTCGGCTCAGGCCATGATCCCAGGGTCCTGGGATCGAGCCCCTCATTGGGCTTCCTGCTCCGCAGGAAGCCTGCTTCTCCCTCTCCCACTCCCCCTGCTTGTGTTCCTTCTCTTGCTCTCTCTCTCTGTCAAATAAATAAATAAAATCTTTAAAAAAAATAATAACAGATTACAAATGTTTTAGAAAGTACAGGATAAAATCTGAACTGTGACTTCCCATTCTCAGTTCTCAGCCTCCATTTCTAGCCTCATGGCTGAGCTCTATCTTCCAAATTATGCAAGGTTCTTGCAGACCTTGATGAGCATCCCCAAGGTGAAAAGTTTATAAGTAATCTCTATTCATTAACCTGACCTTTTGTCTCAATGTAAACAGTTATACAGATAGAACTTTATAAAGATGATGAGAATCAGGGACAGGGAGTACTTTCTGTTAAGGATGCTCACCTTCTACCCACAAAAAGTATTGCAATTGAGAATGTCCCAGTATAAAGAAATAATCTGGAAGAGACGGTGATACAAGGAACAGGTTAAATAACAATTTCAGACTCACAAGCATAGGGTGGCATGTGGAAGTGCTGAAATAACAGTGCTTTAGATTCAAGAAAAGGAGGTAAGTGTGGGGGCAGGGGTGGATGGGATTCACATGAACGTGGACTAAGAGGGAAATTCCTGATCTCAAATGTCTCCGGTGGTATTCTTTGCCTTTACTTCTCACCTCTTTTCACTGTAACCTTAGTGCTTCCCCAAGACTAGTTTCAGAGTAGGTGGAGGTAAGCGGTGTGTAATACTGGACTGCAAGTATCTCAAGACCTACTCCACAATGTCTAACCCTGGTCTGGCTTTTCCCACAAAGGTAAGTCCCAACTGGCACGTCCACTTACAGTCAAACTCTATCAGTCACTCTTCTCACATTCTTACTGATGAATTGAGGATAGTTTCTGCTTTCCTACTAAAAGCCATACAGGGGACTATATCCTCTGCTTCTCAATGATCCACCACCTGCAAAAAAACTTGTCTTTACCTCCGGCCACTTCCTTTTTGTAAGTGCAGTATCTCAGAATGAACTGCTGAATGGAGAAAAACCCCATGCAGAATACAAGGCTAGCCACTGCAGTCTCCAATATGGGCACTCGAATGCATTAACTTTGAAGGAAGAGAAAAATAAACTCAACAGAAACCTGTGTGAAAAAATGAAGCTTAGAAGAAGCTGAAAGATTAAATTAAGCTCAGAACTGAAAACTACCAAGTTACGATTCAAGATAACTTTCCTAAGTTATTAAAACATCTCTCTGCCATTCTTAATACTTTAGTCATGGACTACAGTGACTTGGCTTTACAATCTCAAGAAACATAACTATTCATTTGTATCAATAAATCCATGAAATAAATTATAAATGGTATTTTATTTGTTGTCTTTTTTTTAATTTTATTATGTTAGGTTAGTCACCATACAATACATCATTAGTTTTTGATGTGGTGATCCACAAATTAGTTGTCTTTCTTACCAGTTAAAGTCTTTAAATGTATTCACAACTAAAAAATGTCATCTATAAAATAAGGATAATAATTATCCTACTTCAAAGAGCTGCTGAAGAAAGAAATTATAAAGAGTACTTAGAACAATGTCTAGCACAGAAGAAACACTTGCTTAATTTGCATTCAGCATAAGATTGCATTCAGCAAACATAAACATTTACTGTTTTTATTATTATTTACTCATTTCCCAAATATAACTGGTGACATGTTATTCAAGATCACCTCACAGCCCTTCTACTACTATATGCATGTGTTTTTTTCTGGAGTGCCTACAGAGCTGAGAAACATATTTCCTTTTACATATTATTTCAACATTTGCATTTTTTAAGAATTTCTCAAGTATTAGAAAGCAAATAAGATGCAAAGAAAGTATTTGGGGTTCCACTTCTTCAAAAGAAAGGATTTCATTTATCTAAGTGAATAATGACACAGAGAGAATTTATCTAAATTGCAGAAATTAGTTTGTGTTTACAAAAAGCATCTCTTTAAAGCAAGGGTCAGCGAACTTTAAGGTAGTAAATATTTTATTTTAGCCTTGGTGGGCCATAAATTCTCTGCTGCAACTATTTAACTCTGCTGTTGTAATACAAAGGCAGCCATAAGCCACGTGTAAATGAATGAGTGTGACTGTTTCAGCAAAACTATCTATTCTAGCTCTAAAGCATGCAATAAATAATTATTCATATGGAAAACAAAGTCTAATAGATGAGAAAAGAATATGCACCTATTGCATGATGAACAGTCTTTAAGAACTCAAAATATTTTAAATTTTCACAGATCACACTTAACGATTGCTCATCCATTAAGTCTTCATTATAGTCCCTCTGTTATTACCACTGGGGGGTCTATACATCTTGAAGGGGGACGTGTTGGCCTTGAACACATTTATTTGTACCTTCTCTCCCTCTTATCAACCCAATAAAAACAACGTGATTTCTGGGAGAATGCACCCGGGCCTTGATTTCTGAACAATCTCACTTAGTTCAATCCAGATTAAAAAGTATTGGCTTAATTTAGTGGCCAAATTAGCAAAGCTATACTAATTCAACTCCAGCCAAGCTGGCTCTTTTCTGGGATATTTATTAGGTTAAGTGATGTTTTGACAAATTCATAATGAATTTTAATCATGATTTACATGAATTTTACATTCTGGTGGGGGAAAAAAAGATGTTGCCAAATATCCAACTACTTAGAATTTAATCATATAAACAGGGAACTAACTGACATCAAGGTTGGAAAAATACTTATTTGTGTTATGATATAATCTTTTACTTCTCAAATACTGTAAGACATTACTTCCTAAGTCCTGAGCAATGAACAGCAGATATTACCAGATTTATTTCCAGAAGGAGTTCAGAAATCAAGAAACAAAGTGTCACAGAGAGTCTACTGCTTGGCTGGAAATAGAAGACAGATTTCCTGAACGCTCAAGTCAATGTGATATCTACTACATAACTTCCTTTTATATCCAGATATTTCCAAAGGAAAGCAGCAGAAGAAGTTAGTCCATTTAAACTCGCTTCGCCTGAGAAAAGCCAGACTTGCTGAGGGAAAACTCACACAAAATTTGTCTACTTCTTTACAGGCGATAGAAAGATGAATTTCCCTCAATACTCTTCATTTCCTTTTATGACATCATCTAAAGGAAGATACTGACTTTCATGGCTGCAAAAGAAAATTGAGTGTGATGGCGGCTTAAGCCCAGCAGAGAACCACTTGTTAGGAAATGCTGAGCAGGGTTTTGGTCACCCAAAGCCAAAAATCGGCACTGCCTGTTGTCAGTCTGTGCCAGAAGCCTTCGCACTATTTCTGCCGTCATGTTCTCTACTTGTTTAGGAGGGCTGAATGGGATGGCACTGTACTTGGTTCACCTGCGTTTGTGAACTAAATCAGCAGTTTTAATTACCCAAGTCCATTGCCCCAAGGGGGCTATTAAAATTGAAAATTATTTCAAAGGGGAAAAAAAATCAGGCACTTTTTTTTTAATTGGATTTGTTATTCCTGACTTTTCTGCACCACAAGCCACAACATTAGCAATGAAGCAGCAGAGAAGGCACAAGTTAAAACAAGTAGGAGAGCCGGGAGCCTGAGGGAATCCTCGGACTGGAATTGAGGCTGGCTGCACTTGGGAGGCACACACTGGAAATGAATGAATGGCTAAGGCGTAAGGACAAGGGAGACGTGGCAATGTTTACTTTTCGCGGCTCTAAGAGTCTTTTGGAAATTTTGATATTTTAAGACAAAACAAGAAGAGTATTTTTATGCAGGGATAATGTTCCAGCCATCCTGAAACTTATCAACATTAGAGAATATTCCAGGGCTCGTCATAATTCTAAGCCTTTGCTTATGCCACTCCTTTTGCCTGGAATGCCCTTCCTCCCCTTTGGGCAAATCCCTCCACTATCCCTCCAACAGTCGGTCAAATTCTACTTTCCTTCTGATGAGATTCTCCCAAACTCTCTTTACCTCCGGCAGCAGCTGTCCTCCCCTGTTCTGTAGAACTTTGATCACACTTTTGTTAGAATGCTCATCATGGTGCATGGTCACATCTGTTTACATGTCTGTCTCCCCAGTTAAATCACAGGCATTTAGAAATCAGAACCACATCTTCTGGTCTTCTGTACCATTTCACTCATAGAATCTAATATGTTATTTGACACAGAGGAGGTGCTCGTGTCAGGTTGAATAAACTGTTTAGCCAAACTATTTTAACTTTGTTGGACTAGGAGAAACCTTAGATCCTGTTCAGTTCTGATTCTGAGACACAAAGAAATGAAAAGAGTTTAAGCAACACGGTCAAGGTCATAGCTACCCAACAGGTCTCCTGACTCCCTTTTCACTATGTACAATAGCACACCTTGGGAAATGATTTTGAAAAGGTTACATTAGTACAAAACAGAGAGAGCCATTTAACTCTTCCCCTCACCAAGCTACACATAACTATTTAAGAAAGAGGAGTAGAAAAGGAAAGAAAGGAAAGGAAAAAGAGATAAGGAAGAAGCCAAATTGTAAATACTCCTAGATCAGGGTTTCTCAGCCTTGGCACTACTGACATTTTGAACTGGATAATCCTTTGTTATGGGGGGCTTTCCTGTGCTTTGTAGGATGTTTAGCAGCATCTCTGACCTTTACTTACTTAGATGCCAGTAGCAGCTCACCTTCCCAGTCGTGACAACCAAAAATGTTTCCAGACATTGCCAAATGTCCCCTGGGGGCAAAATTGCTCCCGGTTGAGAATAACCACCCCTGGTGATCAATCTCAGAGGAGGTAATCTTCCACACTACTTCAAGCAAAATACCAATAAATTAGCATGTTTAGTATACTGGCTTCAAACCAATATTCTCATATTAAGCATAGAAGCCAGAACCTGAAATACTTAATCTTCTTACATTTCTATTAATCCATTTTATTAAAAACAATGATGTTGTCACTTGGTCTATAGCTGTTAATACAACTAGAGTAGAAGAAAGAGAAAGAAAGAAAGAAAAAGAAAGAAAGAAAGAAAGAAAGAAAGAAAGAAAGAAAGAAAGAAAGAAAGAAAGAAAGAAAGAAAGAAAGAAAGAAAGAAAGAAAGAAAGAAAGAAAGAAAGAAAGAAAGAAAGAAAGAAAGAAAGAAAGACCTAGATAAAACTTCCAGTTCTAAAAGGAATTCAATGCACTTAACAAGTCCTAGAGATAACCTTAATAATTTTTACTTTAGTTTTACTTTAAACTTGCTTTAAAGTCCCTCTTCGGTACCAAACATTACAATCCCAAATTCAATATTCCTACAAAACATAGTCTAAAGAAAAAAAATTAGTAAAAGTGGAAGCAAATATCCTTGACTCGATTTTAATATATATCTCCCCAAAGCCATATCTTCCTCCATGCCCTAATTGAGATTTTAATGTACCTGTGTTTTTTTTTCCTTTTGAAAGGAACTCCAGTATTTAGAATTCTGTTCTACTTTCTAAGTAGTATAACAACAAATTCACATTTCAAAACTGAAATATTAAACATGAATAGTCAATGGCCAGAGCTATTATCTTTTGGTTTTGATTTAAAAAAAAAAAAGAATAACATAAACCTGGTTTACTCCATTCATCTAGTCCAATAAAACCTTATCATGACTTAGTAAGTAGAATCCCAAACCGTAGTTGTTCCATTGTATAAACCATGAGGTTCCATTATTGCAAAGTTAATGAAACAACAGTCAGGCAGTTAATGAAACAACAGCTGGCTGGGTGGGGTTCTTGGGGCTTGGCCTCCAGCTCCTGGCATTGACGTGGCACCACTGGGTAGCAGGGGTCCACTCCAGCTTAAAAATCCATGAAGACAGCCTACGGCGCTACCACCACCTGCAGTGTCAAGGGCAAGAGCAAGGGTTCCTGAAACTCAGGTGATTTCATCACTACACTGTGCAAATTGGATCCAAAAGATACTCAAGATTCACCACTCTGCTTCTGCTTCCTGAGACAGAGTAGTCTCTCATTTCCCACCCCTTCTTACACACTCCTACATCCCTTGGGTCTTAGTGTCCCCTTAAAATAAGAATGTCAGACAGAGGAAAGGGCAAATTGCCAATCACATTATATACAAATTTGATTTCTCGTGGGGTTTTGTCTAGTCACTCATGTTTTAAATGCACTTAAGAGGATTATCAAAGTTCTAAGTATGAAGTTTTTAACCAGAAACTTTTCCCAGCCTGTTCACTATCTCCTCATTAAAATCTTAAAGCCTGAATTCATATGTTAAAAAAGTAGATATAAATGATTGATCTACACACACACACACACACACATGCACGCGCGTGTGCGTGCGCACACACACACACACACACACTCACACACAATATTTTACTTCTACTGCAATCACAGGCTCCCAAATTATCTGAGAATCTGGGGTGCTACCAAGACTAGCAAAAACCATCATTACTGCCACCCACCCTTTGAACTGTGATAATATTCAAAATTTAATCTCTCATTTAAATTTAAGTTTCATTTAAAAAATTGCATTATTTTCCTACCCCAAAGCCTCATTAAATAGCATAGAAACAGTACTTACATTTCAAATTCACTTTTCAAATAATTAACATCATGACTATATTTAAAATAATACTTTACTTATTAAACTTTGAGAACTGATAGATAAAGTGTTGATAATCTGCTAATTCCAAAAGTCAGGAGTTTCTGATTATTGACAAAGAGTGAAAAAAAGTATTTGCTGTATTTTGGGGACCTGGTAATGTTTTAGGGAAAGTTTTCCATTTTCCCCATTGCCCTGTGGCTTGGAACCAGGGCTACTGCATATGATTCTACTATTTATACATGTGTAACAGATCTTGGGTGGCAAATGGGGGCCTGAACCCAGCCCAGTCTCAGTGCCAAGCTACACCTGAAAGGTAAAGTGTATTATTAGGATTCTTCTGCTCAGAGGGGGCACGTTCTTGTAATTTATCCAAAGACAAGTACAAGCTAGTTAACGATATCTGTACCTGAGACAGCTACACTACAGTGACTCGCAAAACACTCCAATATGGAAGACCAGGCAAAGGAAAAAACCTCAAGTGACCAGAGAATGTCCCTCTAGAATCTTGTGCTGGCTACCAGATCCTAACCCTCAGAGGAGTAGGCTCTGTCTAAAGATCACATTCCAAAATTCCTAATTTTTACACATATATAAATTCTGAAAATCCTAAATCAATGCTAACAAATAGCCCAAATTATTGAAGTAATGCCCTGTTTTTTTAACTTTTATGTCCTTATCAGCATCAGTCTCTAAGCAACAGGGAAAATTTAAAAATTCAATGTGGCACGTGAATCCCCCTTAAGCTGGTATTACTTATGATTATTATGTTTGAGAAAAAGACTTCTGAGGTGTCCCATGGTCAAGTTAGGGCATGTGTGTCTATAGAAATCATTCTAAAATCTTGGGACAGAGAATAGAGAATAAGGAAGGAGAGCAAGAGACATGGGAAGAAAGGCAGGGAAGGCAAAGGATGATTATAATAAAGAAACGAAGGGAACAACAGAGAAAAAGCAATCCCAATTTTCTGCCTTAGGGTAATTACAGAATGGTAAATGATATTCATGAAAATATTCAGCTTTCTAAACCACTCTTTCAACTACAGGTTTCAAAAACAAACAACCAGTAACAAAGAATCACAAGTATTTGATTCTAATAAGTTTATATAGTTTCAAAACAGATACTCCTCTTGATTTAAGATGTTTAAATTATGAATGCCAAGATAAATAAGTTCCCCTACCTCTTGTTACCCATTCATTTTTGGCCTCTTTGTCCCTTCCCAGTGCTCTTGGCCCAGGTCAACTGGTGTGTATTGTTTCCCAGAGCCCCAGTCAGCTATTCTGAAATCAGCCCTGACAAGCCACAGCAATCCTAGTAAAATGGGTTCTCTTTGTCTTTCTCTCTCATCCAAGAACCTTCCTCCCATCTCCAACCAAAAAATTCAGCTTTGGCTGTTGTTCTGTTTATGCAATTCAGATTTCTATGTGCTTCTTCTCAAACTCTGCTTACTTTTCCTTTTTAATGCATTACTTTTCTGTTTCTGTTCCTCCCTGAGTTTTCATTTTAAACATGTGGTGTGGTTTAAAAAAAAAAAATTAAATTTTGAATGGTAGTGACAGATACAGCTAAAGAGTTTCAAATCACAGAAGAGCCTCACCTGAAGTGTGGCGAGACACACCTGTCAATGCTACCTGTGGTTTTATTACTCACTGGGGACCAAAGACTGCTCTCCTTTTTCTGGTTCAGCAGCTTAGAGCCTCACCCTGTCTTACTACTCAGCATCAAGGGAAAGATGTCAAAAACTTTATAAAAAACCTGTCAGGAAGTCTAAGTGACATAATATTGATAAGGAAGAGGGTCTACAGGGTACAAAACATAAGGTCAGGAGACAAGCAGGAAAGTCCCACCATCCTTGCAAAGTAGGGGAAAGAGAAGAACAGAATGGAAAAAGAGGAGTGGGGAAGTTAGAGAGAGGGCAGAGGAGGGAGCAGGAGGGCCCATGAAGACAGTCTGACCCAGGATATGTCCCATTAACTAAAGGTGCTTTTTGTAAACATTTTGATGCTGTGATTCCGCATATTTCGGCCTACTATGTATTTTAATTACTCTGTTTCTTGCTCTTTTGTTTTTAAATAGAAGTTATATAAAGAAGAAAATCTTCCTTAAGGTCTCTGGATAAAATACCCAGATTTGAAGTGTTTTGTTCTAAGTCATGCACCCAAAAGATTAAAAAATTTTACAGCCTGTTACAGTGAACAAAGTAATTTTACATGTATCATCTCATGTGGTCCTCACAACAACCTAAAAGGGTAGGCCCTCGGAGAACTTAAATGACACTCTAGTAAACTGGGGACTGGGAATCTAAAATATACCTGGGACTTTCTGTTCTATATACCATGTTCTTTCCAGTATTCGCTATTTTAATATGTTATAGGACGGATTCAAGTAAGGAAGTAGAGATACATAAAACATTAATTTGTATGATATAAATTCAAAGTTGTTTATCAGAGTTAGATGCAAGCCATTGTATAGAAAAATAGAAACTAATTTGAATCTTTACTTACTGTAAAACCTTGTTTTCCCTTCTATATAATGAAGTATTATAATTTTATGCCAAGAGCTCTAGAGTTCAACCGTACAAGAGAAATTACCTCCTCATGATCTTCGAATACCATTACTTTATAACTTATCAACAGTTAGAAAAACTATTTGAAAAGGGATTTAGATACTCAGGACTTGATGAAAATAAAACTTGATGTAAATAATAATTTCTCCTCTTTGTTCGTGATGAAAATTTCATCTTAACACAAGCATCATAACTTCATTATTTGCCCTAATGGAAAAATCCAATCCCTGTAATTTATCACAAATGAACATTATTTCTACTATTTTTATTATCCATTCGTACAGATAGCAAGTATTTTCTGCCATAATTTACTGAGTTATTACCTTTGGGCATTCCTACATGGTTGGGAATTCATGAAGTAACATCTTTGAAAAGAAATAAATCTGTACTGAGCAAAAATGCTCAACAATGCTCAAACTATAGCAAAATTAAAACTATTTTCAAAAGATATGTATTTGTAGCTTTGCCCACTTAAACATTTATGAGTCTATTTATGCTCAGCTTTAAAGTCCACGAAAATTTTTAATTAGACTCTAAGTTTTCCCTAAACTATAACTGATGCACATTTTCCAAGAAACTCTAATTTCCTCAAAGTAATATTTTCAAAGAATTGAACATATCAATGGGTAATCCTAAGGAAACAACAAAAATTGAATGCATCATATCTTTGAACTATGCTTTTCACCAGAGATTCATAAGAATTTATTTGAGAAACACTTCTGTAGTTTTATTTTAAGTCAGTGGCAATATTTGGGGGTATGATGACATAAAACACACACTGAAAATAATCACTTACATGGCTGACTTCATACAGACCTAAATCACTGAAGGGATTTAGCCCCCCAAATTAGGAAGTCACTTACATTGACTCTGACCTCCCATCATGAGAAGTCCAGGTGCTTCTTCTTGAACTTCAAGGGCTCGGGCAGCCCAGGCATTGCCCCAACACTGCTTAGAGCAGTGGTCAGTCTGGAAGTAAAGAAGCACAGTAGTATCCCAGAGTGAGTGTTTTAAACAAGGCCTTCAAGAGGCACTAACACTGCATCCATGTTTGGCCACATGCCATTTGAGACTATAACATTATCCCACCACAGCAAGAAATGGTGATGAAAACCTAGAATGAACTGTATTTATCCAGAGAATATATCATAAAAGGGTTATCAACACATTTTTCTGTATTGCCATTTATGGGAAATTAGCTTTAATGGAATGATATTATACCTCTATATTTTAAAAAATTCTGGAACACACAGAAAGTCAATTAGTGATAGAGTGCTTATGAATTATATTGTTATTTATAAATAGCAAAATCATAAGAATATCATAGAATAGGTAAAATTATTTTAAATGAACTTTCATTACAGAATATGTCTGTTTTGTTTATTCTACCATCTTTAAAGTAATTTAATATATATCCCATAACTAATCTAATAAACATATATTCCATTATTACTGAATAAAGTACAATATAATTTAATTAATATATACTGCATATTAAAATCAGAAGTGACCAACTAGAAATAGCACTGTACTTTATCCTGGCCAAGGAGAACTCTATGGAGCAGCCTGCCCAGTCCACTTCAGGGATATAGAAGCTATTCCAACATTTTCACTCACTCCCCAGTGTTTTAGGAAACACGAATGTATGATATCCCTAAGGCTCATCCACCAAAACAAGACCTGACTACACATGAGACATCTATTCCAAGGGTTTTGGGGACCACACAAACTCTAAAAATAACACAATCTGGAGTAGCTAAAAGAAAGCTGTGTAGGAGACTGGAAAAACCACTGGTTTAAGAGGAAACCAAGATTCTGTTCCAGTTCTGAAGGTAAATAGCTCCGTGACTTCACCAAGATCTAGAGCCATTCTCTGTTACCTTTCTAAATGTTGGCAAAAACAACACACACACACACACACACACACACACACACACACACACATAAATCCACACACACACACCCAGATGGATGACTCTAACATTGATCACAAGGGGAGGTTTTGAAAAGTAGGGCTATACAGTCCCCATTCACAGAGACTCTAATTTAATGTAATTGGAGTATAATGAAACATAAGTATTCTTTAACAACCTCCTGAAATAAAAATTAAAAATGACAAATCTAGAATTCCAGATGATCTCAAAGCTCCCAACCCACCAAATTTTATGATTCTGTACCACAGCTCATTTTGTCACTCATAGAAACTATGAAATATCACATTATTTAAAAAAAGAGGAATTCCAAATGATAGACAAAGAAAACATTACACAACTACTGAACAATAGTAAATATAACCTTGATTTTTTTCTCCTTCAAATGATATACTATCACATGTGTATGTATATATTTATTATGTATTAATATACATGTACTATATATATCATGTGTATATATAATGTATTTATATATACATTATTTACACACACACCATGCACAGACATATGCATGGGGGGGGGATGGATAAAATATACCCATCCAACAACTTTCTAGCTAATATTTTCATTAGTCTGATATTGCACCTACAATTAACCCAATATTTTTATCCACTTACTATGAAAAATTAGCATTTTTACACTTCAATTTTTTAAGTTAATTTTTTAAATATTTTAGATGACTAAAATTTTAATGTCTCACTTTTTAAGAATCCTACCTTTCTTGAGTTGTACTAGCCTACAAGTCTAACATTTTGGAAATCTAAGAGGAAACTGAAAAGCAGTAATCAACACTAAAACCTGAGAGAGAGAAAAAATTTTTAAAGGACAACACAGTTATGAAATAAACCTAATCTTAACTAAAATGTGCTTTATAGATGACTCATGCTTTTGTACAAGCAACTGTAAGGATTACAGTGTGTATCTTTATTGACATGAAGTGAAGATGCAAATCCTATAAATACTCAGAAGCACAATCCCTTGTGAAAGTAAGTATAAGCTATAAATAAAAAGTAAAATGAATGAAACAAAATGTAAATATGAAATGTTGTAAATACATCAGTCATTCACTAGCATATTCTGAGGTTACCACTAATAAAAGTTGTCATAGCTAATGTTACTAAATACCACAATCTGTAGGGTACCATCATTATCCCCATTTTATTTCAAGGAATAAAGATCAGAGAAGTTGAGTAACTTTTCCAGGTTCTCACACTTAGAAATATCACAACTAGAATTTAAACCTAAGCCAATCTTGACTCCAGAGATTCTTACCCTCTAAGTGTTCTAACAGAGTATTAGAATAAAGGAGAAGTCATTTTTAGGTAGTCCTTCATTTTCACTTATACCAAATACCAGAAGCAAAGCCAACTTTTTTCCCCCAGGAAAGGCTTTAGAAGGATCTATGTAAAGTTCATGGACCTTTACTAAAAATGTTAACTAATGTTTCCATACTTTCAAAGGAATACACTGATCGAGAAATACCATATGTGTTTATTTATATATGAATGAAAAACAAAATGGAGAGTTGGCCCAGAAATACCATAGAATATATAAGCCCACAATCAATTCTAGTGTACTGAACACTAGAGTAAGCCCAAAAATTGCCTTCATGAAAAATACATGAAGGAAAAGAAGACGAAGACGAAGAAGAATCAATCCTTCTAAAAGTAGGAGTTTCAAACATCCTGTAGAAGGCCTTTTTTCATCTTTGATAATACTCATGACTTTTCTGACATTTATGTGAAGAAATCTTGGGGCAAATGTTCAAATTGAATGTAAAGACAAGCAGCAGAACCTGTTCTTTGAAGATTTTTTGGTTCTTGTTCCTGTTTTGCCAATGACTAACCTTATTCTCCCTGAACCTTACTTTCTTCACTTACAAAAATGAGAGAGTTGAACTATATTGGTGAGTTTTCCCACAAATAATTTATTAAGGAAAATTTCAAACATGCAGCAAAGTTGAAAGAATCATATAATAAGCCCCATAAACCCTCCATCTACATTTTACCATTAACATGTTACTATCCTTGCTTCATTGTGTATCCAACTATCAATCTACCTCATTTCTGGTGTACTTCCAAGTAAATCACTGATATCAGTACATCACTCCCTAAATACTTTAACGTGCTATAATTGAGTTCAGTGGTTGTTTAGTTTTTTCCATAAAACACAAATATAATAAAACATAAGAGTGCATATTCACTTAGTTTTAATAAATGCATATACCCAAACTCCTTTCAAGATATAAAATATTACATTGGTTTTAGAGTTTGTTTTCTAAGTAACAGAAGCCAAGATATGGCAAAAGTAGAGAGGTTATATTAGAAATAAAAGTAAAGATCTTCATCCTCAGTGGTCCCTCTGCCCTGTCTCAGAGTTCCAAGATGCTTGGGCCCCTCAAAAGGTAGAAAATCATCCCAGCAGATGCTCTCTGAGACCCTTTCCAGTTCAGTAAGGCAAAGCCTCTTAGTACAGATGAAAACAGTTAAACCACTCTGACATTCTCTGCTTTTCACCATACATGAAAGAAGGCCAATTTCTCAACACTTGGAAGTTTCACTAGTAAATTATAATTGGTTTAATTGTTTGTTTATTGTGCTTAGGGCGATCCTGTATTTGCATCTCAGATATTCATCTTTTTAAAGTGATTTTGAATGGCAGTTAATATTTTTCCACATTAGAGCCAAGCTCTAGTCATAAACTGAAATGCACCTTCAAACATTCTGGCCAGTTCCCAAATACAATACTAATTTGGGTTGGTATTTACAGTGACAAGTGGAGTTTTCTCTACATAAGGATTATAATTCCTGCTAAGATCAGTGTCTCTCTCTCTCTCTCTCTCTCTCTCTCTCTCTCTCTCTGCTTTCTCTCTCTCTCCCCTCTCATATTTTGACTTTAACATAATGTAATTCTTTTGAGTAAACAAATGCCCTACAGGGAGACATGAGATGTTAGTTCTGCTCCTCCCTCTTGTGTAACTTCAGGCAACTTTCCCAGACTTCCTGGGCCTCAGTTTTCTAGCTGGTGATATTGAAGGAGGTATGACTAAATAATCTTCAGCATTAAGAACCTCAATCATACGAGGAGTTAACACAAAATTCACTTCAAAAGAGCCATCTTCCTGCAGGCAATTAAGTATCTGGGAAAGAAAGATCCAAACCTGTAGTTCATCAGATCACTCAATCATCTTAAACATTAAATCCTAACCACAAGATTTAACTGTAGAAAGAGACTTAATCTGTTCTCAATAGTTATTAGTCCTGTCTGAATAGTTGATCCTTATTTCTCTTTTTTTTGTTTTGTTTTGTTTTTTTTTCCACAGACCATCTTCTTTAAATGGAAATTTCAGCTTGGGCTATTATTATTTGACATGTTTCCTAGAACATCATAAAAGGCCGATATTGCCTGCCATACAGTACATTTGAATGAAAGAGGGACTGCCTGCTCTGTGAGGAGCTGTTTCATCTCTCCTCTGTACTTCTACTTATTTATATTTTAGCTGGACTGTTAATCATCAATATTGCCTATCATAAAGATGATATAAAAATATATAGTCCAAGGTAAATTCAAGTAAAGCAGAATTAGTAGGTAGGGCAAAAAAAACTCTGGTAAGAATCATTTAAACTATGAGCATATTCATTGCTCAGGATTCTTGGGAGACAGTTCTCCAAGGGGCTCTTGTGAGCACATTTTGTGAGCAGGAGTATTGATGTCCTTTGTTCTAGACTATCTTTTCAAGGATTTTGTATAGAGGACAGCCTATGCAGACAGGGCAGAGGGCAGATATGTTTGCTGAGCTGTATAACATCTCTCTCCAGGGCAAAGTTTGGGCAGGTTTGCTTGCAGTCTGTTATAAAAGAGTTCTCAAAACTCGGGCCTGTGGTTGTGATGTGAATCCTCTGCATTAACGCCACCCACCTGGCTCAGTCCATGGCACTCCTGAGGAACCTGGGGTACAAGAAGAACGCAAACCTGAAGTTCATAGTGTTTGCTGTGCCAGATGCATTAAATGTCTTTGTCTCTAAAATAGAAGTTTCTGCCAACATCTGTGAAACTATGGCAGGCTATCCCGTTAGCCTGCAAGGAGCCTGCAGAACAGTCTGCAAGAAACTCGGACCATCCCCAGTTCTTCACAAGGGTGTTGGCATTGTCCACACTTTTAGACTTTTAGCCTGGTATAACCCTCTGTCTCAACTGAGGGATCACTCAGTCTCTCCTTCTCAGGGGACTCTGAACTGGCTTGAACATCAGACCTCCAGATAGCTTTCCTGAAGTCAGAGTACTTGATGAGTTTGAATAGCAGTACAAATTGCATTTCACAGAATCAAAAAAAAATCATTTAGGAAAGATAATCTAGGACAAATAACATGAGTAAATTCAAGACTTCTCCAAATCTGCATAAATATAACATTTTTAGTAAAACCTGTTGTCCTCTGGGGTAGGAATGAAAAAAAAAACCTTACCTTTTACAAATGGTAAAAAATAAAAACTCAATACAAAACACTATCAAATGAAGGTAATGAATATAAAAAAATAAACATTCCTGAAAAGAGTTTAAATATCATTTCTTATTGGTGCTCTAAGCAACTAAAGAAGGTGAAGAATGAGAGGATTATGGAGATTTACTGCACTGACTTCTTATAGTTTTGGAACTTCCCCCAGTGTATGCTGTAAATAATTATAAACTAAAATATAAGTATTTTACATAGTACCTCAGTTTAAATGGCTACTATGGGACAGCTGTTATTTTGCCCAACTGCAAATTAAGGGTAAGAGGCAGGAGGGAAGTCTCAGTAACATGGGATTCTGTTTTGGAACACAGTATTAACATATTTTCAACTAGACTTTCATACCTAAGCAGGATCAGCTTTGCCCTGAATTTTTCAGGTGAATAAATTATATATCATTTTATTTGCTTTAGGCAGTTCTCTGTAATTAAGCCATAGTTCAAAAAGTAATCTGCATGTGTTGTTCTTAGGAAAATAACATGAGGTGCAGAACAAGAACACTCAGTTCTGAAAAGGCTCTCTTTACACAAAAAAATAGACAATGGTCAGCAACATGAGGACATAAACTGTTTTGTTTGTCTCTAGCACATAATAACATTCTTACCATTATGTAGATATTTATTAGTCGCTCATTAAATTAACATAAATAACTATATTTTCATTGAGTATTTTAATCATAAGAAACTCATCATGTATTAAAGGGAATAAAAAAATTCAATGATCTGGACTTATTATTCAAATAAGAAAAATATTGGGAAGTTGGCTGAAATGTCTTATTTCAAAAACTGGAATAAATATGTAACTACTTCACAGTTAATGTGGTACAAGGATGATTTTCTAAAAAGATTTGCTTGTCAACCCCAATGCATAAAATGGTTTATATCTGTTCAAAGAGGGAAAAAGATAAAAGAACTCAACCCCCCAATTTTCCTTTTCATCATATGGTGAAATGAGCCCTCTATGGGGATTATAATTCTAAATCTAATTTACTATGAAGTGCTTACACAACTCTAAGTGTAAACAGACATGTGTTTCTGGAGATTAGAATGTCTTCTCTAATAATTCTCAATAATAAAGTTTCTAATCAAGATGCCATGACAGAATGATATCCCATTCTCTAACTTCCCATGGCAGATGAAGAACCCAGATCATTGAGAAAATCTACATAGACACCTGCTTCCAGGAAAGGTATCACATGGGCAGAAATTCTTGGTCTGGCAGTGCATGAAAGCAACGTGTTTCAGCATAGATTTCCAGGTTCCAATTCAAGCAACTGATTCTGCACTTCTGATCTGTACTTCATAATCTGTCATTTTAAAAAAAATGTCTTCAGATGATTCTGATACTTTGACAAGTTTGGGAGCTGTTCACGTGGGTCACGGAAACTGAGTAGGAAACCAGAACAGTGGACAAACCAAATCAAATTCTGGAATGAGAATAAGGAGGCAGCAAAGGAGGAGGTTGTACCAGGGAGAGGGGGGCGGGGGGGTCCATGTCTGACAATTAAGAGAGAAACGGATGTCAGAGACTCAAGCTGGAGATCTCAATAAGACAGTGTGTTATGACCAGGAAGACAGTCAAGGAAACTGGATGTATGGGCCGCTAAACTGTTAAAGACAATGGTGCTGTCAACAGAAAGTCTAATGCCTTATTGTCAGGATTCAGAAATAATATTTTTAAGAACACCTTCGATTCTAATTTTTCTGTAGAAAATTCAACATTCAACATTCAGCAGACCCACAAATTATAAGATTTGTGTTTCAGAAATATTAAAATCTGGGCAATGCATTTTAGGACTAAAGAGCTTTAGAACATGTGAGGCACAGGAAGGAAAAGTGAGCCCTTAATTTAGTTAACTTGGAAAGTTAACTTGAGAAGAAATAAGAGGGTGGGAATTTAGAAATGAGGCACTTGACAAAAATCAAGCAAACCCTGGTTTTCCCACTTTGTAAGCTGAAATAAAGCAATGTTTCCCCACATCAAGGAAGGTGTACCCCCAAAAAAGACTGAGTGTTTGAGATTTCAGGCTCAGAACTCCGGTTTGGGTTTCATCACTTAGTAGCCGTGTGATCACAGGCATGTCAGTTAATCTTAATAAGCCCCAATGTCCTCATATGTAAAACTGGATGATGGATGGGTGATAACAACAGTAACTGTTTCAAGTTATTATTATGGTTATGTGAAATAGTGTATTATTTTACTAAATTACTTAGATACACATTATAAGTTCAGCATTACAATGTACCAGGTACTTCAGTTACCTGATTTTCTTGAACACATTAGTCCAAAGGTTCCCTTTTATAAAGTAGTGAGGAAAGGGCCCCACATCTTGACATGTGTGGCCTTCCATGGGATCGCAGAATGCTACAGTTGGAACTGGTTTTAGGGACTCTAGTCAAACTCCCTAATTTTACAGTAGAACTGTTGTCTTGGAGATTAAATGGATATGAACTACATCTTTCGGCTGATATCTAGAAATGGTTTAATTGAACTTTTTCTTATAGTTTTTCCTCATTTTTATCTTTTTCATGAAACTAAAGAAACTAACACATGTTCATTATAAACAAACCAGACAATACTGAAGGGGAAAGTAAAAGTCTTCTTTAGTTGCCCCTCTAAGTCCAACCTGCCCCCCAGAAGTTAATTCCTTGATATCTGTGTCCCCCCAGACCTCTTTAATGTGTTTACAAATCCTTTTCTACATGAAAGCTGTGCTCTCAACAACACACCGAGCTTGAGAAACTGGTTTCAAGGCTTTCAGAAAGTTAAGCAGCCAGGACTGGTATCCAAATTTCCTGATTCTCAGTCCAGTCATTTCTTCAGCACACCGAGATTCCTCATGTCCTGGTAGACTGTTTCACTGTGTTCAAACGTTCTTCTGTTATTTTCCTTAACATCAATTACTTTTCTTTACTTTATTCTGATCTTTAATTGGTTTCTCCTTATAAATACACTTCTAGAAATTTAGCAAGATCTTTGACATCAGGGACTATAGGAGGTATTGAAAATTCACTTGACATTAGTAACAACAACACAACAAAAAAGGCTACTATAAATTGTAAAACCACTCACCTTCTCTGGTCCCGGTTTCCTCATTTCAAAAATGAGGATACTGACTCCCTATTACTTACTTCTCACTCTGTTATTGTGATAGCCATAAACATTGTTTCACCCAATAAATAAAAATGTTTAATCACTACAGTGTTTTATGATGGACTTTCTTGAACTACTCCATGCCTAACATACTATTATGTCCATAGCATGGTCTAGAAAAAAAAATCTCTCCAACTTGCTTTCAAGTTGCGTTTCAACATGCCTTCACAGCTTTCCCATACTTGGCAGCCTCATTTCAGCTTATTCTAAAGCAACTGCATCAGTTTCAAGCACCTTGTTTGTTCTTCCTCATCTTCAAGATTTCAGAATGCTGGAGTGCGCCAGAACCATGTTATCAGACCTCATCTCTTCTTTATCTGCAATCAGTCTTCTAATGATTCACCACCCAATCTCACCTCTATAAAAACCACCTCCATTCTGATGACTTCTAACTTCATATCTCTAGCCCAGACTCTACTCTGAACTCTAAACTCATGTGTCCAGCTGCCTATTTGATATCACCACTTGGTCGTCCCATTGACATCTCAAATCCACACATCTAAAACTCAACTCTGACCTGCTCATCTCTCTGTGTTCCCCATAATTTTATTCCTCCAGTTGCTCAAGTTTTAAATTTTGGATCCATCTTGACTCTCTCTCTCAAGACACCCCATTGTGTTCATCAACATATCCAGTTGGCTCTGTCTTCAGAATGTATCCAGAATCTAAACACTTCCCTCCAACCTCATTACCCATACCCTGGTCTGTGCCACAGTCTTGTTTTGCCTGGATTATTGCAATGGTCTACTCATCTCCTCTTGCCTCGTTCCCACCTCAAATCTTTTCTCAGGCATTTAAGGAGCTTCAGAGTCTAAACGCTCCCTAAATCTCAGCCTAATTTCCAACCTCCTTTTCCTGAGTTCCAGGTAGAATGAGTCTAGCTTAATGCTTTCCATTCTCCTCTTTAAAGGGTGGTACAGGGGCGCCTGCGTGGCTCAGTCATTAAGCATCTGCCTTCAGCTCAGGTCATGATCCCAGGGTCCTGGGATGGAGCCCCGCATCGGGCTCCGAATGGGGAGCCTGTTTCTCCCTCTCCCATTCCCCCTGCTTGTGTTCCCTCTCTCACTGTGTCTCTCTCTGTCAAAGAAGAAAGAAAGAAAGAAAGAAAAGAAAGAAAGAAAGAAAGAAAGAAAGAAAGAAAGAAAGAAAGAAAGAAGAAAAAGAAAGAAAGAAAGAAAGAAAAAGAGAAAGAAAGAAAGAAAAAAGAAAGAAGGAAGGAAGAAGAGAGAGAGAAAGGAAAGAAAGAAAGAAAGAAAGAAAGAAAGAAAGAAAGAAAGAAAGAAAGAAAGAAAGAAAGAAAGAGAGAGAGAGAGAGAGAAAGAAAGAAAGAAAGAAAGAAAGAAAGAAAGAAAGAAAGAAAGAAAGAAAGAAAGAGAGAGAGAAAGAAAGAGAGAAAGAAAGGGTGGTACAATATAAAACTTAGAAGATTCAGAGTTGGAAGACCCTGAAGAACAATGCCACCACTTATCATTTGTATACGCCCAAGACATTTAACCTCTCATCTCAAATTATTTTTCAAATGAAAATAACAATGTTACTTGTTCTATTAGGTTATTGTAAAATCAGATTAGATTTTTGAAAGTGTTTGAAAAAAACAAGTGCTATAGAAATATTTAGTATTTATTATAATCGAATCCTTCCTATCTACTCAAAACCCAGTCCACATTTTTTTGTAAAACATTCCAAGGTGAACTAGTAAAAGAATGTCTTTTCCTTTTTAAGTCCTATAGCAAATGTTTGTTGCAAATGTTTACTATATTTTATATCAATTTATAGCATTGTCCTAAACAGGTAATTCAATAATGCAATGTTGTTTAACTTATCATAAGTGTATAAAGTGTCTTAAGTGAAACTGACCTTACTCTGCATTTTTTTATTACCATCATCTGTATATTTATTCTGTTCTATAATCTGCACTCTTGACCAGATTATAATCTCTTTTTAGGACAAGACACTCTCTTTGAGATACTCTAATTTCTCACATATTCCACAGGTGCCTAGTAAAGAAAATGTACACATTTTTTATAGCTGATGTGGCTATTTCGGTACAATGAAGAGGTATTACTTTAATGCCTCATGATGAACAAAACTCATGCTTTCTACCTTGAAAGAAATATCTAGTATGGCCCTAAAAGAGAAAGGACATTACGGCTTTAGTCCAAAAATAAATACAGCTATGGCATAATGGTCTTTTACTAAAAGCATAACCATGACATACTCTTAAATATCAGTTCATGCTGAGCTCCAGTCACAACTATAGTCTCCATAAGGAGAAAATTGCATGTTTATAATTTTTAAACTTTTTTAGACCACTGTGTCAAAAATCCAAACCCAAATAATTTCAAGAAAAATAAGCAAGCTGTCAGAATCTCTTGAGCCTGTTTTATTTCACATTTTAGTTACAAACAATTAGCAAAATAAATGCTTACCAATTACTCTACTACAATGATGTAGAAAATATAAAACAGGTTTAAGGAAAACTCAAAGTTATGGAACTAAAATTTTGGAAATGATTTTGATTTCTCAGTGGAACAGCTCCATGGATATAACATTGAACCAAACAGAAAAGAAAAAGTAAAACAGAGAAATGGAGAAGCTGACAAAAGGAGCCTGAATCTACTATCCTATAGAATTACTACCCTGACATACAGGTCTAATTCAAAGAAGTAATTCACTAAGGGTAAATAAAACTAAATAAAAAAACAAAAACTTGGTTAGTCATATAATTATTCTTTTGTGGATAAGTCTGAAGAAACTGCAATAATTAATCTAAAACTAATTAAATATATCTTATCTTCTTTCTTGTAATTTAAATAATTCTCTGCTTTTCACATAAATTGGTTGGCTGTCCACCATAAATTAACCATGTATTCCATGTGCTGGATTTTTTTTTTCTTAATTCTGTATTTCCTTTATTTCTTCAACTGCAGCAGCAGTATGAGACAGCTGTTAAAAGCCCAGACTCTGGAAACAAGCCACCTTTGTTTGAATCCTGGCCCTACCACTTATTAAATTTGTGACTTAGGACAAAAGCTCTGTGCCTCAGTTTCCTCAGTTAAATAAGTATTGTAACAGTATCTACTCCATATGGGTTTTATGAGTTTTAAAATTAATATTTGTACTTAATATATTTTTTAAAACTTAGAACATAGGGGCACCTGGGTGACTCAGTCAGTTAAGCATCTGACTCTTGATTTCAGCTCCAGTCATGATCTCAGGGTTGTGAGATGGAACCTGCATGGGACTCTGCACTGGGTGTGGAGACTGCTTAAGATTCTCTCTCTCCCTCTCCTTCTGCCCCTCCCCACTCCACGCATACACACTCGCACTTTCTCTCTCTCTAAAAAAAAAAAACAAAAAAGCAAAAAACCCTAGTACACAGTAAGTGCTCTATTTGCTATTATTAATCTTAAGTAACTATAGGGGCCAGTGAACATTTTCTTAAAGAGCCAAAAAGTAAACAATTTACTCTTGCAAGAGGTCCATACTAACTCTAGTGGTTGCAACTATTCAACTCTGCTATTGTAGGATGAAAGCAGCCATAGACAATATAGAAAAGAAGGGACATGGCTGTGTTTCAATAAAGCTTTTTTTAATAAAACTTTTCTTATAAAAATAAGTCAGCAGTTGCTGACTCCTGAACCATAAAGTATAGAAAATTGCTCCTATCTTGAAATGAACTGAGGCATTATTACTCTAAAAAGACAAGCAGTCATTTCTAGAATATAATGAGTATCTGCCCCACTGGACATTTGTGGGGTCTCTCATTGGTGAGCAACTAGAGACTGTCAGATATGCAACTGATTATGCTTTTAGAAAACAGATTAGAAATCATAACATTGGTTTTAACATATTCAGACACTCTTTTCATTTTTGCCCTTAACCCTAAACATTTCCAGTATTCACTACTCTATTCTAGGACCTCTTCAAAGTTTTATCTGATGCTATTTTAACCAAATTGCACCTCTACAAAAGTAGGTATGTGTGTGCACATGTGTGCATGAGTGCATCTGTGTGTGTGTGTGTGTGTGTGTGTGTAAGTTCAGGGAGGGAAAGAGTGTAAGCAGGGTAGGCCAGCAACCAGGAAAATAGTAGGGAGAGGAAGATAACAAGGTAAATATGGCTCAGGAGATAAGAACTAAATGGCCATATGGAAAGTCACAATAAGTAGGGAGAATGTAGAACACCAAATCCTTTGTGAAATGAGACACATTAAGACAGGGCAGAAGGAAAGTTTTAAACAACATAAGAGATTTAAACAATGAAAGAAAAGTTTTTGTTTACTGATGTAGTTATCATTCCCCACGTTCTTCATTCCTTTGAGTAGATTCAGATTGTCACCTGTTGCCATTTGCCCTCCACTTGAAGGACTTCTTTTGACATTTCTTGTAGGGTAAGTTGGATAGTTACAAATTCGTTCAGCTTTTGTATGTCTGAAATAGTATTTTACCTTCATTTCTGAAAAGTATCTTCACTGGGTAAAGGATTCTAAACTGACATTTTCTTTCAATACTTTGAAGATGTTGTTCCACTGTCCACTAGTTTGCCTTGCTTACAATAAGAAACCAGCTGTCATTCTCATATTTGCTCCTCCATATACAATTCCTTTTCATGTCCCTCTGTAATGTGCTCTTTTCTCTGGTTTCTTTAATATTTTCTTTATCACTAGATTTAAAAAATAAAATTATGCCGTGACATCGTGCAGTTTCTTCATGTTTCTTATACTTAGGGTTTATGGAGATTATTCCATCTACGGATTGATTGTTTTCATCAAAGTTAGAGATTTTCAGTCATTTATTATTCAAATAGTTTTCTAGGCTGTGTTCCTCCACCACATTTATCTTTTCCTTCAAGAATTCCAATTACGTGTGGAGCACCGGGGTGACTCAGTTAAGTGACTGACTTGCTTTCGGCTCAGGTCATGATCTCAGGGTCATGGGATCAAGCCCCACATCGGGCTCTGTGGTTAGCGCAGAGTCAACTTGGGACTTTCCCTCCCTCTGCTCTCTCTGTCTCTCTAAAATAAATAAATATTTTTTAAAAATTCCAATTACTTGCATATTAAGTCACTTGACCTTGTGCTCACTGATGCTCTACTCATAACTTCAAAGTCTTTTTTTTCTCTTTGTGTTCCATTTTGCATAGCTTCTTGTATAGTGTTCAAGTTTACTAATCCTTTCTTCTGCAATATGTAATCTGTTGGTAATATCATCTAGTGTATTTTTAATCTCAGTCACTGGATATTTCTTCTCTACAAATTAGATCTGAGTCTTTTTTATATACTTCATATCTCCACATAACATGTTAAAAATTTCTTCTAGTTTCTTAAACATATAAAATACCATTGTAATTATTTTAATGTCTTTGCCTACTAGTCTTATCATCTGTATCATTTCTGAGATGCTTTTATTTTATTGATTTTTCTCCTCATTGTAAATCATATTTTTGTGGTTGTTTGCGAGCCCTGTTGGGTTTTGAGTTACTTTTTATTATAAAGACAGTACAATGTTACATAAAGTTTGGGGAAATGAAAACACAAAATGATTCATAACCTGCCATCCTAACACTTCATTTTTACATTTTCTAATCTACACTTTGTTCACATGCATCTATATTTTACATACTTTACATCAGAGAGCTATCATTATTGCCCACAAATATTCAGATATAAAAGAGGGGCATATATATAAATATATCTAGCACTCTTTAAAAAAACTCTGAAGTTCTTACTGGTTTTTATCCACATCCATATCTCATTTTTACAGTTGTAAAATCAAAGCATATAGTCAAATTAATATTTCTATGCTGTCATTTTATATCATAATGGTCTTTAATATCCTCATATAGTCTCATTTTTTCTCTTAAATATTTTAAAGATTAAAAAATTATGAGATAATTTATGCTTATTTTACAAGTGAAATAATTAAATTATATGAAAGAAAAAATTGGCAGACTTCAGAGGTATTGCAGGTTCTGTTCCAGACCATGTCAATAAAGCAAATATTGCAATAAAATGAGTCCAATGAATGTTTTGGTTTCCCAGTGCATATAAAAGTTGGTTAATGCTATAATACAAAGTGTATAATAGCATTATGTCAAAAAAAGAAAAACAATGTATATACCTTAATTTAAAAATATTTTATTGCTAAAAATTGCTAACCACCATCTGAGCTGAAGCAAATCATAATCACTGCTCACAGATCATCATAACAAATATAATAATAAAAAATTTTGTACTGTTGTGAGAAATTACCAAAATGTGACACAGAGACATGAAATAAGCATAAGCTATTGGAAAAATGGCATTAACAGACAGACTTGCTTAATGCAGAGTTTCCACAAACCTTTAATTTGTAAAAAAAAAAACAAAAACAAACAAACACAGTATCTGCAAAGTTCAATAAAGTACAATAAAGTCAAGTATGCCTATAAAGGTCTCCATACCCTACTTCAGTTCCATTTCCTCAGCTAACAAATACTATCACTCTGATGTGTATCCTTCCTTATCTTTTTCTATTCCTTTATCTTTCATATGTAAGCAATATATAGACAAATATATAATTTTTGTGCATTTTTTGGAGCTTTTTTTACTTATTATACCATGAATATCTCTCTAGGTCAAGAGATACATGCTTAACTAATTTTTTCAATAGCTTCATTTTATTCTCTACTAACCATATAACATATTTTAATCAACCATTTTCTTAATGATAGACACTCCCATTGTTTCCAGTGTTTTCTTTTTGTTTGGCGGGGAGGGGCTTTTTTGGTTTTTTTGTTTTGTTTTGTTTTGCCTCTTAAAGCAATGCTGCAATACTGATTGCATGCCAGAAGCAATACTGATTGAATTTTAACTTGCTGGTTGCTGTATATTTTTATATTCCTATAAATATTCTTGAGTTTTGTTCTGGGAAACAGTAAAGTTACTTGGATCCTTTCTGGTCTTTTTTTCAAGCTTTGTTAGAAAGGACCAGAGTAGTGTTTAGTCTACAGCTAAGTTTTTCCCAATACTCTGGAAAAACACTTCTCAGGATATCTACCTGATATCCAGTAAATTATGGAGTTTTTCCTTTCTGCTAGGTGAGAACAGAACACTATTACCAGCTCTGTGTGAGCTCCAAGGATTTTTCTGTCTTATCTTTTTAGGGTAGTTATTTTCTGAGCCTTGGGTAGTCTTCTTACATGCATACACTAATCAGCAGTCAGCTAACTATTCCGTTAGATTAGGACAATCTGCTGAATAAAACAAAACAAACTGAGCACAATGCAGAGGCACCAATAAAAAGAATGCAAAAGTTTAAGGGCAAGAGAGTCACTGGTGTACCCAGACTAGGAGCTGCCCAAAAGCAAGGTGAAGTAGGATAGGATTATCCTTAGAGCTTCATTCTCCACCTTCTTATTTTCTGTTCCTAGAACATTTATAAAATTGACCTAATCTTCCATGTTAATGATTTTCATGTTAATGACTTGATACTTACCAAGCAAAGAGCATCTGTGTTTTAAAAGAGGCATAGAGAGAGCAATGCTTATTTGAAAGAAATCATTAATAGCATGTTATCAGGAAACCACACTGAATCAGTAAATGACACATTCACTAACTCACCTCCATTCATACATAATAAAATCACCACCTCCAACTCTACCTGTTTGCATAATCTGTTTCAACATAGGTTAAGCATGATAATTGGGATTGGTTAGGACTTTAAAACAGCATTGTAGTGCCTCTAATATGAGGCATTTCGGGTTATAATCTCTAAGGGTACCTTCAGAGGTATATTTTTACAAATTAGAATAGTATTTCCTTTGAGGACTTATAACTAAAAAGTAACAGGAAATTTTGAATGAGTTGTTAATTGAGGTTAAAGTCATATTAGTAAAAGTTTTAATAACCATGTGAGAAGAGGTTAAAGAAATTCTGCTTATTTTAAATAAAAAAAGAAAAACCTTATTAATTTTAAAAAATTAAAGAGATTAAATAATGTTGGGTTGCTTCGCTATGTTTTCAAAATCAATAAAACAGAATACATTAAATATCAAAATATGTTAAAACACATTCCTGATCTACATCACAGTAATTTAAAGAAAAACATAATACTAGCTTTTTTAAAAAAGGTTAAAGAGTAAACACATTTGCCTTAAGGCAGCAAGTCAGTACAGGTAACTTGTATACTGCTTCCTTCAAGCAGTGTCTTTCCCTTGCAAATCACAACGGCTAGTTTGAGTTACATAGGGATTTTCTTTCCCCGTGAAATCTGAATTTAATTCTTTCAAGTGAGGGGCATGAAAATGTTTACATTTACAATGAAATCTTCACACAAAATTCATGAAACTTCTGGAGTTCTTGTGCATACCTAGGACTGAATGAATGTACTGAAAAGTCAGCTAAAACAAATGGTGGCTTGATCATTATGAACCAAACTAAACATATGGTATAATCTCATAGAAGACCTTATGGTTATATTTATATAAAATGATAAATTCGTTTTAAATAAAGCCATTTAATCATCATAATTTGTAAATTCTAAAAAGGAATTCCTTGATGATGCTTAACATTAGAAAGATCTTTTTAATATTTAAAATCCTGGGCGCCTGGGTGGCTCAGTTGGTTAAGCGGGGAGTCTGCTTCTCCCTCTGACCCTCCCCCATCTCATGTGCTCTCTCTCTCTCATTCTCTCTCTCTCAAATAAATAAAATCTTTGAAAAAAAATAAAATCCTTTATAAAGACTGCTATTTCTACCAACATGGCAGACTAGGTACTGGAGCCTCCTGCATAACTAAAATTGGGAGATAAAATATTTTAAAAATCTCCCCGAATGTAGGACAGGATGAGTGAACATTTTCATGGTTGAGTGAAGGAGGGAACACCGAAAAATAGGCAAAAGACTAAAGCCAGCTCTCAAGTGAGGGGATTTACCAAGCTTGGTTGACCTGACTATTGAGTTTTGTTATCAACCAGGGCTCAGGAGAAAGAAGACAGTTCAAGGACCAGCAAAGCTGGAAAGTATAATAGGCAACTCCCCAAAAATCCAAGACTCCCAAATCTGGCCTGCCTGTGTATAAGAATGAAAATTAAATTCATACCACCCCAGGTAACTACACAAAATCTCATTATCTGGAAGCTTAAAACTAAATAGGAGAGAGAAAAGCAAATATCCTCTCAAATGGCATAGGCAAAAATCATCTCCAAAGTAGGTTTGCATTCCAAATTTATACTACCATGGTAGCCTAATAAACTCAAGCAGATAATTTAGTTTAAACTTGTCCTGAACTGGGGGTGCCTGGGTGGCTCAGTCGTTAAGTGTCTGCCTTCAGCTCAGATCATGATCCCAGGGTCCTGGAATCAAGCCCCTTACCGGGGTCCCTGCTGCATGTGAAGCCTGCTTCTCCCTTCCCACTCTCCCTGCTTGTGTTCCTTCTTTCGCTGTCTCTCTCTCTGTCAAATAAATAAATAAAATCTTTAAAAAAATAAAAATTAAAAAAATAAACTTGTCCTGAACTGTTAGTAATGCCATACACTGGACACAAAGAATAATCCTTTCAATTCACTAAAGGAACAAATAAATCCAATCTTCCACAAAATATTCCAGAGTATTTATGAGGCTAACACAACCTTGACACCAAAACCCAACAAGAACAGTAAAAGTAAGGCCAATTTAACTAATGAACACAGAACAAAAATTCTGAAGTACATATCAATAAACAGAATACAAGGATGTAAAAAGAATAATGGATTATGTTCAAATTGGGTTCATCCCATAAATGCAAAGTCGGTTAATATCAGTCCATCAATTATTCTAATATACCATACTAACTGGTAAAATAAAAATAATCATATCATCTCAGTAAAAGCAGAATTCTTTAATCTGATAAAAATTATCTATTTTTAAGGACACCAAATAGCATAGCTGATAAATAATTTGAAGCATTCTACTCAAAATTGAGAACTGAGTAATCTAGCCCTCAGTCATCATTTCCAAATAACACTGGAAGACTATCAACACATAAGGCAAGAAAATTAAATTAAATTAAAAGCATAGGAATTATAAAGGAAGAAACAAAGCTACAGGTTTACTGCAGATGAGCTGATTGCCTTGTGAAGAATATACAGATAAATTATTAATATGAGTGACAGACTGGCAAGGATTTGCAGTAAAAAGTAAACATATTAAAAATCAAATACATTTCTACACAACAGCAGTAAATGGCTTAAAAGAAATTTCATAAAATGGTACATTGATGTCATCAGAAAATAGGAAATATATGAATAAATGTGTCAAAACATGCAGAAAAAAAACTTTATAGTTAAAAATACTAAAAATGTGTTAAACCATATTAAAGAAAGCCTAAACAAATGCAGATACATACCATGTTCATGGATTAGAAGACTCAATATCATAAAAATAATTTTCTCTAAATTAATCCATAGGTTCAAGGCATTTCGAATCTAAACAGTGGAACATGACAGTTGATTTCAAAGTTAATAAAGAATACAAAAGTCCAAATATAACCAATATAGCCCTGAAGAATAACAACATGAGGGGACCTATGATAACAAACATCAGGTATGTGCAACTCAAAGGGATCTTAAAACTTTTTTGCTTTACAAAAGACAAACTGTTTTTTTAAATTATTATAATTATTCTGTGTTTCTTACCTTGCTTTGTTATATCCCTGTTTCTCTAGTCACTCAAGTGTACAGCCATGGAGACATCATCTTTGAGTCCTCCTTTTTTTCTCCCTCTGACCCTCACCCCCAAGGCTAACCAGTTGGTGACTGGTCTCTTAAACTTAATCCCTCTTTTCTATAACTACTGCCACAGTACAAATGCAACACTTGCCACTATTTTTACCATAGCTGTAACAAGTCTCCCTGCTCCCACATGCTTCTTACTTCCTAGAGCTACCATATCAGACCATTCTTTACATCCCCACTTATCTCTAAAAAATAAGGTTGTTATAAGCCAGTAATCTGATCTAAATTTCCAGTAAATCCCCATCCTGATGCAAAGGGGATCAGGATCACCTCCACACCCTGGGCATTAAAAATTCTTTACACTGCACTTTCCCAAATCATTTCTTGCCAAAGCACAAACCCTTACATACCCTCTGCACTACCCACATTAGACTATTTACCACCTCCTTTACTACCTCCTCTTTCATAAAATTCCATGAATCTTCACGCTTCAGTTTTTAATCTTATTTAACTCTATAAGGTTTTGCACCACCTTTTGTCCAGGAGAAAAACTTACAAGACTGAGATTCAACTCAAATGCACCTTCCCTGAGAAGCCTTCCCCATCCCAAACATAATTAATGCATTCCTTCCTCCATGTTACCACGATATTTTGTTTACTGCACTTTCACATTGATAATTGAAATATTTGTTGCCTTTTTTCTGATAGCTTTTGAAATCATTATAAGAAGGGACACATCTTATTTGTATCGCCCCATCTTCCTGAAACACACCAGGTGCAAAATATTGGTTGTATTAATTTACATCTGTACAGTGCATCACACTTATGCATTTAATCCTTACTTGTTTCACAGATGAGGTAACACTATCCCAATATTACAAATGAGAGAATTTAAGTTCAGCACCATTAAGTAAGTAAACCAAAATAATAGATTTAAACACAGAAGACCTGAGACTTGCACCTAAGTCACCTGACACACTATCCAATGCTGTTTAAGTACAACAACACTATTTAGATTCATGATACTAATATCTCTCGGAGTTCATTCTTTACTATTATAAAGCTCAAAAACGAAAACTTCCTTTGGCAATGATTTGTTTGAGAATTTGAGATTCTTCATTAAAAACAAAAAGACTATAAATACATAAGATAAATTATGATGAAAAAAAGTAGTTCTTTACTAGACAATTCAGATAAATTGAAAGTTTATGAAACTGAATTTTATAGAGATAATTAACAATTACACTTGTACCAAATGGAAGAATGTTTTCAGGATAGATATGTGATTAATTGATATAAGAATATATATTTTAATATATTGTACATTTCATAAAATACTTTAAGCCAGAAAAACTTTCCCATAGATCCTTTGCCTATAGCTCTTCTTCTCTCCATTATGAATATTGACCTCCAACTTGAAAGAACTGATTTCTCTCCATCCACTGGCCATTTTCTGCCCATCTGACAAGCAATCATCTCTCCAGTGAAACAAATAGAGCAACGTTTGATTCTAATGGTAATGTGAAACTAACAAGTTCTGAAAAGCACATAGGTGATGTCTGCATACCTGGTCACTGTTTTGACAAATTTTTTACTGATGGACTGAGGCTGGAAAAGAGGAATGGGAAATGATGCATAAATGCTTTCAACGATAATTTTGGCAAAGTCAAGTCAAGGAGCTCCACAGTGATTGCAGCTGCAGTCTGTTGGTTGCCAAGATTTGGCTGGAGCCATGAGAAACCTGAGGGGGTACTTAACAAAAGTGCCCACTGGAGAGGTGTAAGCATCTTCCCTTCCCTCTCAATGAACAGTATAAGTCATTGGCCCTGCAACTTCCTGGTACCACTTCAGAAGAGCTCTTACTTCTGATGTCAAGGATATCAGGTTCAGAAAGCTTTGTAGCTTGGACAGTCTTAGAGATTTCTAAACCTCAGAAACTGAGGTCCCAGAAAATCAAGGGACATCCCCAAGGTTACACACAACTACAAGAGCAGAGGCAGTAGTGGAAATTACATTTCTTACTATCAACCCAGTTTGTTTTCCAATTGCCATACCACTACCCACACCAAATTATTTAAAGAAAGCAAAACTTATATTTGCTTTTCAAAACCACAGTAGAATAGTGCAAGTGAAAAGACTAGACATTTTTTTTCATTTACCATTTTTTTTTTTTGCTTCTCTTGGACCTGTAAACAAAGAAAAAGCCAACCATGTACATTTAAATATATTTAAGGATAAAGATATTGTGTGAAGGACAGAAATGTACTCTAGTAGATAATGTAGGAAAATATGACAAAAATTAGTTGAAATCTCTGAATCAAGCTACCTGAGAACAATAAATGGAAATCATATTACCAATACAGACTTCTTCCAAATAATTGCATAAGTAATTATTAGTTATATCCCATCCCAATCCACTGCCAAATAACAAAGTCTGCAAAGTACTTTCTTAAAAGTTTTTATGCTCTCCACAAAGCTTTACTCTTCATATATCATGAGTAAAGAAAATTCCAGAAAAAAATTTATAAGAATATATATCTCGATTGTCACAATTTATAATAGTACCCATTTTCGGGCGCCTGGGTGGCTCAGTCGTTAAGCGTCTGCCTTCGGCTCAGGTCATGATCCCAGGGTCCTGGGATCGAGCCCCGCATCGGGCTCCCTTCTCTGCAGGAAGCCTGCTTCTCCCTCTCCCACTCCCCCTGCTTGTGTTCCCTCTCTCGCGGTGTCTCTCTCTGTCAGGTAAATAAATAAAATCTTTAAAAAAAATAAAAAATAAAATAAAATATATATATATATATATATAATAGTACCCATTTTCAAATGCATAAATTGAAATAACTTTAGCATACAGTTAAGTAATTAGTATATAAGCAACTATTTATACAGAAAATATTATCTACCTAAAAATGATAAAGTTAAAACTTTATACCAGGTCAGGCATTGTATCATATTTCATACTTTTGGAATTCCAATAAATCCCTGTTTCATCCACAGTAAGTGTTCAATAAAGGTTTGATGAATTTATGAATATTTGTAGCTTAGAGCCATGTGCTTAAACTTAGCTCTGTGTAAACATAGGATTTTGAGTATGTAAGCTCTTCAAGTTAATCCAGATGGCAAATAAAATCTGTACCAGAAATTACTGAAAGACTATATAGCCAAGATTCTATTCGCACATTAGTCAATGTGAATTGAAAATTGTCAATATATTTTGGGTCTATTAAGCATCGGAGGAAATAGCCAAGAGAACAACACCAAGAAATGTGTACATTGGTTATCCCTGTTACCTTTCCAAACCTCCCTTACCTTTCCAGTTGGAGATTTAACCTCTCAAATCCAAGATTTAGAGGACTTGACAGGACTTGAGATATGAATGCATTTTTATATATGACAAGAAAAAAGAACCTTTATCTACATATGTTTTTATAAAGATCATCTTCCCACAAATAAGTAGTTGCAATTTAAAAAAAAACTTCTACCTCCTATTTTTAGTACTACAAGTAAAAATTATACAGTGTTTACTATGTTCCAGACAGAGTGATTTTTACTTTACATTCATGTAATAACACCATGAGGATCATAACTTTATCTCCATTTTATAGATGAGAAAACTGAAGCATAAGAGGAGCTACAAAAAGCCACACACAGTCACCATATGGTGGGTCTGGTATTAGAAGCCATGCCCATCTCACTCCAGACCCCAAGTTTTTAACAGATACACTATTCAGTCTCCCTGAAATCATAAAAAATAATTTTTGAGGGGCACCTGGGCGGCTCAGTCGGTTAAGCGGCTGCCTTGGGCTCAGGTCATGGTCCCAGGGTTCTGGGATCGAGCTCCGCATCGGGCTCCCTGCTCTGTGGAGAGCCTGCTTCTCCCTCTCCCTCTGCTGCTCCCCCTGCTTGTGCACGTGCTCTCTGTCAAATAAATAAATAAAACCTTAAAAAAATAATAATTTTTGAAACCAACCCCAATTCTCAAAAATATACCTATCCAAAAGAGAGAGGGAGAGAGAGAAAAGAAAGATGAAGCTGCAGCAGCAGCAACATGGCAACACATGGAATCCAGAGTTCTGGATTCAAATTCTGATTCTGTCACTGGGTGCCATATGATAAGTTATCTTAAAACACTAAGCTACGGGTACCATTCAATATAGAAATAAAATATGTTATGGGGTAATTTCTTCATGCTGCATACAGTTTTGTATATGAAGCCCCTTCCACCATTACACGCACTGGAAATCTCTTCTTATTGTAAATTTTTTTAATCCTGGACACACTGGAAGTGTATCTTATACTCAGTATCTTTTTTTCTGTAATTTAACTCCTGGTCACGAGTTCACCCAGCAAATCTCACAAATCTCTTTCCCCACAGAAACAGAAGGCAACACAAACCCCTGATTTAGGTCATTACTTCCGTTACCCATTCCAAATGGCAAATCCTAATTATTCCTCCCTTGGTTGCTGCCTGCAGGCCACAGTCAACCCAGGTCCAAATATATACTATTTCTTCCCCTGGTACTTTTCAGTGCTTCTTTTAGTTTTAAAAGAAAAACATCCCCTTGGTTCTTAGGTTTAGAAAAGAAGAAAATAGAAAAGGGAAGCCTGTTTCACCAGATTCTGTTCTTACCCATTTGTTTGAGAAAAAATACAAGCAGGAACTCTTCCTCCTAGAACACATGATAATTTGCTAAAAGTAGCATGTTTTCTTCAAAGAAATTGTAATTTAGTAAATATTACATAAAGTATATATTTTGAACATGCCAGACTTCCTAGTCTTAGGAAACCACACTGGAGTTCCAAGAAGTTTAGTTAACCCTATGATCCCCCAAGGCTTTCAAGTTTTTGACCTTAGGGCTTTTAGACAAGTTAGGATTGAAAAGATGAAGTTATTTAAGAACCTTCTCACGGCATATTTGTTTTCTCAAAGGCATTCACACATCATTTACATACATAATGTACACAATAAACCACTTTCCTGCATCGCCTGCATTTGAAAGGATGTTCTTCACACTCTTTATGGGCTCATAATCATGCACTGAATGAATACTCAGACAGCAAATCTAAAGTGTGAAACAATTTAACACATACCACACAAAACGTCAGAGCCTGTGCCAAGAATGGGACACTCATGACGGAATTCTGCTTAAATCCAACCCAGCCGCAGCCTTAACAGACATGAAAAGCCTGCTGTCACAATTAAATGCTTGGGACAACGGGAAGCAGTATCTCCCTGACACTATTTAGCACTCACATATTTCTCTAACTCTATTAAAATTAATCATATGCATTTTTGTTTGTCCCATACATAACTGGGCATTTCATTTGCAACTCCCCACACTAAGGTAATACTCTTTTGAAAGGGACTAGGATCTGCCCTGTATTATATTCCATGCAATTAAAACTACTGGCCTTACTCTGACATTACAGTAGTGGGTCATAAAATGCAAGAGTGTTGAAGGCAAGGTGTATTCTCACTAAAGAAAGTCATTTGCCACAATGGATAGGTGCCCATGATACAAATACCATCACTTCAATTGCCAGTCTTAACACATTTGTACTGGCTGAAGAGCCAGCGCAGGGGATTCAAAAAAAGAAGGGGATCTGAAATACAGAACCTGGGTTCAAGTTCTCACCACTTAGCAACTGTCATGACGGCCTGGCCGCTGAACCTTTCTGAGTCTGTTTCCTCATATATCCAAAAGGGGTAACAATAATATTAACTGATGGAGATATGTTGAAGATAGGAGACAATTTAAAATGTTTAATGTGAAAATAGGAATTATGTGATTTTTGACATGAGTCACAAAGGCAATTCCTAGATATGTGAGGCATATGGGGCCCAAGAATTCATTCTCTAGAAAGTTCTCCGTGTGGCTGTTTTCTAGTTATGCATGATATTCTTCCCTGGGGTATTTCAAAAGTTTAACTTCTACATATGAGGTATGCTTAATAACACAATAATCTGAATACAAAACACAAAATATTATAAACTCTCATCTACTAGGTATTTGCCTAGAGGAATGGAGCACCATCCTTTCAGTATCACTAGTCCACAGAACTGAGGCCAAGGGGGTTCCCAATGCTGCTCAAGAGTAGAGATTATCCTAATAAACACTGCAAATCCACGCATGGCCAAAGAAGAGAGCTCGGAAATGTTGAGACCAGCTACCAGGCCAGGGGCCATTCGGGGAGACCCTGTGGTACACAATCCATGTGCTGACAGTTTAACACAGATGAGAAATGTAAAGAATGAAAAAGCTATTCTACCCTCCTACACCTCCACCTCTGCCTCCCCCAACACATGAATTAAATATCATCAACAGGAAGTTAACAACACAGGAAAGACATCAAATGCCGATAGTAAATATATATCTTGTGACTCCATCCCCATGGAACTCCCCTGATTTGTAAAATCAGTGAGTTAAAAACTGTTGAAATGTCTTTTTTAAACATTAAGGTGTATGCTTTGAGTAGGATACCAATACATAACAATAGATTTTGTTTGGGAAAAATAATATATGTGGAAGCACTTCTGACCTTCTTAATGTATAGTTTCAACTTTTTAGAACTATTATAATTCAAGAAAGTGTTTTGTTTTGTTTTGTTTTGTTTTGTTTTGTTTTAATATGGTCTGTAGCAAATAGTTTAGCTCAAACTCTAAATGTAAACTGCAAGGGAAGAGCTGAGTAAGACAAATGCCTCCTTGGTTCACTTTCTGGATTTCAATTAACACCTAATTTACAATACTTCTTAATACAAATATATAGCTGAGCTCCTTAAAACAGCTTGACAGGATTAGCACACATTTTGTAAAGAGCTGACAAAACAAGCATTCCATTAGCCAACCCACAATGTCTCAAATCTAATAGTCAATATCCCATTTTCAGGGCTGACAATGGCAAGAACTAAATAAATAAGCAAGGGATTCCCTCCCTCCAGCTTTCTGGGAAAGAACACATTCTATACAATTCATTCCATAGCTTTAAGGCTATAATTTTTTTTTTAATGTTCCTCCCTAAGCATCATTATTCAATAGATAACTAAAAGAAATAAACCACTAAAGCCATATTGCTAAATCATTCTACTGAATCCAGGGTTGCAGAGAGGACTCTTCACCCCTTCATTTAGGAAGGATAAGTCCAGGATTAACTCCAGATCTCAGAATATGAAAGAACTGTAAGAAGCCTCAAAACTCCCCCAGTAGAGAATATCCTACATCCCCAGAAACCTTGCCAGGCACCTGAGCCTTGGCCTGGCCCAGGCCTAGCTATGGGCTCAAGATGCTGCAGGGGGCTCTCCTACAGTTCAGGGGAGCAGCATGGCCCCCTTCCCCCACCTCCCCAGACACCAGATGGTCCCAGCAGGATGTGCAAGGCCTCATTTTAAATGGATTATTTACCTCTATCTTTTCCAAGCATTCTTAGAAAAGCTTAGGGAGGTCCTAGTTTTAAATATTTTAAGCAGACGGGTCTAAGGTACTATTACAAACAATAGATAATATTCTAAAAAGACAAAAAGTAATGATGGTAAATCACTAGCACTTGATACCATCTACCTGAGTTCTAGAAAAATTTAAAGGCTAACCTCTGTCCAATACACTCGCTGATGAAGAGGCCTAAGAGATCATTAATGTGACTAATATTCTTAAGGTTTAGAAAGAATGCTATGGTAACTACAGACAAGTGAGACTAAATTTTAAATCAGGGGAAGCTGCTAAGATGTACAAAAATAGGATTCTTACATATACCATAGGGAAAGACAATATGGTTTCTGTAGAAGAAGCTGTACATGGCATACATTAGGTTCTCCTAGAAAAGTGAGCCATCATGATGGCAAGAGGAAAAGTGTGGAATTATACACTAACTTTCTCAAAAAGCCGTTTCAAGGCTCTTACACACTTTTAACTGTCCCACTATAGCCTAAGGAGGCCTAAACAGGGAAGGGAGGACTCAAACAGCATCTACTGAGCTAGAAATCATAAAGATTCCAGTAATTACTACCCGAACTGCCTCAGGGAAGGGATTCCAGCTAGATTTTGAACTGGCAGATGACAGTACCCTCATCAGGGGCAAAAAAATGGGAAGATCTCAGGAGACTACTTACAAACAAACAAAAAGGAGCTTCAAAGCTGGCTGACTCTGTGGGGATATATGTAAAAAAAAAAAAAAAAATAGTCTATCCGATTCATACCTAGGAACAGGAACTGCCATTTATGGGCCAAAAATGGATGTGGACCCTCACAACAAGGGATACAGAATCACTACTGGCAAATGATGAACAGAATTCAAGTATATAGACTATAATATCTATCCATCCCTTTTGCAAAAATTATACTTTGGCCACTTCTGAGTTGGCATCAGAAACAGCAGGAGGAAAAAGAAAAAAATTAAAAACAAGATCTGAGGAATGAAAACTAAAAGAGAAGAGAGGCTGGTGAAGCAAAGCCACTCTATGAAATGCATTTTTAACATGAGGGTTTGGCAACTGACGGAGGTGCTGACCAAGAAATATACGCTTCAATATTTAATATTATGAAAGAATAAAGTTGACACAGGGCTGAACATCAAATTCTAAAACATCATACCCAGGAGGCTAACTCTGAAGCTAGAAAGTACAGCACTGGGGACGAAAAGAATGAGAAGATCTTACCAAGAGATTATAAACTTATGAAAATAATCCCAAAAATTAGTATACTAGGACACTGGGACACTGATTACAAAGAACAGCAGAAAGAAGAATCCTTTAGGAGGCCAAAAGCCTATCTCTATATAAACAGGCTTGCATATGCCACTCCAAAGGCAAATTTAACCTTGCAAGTCACTGACCTTTAACCATGTTTGGATTTTTTCCAGGAAAAGGAGACATTTACTCAGAAGATTCAAGATAGAAAGTCTTTTTTTTTTTTTTTCAGGGTGTTCACATTTGTCCAAAAGGATAAGGACAAGCTTCTGAACAAATATTCTACATCATCAGTCTTCTTAGCCTCTACCCATCATTCAAAACACTAAATTCTTCAATCTCCCTTATTACATATTATATTTTTAATTGCCTGAGCTTTCCTGATATCCCCTTAAATACAAAAAGAGAAAAGAAGGGAGGGAGGGAGGCAGGGAATACAGAGTTGGTCTATCGGGTCTCCAGGTAATCTCCAGACAAATCTGGAAGATTAACTTGCACACTGAGTTTGCCCAGGCTCTTTACAGATATTAATACTCTGATTAACACCTATTGGAACAGTACAACACTGAAACAGGATACCTTAGTCTCTGTTCTGGAATGACTTCCTGCAGCATCAGCTTCCTAGTGTCCCTTAGGAACCTTCTGAACTAGAGAGAGTAAGATTGCAAACTCAGATGACTATGTACTATGTTGAAGAAAGACAATCAGATATCCCTTTGAATTATATGCATCTTTGTGTTTATCTATATATAGAGATCAACTACCTCTATCCTGTCTTAATGGATTCGACTATATAAATATATCTTTAGTTATGCTGCACTAACTTACCTAATTTCACTTATACCAAAATGTCTTTCTAAGTGAAAGTTCAATTAAATTAACACAAGGCTTCCTTTCTGTCCAATAGTTCCATGAACTTGAAATTAGAGTTCTCATAGGTATAAAAATTACAGCGTTTCACAAATATATTAAGAATGGCGCAATTTTAACAAGTTGTATTAAGAATATTTCTTCTTGGGTAACATTACTGGTTAGAATAGAAGTTTGTAGATAAGGGATGAAGATCAATATTTATAGTCTATAGATATTGAGAAGGAATTGAGAACTTACCAGATAACAACAGTGGTAATCTATTCCTGGGATAAATATTAAAAATCAGGTATGACCTCTGTCTTCAAAGACTTTATATTATAATTGGGTTTGGAAAAGATGAAACTATGTTCTTAGTCATTTCATGCTTATCAGATATGAAAGTAACTGCACTTCTATTAGTCTAGACTCTAGGTAAACCTGGACAAATTTTCATTGTTTGCATTTCTAGGGAGGCCTCCAAAAGGCCAGCTAAGGATGCAGTGTAATTATTTCAGCTATCTATCTATCTATCTACCTACCTACCTACCTACCTAATTGCATGCCAGGTTTTGCAGCCAGGAGACTTCAAATCAAGTTCTGGATAATCTTAACAACCATTTGGCCTTGTGGAACATCTGTTTTCCTATCTGTGTAATGGGAAGACTAACAAGTTCCACCACATTGGACTGTTGTGTTGAGCTGAAATAATGTACTTAAGAGTGCTTTGAAAGTATAAAGCTATGTTAGTCATTATGACATCAAGCCGCTATATAGTTTGAGGAAAATTAGTATTTTGTTAGAAAAGTGCAGAAAGGACACTTTTATTTTATAGTCCATGCCCTCCACTCTGCTCTTTGGAAAGGACAGATTAAAGGTGCCCCAGAATCTGGAGGGCACCCTGTCTGGCTTTTGTGTGGCCTTCTTTCACATATCTGTCATCATCTTTCTATTTTAGTGACCTTTTTTTGACTCTTGTTTGGGAGTTCAATGTGCTATTAAATTTTTTTCTTGTTATTATAACTTTTACTTGTCTTACACCATGCCAAAGGGTGTAGGACACTCTTAGCCAAGACTTTGCCACTCTTTAGCCAAGATGGTAAATTAAAGCCTTTCATGTCACTAAATTTAAAAAGCAGGGTTGATCATTTAAAAAGTGATCTCAGATTTTGGATATACTTCTCAGCCTTCCACTTGGGCCATTCTTCTCTTTTCATTATACATATACAATATACACATAGACACAGGTATGCTTCTTGTACTCAAAGGTTATGCTCTAAAATAAACCAGTATTAAAGGAAAAACAAAAGTAAATGCTCTTGAAGTTTTTTTTCTTGCCCTAGATGTTTATTTGCTGAGGATAATAAACATTTATGCTTGAGGCAGATTTCAATACACACGGTGCAACCACTTAAATTTTAAAATTGAAAACATTCTTAAATAGAAAAAAAAAACAGTTATGTTCACAGAACCTTATTCTGGACAATTTCTAACATAAGATAAGCCTAAACAACATAATTTCTGAATATAGTATTAGCTCATTTTTGACACTTCTTATATTCATGTTTGAAATTAATGATTTTTAAAAGGCATAAACTTTCACTTGAATCTGTATAGAAAACTATATTTATTTTCCTGAAATCAGGTCAAATATATGCACTGGTTTTTTCATATTAATAGCTGGTCGAATCTTTCATACATCAGAGCATCAGAATAGATGTTTTTCCTAGACAATCTTTAGAAATAACACTTCATTTCTATATGATCTAAAACAAGAAAGTACACAATTTTCACCCAGTTGCAAACATGATTCAAAATTAATTTCTCAATAAAATTGGGGACTTGTATGTTTGGGGAGTTGTATGGTATTGAATTCTGGTTGTCCAGCCACTAGTCACCCATCATTGCAGAATGGTGTCTTGCTCCCCAAGCCATCAGGGAAGGCCCAAGAAACTTCTGGTGGGATAGACTGAGTGTTAAAGGTGGTAGGAGGAAACTTATAAACAAAACAGAATTAAAACAGAAATCTGAGTTCCAGACTGACAAGTTTCTATTAAGCTACTCCAAGTTTTGAATAACCATCTCCAGTAAGCGCGAACGAAGATCTGATAACATGCACAGAACACACATACGCTCCTTGTCAGAGCAATGTGTCAACAGTACAAATTAACAAGGGAATTTCCAGCATTTTCCTTCACTGTGTGTACTTCTCCTTCCTTCAGGACCAAGAAAGGTTGAATAAGGTTTACCTTGCTATGAAAAGGAAAGAAATCGCAGTCACATACCGACCAAGCCCGCACAGAATCCGCAGAAGCAGAGGTACTTTGGGCACTTTGCCCACTCCCTTCCTCTTTGCTTCGCCAAAGCCCACACCTCTAGAGATGGGACAGAACGTGCCTTCAGCCTACAAACAACTCTACGAAGCCGGCCCCAACAACCCTTGTAACCTTCCTCCCGAAGTTAGTCGTGAGTCCACAATGAATTCCGGTCACCTCAACCTCAACTCCGCAGGGTCAGGGACCTGGAGCGCCCCGGGAGTCCCGGAACGCTGCGCTCACGTGGTCGCCGGCCGCGGCACGTGCGGCTCCGACCTGAGGCGGTGGGAGTGAAGCACCGCCCGGAGCGGGAGGGGAGACCCGCAGAGGCGCTGGACGCGTTGGGGAGAGGGGAAGGACCCGGGGCGCTCCGGGGCGCGCGAGGAGAAGCTGAGCTTCAGGCAGTGCAGGTCAAACTGCAGTTCCCCGGGGTGTACACAGGAAGGAAGGCGCAAGTTTGAATGGGGTAACAACTTGGACTTTTTTTTTTTTAAGGTTTATTTTAAATGGGCAAATGCATTTAAATTCCATCTAGCTTGAGAGCTTCCAAGATCGTCACAATCCCCTTCTCGCCTGGATCCCACACTTGAAATCCCTGGCAAAAGAGGAAGCAAAGGTGTCCCGAGGTAGCAATTCCATCCCCACCCATCTTTTGGGGAACTCTAACCAACTCGGTCTCAGGCGAACACTGGGGAACCACACCCTGGAACAAAGAGGAGGTGTAGTCCCCTCCAGATGCATATAGCCCGCTGAGGGCTGGTATTTAAAACCCTCGGCAGGCCAGCTGTGTTTACGGCTTGTTTCGTTTTGCTGGGGGAGGGGAAGGGAATCCGAACTCTGGACTTTTTTCCCAAACTGGGAGCCGGGAGCTTGGCATTCGATCCCACTAGCACAGAACTCCAGTCAACTCGGGCCGTGGCGACTGTCACTTGGGGGGTGGGGAGGGGAAGGAAAGGAGCGCAAGAGACAGAGCGACGGAGGGGCTGGCGAGAGAGGGAAGGAAACAGGTGAGCTCCCACCACCGCCCCTCGGAAATCCAGCGCGGCGGCCCCCCGCACGCCACCGTCCCGACCTGGAGAGGCACTTACCGGCTTTACAAGGGTCCTTGTAATCTATCGTCTCCGCTTTATCCTCTTCGTTCCCATCAAAAGTGTAATCATAATCGAGGCCAGCGCAGACCCAAAGCTCCCCGTAGAAAACAATCCCCGAGGCCACCAGCCACACGAGCATCCTCGGGGGAAGCTTTTGCAACCCCATCCTCCTCCCCTGGAGGAAAAGGAAGGGACGGGACCGGGAGGTGAGGCGTCCGCGGTCCGCGCTGATGTGCGGTGCGAGGGGAACCGGTGCTCCTCTCCCTACCGGGAGGCTCCTCGGCGACACTGGGGTGTTCAGGTGTCCGGAGACATACGGATGCCGTCGGGACAGTAGAGAGGGCAAGAAGTGCCTGTTACCCCCAGTTGCAGGGAGAAGTTGGCTAGGGGCCTGCGGGTGGGCGGAGGGCAGGTAAGGAGCTCGGCTCCCGGAGACGGGGAGGGGCAGCTGCGGGCAAACTCTGCTCTGGCGGAGCGGGCGCTCGCTGCCTGCCAGGTCGTCCTTCTGGCCGCCGAACTTCCCGCGGCCGCGGCTGGGCGAGCGGCGCCCCGCGGGCTCAGCTGCCACCGAAGCTCGGGCTCCCGCGCCGCGCCCCCGCCGCTGCCAGGACCCCGCCGTAGAGCGCGAGCTGCCGCCGCCGCCGCCGCCGCCGCCTGAGCCCGCCGCCGCCGCCGCCGTCGCTCGGGGAAGATGAATCCGGTCTGCACATCAGCACATCTGAACTGAAAGGGGAGACCGAGGAAGGGGGTGGGGGGCAGGCATTTCTACGCCGCGAGACCTTAAAAGCCTGCAGAAGCCAGCAAAGCAACTGACTGAAAAGAGCAAAAGTGTGAGGATTTGGGGATACACCGTTTGCCTCCCCCGCCCCCCCACCCAGGCTGTCTTTTTACCCTCTTCCTAACTTGAAAAAAAAAAAAAAAATCTTCGCAGCATCTAACCCAATCACTTGCATCCTGCTTACTTATTCATACAATCAGGGTCAGGATCCGGGCCACAGCCTCCTCTCTGACTTCTTTTGATAGCCTTGTACAAACAAACAGACACGAGCGCTCTGACAATCCATTTATATTTTACTAAAGATAAAAATGAATATATTATGTATCTGAGTCCGCGAACAGCAATTAATAGATGATGTACGTGTCAGCCAAGAGTGCCAGACCGGGGGTGGCGCGAAGGATCGTGATAACTTAGCTGCAAACCTCTACTTCCCCTCCCCCCCCCCAAATAAACAGCGGGTGTGTGTTTCTTTCCTTTGCTGCGGTTTAACCTTAGTGCAGCCCGGGAATGGAGGAAAAGTGTCTGAGCCTTCGCGACTTGGGTAAGGAAGAAGACTGCTTTAAAAGTCCCCCAACCAACAAAGTTTTGCTAAGAACTAAGATCCCCAGAACTGCAATTAAAAAAAAAAAAATCCAAAATCAAGTTACAGATTGCAGCAGCAGGAAACGCTAAGACCTTGCTGATGGGCTGGCGCTATGGCTCACGTGGGCGCAGGAAGGGAAGTTGGAAGGAATACTCGGGAAGCAAATTTTCTGTGACAGTTCTGGCGCCCATACCCGGAGTTGCTCAGTATCCTTCGGCTTCAGTTGTTTTACTTCTGAGGAGAGTGTGTAAAACCTGGCAGCAGGATCAGCGAGGTAAACCACATGTCAGCCTAGCAGACGCAAGACAAACACAGGTTGTGGGAAATTGGGGAGGAAAAAAAAATCAGAGGAAATCTCTGCAAAACCCCTGTTGTGAGCAATTCAGTGGTTTCCCCACATCTGCAAGTAGTTTCCAAAATAGGTGAGAGGACTTCTCCTCCCCCAGACTGGTGATTGGGAGCCTTGCCTTTTCCAACTAAATCTTGAACTGTCACTTTAGCAAGGACTTGTAAAAAATCTTCTGTTGCCTTTACATCTTTATTTAACATTTAAATGTCCCCCTTTTCCAAGTTGCCATCAATATACAGTGTTATCTAGAGGAAAATGTGAAAGTAACTACCCTCCCACCCACACACATACTTTTGACAGGTAAACCCAGTTAGGTTAGGGGATTTGACCAGGTTTTATGGTTGTTAAAGAAAAATTGGAGGCTAAACTTGAAGAAGTATCATCTATTTCCCTCTTAAACTAAGACTAAAAGGATGGGAGGACTAGGTAGAACTGATTTGATATTCCTGGCAAAACTGGGGCTTTCTCAGAGGCCAATGCAGTAATGGAGACTTCCTTCTGTAGATCTCAAACTTTTAACCCCAGGTCACAGAACAGAGAGCAGATCTGAAAAGAACATGTTCAATAAGTAGGTAGAGGTATTTGGTTTTGAAATCTCTTGCTGAGTCATTCTCAAATTCTTTTACCCATCCAAAAAAAGGTTTGCATAATTAATAATGGTGTTGCTCTTGTGCAGGGCCAAACAAGAATGTATTGTGCTTAGCCCATCTGAAAGCCCAGAAAATGCAACTTTCCTTTAGAGGATCCTTGCTCTTGAGCTGCTGAAACTGTCCCTGCTTGCTATCCCCAAACCTTGAAAATGTCCCTTGTTAATCTACATACTGCAAATATCTCCTTAGGTTATTTTACCATAGGTAAGTTGGCAAGAGTTTGTACCTGGAGATTACCTAAAATATCACTTACTTTGCAGGAATTAGTATGTTCATTCATTTTTCCTGAAAAAAAAAGTAACATATAGGGACATCTGCCTCATTATATAATGATGCCTATTATGGATTCCTTCAGAATTTATCATTGCTTAGTTTCACAATTTTATAAATTTACATTCTACATTTAGAATGACTGACATAGTAAAACCTCAAACCAAAATATAGAAATGTTTCTTTATGGCTAAAATAGCTGTGGAGAATAGTTATTTACACCACAATATCCTAGGCCTCAATCCCTGATTTAATTATATTACTTTAAAATATTTATTAAATCTAACTCTACAGTAATAAAATAACTACTTTTTAAATTTTATTACTATAGTTGCTATGATTGCAAACTAACAAAAGATTTTGCCCTGTCCATTAAAAAAACATAAATTTGCAAGAACTTGAAGAAAACAGATAATAAGAATATGCATGTGAGAAAAGAGTTGAATGCTCAGTCAGAATATAGCCACAAACATGTGCAGTATGTGAATACAATCTCCTCAGGAAGATAAAAAGAGGTGATTGATTCCGTTAGTAAGACATGTACTGAAGTAACTTTGGCTTCTAGCTGGCAACTGCCCCTGACCACCATCACCACCTGCAGCAGGACCCCATCAGCCGCCAGCAACCTTAGGGAATAAAGCCACCCAAGAGAGCTGAAGCAAGAGGTAACTCTATGCCAATTGGTATATACTGTTTGCTATCACAGTAATTAAAATAAACTTGCCCTGTGGATAATGTGAATTAGAAATGTGTATTTTGCGGGCACCTACGTGGCGTAGTGGTTAAGTGTCTGACTCTTGGTTTTGGCTCAGGTCAGGATCTCAGGGTCCTGAGCTGGAGCCCTGGGTCTAACTCCGCACTCAGGCAGAGTCAGCTTGAGATTCTCTCTCCCTCTCCCTCTCCCTCTCCCTCTGTCCCTTCCCCCCACCCTGGGATCTCTCCCTCTCCCACCTCCCTCCCCCATGCTCTCTCCCTCTCTCTCCCTCTGCCCTTCTCCCATGCTCTCCCCCCCTCCATCTGCCCCTACCCTTCTCTCCCTCTCTCCCACTCTCTCCCTCTCCCACTCCCTCTGCCACTCCTACTCATGCTCTCTCTCTCTCAAATAAATAAAAACAGATTTATTTATTTGTTTGAGAGAGAGAGCGCGCATGCAGGAGCACAAGCAGGCGGAGGGGCAGAGGGAGAAGCAGGCTCCCTACTGAGCAGGGAGCCAGATGAGGGGCTTGATCCCAGGACCTGAACCAAAGGCAGACGCCTAACCAACTGAGCCACCCAGGTGCCCCACTTTTAAATAAACAAATCTTTTTAAAAAAAGTCTATTTTCTTATCGAGCCATTTTGTGAAAAGCTAGTTATTATTGTTTTTTGTTATGAAACCAAGTAATACGTGAATATACCCTTCTCATGTCCCTTGTTTGAAAACAGATAATTCAGGGCGCCTGGGTGGCTCAGATGGTTAAGCGTCTGCCTTCGGCTCAGGTCATGATCCCAGGGTCCTGGGATTGAGTCCCGCATCGGGCTCCCTGCTCCTTGGGAGCCTGCTTCTCCCTCTGCTTCTCTCTCTCTCTCTCTGTCTCTCATGAATAAATAAATAAAATCTTTAAAAAATAAAATAAAAACTAAAATAAAAAAGATAATTCAGATGAGAATGGAATAAAATGTGTTTCCCTCTCTCTCGGTCTTACTCCCCTTGTCTGAAGTAGAAACTCTTGACCTGTTAACCAAATAGTATATACAGAGAGACTGACTTCTATGAAATTGCCTTATCAGCAGATTAAAAACAGCAAATACTAGCAATTTCATATGGTTCAAACTATTATTTCAAGGCTTAAAAAAATCCTGCTTTGTACTAATGCTACTGTTCTTTTGAATTAAATTATATGCATCTCAGTTAAATATTTTTAAATGAGAAGATGATTCTCTGGACCTAAATGGCCTCTGACTTCCACATTTTTAAATCTCACATTCTATGATTTTTTGATATCACATTATTTCGTATGTCACTATGGCAGGATGCTCCCAACTCTTGATAATTAGGATGACACTACATTCAATCAAAATCTGTCTTTATTGCTGTTTCCTAGTAACAAATATAGTTTCAGAGACAGAATGAAAAAGTGAACAGAAAGCAGTATTTGCTTCACAATAATGCTTCACAAGTGTTACAGAAGGTGTTTGTTTGTTAAGAAAAAGACATACACCTCCCCCAGGAAATGAAGAAAAATAAAATAAAATAAAGAACCTTCCTCCTGCAGTGGATTCTGGTCTGAGTAGAGCCCACTGCCCTAGGAGTCTCTGGCTATCCCTTGGTACTTGCTAGTTTGCAGTACTACCTTCTTCTCTAGCATATCCTCGGTGTGGGGGATGGAGATCCTCTTTGTTTTTATGGCTTTTAGCTACTCCAGACCTTTTAACTCTCCCTTTCACCCCATTCTTTTTTTTAAGATTTTATTTATTTATTCATGAGAGACACAGAGAGAGAGAGAGAGAGAGAGGCAGAGGGAGAAGCATGCTTCCAAGGAGCGTAGAGCCCGATGCGGGACTCGATCCCAGGGCTCTGGGATCATGACCTGAGCCAAAGGCAGATGCTTAACAACTGAGCCACCCAAGCGCCCCCTTTCACCCCATTCTTATGTGACCGTCTACAGCACACTTATGTTGTATCTTACCTTCTTTCCTCTTAGGGTCTCTCTCTCTCTCTCAGCCCTGAGCAAATCAACATAGCATCTCTTAATTCTTCGTCAGTGTCCCAAGGTGTGGTAAAACCCTGATACCACATGAGATCATTTTAGGTAACATAGTGATAAACTTCTAAAAAAAAAGAAAAAAGAATAGTTACATATGTGTGTATATTATATATCCATATATGTTATAAAAAATTAATTAACAAATTTGCAATTGCATATGTTTCTCATGCCACTTAGATTAAAAAAACAAGTTAGTTGCTTTATGAAATTAAGTCGATAATAAAGGTGGCATGTGAAGGTTAACTGATGTTTGGTAAACACTGATCTAATTTAATTCCTAAGTCCCCTTAAAACCTCACACTGTCTGTGGACAACAACCTTTTTGCCCCTTCCACACACCAAACCTCAGTCTATTCTTTCTCTTGCTTACTTATCACTCATTCTCATTTCCAGTAGCGCAAGGCGGAAAGGCTATGTTTGGACACAAGAGCTGCATGTATTTACCGTTAGCACTTTTGGTTAGTTCGCTTGTTTAAGTATGATTTGCTGTTTAAGTCTCAAGAAGAGCCACTGACTTGTTTGTTCAGAAACCATGTATTATTGCCTAATGACATCTGGAAATGATTGTAGTCTTCATTCAGGCATCAGCTTGCCAAAGGGAAATGTAGGGCATGGGATAAAATAAGAAGAAAGTCATCTCATTTCTCACCTGATGGGACGCTAAGTTCGAGTCCGCCAACAGATATTCAATTGTGTGACCTCTAGGCCTACACTGAATCCTCACTGTTTTCCCCTGAACACCTAGCTAGAGAGGCACAAAAGTATGGAGCTCAGAAATCGTCCCCCAATCAAAATTCCAGCACTCTGCTTACTAGCTTGGTAATGGTAATTTTGAACCCACTTTTTTAACCTCGTCTGCCCTCACTTTCTTCATCCGTGAAACAGGGATAATCTTAAGGGTAATAACATTTCATAGAGTTGTTACAAGGATTAAGTTGGTTAATATATGTGGTGCACTTTACAGTTCCTATATGTAGTGCATTTTTGATATGTGTTTGCTATTATTATCATCTTAAGTGAGTTCTTAAAAGTCAAACTATTTCCAGCCCCTCTAAATATATTATTTGAAGAGAGCCTTCTCCTCCTTCACTTTGAACTAAATGGTATAACTCTAAGGTAGCCTAACTTGTTCAAGGCTGGAGAGAGGCAAGGGACAGACTGGTTAAGAGCATAGGTTTCATTAGCAGAAAAAGTCTGACTTTGTCATTTAGTAGCTGTTTTGCTTCTGAGAAAAATTACTTCCCTAGTTTTACTCTCCTGATTTTTGAAACAAGAATAAAATACCTCATAGGGTTGAAATAAGAATTAAGTAAGATTATGCATGCAGTGTACTTTTTAGTAGGTGTAAGCATATTTTAAAAAGTGGTTATTATTATTATTTTTAAAGAGTATTTCTTTGCGTAGTATTTATTTTTTTAAGGTTTTTTTATTTATTTATTGAGAGAGAGAGAATGATAAAGAGCATGAGAAGGGGGAGAGTCAGAGGGAGAAGCAGACTCCCTGCTGAGCAGGGAGCCCGATGTGGGACTTGATCCCGGGACTCCAGGATCATGACCTGAGCCGAAGGCAGTCGCTTAACCAACTGAGCCACCCAGGCGCCCAAAAGGTGGTTATTATTATTAATTGGCATTCTTCTAGTGATCTATGGGAAAAATTTGTATGCTGTGAGCTTTTCCACTATTAGGCAAGAAATTCTCTCTCTCTCTCTCTCTCTCACACACACACACACACACACATACACACACACCAGTGTACAAATTAAATAAAGCTAGAACAGTTTTATTTGAAAAATCCCACTAATACAAAACATATCAAATTGAAGTAAAGATGTAGGTGACATTGCTGGTGTTGCTTATAAATTCCCCAATAATATACACCTGTGACCAGAATCTAGAATGCTCCTCACCTGGCCACTATCTGTCCCCTTAGTTTCTTATTTTCATATTATGAACAGGAGGTGAGTCTCCCAATTTTTCCTACCTATTAATTTCCCTATCAAATAAAATGTGTACTTCATTTCATTCTACTCTCCTCACGAATATTAAAAAATAGGCACTGAAGTCTTCAGTAGGACATACCATATACTTCCAATGCAATGAGAATAACTTAATTTAAAAATAAAATAATTAAGTAGAACCAGCTTCTTGTGAGAAAGAAATGCCCAAACTTCATAAGAGCCTTGATCCAAGTCAAGGATCCTCTGATCTTATGCTATTTTAAAGATAAGGGATAAGAGAATGAGTGCGTCGTTCATGAACACAGTACTGTTACCTCCTAACCTCTGACCCTCCACTGGCTCCTTCAGCTGTCTGCTCTTTGGGGGCCTACAGTTCTGCTAATCCTGACAACCAGTGATGGGCAGGGAGAACCGCATGTGTGACAGTAGCCAAGAGCCTCTGGCCCCAGCTAAAGCCCCCAGCCTTTCTTCAAGCCCCTGGTGAAGCCTCATTTTGCATTGTATCCCTCCTGACTCCCCAGATTATATTCTAGACAGAAGCACCTCTACTCTGCCTTGCATTCAAGTCATGCCAACTTGAGGCCATGCCTTTTCCATGCACATCTTTTCCGTGACAGAGGCCTGTATTTTCTGGGCATGAACCCCAGAAGATACATATTTTGCATGTATGAGTGCAAGGTAATTTTTTAAATGACAAAAATATAACTGAGTTTATTACAACAATCTAAGTAATATTCTAATATTCCATCACTGGAAACATTTAATACTAGAATAAGAGTGAAGATTAATTTTAAAAATCTATATATTTAATACAAATGCAACATTTGGAATCAGAAAATGTCTTTGAATCCTTGCTCTACTTATTAGATGTCTTTGGACACTTATTCTTTCTCAGCTCGATTTTTCTCACCTTTAAAATAAAATGCTTATTTCATAAGGTTATCTTGCAACATGCACACACCAGGTACATAAATCACTTAGCATGGAGCCTGGCATTTGAGAGTAGCTCAGGGGCTAGGAAGTCCTTGCCTCTTCTCCTGCCCACAACTAACAACTATCCATGAGAGCATCAATAATCAGATCAGAGACTCAGAAAGGAGGCTTGTAGCATTTATAGAATGGTTGGGGAAAACAAGATTTTCCGTCACAGCTAGAAAGAGAATCTGAAGGGAGACCAAAAGAGGAGAATGCCTTTCCTCAGCACAGGACTTGTTTACTTCAGGTTTTCGTCTCTCCTTTCCATTCCCTACCTGGAAACAACTAAATGTCCGAACAGCAGTTATATCCCATAACTAACTTTATTAATTTACCTTCTTAAATTTCTGGCAGCCTGTATTTATCAAAACAAACCCCTTTCGGTAATTAGCAAATAAGAACATAGTACGCCAAAACTGAGTCAACTTGAAAAAGCTGACATTGTCTACCACCCTCTAGAATAAGTTGCTGGGTAACTGGTTGGTATATATTTACAATGTGAATGACTTCAGTTTTTATGATGCATTGTAAAATCACCAGGTTATTTTATAACTTATTTAACTCTGTTCATCATAGGCAGCTGCAGTTGCACACTAGTTTTTCTGTATTTCTAAACTCTCCTTTATGCTCTGGGTCTGATTTCGGGGCCAGGCCAGATTTATTCTGTAAGCTGCACTGAGCTTTCAGGTGGCAATAATTAATGACCTGGCCCTTCATCTCAGGCATTATAACTCACTTTACGTCACTTTTCCAACCACTAAAGTAGTGGTTTTGCACTGTAAAACCAACTTCCAATCAATATGAAGCATCTGAGGTGTGTTTATTTATCTATGTATTGCTTTGCATCTTCAGAGCACTTTCACAACATTAACTAATGGTCCCTAAAATAGGTGAGCATGGTTTGTTCAAGGTTGGCAACACCAACTCTAAAAATCCTGAGATGCTGCAGTGGGGAACAGCGTCCCTTCAGGATTCAGAAGGGACAATTTCCTTCATGTTATTTCTCTTCCTCACTTCCTGGGGAAAGTTTTCATTCAGATTTACCCTGTGTCTGACACCCAAAAGAAAAAAAAAAAAAAAAATCTTGTCAACAGAAGGGAGCACAACCGGGGCAGGGATACCAACTGTCTGAACAGTGGATTCCGATTGTCTCACAGGTCAGTAGAGCACTAGAATATCCACATTACTTTTGCCAGGGTACACAGGAGAGCTGGGTTATCAAAAGCTAATTACTCAGACAAGGTTTTGAAAGCACCCCTCATCCTCAATTATCTAGCTATTTCAGAGGAAAATGGGTGTGGTGCTTTAATTTTTTGCTAGAGGGAAAGTGCTGACATTTCCGGATAATTTCCTCCGTTTTCTACTTTAGTTAGCATGTATTAGATAGGAGATTATACCCAGTGCTTTCCAAATTATTACCACTCCTCTAAAAACACCACCATCTGTGAGTGGAGGTCACAGTTCACTTGTAAGGCTGTGCTTAGTATCACACTCCTCACTATTAAGTATTCTGGTTGTAACAGAGACAGACTGGGTTGCTATCCCTTTTTTTCTCTTCAGAAAGACTGAAAAAGTCTGCTCGTTCATATGGGTTCCAACATTGACATAAAAAGCAATTAAATCATATTGCTAGACCAATTTCTAAATACAGCCCCCTTTTAAAATAAAACACTTTAGTAATTCCAAAAAAGAATAACAAAAGATTTAAACATTTCTAGATAACTTATAAAAATGAGTTGGTTCTCCTTTGTTTTCTTCCTCTATAATAACAATTGCTGTGAGAAATGGAAATTGTCATGTGTTTGGCTTTAAAATCAGTGCAAAGTTTATGACTTACACTTTTGAAATCATCAGACCACATGCAAAGAACCTAAAGCTGTTTGCTTTTAATTACTAGTAAAACAGGAAAGAAATTAGTAGAGCAATTAATTCAATATGTAGTAGGACTTTTTATTAGCCATTTTTATTATAATAACCCAACATATAAATGCCACAGTTCACATGCCATGCTACCAAAGAATAAAATTATCATGAAACAAGAAGCTTTTCATAAAAACAGAGGGCCAGCTAGTGATCTTCACTATACAAAAAACATCAGAGTAGACAAGTTACTAACTTGTGTTCTTCTCACCCCCCAAAACTAACTTCCTCCTAACTAAATCAATATTTACTGCTTTGATCTCAGTATCTGAGTTATTTTTAATAATTTCCCCAAATAATAAACATCAAAGTGAATAAAGTGATGATAAATTTTAATTTAGCTCAAAAGAACTTATTTTATTGCAGAATTAGTTGTTTCTTCTCTCACACATCAAATACTATATGCTGAAGTGAGGACAACTTTTTTGATCTGTAAGAGTTCCTGTGGCTTTTGAATTTCCCTCAAAGATGAAATCTATTTTTTCCCCAATTGTCATATTTTTCCATAAGACTAATCCTTTAACTATGTCACTCATTTCAGGAGAAGTTTTCAGAATGATTGCTCCATTTAAAAGTTCTCCTGAGGATTTATAATTGGTACTTTTGCACCACAATTGTGAGAGATTTTTGGATATATTTTAATCATTGTTTTGATTTGTTAAAGTTCTAGTTACTGTGATGGGCAGACAAATCAAAAGTATGAGAACCATATCAGAGCTTGAATATTGAAAGTGCTGTTATAATAAAACCTGACAATTGAAATTGACAGAGGAATATTTGCATGTAAAACCTACTAACGTGTGCTAAGAGAGAGATAGGACAATATTACCTCTTTTTCTAGCAATGTGATTAATTAAAACTTTTAAAGAAATAATGATTTTTGTGAGAGTTGAATATATAATATTCATTGTGATACTAATTAAATATGTATATCACTTCACAAATGAGAGAAAATAGACTCATAACCCTGGTCATCAACTGACCTGAACTATATTGAAGCATTTACTCTGGGGAGTGTTATACCAATCCTTCAGATCCAATTCTTCTAGGTCTTTAAAGGCCACGTAGCATTGAAGCTCTTAGTTTCAAAGACAAAAACAGTGCAGGAGGTGGACGCTAATTAACCTTAATGTGTTTTCAAGTCTCGTGTTCTAATTGGCTCACTGTCTGAGGCATTGCCTGGACTGTACAAAGAGGATGCTTTGTGGAGACTACCTTTGGCAACTGTGTTCTTGTTTGCCGGTCAGTTTTTTGACATCCTGCGACCTCTAGTGAGAACCAGAAGTTGTCAGCCAACATAAATTTCCTCGCCTAGTCTGAGTCCCTATAGGAACCACAGAGAAAGACAGAAAAGAACTTCAGCCAAGTCTCGTAGAATATTCTTTTCTTTTTTCAGATCACAGCATTGATTCAGGTTGGAGGGAGTGAAAATATTTAAAAATATGTACCTTAAGAAATTTTTCCTCAGGTTTTCTAGAAATTACATTGCAGTCATTAAAGTACCTTCAAATACTACACTGAAAAAAATTAAAATGTATGCAAATGAAAGGGAAAATGGTGAAAAGTCCAGTAACAATATAAGCCGAGTACCAAAGGAAAAAAAATAATGTGCCTTTTCTATATATTACAAATAATTTAAAGTGGACAGCTATTTGCTATTTGTTTTTCAGTAAGTTTTTGCAAATTATATGTTTATGGAGTATATAATTATACCATATTTTAATTAATCCTATAAAGCATAGTATTATTGCCTGAAATTAAGATATCAAATAAGTAAGTGCATTTCCTTTTTTTTTTTTTTAGATTTAATTTATTTATTTGACAGAGAGAGACACAGTGAGAGAGGGAACACAAGCAGGCAGAGTGGCAGAGGGAGAAGCAGGCTTCTTGTGGAGCAGGGAGCCTGACGTGGGGCTCAATCCCAGGAGCCTGAGATCATGACCTGAGCCAAAGGCAGATGCTTAATGCCTGAGCCACCCAGGTGCCCAGTAAGTGCATTTCCATGTATAACATAAATGCATAAACGAGTATATGAGGTATGAATGAGAATATATCATGGCCTTAATTCTCAAAGCACAGAGTGTACCAGCATGCTGCTCATTCTAAAAAGTTTAGTTGTGGTAACTAATAACTTTTATAATGACACATAGTTGTTTGAGGTCAAATGTATTTATTAAGAGTATAGTGTAGGCACAGAAGGATGAATGACACATGGTTGCCACTCTGAATGTACAATCTAATAGGATGAAGGACAGGTATAACTTGATAGAATGTGGTAAGTACCTTACATGATGAACAACTGAAAAATTACAGATGTTCTCTGAAAGGTGATCACTTTCGTTTTAGGAAATAAGGGAAGAATGTTTATAGGGTTGTTGGACATTAATAGGGAATATGAGAGAGAATGAAAAAGGAACAAGCAAGCACCTTTCAGCTTCCTTTGATGCCATATAAATTCTGTTCTTCTTCCTCAGCCTTATTTTAGCCTTTACTTAATCTGTTATATAAAGATGAATAATACTATTTCTTTGATCTTACCTTGGGTAATACTCTTATATTTCTTCCCAAATTTCACATATATTCTATAACTTTCTGTATTATAACTTTCTATTACTGATAACGGTAAACATATTAATACATCGTTTACATAAGGACATTCAGTATAACTAATACAGTTAAAATGGGTTTTACACCTAAACATTTATATATGGTTTTTCAGTTTTTCAGGACTATAGTTGCTATGGGAATTATAAAATTTATCCACACTTAAAAAATTAGAACACTCCATACCTTTTTAATGCTATAACAGATAAGGATGTTTCAAGAAACATGAGCTCAATCTAAAATTCTTCCTGAAAAACAGGTAAGGTTTTTGATCAAATAAATACTTTCTTGGAAATACATTTTATGAATAATCTATGTTATATTTTATTTATTTTATAAAATACTTCATACCCCCAGACTAAGTTAATGTATTTAATTTAACTGAATCCCGAGATGTAATTGAGAGAAAATAAAGTATACATATCTTAAATGTACAGTTTGATACATTTTGACATATGCACACACCCATGAAACCATCACTACCATCAAGATTGTAAGTATATGGATCACCACCCAAAGTTCCCTCATGTTCTTTGTATTCCTTCCTTTTCCCACTTTTCTGGGCTTCTCCACCAGGCTTGTCTGCATTTTCTAGAGTTTTCTAGAAATGGAACAATATAGTATAAACTTTTTAGATTGGCTTTTTTCACTTAGCATGATTAGGGAGTCATCTTTGTTGTTGATAATCTCAAACTTTTTTTGACAATCTCTTAAGACTTCTGTTCCAGGGTCATTTTTTGAGAAATATGCCTATAAGTACTTATTCACAGCAATATATTGTGCTCACATACATATATAATATGTATAATGTTGAACTATGGTTACAGAACCCTAAATTAGATATGTATATGTACATAGTTATTACTGCAAATGTAATTTTTCTGAGATTTGAGTGTGAGAGTGATTCTCATTATGTCCTAAAGATTCCATTGGATCAGTTCTACTCATAATGATAAAATATTTTCTTATTTGTCAATTAATAGGGAACACAATTAATGGATTAAATTTGGCCATATTATAACTTGTTTGTTCTGATCATGTTTTCTTTCTCTCTTCCTTTTTTAGATAGGGAATTTAGTCTAAATAGTCCTAAAACTATTTTTATAGATCTAGCTTCCTAAAATTCTTATAAATTGTTTTTTTTTAAATTGAAGTATAATTGGCACACAATGTTACATTAGTTTCAGGTGTACAACAATGATTGGACAAATCTGTATGTCATAAATTCATCTTTAAACTAAAGAATACTATAAGAAAAAAATAGGGATTTACATGATTTTTTCCTCCATTATATCTGTCAATAAAGGGCTAGTTTCAATTTTTTTTCATTAGTAGTTTTTGCAAATGTAATTTCAATTAATCAACCAATATAATTCACTAAACAAATATATGGGATAAGGTGACATACAGGCAAATTTTTTTATTAATTTTTAAAACATCAGCTATTTGAGTCCTTTAATGATACTTGGTTAGCATGGATCATCAGAAGCATAGCAACTGAAATGATCACAGATGATGTCCAACTCCTTCATTTCTAGCATAATTGAAACTTCTATTGCCTTGGAGATCCACCTGAGTGCCAGGTAACCAATAAGAATCTTAGCTGTAGTCACTTTCTTTGAGTTTAGCTTGAATTTTCTCTTTACATTTTTAATTGAGGATCTGAGCTGGATGACTGAATCTTTAGTTGTCACGAGTTGTTTATAATATATGTGAGCACTTTAGAAAGTACTCGAGGTACATTGCAGCCCGCCATTGGGAGCAGCACTGCTTAGCTTTGTCTCCTTATACAGAAGAATATGGATAAAGGCATTTTCTTCTACATAATGAGTGGAGGGGAACTGGCCAACGTCCAGATTGCTCTCCTGATCTTCACTTGGCTGTCATCTTTCCTCATAAACAGGCTTGATCACTCAGAAGTTCTCTAATTACTCAGATAGAAATTAGTATTGAGTTTAATGATATTCAAAGATTATATGGTAGAATTTGTTCTTGGTATTGGCGTTGTTTTATTGCTCTCTGAAGAAACTGACACACAAAGTAAACCAACCGGGGAGATAAATTCAATTTTATTTTATTTCCAACTCAATTCAACCATCATTCTGTTATATACTCTAGGAAATCAAATGCAAAAGACATGATTTCTTACCTGAAGCAAAGTATGCTTTTACTATGTAAAAATAGTGACCCAGGAGCTGATTATTTGGCTGCTAAGGAAATTCAAAGTCGGTACATCATCATAAGATGATGACTAAAGAAATAACTATAAATCTTTTGAACATGATACAACATTTTCTTTTTCTGTCTTATTCAACCTTTCACAAACACAATGCTGGATAAAATAGGCTCTGTACGACTTCTTTAGTAATTAAAAATAGTGAGTAAATACTAATTTATAATTCATAAATTCCAAGCTAGATACCTGTCTCTCTTCATGAGTAATTGTATCATCTGTTTTGTTGGTTAGCTGAATTGAAAGGTGTGCTCAACTTGACAATACCAGTAAGTTGGAGAAAGATTTTGCTCCTTTTAAACTGTTGAGAGAGTGACTTTTCAATCAGTGGAAGTTCCTTTGTAGAAAGATGATATTCTATCTTCTGAGATGCTTGAGTCTCTCATGGTTATTGAAGTTTTTACTTTATCTTGAATCAAATTTGATAATTTCATTTTTTTTAGGAAGTTGTAGTCTCCATTTCATTTGTTTGGTCAAGATTTTCAACTTGATAGTGTCAAACATTGATGTAAATATAATGTTTTATAATGTTTAGTTTTGTTATTGAATAACTCATGCTCTTTTCATTTCCAATTATATGCATTTCCAATTTCGCTTTCACTTATTTTTTAGGCTAGTCAAAAAGATTTTCTTTTTTTTAATTTATCTTTTTCTTTATTAATTACTTCTTCATTTTTTGTTCATTTTGCTGAAATTCTTTTTAAAAAATCATTTTTAAATCCTCAGTGTATTTTTATCCCTTTAAACATGAAAAGATTTATGATGATGTCATAAATTCCATACCTGGAATTCACCTGTAGGAGGAAAAACCATTCTATCTATTTTAAACAGAAAGAAATTCGGTGGAACTGTACACTTAGAGAGATGTTAGAAGGCCTGAAGAATCAGGCTTGATTATAACCCAGTAGGAATGACCCCAGAAAAAGACCACAAAACTAGCCTGCCAAGACAGGAGACCACATTTGATACAATCAGAAAGCAAGAAATCGGAAAGTCTTTCCTGGAAATGTTGACTTCAGGAAGACGTCCTGTTAGCTTTGATCCAGAAATTAAAGTCAAGGTCACTACCACACCTATTTCTGATGCGACACTGAAACGCTGCTGCAGGAAGCCCAACATGCCTACTGCAGTGCCTCCTAAGAGAAACTGCCTCCACAGCAGAAAAAAATCTTCCATGTTCATCTTTTGGAGCACTGCTACCCAACATGGTAGCCACTGACTACATGTGGCTAATGAGCCTTTGAAATAGTCCAAATGGCAATGTATTCTAAGTTTAAAATACACACCAGACTCCAAAGACTCAATGGGGAAAACGGAATGTAAAATAGCCCAATATTTAAATATTGATTACATGTTGTAATGATAATATATTGAATATATTGGGTAAAATAAAATGCATTTCAAAAAATTAATTTCATTGTTTTCTTTTTACCTTTTGTAATGGAGTTACTAGAAGATTTAAAATTTCATCTGTGGCTTACATTAAATTTCTTTTGGATGGGGCTGTTCTAGAACTCATAAGAGTGCATCTTTTAGAAGAGCTGATTTCACATCCAAAAATTTAGTTGCAAGGAAATCAAGTAAAAGTAGGCTTTAGCTTTCTAGTTCCCGTCACTCAGAAAGGCCTCCTAATCAGCTGCAATGAATACTGAGCAAGCTAAGTCACTGTATCTTCTACATGAAGCATTTTTTAGTAAAAAGCTCAGGCAATATCTCACAAGGTTACTTTTCTCTTTGTAATGATTTTTGATAGAATGTGTTTTATCCTAATTTTATTATATTCACTCACAAATTATTTAGAAGATTTATTTTTTTAATTTCAAAGTACCTGAGTTGTTTTCTCTTTTTATCAACTTAATACTAATTTTCATTTCCTTTTTTTTTTTTTTTGCATTGTTAACACAGAAGGTGGTGGTATACATTTTTGCCATTTGAAATGTATTAAGATTTTTTGTGGCCAAAGTATAGCCAGCTTTGCTAAAGCCCCATAGACATGGAAAAGAAATAGGTTTTCTCTGCTGTAACATTAAGAAACTTAGTTTGTGGGGTGCCTGGGTGGCTCAGTCGTTAAGCATCTGCCTTTGGCTCAGGTCATGATCCCAGGGTCCTGGGATCAAGCCCCACATTGGGCTCCTTGCTCCATGGGAAGCGTGCTTCTCCCTCTCCCACTCCCCCTGATTGTGTTCCCTCTCTGGCTGTCTTTTTCTCTGTGAAAAAAATAAAATCTTAAAAAAAAAAAAAAAAGAAACTTAGCTTGTATGTGTTAATGTCTTTATTTATATTAATCATACTGTCACTACGTTTGCTTTTTGTTTTTTGTTGTCGTTACATTTTGTTTTGTTTTTGGTCACACAGATCTGCTAAAATAGATTTATAGACTGTTTAAAAGTCTGCAACTTGCTACAAATAACTTAAAATGAGGAGATGAAGTAAAACATTTAACAAATTATCAAAATATGGGCTGGTAAGTATAATCTAAAAGGTAAACATAGGGTTTGTCTGCCTGGCTCGGTTACTAGACCATGCGACTCTTGATCTCAGGGTTGTGAGTCTGAGCCCCATGCTAGGTGTAGAGATTCCTTAAAAAAAAAAAAAGTAAAATGAGAACCATGAAAAGTTCTGTGTGATGAAACATTCTGTCTGAGGGGATTGGAATAAGACACCATATAGGATGAGACATTTTGTGATTCTTCAAATATGAATAAGATTTGGGGTTATAGAAGAGGAAAAGAGCTTATAGCCCATGAGAACAAATAATCCAAGGTTGGTCTTGTGACAACACAAATGTTTGCTAAAGCTAATGATACAGATTGTCTGGAATGTGAGCTACATCCTGGGAAGAAGAGTTACATATTGAGGAACGATTCACAATTTTGAGAAAGAGAGAAATTTAATAGAGTTGGAGGTTTCGGAAGGTTTAATCTGGTGACGTTTCCAGGAATTATTCAAAAGTGGAAGGTGTGGAGGAATATATTGCCACAGTTCATGTCACAGTCATGACAGTGAAAATGTCAGTTCATTGAATGGAGTACTAAGTACTGCATTAAGGAAATAAATTACTATGAAGGAGTAATTCATAGAACTTGATAAACTAGATTAACTTTAGTTTTCCAGTGGAAAGGGGCAGCAAGGGAAAAAGAACAGTCAACACGCACAGAGTTCTAACTGGAATGACCAGAGATGCTAAAAACAAATAAAAAAGTCATGGGGCACCTGGGTTAAGCGTCTGACTCTTGATTTTGGCTCAGGTCATGATCTCAAGGTCATGAGATGGAGCCCCACATCAGGCTCCGCAATGGGTGTGGAGCTTGCTTAAGATTCTCTCTCCCTCTCCTACTGCCCCTCCCACCTAAAAAACAAAAAAGAAATAAAGTTCAGGGAAATTTAACTCCCCAATTTACATTTCCTCTGTGCTGAAGTTGCATATATTCAATTGCCAGTCTCTATTTGGGTATTTCTTATACATCTCAAAGTTAGCATGTTCAAACTAAGTTCTTAAACCCAAACAGATCTCCCCAACCCTGACTCTACCCCCAAGGTAGCCATATTTCTTATTTCAATAAATTTTCTTTCTTACATATTAAAATTTCTTTGAAAGTATTTTCTTAATAGCTACATAAGATTTTACCTTGTGGAAGCAGTAAAATCACCTTCACCAGGGGCGCCTGGATGGATCAGTTGGTTAAGCAACTGCCTTCGGCTCAGGTCATGATCCTGGAGTCCCTGGATTGAGTTCCACATCGGGCTCCCTGCTTGGCAGGGAGTCTGCTTCTCCCTCTGACCCTCACCCCTCTCATTCTCTCTCTCTCTGTCATTCTCTCTCCCTCAATAATAAATAAATTTTTTTTAAAAAATCACCTTCACCATTTCTCAATAGTTGGACCTTTAGGCTTATCCCCAGTTTTGTGGTGCTTCAATGAATAGTCTTACTTTTACTTAGATCTTAAGATACTTTCATTATTTCCTTAGAATATATTTTTCAGGATTACTTAATAGAATAAAAGCATATAGTATGATCATCATTTAAGCCCATATATTATCTTTTCAGAAGGTTTTACCATGTTAATATTCTATCAGCTGTATTTAAGAGTGTATATTCTCACCATATACCTACCCAATAGTGAATATAATCTACTTTAAATCTTTGACAATTTTAATGTGCAAAAAAGTATTATCATATTTACTAGAATTTGATTAAATACTAGTGGTGTTGAGCAATTTTTTCTTATATTTATTAAATATTTCTATTAGTTTTTCAGGGAATAAACTTTTATATTCCTTGCTTAGTTTTCGATTGGACTTTTTGGGGGGTAATTTCCTCATGTATATTTTTTGTAATCATTGTAAATATTTTCCCCAAGTTTATCATCTTCTTTTGAATTTATGTGACATATTAGTGATACAGAAATCTCTACTTATTAAGGTCTTAATTCAATCACTCTTTACTTTGTGGTTTTATTTTACTTTATGATCTCTTTATTCATATCTAAAGATCAGATAATATATTTAATTTACTTTCTGTACTTTTTATTTATATTTTTGCTAATTTAATCAACTGAGAAATCAATTTTCCTAACACTATTTTATTGACTAATTCTTGCTTTCACAATAATTTGTGATACCAACATCTATTTATAAACTATGGATTCTGTCCTTTCCAAATGTCCATCTATAAAATGTTGGATCTACATTGTTCTAATTATTTGGTTCCATAGTATATACACATAATATGACATATAATATATATTATGGAATATACATTTTACTAGGCATATAGTTATTTGCTAACACTGTTCTCTAATTAGTCTTCTTGTTCAAAATTCTCTTAGCTAATTCTGCCCGTGAACTTTTGTGAGAGTTAATTTTATTGACTGGGCCAGGCTGCCCAGACATTTGATTAAACATTATGGGACATTGTGTCTGTGAGGCTGTTTCTAAATGAAATTAACATTTGAATTGGTAGACTGAGTAAAGCAGATTGCCTTCCCCAATGCCAGTGGGCCTAGGTTCTGTTTTTCTGGAAAACTCTGACTTATACAACTTCTAAAAAATTTAAACAAGTAAAAGTCCAGTGAAGAGCTTTTAGGATTTTTTTTTTGAAATCATATAAAATCTACAAATAATCTGCAAATTAATTAAGAGATAATTGACATCTCTATATTGATCTATGTTTTTATTCACAAACATGTTTCTTGTTTTATTTAAGTCAGCTTTATTGTCTCTCAGTAAAATTTTGTACTTTTTCTCTATAAGGCTACTGAACTTTCATTATTAAAGTTATTCTTAGGTATTTTTTATTGCAAATAAATAGAATGTTGTCAATCAGAATAGCTCGTAGGCTATTAGGCTTAGTTGGTATCAGTGGACTCTGTTCATCATTATAGGAACCTGATTTCTTCCCATGACAACTAAGCACTCAAATATTTGTTTAATAAAGGATATGGCTTTTGCCTTCCTTTAGCTAATGCTCATTAAAGAGGTTAGTGAGTTTTACTTACATAAAAAATATTCTTTGGGCCAAGTTCACGTCATGGTTTAATTTGGGGGGAACAGTTCTTCTAAAACATGGAGTTGAACAGCCAGTAGAGAAAATACTGGCCTCCAGTAATATATTTGGGAACTCTCTATCTTAGCTCTCTCAGAAAGAGGAAGATAGCTCTCCTTCCTCCCTAGAAATACTGCACAAATACAGGAGGTAAAAGAGTAAACATGTTTGTTTGTTATTGTCAGCATGTTTCACACATGTCATCAGTTAACATCAGCAGATGAATCCACATAATGAGGCTGGTATGATCGGTTCCACCCTTGACTATTAAAATACTCAAGTCATTCTGATTTGCCACTCACATAATACTGTTGCAACAGCAGAGTTTGTTGAAAGAAGAATAAAAGAACTTTTTTATTATAAATTAAATATCCTTTCTAAATGCAGCACATCAAACTTGGTTTTTTGCATATTAAAAGAAGTGGAATTTAAAGTTCTAATACCAATCAATAAAGTATATACCAATTAAATTTGGATATTTGCATACATTCTCTATAGGTGTCAGCATTGCTTTGTAATAGTTCTGTGTACAGAACTGTATTCATCATGTCATAAGATATGACTTTTATTTTTAATTCAGACTTAAAAATTAGAAGAGCCAATTTAAGACCTTAAGACATCTCTTGGACTATTCATTTTTTAACATAACAAGTTGTGACTGAATGATTAAATTCCAGTTGGTAAGAAAATGTATATTTATGTTTCTGCCTTAGGCATGAATAAGTACTTCCAAGGTTTTGCATGGCATTCTCTGGGTTTAAAAATAAGATGCTTTGAAATATATGCTATAACATTCTTAGAACGTCATTCTATTTGGCATCTGTAGAAATGTATTCCATTATTTGTAGTTGAGAGAAAAAGTTAACAGCATTCTATGGTTTGATTCAAATCGCAGACACCCCTGCATCACTGTGTGCATTCCACTGTTCTTAAGGTTCCCAGAAAGAAAGATCTAGATTATGATGTGCGAGATATACAAAACCATGTAGCCAGTTTTACAATTGGTATTGTAAAAATAGCTACAACTAAAAACAAACAAACAAAAAAAAAATACATACGATTACATAGCAGAAAATAGTTTGAACTAATTATGTTCTGATTTTTTTTTTTACTGGATTGAGTTATTAGAGAGCATTTATTTAAAATGGAGAGATGTATATAAAATTTATGTTCATACCAAGAGTGTATCTATTCTTGGGACAATTTCTCATTCCCTGAAATTTCAACAGAGATTTTATTAATACTATGTTCAAGGCTCCGAGGATTTGTGATTACTAAGCTCCTGAAGTTGTGGAATAGATTTAATAAATGCTTTATGCATCTGACTCTGTACCCATAAGCAGCCTCTGCCCCTAGGTACTTACTTAGCACTGACACAGTTCTCATTCTCGACAGCATTGTGGATAAGAGGAGCATGTTAAAAGTATTATGGACATGATAACACTTACAAGAGACCCAGTCACTTGACTTATGTTCAAGTTTGTCATTACAAAATCAAGATTACATATGTTTATAGTTATAAATGACTATATACTGTGAATTGTAAATGACTATTATAATTGTAAATGTTACAAAGAAAAATCAGAGTCTTAGAAAACATATAGGCAGGGGTAACTATTCAGTGTGGAAGTCACTTGAAGCAAGACAAAGAGACCTGAAACTTTTTGTTCACTCAGTTGCTTTATTTTTTATTTATTTTTTTCTTTTAGAGAGAGAGAGACAGTGCTAGCCAGTGAGAGGGGGAGGGAGAGAGAGAATCTTAAGCAAGCTCCCTCTCCAGCCTGGACCCTGAAGCGGAGGGGGGGCTCCATCTCAGACCCTGAGATCACGACCTGAGCCCAAATGAAGAATTGGGTGCTTAACCTGGTGCTTACCCAACTGAGCCACCCAAGCACCCGTACTCAGTTGCTTTAAATGGTACTCTAGTAACTAGCAAAGTTACTAGCTTCCTTCTTTTATATGTGATGGTGTGATAATATGTTAGTAAATACTATTCATTTTTTCTTCAGTGAATGATGCCAGAATAATTTTATAATCTATCTTGCAACTCCCTTTTAGGTAGACATTCTTTGGAACATCTGAAATAAGGTAGTTCAGGTGTGAAAAAAATCAAGAGCAGTTTCTCTTTAAATACCACACAACATATGGAATCTCACTTGTAGCTGGCAGCGATTTTGGGGGGAAAAAAATCAGAAATTTCCTCCGTATATCTCCAGAAATTGAATCCTTATGAGCCAACTTTGATTATTTTCTCATGTAAAAGTGAAATAAAAATGCAGCTGAAACACACTATTTATAGAATGCCACTTTGTGCAACTGATTGCCAACATGACGATATTTAGGGGGAAACTCTATAAAGACACACTCCTTACAGGTCAAATTCTTTTTTTTTTTTTTTTTTTTTAGGTGTGGCCAGAGAGATGAGTCCCTTTTAATTGCTGAGGAATTAACTTTGGAAATAACCTTCCCACTCCCTGCCCCTCCTCCCCACCCACGCTCCTCCCCCAAGGCATGTCCCATCCAGTTTGGGCAGGAAGCCACTTTTCCCCGGAACAGCCGGAAGAGCCCAAGCAGGGACGGTGCGGAGAGCCACTCCCTGGGGACTGGAGGACTGCATCACTGGCAGCCAGAACAGCAGCAGGGAGCCTCAGAGGACGCTGATGTGCTTGGCCAACCCCTGCATCCTGTAGTCCTGCAGCAGGGGGGACCATCCAAACCAAAATCAAATCCAAACCAAAATCTTTCCTACCACTATTCATTTAAATACAGTTAATTTTTGACGCATCTCAATGAAAGCCATTCTCCGATACATAAATACTCACAATGCCAAGAGGATAACCTTCTAAAGATTAATGGCCAAAAGACAGCAACATGGTTTCGGTGGTTTGAGTCAGTAGGACACAAGTATCTGGCGTCAGAGCTGGAAAGGACCCATTTGTACAACCTAATTCAGTACTTTCATTTCTATACGTTAGGAAAACTAAAGTCTAGAAAGGCTTAACCATGAACTGGCAGTTGTTCAGGACTAGTTCCACCAAGTTAGGACTCCTCTATGTGATGTCAGTGTTCCTCCTACGTGAAACCTATAGATGGATTTTGGATTTGGAATATACAAATAGAGTCAGATTGTGCCACTACCTACAATTGGTTCACCTTTTTAAGTTCATTTATTTAATTAAAACTCAAATGTGTGTATTTACTAGTTGTCTCAGATCAAATAAGCTAACTTTGGGAAAAATTTTACATTTTAGTGAAATATAACATTTTTACGTAAAAACAGCCTTAAAAATTAAGCTGGGTAACTGGGAGAAATTACTAAATTTAGCCCAATCCTTTGTGTTTATGTATATTGTAGTACTATTTTCAACACAGACTTATTTTTTCTTAAAGAATTTTTCAGCATTTTTAGTTGTAACTACTTCAGTCTTTGGGCGAGATGTTAATTGTAAACATCCTTCCACAAAATAGAAACATAATGGAATTTCTGTGTGATGACCCATATATTTGATAGAAATTTCCACAATGTTCTGCTGGTACTTAAAACAAAAACCACATCCTAGGAATATTTCACTAATAGACCTATGTTTAGACCAATGTTTCATACCATATTTGCAATTCATACACGAGATTTCATTTCTGATATTTACTAGACCATATTTTTATTGTCTATTGAACACAACTTTTGAAGTGTTGTGATTAAAATTTGGGTAAAACTCAGTCATTTTTCCTCCTGGCTACAAATCTCAGTTGAACTGGTTTATTTTTAGATTGCCTCAAATAATTAGACACTACTAGCGAGGTTCTGTAAGGTATATACTAATGCATATCCTGTGATAATAAAATCTTTTCTCTACCACAAGCACCATGTGGTACTTACAGGGACCATGCGTCTTTGTTTCCCCCAGTTAGTCCCAGTTTTTTCCTATTCCTCTAGAATAGTCCTATCCCTGTCACTCTTGAAAGCATCTCAGTTTAGATGGTAACTGATATGATTACTATAGCAATATTGCAATCAAAAATATAGTATTTATAATCCTCCTATACAAAAAAGGTACTATACAAAAAAGATAATATATGGATGAAACCGTTTAGAGTTTGCTCTGTGAGTCTGATATTGCTGCTGTAATTTAAAACTGAATCCTTTGTCATCTCTACCTAGCTACATCATTATTATTCATAGTCACAATGAGGTTATTTTGAGGGTCAACACATTATTTGTTCCACAAAGGTTTCAATTTAGCATTAGGAATGGTTACATGGGACTGCAAGGTCAATGTTGCTAATAATCTTTATCTTTTCTCTTTAAAAAGTTCTGACTTGTTTCCAAAAATCTATATGCTGTGGTTTCTGACCTTCCTTCATTACCACAGAACACAAAGCTGTTCTGCTTTCTCCTTTTTTCCTTATCATAAAAGAACATCTGAGGGAGTTCTGAGTTGAAAGAGCTTTCAAACATTGGCCAGAGTCTTCAGACAGTTGGCAGAACTGTAAAAATAGCTCGTTTACATCAGCCTCTGTGTCAGGAATATTTAAAAATTAGTAATATATTAATTTTTACATATCATATTACGTGAGCTTATAATCTTGAATTATTTAACTTGTGGTTTGGGGATGATCAAAGTTGATTGTAAGGGTAATTCACAGAGCCATATGCAATTACACACTGTTCTGACAATGTAAGAGAGAAAAATGATGTCTCTATTGTCGCTGGATATTATACGACTACTGATAATAGTTATAGTACTAATTTGCTAACTGAGCTCTGGCAAAGGAGCATTTTTTTTTCCTATATGACCGTGGTGCACATCTTAGTAGTTACAGACGTCTTGGCACGAATGTTCTTTAACGAAAAATGCACTTTCCTGTGGGCAGTCCAAAGACTCTTCCACCTAGAATTCCCCTGGATTGCTACAGATTAATAATGTTTCTCAGTGCATGCGTATGTGATGTGTGGTGTGTGTGTGTACACAGTAAGTGGTGTGTGTGTTGTTTGTGGCTGTATGTGGCTGTGTGCATGTGGGAGAGAAAGAGAAAGAAAAACAAGCTTTAACCATATCCATATCTGGAATGGCTCTTGCCAACCTAACCACCATGGCAGCTCACAGGGCAAGAAATGATTTAAGAGGAAAAAAAAAGTTCTTTGAACTAAAAGATAAAAGTTTATGACAGAGAAAATGAATCCAGTTAGAATGTTAAAGTATAATAATATTCTTGGTATAATATATTTTTAGATAAGAAGAAGAATATAAGTGTAATTTTTCATATTAAGAAAAGTCATGGTCAAAATGTTTCATTTGAAGGGCACCATGTTAACACAAAAAACTCAATTAGAGGCCTACATGATTTTCGGAGTTCAGTTGGAAACATAAAAAAATTAAATGTCTTAGAGTCAAAATTGTGTTCTACACAAATTATCAACTCTTTATCAAGCCATAGCAAACTTAATCATGTCAAACATTAGAGACCATATGAGTAAATGAAAATTAGAGATGAAGTGAGGAGATAAGCTTGCAGAACTTCACAGCTCAAAGAGATGATGAGACTCAGGCTCCCTAAATTCAAAGAGGATAAACAAGAAGGTTAAAAATGAACAAACAAAAATATGCCATTGAATGGCCTGTGATATTACCTTCATTTTTTTTGGCTCAGAAAATAAGGCATCAGACAAATGCACTGACATCTCCAAAGTGTACTGTTTTTTGAGATTGTTGCCCAACATTGGTCTGCACCCCTTTCAGTGTTCTTTAATTCTTATAACATTTTTAAAACTCTAAACTGAACTATGAAGATGAACACTAATATGAAAGAGCAGACCCTAATCTGGCCAAGTGTCAAGATTAGGTAAGGCACAAAAAAACTAAGACAAGATTATTATAGAATTATCTAAGAGATTCTTGAGTAGAAACTATATAGTTATCTTGATAATTTCATTAATATCATAATTATTATGATTTTAAAATATTTAAAATACATAAACACATTTGGCCTTCCCTTGAGCTCCATATGGTCTTCTTGTAAGTCCTGACATACTTGGGAATGAGCAACATCAGCCTCTGTCTTAAATTCCTGAGACTCACACAGGTGTAGCTTCTCCCAGGAGTTACCCTTCTGCTCTCATCTTTCTGCTCCCATCAATGGAAACCAGGTTCCCACCAGGTCACAGAGAGAAGGCCTGGCTTCATTTTTTTTTTTTCCTTTCTGGGGTTTTCTCAGAGACTCCAATGGCTCTTAATTATCCAAAGCCCTTGAGGATAAGTCATTGGTTAGGTTAGGAGAGATAGATGCTATTAACTGAGAGCTAAGAAGGTGACACTATTTCCAGAATTCTCCTCCAAGCAAGGCACTTTAAGCCTACATTTTCTAGACACTTAGATAATCATTTGTTGTATGTATCCCATATATCTATTGGCATCATGTAAGTCTGCTGCAAGTATACTGAATAATGCCTTGCTCTTAATAGGTTGATAAAAGATTGGAAATCTCCTCTGACATTTTGAAGAAGCAGGAATTTTTCTCATCATATTGGCCGTGATTATGTCAATATGCATACCAACATTTATAATATTAATTGTATCACATATTGTATTCATATGTATATCAATACAGCATTTTTTTCTGTGTATATATTTTAAAAAATAATGTCTCAAAGTTTGTTGTAACTTAGTAGCCTGATAAAAGAAAAGCAATTTTGTTTTAATTTAATAAACACAGAAAAAACTATTTTTTTAATTAATTAAATTTTTTATTTATTTGACAGATAGATGAGAGACAGCGAGAGAGGGAACACAAGCAGGGGGAGTGGGAGAGGGAGAAGCAGGCTTCCTGCTGAGCAGGGAGCCTGGTGCGGGGCTGATCCCAGGACCCTGGAATCATGACCTGAGCTGAAAGCAGACACTTAACGACTGCGCCACCCAGGCACCCCAGACCTATTTTCTTCTATGTAAGAAAAAAGCACAAGAATTTTCAACATGGTAAGTTGTTGTTTTCTCTCTGTTTTTGTTTCATTTAATCCATTTTGAAAAGCTGGGGCCTCTTCAAATTACTGTACTCAACTTCTACATACATGGCTAAGTTCTTGCTAAGAAAAAGCTTTCTGTCTAATTAATATGAATATCTAATAGCAAATTCCAGTTCATCTTCACAATTTATGAAATTTTTTAGATTATGGTAGAAATACATTGTTTTTCCATTAATGAAAACTGACTGTTAGAAGAACAGATCCTAATGATTGCTCCAAAGCTGGCAAATTTGAAGCCAGGAGCTTCTCACCTTGTTATTGAAAATGACTAATTCATTGTAAGTAGGTATGTGTATGTGAAAAGAGAGACAGAGAGAGACACAAAGACACTGATAGAGGAAGTTTTGGTGTAACAGAAACACATTTTCAAAACTGACTTTTTTATTTGTATGTGAAAAAAAGATGTATAAATTGATTTAAAAACATTTGCAATTTTTGAAAAAGTATACGGAATTTCAATTCTAAATTAACTGAAATTTTTCTGGCAAAAGGTTTTCTCAAGACTCATCACTAATTAAAATTTTTTGAGTGAATATTATTTAGTTTATTTTTTGTATTGTTTATTAAACTTTTAAGGGTCATCTTTAGGAACCACAACCTGGAGAAAAATAATTCGTAATAATGCCACATAATTTGGTAGGCATGCAATAAATACTAACAGATCATGAATCCACACCATATGATTCTAGGCTCTGGCATCTCACACTACATTTGGTTAAATTATTGAAAGAAGAATGTCAAGTATACTTCTTCCTTAATTCATTCTGTTATCTAACCTAGATAATTTATAGGCCTTTTAAAGAATAATAGCAAACTGGGGCACCTGGGTGGCTCAGTTGGTTTAGAGTCTGCCTTCGGGTTGTGCTCCCAAGGTCTTGGGATCGAGCCCCAAGTCGGCCTCCCTGCTCCCTGCTCGGTAGGGAGCCTGCTTGTCCCTCTCCCTCTGCCTCTCCCCCTGCTTTGTGCTTGCTCTCTCTCTCTCTATCAAATGAATTAAAAAAAAAAAAAAGGAATGATAGCAATCCTAATTTTTCTTTCTTTCTAAGAAAGCAGATTTTTTTTTGTGATCTATAGAACAGAGAACAGACAGATTCACATGGCTACTCATCCCTACAGATTTGAAAGTGCATGTGTTCGTGTATGTTCATATGTGTGTGTGTGTGTGTGTGTGTGTGTGTGTGTGTGTGTGTGTGTGTGTGTTGCAAAAAGACTTGTCAAGAGGAGTTGTATGGTTGACATAGAGAAGACAGCACTTATTCTTCAGGCAGTTTTCACTAACTTCCCTAACTCCTCTAGAGTTTTCAAGAGGATATTTTTGTTCTGAGATCAATGGTTACATTTTGGTCCAGGAAGATCTGTTAACAAAACAGGATCCAAATAAATGTAGATCCCATAAAAAAAAAAAAAAAAAAAGAATGCTATGCAAAAGCATATTGAATTCATTTCTTTATTTTTTTTCTCCTCAAGTAGTCAAAACCCACCAATGATTTAAGCCAGCAGATAAAATCCTAGAGCATATTTGGCCCCGGAAATAAAGTCCTCATGTATATTTGGCCCCAGATAACTTGAACACACTGAGTTTATCCTGTGGACACAGCCAGTGATAACAAACCATTCATGAAGCAGACCCAGGTCAGGCATGAGAAGCAAATAAGAGGTATCACAGACTCTGACACTTGAAAAATCTTTTGTACCAGTTATGTCCACTCTTCCCACCTCCAAATACAAAAACCATTTTTTAAAATTGGACTTTATCTAATATTATTTAGGACTGATCATCACTGCAACAGGAAAACTGAAGTTATCTTTCTTTCTTTTTTTTTTTTTTTAATTAATGGGCTTGGAAGCCTAAAGCCCAAATGGAGGTGACACCACAGAGTACAATTTCCTGATGCTATTGGAAAGAAAAGCAATTAATTTTTTATTTATTTATTTGAGAGAGAGAATGAGATAGAGAGAGAGCATGAGAGGGGGGAGGGTCAGAGGGAGAAGCAGACTCCCTGCTGAGCAGGAAGCCCGATGCGGGACTTGATCCCAGGACTCCAGGATCATGACCTGAGCCGAAGGCAGTCACTTAACCAACTGAACCACCCAGGCGCCCCGAAAAGTAATTAATTTAAAAGTACTTTTTTATCTTAGTATCTATGGCAAAATGTCAAGCTTTAGCAAATGTTAAATGCCATTTCTTTTAGCCTATGGTCTTGAATTGTTACTGTTTTATTAGAGGTTATCAGAGACCTAGATTAGTGGTATGAATGATTTGACAACTACTTCTATGTCTTATTACTTAAGAAAAAAATATACATTGCTTAAAAATCTCATTTACTAGAATAAAAAAATGTTAAATAGTAATGGGAGTAATTCAAGAGAGTATGTTTTATTGATCAGTAGGTTTTTATTTTAAGTGCAAGCCATTTCCCTTTAGGTTGAAAGTCTTGACTTTGTATGTATTTATTTTTGATAAAACCTAGTGCTTTATTTGTTTTATTTTTTATTGCTTTTTGTAAATGACCATCCCTGAGTTAACAGTTTATATATCGATGTGCTATTTAGATTTTAGAGGTATTGCATTAGGGGCACTTGGGTGGCACTGTCAGTTAAGTGCCTGACTTGATTTTGGCTCAGGTCATGATCTCAGGGTCATGAAATCGAACCGAGTGTCAGTCTCCATGCTCAGCACGAAGTCTGTTTAAGACTCTCTCTCCCTCTCTCTCTGCCTCTCCCCTCTGCTCTCTCCCTCTCTCTGTCTCTCTCAAATAAACAAATAAATCTTAAAAAAGAAGAGAGAGAGATTGAATTGAAGTTATGAAAGATAGAATTTGGAATTCCTAGCAGTCCTGTAATTTGAATACAATTTTAATATACCTCTTTTCTTGATTGTACTTATGTTTTAGAACTCTGGCTGACAGGTAAGAAAGCAGGGAGAAAGAAGTATATTAGTAGAAAATTCTGTTGCTTAAGATTTCTAGATAACTTTTTGTTACATTTCGAAAATGCTTAAATACTGAAATCTAAGATAAACTTACAGTCAGGTCCTTCTCTTTTTGCCCTACTGCATGTTCTTAAAATAGAGCAAGTTATTTTTATCATTTTATAATCAAGTGATATGATATTTTTGCTATTCCAAAACCTCAAATTAGACACTTCAGAGACAGAAGTATTTTTACATACAAGCTGAATATAAATAAAGAAGAATAAGTCTCAGATCTTTGCCTTAAGAGAAAGCAATTTCCAAAGCATTTAGTTCCATCTGATCATGTTTGAGTGTTCCCTAGGGAAGAGAAATCAATAAAATTGTCTATCTCAGAAGTCTCCATATATATTTTAATACTTTTACCTGTTGGTAGAGTGTTTCAATTTCAAAGTTTTATGCACCAGACTATATTAAACTCTTGCAAGCCCCAATATTCTGTGCTATTCTATCTGCAAACATGTTACCTAAATTCAGTGTCTTTGGCAGCTTTTAGAGCTGCAAGTTTGCTTGTTTGCCTCTGTTGCTACAGAAACATTATTCCATGAGGTTACATAAGACATTTTCCCCCAAGGACCTATAGTATCTTTGGGTTCTAATTCAAAATAATGTTATCTACTAAAGCCCTGCATTTATTTGTAATCTTTCCAATACTTTTTTATTTCAGCTTAAAGAGAAAATGTTTTACCTTGTAAAATAATATTTAAATATTTTTATTCCTAGACAGAACATAGTCTTTTTCGAACTTAAATAAAAAAGAATCCCAGGGTATGGTGTCTGTCAGAGACATATTGAGCTTTGCTTCCATCTATTATAAAGCCTGGATAGAATTTCCCTTTGCTGCTATAAATATTTCAGAGCTTCTGGAAGCTAAAATATCCCCAAGTCAGATGAGACTGTTGATCAATTTTAACCAAGTTAAAACAGATCACGCTTAATTATAGCCTTAGTCTTCACTGTGGAGAAAATTCTAATAATTTAAATGATAGTAATAGCAACCATTTAGACACTATACTAGATCTCATTTAATCTATACAACAGCACCATTAAGTAGGTACTAAAATTTCCCCATTTTCTAAATAAGAAAACTGAGATTGACAGAGGTTGAGCAATAGTCCTAGTCACACAGTTATAGATGGTTGAGCCACGATCCAATCTTGTCCATTCCAGAGACTGTAGTCTTTACCGCCATCCTATACTTCCCATGTTCCCCATCGTAGATGGCTTTAAATTAATTTATAGTCCAGAATTATTTACTTTTAAATATCTGGAAAAGTGAGAGGAGATACACCGAGAGTTGTCAGTATCTCGTGATTGGCCATGGAAGCTCAAGACAAAGTAAGAAAGTTTTTATGCCTAAATATAATTTAAAGTGGCAGTTTTGGAGAGAAGGAGAGAAGAAATTTCCATTTGCAATGAAGCTGTTCCAGAAGGACCACCTTAAACTTCCATTGCTGATGCCTTGAGTATGTGTGTGCATGTGTGTTTAGGCTACTCAGTGAGCGACCAACCTCAGAAATTTGGCTCTGATCCATCCTGTGCTGCCAATAGAGACCTGGCCGGAAAATGAACTCCATTAATTAAAGTGCAGAGTCAAACAAAACATGGTTTTATTCAGAGGACCAGACACAAGTCAGAAAACATGCATGATATCTTTCACATTAGATAAAAAGGATGCACAGAAGCTAAAATCTGACATTTAGACGATTAAGTTTTATTGAGAAATGTTCCAAACTGTCTAATCTTGAAGGAAAGTGTTACTCCAGCAGTGTTTGTATAATACAAATAAATTAGTATCTAATACAATTAAATCATTCTATTTTAATTAGCTACAATACAGTGTAAATCCAAAAAAAAGAGGGGGCAATAAAGGGAGGCAAGAAGGCCATAGGAAGGGAATCCAATGGGGTTTACACAAAAAGGTGGGACAATCTCAATAGGTAAGAACTTGAGGTTGAAGTAACAGGATATGTACTTCTCTGGCATTCAAGGGCAGGAGAAAGGTGGGTTAAAGAGCTAGAAATACTAATTATTAACACTAAACCAGAAACAAGTTATAAGTATATTCATCATAGTTCTTAAGTTTCTAAAGAAGAAATTTTGATTTCTTTTTGAAATAGCAAGTACCAAATTTTAAAAAAAAGTACCTATATTTTGCTTTTGCTCCTAGCATAGCAGTGTTTTTTGCATAATCCAGAACAATGCAGCTCTAGGTAAGGGAGCTCCCAAGATACAGAATGTCCTGGAGGATAGTGTGCACCCTGTTAGTGGTACAGACATCACGTTACCCAGGAGAGGAGTTTGCCCATAATAGGGGGATGTTGCTTCTGTGAGAAAAAAAAAAAATGGGATAGTCTGTGAATTATTTGATTTTAACTGAGAAGGTGTTTGGTACTGGTTCACAATAAGGCAGATGAGGATATGGAAGAGGGTGTATTTGTATATCTAAGTAGTTCTGAGGATATTAGGATGAATCAAACCATAATTCAAAACATACACTATGAGTTGCTTCTACATATCTTTTCTTTTCTCTTTAAAGATTTTTTTAATTTATTTATTTGAGAGAGAGAGAATGAGAGATAGAGAGCACGAGAGGGAAGAGGGTCAGAGAGAGAAGCAGACTCCCTGCTGAGCAGGGAGCCCAATGTGGGACTCGATCCTGAGACCCCAGGATCATGACGTGAGCTAAGGCAGATGCTTAACCAACTGAGCCACCCAGGCCCCCCTCTACATATCTTTTCAATACTAACTTCCATTCTTAATATAGTAATATTTCTTGTGACTCTTGTTTCCCAACTTGGTTTGTTAAAATGTAGTTTAGTCAGCCAAAACCAAGCATTTTCTTTCTTAAAATAATTTATAAAGTCATTTCACCCACCATGAGTCACACTTGAAAAAATACATAGGAAAAAACTGTTAATTTAATAGCAGTTTCAGTATGAATATTGTTACCATAATTGATTTTTAATTATAAACTTGTACATAAATAAAAAGAGAGGTTTGATTTTTACAGGGAAACTTGATCCAATGGACAGCCATATTTTGAGTTTAGTTCCTCTTAAAATGGTGACTAACCGAAACTCTAAAACATTATCAATAAAACATTTACCATTACATGGTCTGCGGTAGAGAGAAATTTAATACCCTCTTTCTGTCCTAGAGATAATTGAATTTAGAATAAAAACACCTCAAGACAGCTAAAATGTCACCCTCCATGAAGATACTTATTCTCCTTTTTTAGCAGTGTTGGGAGAGTGTTCTGAGATTGAGGGCATGCTTGTGCTACGTTAACCTCTTGACAATTCATGTAAATCATCTAGGCTGAAATAATAGTGAGAAATAAAATAAATCTTAGGAAAATATTAGCTGAGTTGGCTCCTTTTTTTCTCTTGTTCTACTGGGGAGTAGAGATAAGGGAGGAGTCAAAATTTTGTGAAATGTCTATTTATTATTTATTTAATTTTTGAAATGTCCATTTAAAAGGGAAACTACATAAATAGGACCTGAATCTATTTTTAGGTCTTCATGATCAAGATTTTACAAAGAATGAACAATAAGCCAACATAAGCCTATATATTTAGAATATTTTTTATTTAGAAAGGGAGGTAAGGGAGGGCATTGGGGTTATCGTTCATTTTGTCTTTTTACTTTTATTTGTTTTCCCTCTGCCTTCTCGTTCCTTACGCTGATTAGGTGCATTAATCCAGGGACAAGATGTCTCATTCGCAAAGAAGACTGCATCAGTGTCTAATGATTTCAGAATTGTCTAGAGAAATAATCTAAGGAATTACTCGGCATCAAGTTAATTGTATATTAGGCGGTGATTTTTCTAGCACCAGGAAAAAAATTAAATTACCTTAAATATTGAAGTATATTTCTCCAGCCCAAATTTACTAGATAACCCAATTTCCTGTCTTTTTTTTTTTCTTTTATTTTTGGTTTTTGGTTTTTGGTTTTTTTCCCTCCCTGAGGGGCAAAAGAAAATATCAGGTCTTAGATTGGGCAGGCAAGAGGAAAGGGGATTTACACTTGAACATAGCCTGTGTATACCAGGTGTTATATTAGATGCTTTATGTATCTATTCTGATTTACTTCTCAAAAAGAAAACCTATAAGCATTATAATCTCCATTTAATGGATAAATAAATGAAAGAAATTTATTTGTTCAAGATTACACTGTTTTAAATTTAAAAAGCTTCTAGTAGAATCCATTCTGACGGATCTCAAAAGTTCTCTCCACTGGATCACATTGTACAAACCCATAAAAACAACTGTTTGCTCCTCCCAGGCCACCATGAAGTGAGATGGCACAGCTCTGACTCCACAAAATGATACTTAATGCGAATAAGGGTTTCTGCATCCTGAGCCTAGATGTGAGCTACACTTGTGACTCACAATGATGCATTCAGTCTTTTTTGGCTAAATGAGAATTTAAATAACACTGATTTGATGGCAGTGTTAGAGTGCTTCGTTTTATAATATTGTTGTATTAATAAGCAGAAATGAGATGTCTCTCAAATACGATTTTTTGTCATTGCTCGTTTCTGGCACTGATTCCATCGTATAAATTAAAAATCAGATGCCTCTAAGGCTCTGTTTTGCTTATACTATTTTTTCTCCTTTTTTTTTAAATTTTTTATTGTTATGTTAATCACCACACATTACATCATTAGGTTTTTTTTTTAACATATAATGTATTATTTGTTTCAGAAGTACAGATCTGTGGTTCAACAGTCTTGCACAATTCACAGCGCTCACCATAGCACATACCGTCCCCAATGTCTATCACCCAGCCACCCCATCCCTCCCACCCCCGACCACTCCAGCAACCCTCAGTTTGTTTCCTGAGATTAAGAATTCCTCATATCAGTGAGGTCATATGATACATGTCTTTCTCTGATTGACTTATTTCACTCAGCATAACACCCTCCAGTTCCATCCACGTCATTGCAAATGGCAAGATCTCATTCCTTTTGATGGCTGCATAATATTCCATTGTGTATATATACCACATCTTCTTTATCCATTCTTTTTTCTCCTTTTTTAATGCAGTGTAATTACACCTACTTTTAATATATTGTTACACCAGTTCCTTCCAGCCTCAAAGGGCCTTTCATGCCTCACTCGACTGACTCATTAAATGTTTCCTAATGCAGAAATATACTAACAAATGAAACAAATTCCTCACTGAGGGATTCTGTTAAAATTAAGTTCTCCTTTCTTTCTTCGTCCACCTCCTTCCCCCTCCTTCCTTCTTCTCCTCTTTCCTTTCCTCCCCTTCCCTGTCTCTCCCTCTCATCTGCTTTTCTCTCTCTCTCTCCCCCTTCTTTCTGTCATTTCTCCCTCCCACCAGTGAGGTAAATTTTTACAACCCTGCCTTTTTCCAGTTAACACCTATAATGGGCCAGGCATTGTCCTTGGTGCTAAGCACACAGACTACTGACTCAGTCAATGTTTCCCTCTTTCTCATTCCTGTAAACTTCCTCTCTTCCTGAATCCAAGCTAAAAGCCCTCTGTGAGGGCTTCCCCAATTTCCTCCAGACAGAACAAAATCCCTTTGTATTTCTGTTGAAGGCATATAATGATAGTATTTAGTTACAGTGGAATAATATCACTATAAATAAAGTTGGAGGTGGCATGATGTGTGCTCCATTGTAAAGAAAACTAGCAGAGGGGCGCCTGGGTGGCTCAGTTGGTTAAGCGACTGTCTTCAGCTCAGGTCATGATCCTGGAGTCCCAGGATTGAGTCCCACGTCGGGCTCCCTGCTCAGCGGGGTGTCTGCTTCTCCCTCTGACCCTCTTCCCTCTCGTGCTCTCTGTCTCTCATTCTCTCTCTCAAATAAATAAATAAAATCTTTTAAAAAAAAGAAAGAAAACTAGCAGAAGATTACGTTTTTGTGGTAGAAAATTTAGAAATAGGGTATGTTACATGTGGATAAGCAAAAGTTGACTGTAATCAAATCTATAGCTACTCAGACTTTCTATCACCTACTGTGATGAGCAATACGTAAGCATGTAGTACATGTTAGTCGGAAAATCCAGAGGTCCTCGTCCACAACTTGATTCTCTCCCTAACTAGCTATTTAACATGGGGCAATGGATTTATTCTCTTTGATTCTGAATTGCTGTACACTTGTATTCTGAACATGTGTAATATCAATAAATTGTCTCTAAATCAGGCAACTCCTAATGTCCTTCCCACCTACAAATTCTATGATTTGAGGAAGTTTAAATGCCCTCAAGGAAGTAAATCTTAGTGGTTGATCAACTGCCATCTTAAAAACTACCTTATATCCAAATACCACAATCATTTAAGTATACCTAATTTTGTAAAGTTATCTTCTCTTAGACTTTTTAGCTGTTTGGCTGTGGTAGGTAAGGTTTTGTTTTGCTTGAGTTTTCTTCCTGCTGCTTCATACTGTGCCTTGAAAACAATACAGTAGTTTCAATGAAGTGAGATGAGAATAAATATTGTCCTCACAGCGATGGTAGCCAAAGTTCAGCAAGTAGAGAGTGGGATAATGGCCCATTTCCTCTTTTGTATAAGCATGGGTAGTAGCCAAAGGTACTCTGTTGAATTTTGCTTCCTGTATACACTGTGTATCATTGTGTGTGCTACTCGGGCCAAATTTTAGAAAGTATGCCAAGTGGAATTTCACACCAGGTTTGGAGGAAGGGAAAGACAACAAAGGGAACGTACTTCCCCTCTCTTCACCTTATTCCCACCCTTTACCAAACAACAAAGAAGACTTATATATAACAAACTTTTCAATGGAATAAAACTCTGGCTTCCCAAGAAGGTGAATCAAATATCAAGTTATTAAGAGGTCTAAACAGTTAGAATCGACTCTAATCCACATGACAGAGGGAGTATGCTTTCCTGCCCTCTACTGACAGAAACACTCATTATGACCAATTTCCCAGCTCCTAGTTACCTTGCCATCAAAGAACACACCTATAAACAGGGCCTTGAGTACTCCCAGATTTACTGCTGACTCTCAGATTATGCCTAGGGATTTATGAGGTGAAAAAGAACTCGCAATTGAAATGGAAAGGCGATCGGGAAGGAACTTAGCCGAACTACAGAGTCATGTCAGGAAAAGCCAGTGCAGGAAAAAGATAGAGGGGAGCCAGCAAAGGAAAACAGACAGCTGCAGAAGTTAAGGGTCATTGTTTAAGAGAGAGCTTTGGCATAAGTTGAGCCAATGAATAGGTGAACTGGACAGTAACTGAAAATGTGGGGTGGATTAATTTTGCTGTGGGCCTCAATTTCCTCATCTTTAAAATGGTACCCAAATGAAAGGGTTGTTGCTAAGATTGAGTGAAACAATGCAAAGCACTTAGCATTATACCTATTATGTGTTCCAGAAATACAAGTTATTGATATTAAAGTGATAATAATAAAGGATGGATAGTTATGTTGTGAACAGTTTTTTTTAAAAGTATAGTTATTTGGGATTAGAAAGGGGCAGAATGTGTAAATTAAGGAATATAAACCATCTTAAACTGCAGAAGATAGTACAAGGATGATTCCTAGGTAGATAATAGAATATAAAAGAACTTCACAAATCTAGAGAAGCATAATTTGTTTAATTTTGATATAGAGAAGTGAAAAATGGGAATTAGAAGCAAATGTAACAACCTAATATTTTTAACAGGATTTAAAAATAAGCTTAAAAAGAAACCTAAGCAGGTGTCGAACAACGAAAGAAAAATAAATATGGAGGTAAATGCCAAACAAAGAGAACAGGGAAATCCTGGAAACTTCTATTAGCCTGCGTAACTTCCTTCCCAACTATACTCATGGAAGATATATTAGTAGAACAATTTGTAAACAGCTTGATATATTCCAAATATGCCCAATCATTGATAACATTTTTTTTAAGCAGGGTCATCATTGTCCTCACCAGGGATAGTACTATCTCTATGTGAGAAATTTCCAATGACTGTGAAGATAGAATTCTCTGGCAGAATCAGTTGGCTGCCTTCCATGATAGTATATCCTCTCTGGACTGAGTAAAGGAATTGTCTCATTTAAATGAACTGAAAGTGACTTTCATTACGAGATGGATTCTAGTGTGCAGTAAATAGTAAGTTCTTAGATCAGCTTTCGTCTTTCATGAAAGTTTTAGGTATCAACTAAAAAAAATGGGTAAGAAATATATACTCCCCAAAAACATTGAGTAGAAACATTTTAGAGTGCTCTGTGTGTGTGCGCGCATGTGTGTGTAATCACATACATACATATATACATATCCCAATACTAGACATTTTTGCTGCTCTGGAAAAGAAAAGTGAAAAGTTGGAGAGGAGGCTAGAAATAAATTGTGGAAATTAAGATATTGGGAAGATGTGCTCTCCCATACTATAGATATAAATAATTATGAGAAATGAGCTTATAATAGAGCTGTTACCCTGTTCTGCTCAGAAGGCAGCTTACAGATAAGGCTGAATAAGAAAGTGAGCTACAGTCCACATCTTTATGAAATCATGGTGTGCTTAAAGATCCTGGATGTCATCAAGAATGTTATTTTAACATAATATTTTAATATAAGATAATGTCATTTTAAATACTACATGCTTTCTAGATAGATTTAGTTACTGAATTTGTAGACATTGCTATGTTTAGTTCATGACTGATTAGATTCTGGGTTCTTTGATAATTGGGATTTTTCAAACTGTTGTTTTCCTAGATGGAAATTGTCTTTTATTCCTGTTATAAAATCCTGTCATTTATGTCTTTTTTAATTCCATTCATGTGTAAATGTAATAAAGTCTCTCACAGGCTGTTCATGCAATTAATTCTTATAGGGAAAAGGAATCATGATATTAGGAAAGAAATCTTCCTCATTCAGGGAATGATAGGAAAATGTCACTTTCAGATGTGTAAGTTTTACCTGAGGAGATAAACAACATTAACATATGACATACTGTCTTATCAATCCTAAAAGTGTGTGAAAGGCAGAGTAAAATCCTTCATTTATTAATAGAGCCCATTATCATTTTCTATATTTACAAAGAAAAAAAGGGTTAAATTTCAACATTTGTACGCATCACAGAATCCAGCGAGACATCTGAGCCAAGCTGTGTAGGGGCCTTGAATATATTTCAGGAGACATAAACAAATTCAGTGGATCAGACAGACAGAGTCAGGAAAGATATTTGTGCCTATAAAGTTTTCCCTCCTCCTTTTTCCTTTGTACATTAGATTCCTTCTCACACATGAATGTGCAAAAGAAAAGTTAGCAGTTTACAGAAATGTAAAATACTTTGAAAAAATAATTTAACATTCACAGTTACTTTAAAAAATATTCCACAGGAGCGTGAGTCTTTTGCTCTGCTGTCATAGACACAAAATATTTCTGACGGGTATTTGTTACTTCCCCTCCCACCCCGCATTTAGAATAGTTTTCTACTGTGGATAGGATTCAAAGGAATGGTCCACATATTTACAAACTGGTAGACTGAAGACTGGCAAATATAAAGTAACTAAAAATTAATTATTTGAAATGGAATTTAATGGAAGATAAAGAGACTTGAAAGAAAATGAAGGCAAACTGTCTAAACCAATGATAGGATAAAGCCAAATTGAAGGACTTAAAGGTTAGTAATGAAACATGAGAGGATGATTATGTGTTGCCAGAGGGATCAGATTTGCCTGATTTTATTTAAATCTAGCTAAAAAGGTAGGCAGCCTAGTAATCAAATTCACAAGTAATACTGAATTAAGAGGTATTGAAAACCTCAACGGTTTGCAGCTTGATTTCCTCTCCAACTAACCTTGCAGACAGATTAAAAGGACTATTTTAATAATTCATATCTGACTAATCTGGTTTATAAAAACTGAGAAATACTCTGTTACCATAGAAATTCTCAATTCTGTAGATTTCTTCTCCTATATCTCTAACAGATCTTTATTCCAAATTATGTGGAAATAGCTAAACCAGGAGACTAGGATAAGCTCCTTGGAAAAGCAGACACAAATGTAAGACAACGGAGGTTAGGAAAATTTATCTAAATCTAAGCCAAATATAGATAGGAATTTTGATTCATTCAAAGAGATACAAATTAAACATGAATGTAGGCTATAATCTAAATTATGTGTAAACATCTGTACAGTAAAGGAACTTTTACTAATTGCTTACTAGCAAAGCTTAACTTCACGTAAGACATTAAGGAGCTAGTCAACATCAAATATAACACAAAACATTCAGTGAATGCAAATTACACTGAAGACCTTTCCAGCAACTTACGTATTCAGAGAAGTATAGCTGATTATTTACTCTCTTTTTTAGTTGTATCACAATCCCAAATGCCAAAAGAAAGTACCCACCATCAGAGACTTGAAATCATCCTTCCGCAAGGAAATGTCCATTAGAAACTCAATTTTTCCCAAACCTAAGAAATTCATTATTATATATAGCAGCACTGTAAAGCCAAGATGAGCTCAATCAAAATGATTCCAAAAAAATTTTAAATATCCAACATGCTTGTGTCTGACTGACCCAAATCCAGTGATGTTGATTCTACTAAATCAATATATTTAGCAGAGAATTTGAATCTCAAACATATACAGAAAAAAAATACTTATTTTGAAACAAAGAGACTTCATCATTTCCCAGTGCTTACAACAAATACAGTGGCTTTGATGATCATTAATGTTTTCACTTCCTGAAGGCAAGCTTTGCCATATAAAAAACAAAAAGTTGGGTTGAAGTTCAATAGTCTAAACGCATTTGCATTGTTAACTTGTTTACCATCATCTAAGTCATTTCTAGGCTTAAGGGATAATAGCTTTTCTTCAACTCATCTTTGGGCTTGTGGGCATTTTCATTAAGCTATCAAAGAAATTCATCACCCACCAAAACTTCTAAGCTTTAGTATAACAGGCTTTTACCAAGAGGTATTCGATGGAGAAAGGCATTTTTATAAATTGTGGGTAGACTTACTCATTGTTGGAGAAACAGCTGGCTCTGTTTCCCCCTCCAGGCACCTTTACTCTCTTAAAGTCACATTCACTCATGCTGTCCCTCGTTCCTACAAACTCGCCGTCTCCAGCAACTTCTCTGATCATTTCACTCTCCTCAAAATTAATCAGATTTGTCCCCCATTTCTCTAGGAACCTTCTCGCTAACATTTCCGGGAGATGACTAGTTAATTCAATAAGCAAATCTGTACTTAATAGATACATTTGCATGTGTATAATAACCCTGACAGGCAATGTTTTAACCAAAGGAAGGACAGTACCCGCAGCCAGGATTCTTGTGGCTGCAAACTGCTCTGTCAGTATTTTTCAAATTTTAACAGGTAGTCTGTCTTTTAAGGGTCATCTACTCCTTGAAATGAGTTCCAGCAGCATATCCTAAAGCAAAATACCATGGAAATATATGGAGGTAAGTTTCATCCCTCTTCCCTGCTCTAATAGAATCACTACCAGGTACTCAGATGGCTGTTACAAGCATAGACACTCATTCATACAGGGAGTTATTAATTTATTTCACTTAAGAAAAAAAAAACTTCCTTGTTCAAAAATCGAATCAGTATTGCTTTTGTAACACGTGACAGATTTGTTCTCTTTCTCTCTTTCTTTCTCTCTCTCTCTGCCAGCATTGGCACCCTGGCTCTTTTCATGCTGCTTTACATAATTGGTCTCTGAGTAGATGAAGCTGCAACCTGTTCACAAATATAACAAATCACTCTCCTCTGAGAGGATGATTTAACTGGATCGTGATGGGATAATGAGCATAGGCAGCAGTTTCACGTCCGTATACGCATATGATCACTTCGTAAACTCAGTCCGATAATTTCTCATAGTAGAATAAGGTTCTATTTAAGTGATAACAAGGTAATTATTATCTTGATCTTATTTTGATTTTCAGTAATTCTTCCACTTGATCCTTTCTACTTTTCTATTCTACCCTCTTTACCCCTCCTCTGCTGAGAATATGCTGTATCCAGATTATCCAATCAAAAGCAAACATAGATCTCTGAAAAGACATCCCTCAATCGAATAATCAGGAAATCACATTTCTGGACTTGACGTCTACATCTTTCCTTGCTCAAAGAATACAGAATATTTTTATTCATTTCTAGTATAGTGGAGTTTTCTAAAGGTTTTTAAACAACAGGAATAATCGGCATTCGTACATAGCTGGAAAAACACTGTGTCCTTGTATTTTGAAGTGCTTTAAAGGATTTGAAAGGATTAACTGTCATTACATTATCCAACATTTAACAGGTGAAAGAAAATCTCATGGCTGCGGGGCTATTTCTAACCATTTTCATGGGTTCACGGTAGAGGTATCTTCCGTAAATGAGTGTCTGAGGAAAATTTACGTTTCCTTTGATTGCAGGCTTGGTAGCATACATAATTTCTACTTAAAATAAGTGATTTAAGAACTAATTCAACCAGACCCCACCATATCAAGAACATCACCGTATTTTCTATTGGAAACATTCCCAGTGCTACTCGTAAAATACGTATTAGTTAAGAGGGGAACTGTAATATAGTGATGAAGTTAACATGTAGAAGGATTACACACATCTGACAAAAAGTATATACAATATACAAATTTTAAATCTTCTGACATCATCCGAGTTCTTGATTCCTAAAAGGAGGAAGGACAATATTTTCACCCAAAATCTAAAAAAGACAGAGGATATATTTGATAATGTCTTTGACTACCATACTTAATTATCAAGTGACAGTTTGTTTTCTGCCCCCCAAAATCCAACTTTTTATGACTGTCATGTTTTTATGACAGACTACCTATGAAAAAACACATGTATATGTATTTGATGTATAAATATACAATGCATAATTGTTTATGCCTTTTTTTTTTTTAGTTAGGCCTGGGGCCCAATACGGAGCTTGAACTCACGACCTTGAGATGATGACCTGAGAGCTGAGATCAAGAGTCTTAACCAGACTGAGCCAACCATGTGCCCCAGTTCATCTCTTTTAAATAAAGATATTTAATCTTACAAAGTGTCATTTGCTTATGAGTCTTCATAATTTTAAAATTGGAAGAAACCTATGAGATTATATAACCTAAGCCTTTCATTTTACAGATAAAGAAATTGAAATCCCATAAAGCCCACAAATCCAGAGAGTGGTGGTCTATGAGAGCAAGAACCAAGTCTGTTTTGCTAATTTTTATATCTACAGTGCTTTACAAAGCAACAGATAGGCATTTGATAAATATTTGCTATATTAATGTGTGAGTGAAAACCAAGACAAGAAAACCAGGATTGCTCTATATACCTTTAGCACTTAGATTTACATAAACAACATCTATTTGATCTTTAGCAAATTTGGCTCAGTAATAATTGAATACTTTCTACCTATAAGGGAGTATGCAAGAAAATAGGGATAAAGCAATTTGTTAAGATGAATAACCCCTGCCTAATGTAATTGGTTATTACAGTTTAATATCACTGAAATAAGGTAATCACTAAATAATAGTTGCAAAATACTGTGAAGGGAGAAGGTATTTCCCATTGGTGGTATCTGAAAAGTATTCATGAATGAAGTCGTATTTGGCCTACACCTTGAAAAATTGTTACAAAATCAATTAACAGAACTGTTAGAAAGGTCCCAAGAATGTTCTAGGAAGAACACATTTGAACAAAAACACAAAGGCAGGAAAAGGCATGACTTGTTACCGTAATGATGGGTGGTTGGCGGTAGTATAGTATATGTAGTTAGAAATAAGCTTGGAAGAGATGGGGAAGCCAGATTGTGAAGGGCTTTGAATGTCCACATTTGTGGGCAACGAGAAAGGAAGCCTTTGACCAAGATGAAGCATACTATAGAGCTATCAAGCTTGTTTTGGCTGCAGTGTCCAGAAGAAAGGAAGGATCGAAACTTTCCTTTAAAGTCCTTATGTAGGGGGCTGAATTATGTGTTGGATTGTACAGACAACAAATACTTCCTTTAAAAGATCCAATGTGAGGGACGCCTGGGTGGCTCAGTTGATTAAGCGTCTGCCTTCGGTTCAGGTAATGATCCCAGGGTCCTGGGACCGAGCCCCGCACCGGGCTCCCTGCTCCATGGGAAGCCTGCCTCTCCCTCTGCCTGCTGCTTGTGCTCTCTCTCCGACAAATAAATAAATAAAATCTTAAAAAAAAGAAAAGATCCAATGTGATTGTCTGGACATGATACTTTCATTCATTATAAGATGGCTACTAGTAGTGTGGAGGTAAGAGAGAGGCATACGTGGGTGGAGTGAGCCATGAAAGGAGAGGAAATAGAGAAGCAGTTTTTGTATTTTGAGGACATTTATTTTGTGAAAAAAATGTTTTATTTTCTATAGATGCTATCAGTATTGAAGATGTTTTGAGACATAAATGCTGAGACCAGGAGATAGAAACAAGAGACCAGGAGAAATTATAGGAAATTAAAAGAGACATGATACAAAAACTTGATATATGACCTCTCTCCTCTTAAGAACTTATAACAACTGTTGCAGGTTACTGCAGCTACATTTCAATCCAGTCTAGAGAGACCAGATGCCAACATCCATCAGGTTATTTCCAAACATACAAACATCCATCTAAGAGTAACTTTGTTTTGTTTTAATACTAAAGTAACTTCAACCTAACTGTGGTCTTTTAACTTATTACATTGCCAGGAAGAATTACAGGATTTCATTTGATGGGATTTTTAAATACTTTAAAATTTCATCATCCAAGTCGAATTTAAACAACACTGGAATCCAAAAGCATTAATGGTGAGACAAACTAACAGCGTAGGTATAATTGTTGACACCTTTTCTTATGTGTAAGCTGTGATTGAAACATATAGGGTGAGTTAAATGGATCTCAATTTTTTATTAAATATTAATTTGTTTAAAATTAGTGTATGGGTAGAATGCTATCTTTCTTATAAACAAATGTGTGCAAGAATCATTATTGCTTTGGCATAAAGAAAGCAAAACTTACAAATTACCTTTCCTTTTCCCCTGGCATTCTGCAGCAGTCTCCCATTGAGATTTAAACTCAGGACCTCCTGAGAACAGATGGTGGAGACCTTATCTTCTTGCTGATCACAGCGTGGGGCAGTGTAACTTGGTCTGATAATGTAGTCATTTGAAATATAATGCTTCTGTTAGTCTTCCATTTGCCTCTGTTTTTCAGATAAATGCTTTATTTTTATCAGCAATAAATATTTCATTTCTATTTGGCCGGCCCCCACAAACCGACCTGGAGCAAATAAAACCAGCAGAGACAATCCCGTCTGTTAGATTTAGGTTTGGACGGTGGTATATAATCGGTAATCCAAATTGCTCCCTTCTGGTAATTTTCGTCAAGCCTATTTACTTCAAGCTGCCTGTACAAGTTTTGCTGAGGACAAAGTAAACTGAATAAATTCTCAGGAGAAGGAAGATGGAGAAGGACAAGATAGACGCTATGATCTAAATAATTCCTCATTTTCAACAGATAAATAATGACCCCGATAAGACACCGTAATGGATTTTTTCCTTCCATTTTTTATCTCAGCCTTATAAAGAGGTCTCACTGATCTAGACCAGAGAACAGGTATTTAAAAGCTACTAGCATTCTCTTCATTTCCTTCTCAGACACATATATCTACATTCATATACACAAGTACATATTGTAAACTTTGTGACAGAAACTACTTATAAAAGACAGAAGATTTGAGAACACAATGGAAACAAGGAGCTATAATAACAACAATAGCATTACTTTATTATCAATACTATTACTTTATCATGTTATTAATACATGGCCCAATTTTTAACCTACTCATATTATGTTTGAAAGGAAGCCTTAAGATATAAAAAGATGAGAGAGGAAAAAAAAAATCAAAGGAAGCGTTTGAAGCTTACCACTTGATTTATACTCTTTAAAGGACATCAAACATAGCATGTGAAAAAAAATTAATCATACCAGAAATCACATTATTTTCACTTGTGGTCTAATGAATAACATGTGAATGATTTCTCATAGACAGATAAGAAACAAACATAAAAATGAGCATTTAACCAATAATCCTTATTAAACCAACTCAAAGCTTTGATAGATCAGAAACATTTTCAAATGTGTCAGAGCATGCTTAAGAATGTGGCACCTGGTTAGAATTCTATGCAGGAAGAATATTATTCACAGTAAAGTTCTGGAGAGCAGCTTAGTTGGCATACAAAGAGAAAATGAATAACAGGACATTACTTAAGTGTTGTTTACTCTTACAACATTTGAAGAGAATACCCAATTTCTATTAGTTATTTCTAAAAGAAGCAATTTAGGCAATACCGTGCTACTTCGAGAAGGGAAAATGTGCTTATCACTTGCCTTTATTGTGCACTATTGTGGGAAACACTGATCAAGTATCATTTGTGATATATGTTTCAGTTTCATTCATGATGTATTAGAAACAATTTACAGACCCACATCCAGAGAAAATGTTTACTATAGAATAGCTACAGTTCTGTTTTCTTCTTTGCAGCTCCTTTCTTGGTATTAAGATAATCAAATCTGCATATTAGACACTTTTTTTTAAAAAAAGGCCATTTGACAAAAAAAAAAAACCCAGAAGCTTCTAAATTAATAAAGACCTCTTTATAAATGCATCATATGGTAGGGATACTGTTTCACAGTAAGTGACTTTTACCAGACATAATAATTTTTGATGTTTGAGTCGTGCTTACTTTTATGAGTTTAAATTTAACTCATAGTTGAATTAATATTTTAATACCTTAATAACTACAGAAGCTTTGGAAAGCTTCTATTTCTATTTTATCCACAGAAGAGTTGAATTCTCCTATTCCTAAAATCTGGCTTCATAAAACTTTTGACTTTGCCTTGCAATTCGCATATCCCATCAAAATGTCACAAGCAAAAATTCTAGTTTCAAAAATAGTATATTAAAACTACACTACACTTTTAACTTACGAAAATCTATAAATATTGATGACATATGAATAGGAAGCAACTGTAAAACATAATTTTATTTAAGAAGTAACGGGTCAAAATGATTTATACAGATAATATATAGAAGATAACACTGAGCATAACTTCTGTATAAAACAAATGCTTACTGTTGTCACAGCTGGGAACTTGACCTTTTCAACTTCTTAAGGCTCCACCTTTGTGAATTATTGGCAATTTCCTCACTATTGGGAAGGCGTCCCCTTCCTCATCACCATGCTCTTTCTACCTCTTTCTATATCTGTGCACACATTAGCTAAATAAAAACAAGACTATTGGCAAGTTGAATGTTTTTGCTGTGCAAACCACGGTTTTTCCGGGAACTCCTTTTTAACCAACATCTAGAATCTTTGAGTGACAATTGTAACATCAGAGCACCTTCTGGGAAGTGCCCTGGAAATGCTCTTGTTACAGGGCGTTTATTTGTGGACCATCTTGGATGATCCTGACAAAGGAGTCAAGAACAAAGGACATTAAAATGAAACTATTCTGTTTGGGGAATAAATAATAATCACGACTTTGTTCTTACCATTTTTAGAAATTAACCCTTAGGGGTGCCTGAGTGACTCAGTCAGTTGAGCGTCCAACCCTTGATTTCAGCTCAGGTCTTGATCTCAAGGTCATGAGATCCAGCCGGTGCATGGGCTCTGTGCGCAGCAGGGAATATGCTGGAGATTCTTTCCCCGCCGCCCCTCCCCCCCATTCTATCTTGCTCTTGCACATGCGCATTCTCTTTCTAAAAAAAGAAAAATTAACTCTTAAAACTTATTTGGTCTAACACTCTCAGGTAGCCAGAAAAGGCGACAGAACTGCCAGAAGGATTTGAAGCACTTCAGGCAACTGATGAGGAACTGCTGCCCTGAGTGAGTGCCCAAAGTCACCCTTGCGCTGTTCGAATTCCTCAGGCACCCGCACTGGTTTAAATAGTCACAAGGACAATAAAACCAAGGGGAAAAAACAGTCTCAAGGGAGCCCATGAACATTTCTAACAAGTTTGGTGTTATTTTACATGTCTGTGGCACTTTTTGCCTTTCCAAAGCCCTTTTAATCTATTCTTTGGTTTGTTCCTTGCAACAAGTCTCTGCTACAAGTGAAGAAGTCAAGGTAAACTAGTTTCAACTTTCCTGCATGAGACTATGCCCAAAAAGGCCCAGGTGGGATCAAATCTCTGCATCTTAGCCCACTGTTTGCCATTAGACAGTTCCACGTCCTTGGGGCTCCCAACTCATTTCAGGGCATTTTTGTTTTTAGTGGGGAGGCTTCTTCAGAAAAATAGTGAGGCTCCCATAGGGCTAGATTTATCAAAAGCCCTTCTAAGTCCCAACAAATTGCCAAGTAACTACCACCTTAGATTCTCTGAGTCAGTGTTTTCAGGAATTATGTCTCTATTTTTTGCCAACTGCTAGGTTCCTTATAAACGTGTTAAGGTGTTCATCAGAACTGCATCTGAGGGAGTCAATTCATTGAGAAGATCAATACTATTATTCGAGAAAAAACAGTGGGGACCTCCAAGTCTAGCAATACAGAGAATTAGGGTGCCTGAAAACCTTGTCACCAAAAGACCTAAAATTGATAGTTAGAATCTTTTAAAATTATTAACTATAAATGTGGCTCATTTATTTATTAAACACTACACATCCCGTGTAAATAAAACTGAAAAATAGGCAAGGAAAGTAAATCGGTACAAATACCTCTATATTCGTTTCCTGTTTCAGCATAGATAATTGCAACTACAAAAATTATAGGACCTCACAAGGAAGCAGAAACAACAATGTGTTAGTTTTTAAAAACAGCATGTATGAGGGGCGCCTGGCTGTCTCAGTCAATAGAGCATCCCACTCTTGATCTCAGGGTCATGAGTTCAAGCCCCACATTGGGTGTAGAAATTACTTTAAAAAGAAATAAAAATAATTTAAAAACAGCATGTGTTCCTCTGGCTGGGTTAGAACTGCTAAAATGAACTTAAATTGAGATTTAGATAAGAGAGTAATCCCTGGAACTAGAGTTCAAAGAGAATATGGAGTGGGAAGGGGAAGGGTGTAGGAAGGAACATTATGGTCAAATAATAAATATAGTACAGAGGTTTAAACTTGCATGGGACTTGTTTTCTCCTCTCCATTAGCATCTCCACCTCCACCCCCACCCCCACCCCCACCATCCTTCTTCTTCCTTGGTAGACCCAGTGGTAACAGAAAAAAAAAAATGACGGAGTGGTAGAAGGACCACAAGCTTTGTAGGCTTTCAGAGGTGTGCCCCAGGCCCAAGATAGAAGGTCACTGATGGACAAGCTATGTGAGTCCTTAGAGTGGAAAAAAGAATGCTACCAGAAACAGGTCAATGCCACTCATAAGGAATATTCCTCCACTGTGAAATAGGACAGATTACAGAACACTGCTCTTTGATATTTCACAGATATATTCATAGTAATGACCAAACAAATTTTCCTTTGGTACTTCATCATTTCTCTCCTTTGGGTAGTTAAATTCCTCTTTGAAACAGATATTTGCTTCTAGCATTTGCCTTTTATTTTCTTGTTTCTTTCTTTCTTATTTAAGTGCTGCTTGTGATAAATATTTTTTAAATATTTTGAATTTATTTTTATGCCTACAAAAAGGAAGGAAATGTAAGAAGACAAAAATGAGATCAAATCAGGGGTCCAGAGAGGTAAGCTAGTGCTGAAAATGGCTTCTAACCTGAGGGCATTCACCAAAACTTGGAGTTTTTTCAGTCAGTTTTAATCGTGTCGAGAGGCTAAGAAAACAAAATCAGCAGATTTCCCAGGGCAGGAAAGCTAATCGAAACACATAACTAAAGTGGGGAATGCAAAGAGTAATGCCTTTAGTATAAAGGAATTCCAAAACAAAACTAAGGACAGAAATATATCACAAGAAAACATGCCTGTCTTTTCTGGGTAAAAGGAAAAAAAAATATCCTGATAATTCAGAACCATAAATTAGGACTCACCTGGGTTTGTGGCCAGAATTCACCAGCAGGTCTCCAAAGCCTCAAGTTGAAAACTTACTTTAAATTGGTCTTGAGCTGGTATAAATAAATATAATCTTCTTAGGACAAACTCACTCTCAGGCAAGGTCTTAAACAATTCCCACAGATAAATTCTCAAGACACATGAGTGTACAGTAAAATATCACAAAATACCTAAAGAAGTGGTAGAAACAAAAGACTGAAGGCATAGACTTCAGAAACACCAGATATTGGAGTAATTAGGTAAGAATATAAAATAACAGTGTTGGGGGGCCAAGGTGGCTCAGTCAGCTAAGCGTCTGACTTGATTTCGGCTCAGATCATGATCTCAGGGTCATGAGATCCAGCCCTGTGGCAGGCTCTCTGGGCTCAGTGGGGAGTCTGCTTGAGATTCTCTCTCTCCCTTTGCCCCTCCCCCCACAACGCTCACTCTCTCTCTCTAAAATAAATAAATAAATCTTTTAAAAAATATTAAAAATAATAATACCTATTATGTTTAAATAAATGAAAGAAAACACTGAAAATATATACACACATAGAACCAGAGAGAAACTATGAAAATGGAACAAGTAGTTTTGGAAAAGAACTAATCAGAACTTTTAGAGACAAAAGTATAACTAAAAAGTTCATTTTTGGGTTAAAAGCAGATTACACTGTCTCAAAAAGAGAACTGGTAAACGGAAGATAAATCTGGAGAAGATAAATCTGGAGAAACTGTTTAGAATGTGGCATAACAGAGGCAAAATGCAGATTAAAGAGACATGGTAGATAAAATGAAGAGAGAAGAGAAAGAATGAGAGACAGGTAATTATGAAGAGATAATGACACAGGTGTTTTCCAAATTGTCAAAAGACAGCAATGCTCAGATTCAGAAAGCCCAGCACAGTTGAAACCATACCTAGACTCATCATGGCAAACCACAAGGCACAAAAGGCAAAGAAAGTGTCTCTTAAGAGCCACCAGAGGCAAAGGCAAATTACCTGCAGAGAAATGATACTTCAAAGTGATATCTTTCTCCTTGCCAACTATCAAAACTAGAAGGACTATGAGAAATCAGTTGTCAATCAAGTGGTTAAATTACTTTTCAACACTGAAAACAAAATACAACCATTTCAGAAAAACAGAGACAATTTGACACCAACAGATTCTTACTAAAGGAAACTTTAAAGATGATTCTAGGAAAACAAATGTGATTCCAAGTAAATGGCCTGAGCTACGTAAGGGAATGATGATCAATGTGGGTAAATTTTAAATTAAAAATATCTTGTAAAACATAACATTATTGCCTAATTTAATGAATTAAAAAGTAGAAAAGAATAGAATGTAAAATAGAGGGAGTAATGAGAGTCCAGGAATAGGGTAAAATTATTAACATTAAACTTCTTAAAATATGCTTGTTACATTTCATAATACAAGCCTGAAAGGAATAAAAATAAACTATTAAACTTTCAGACTATTATAAGGTAAAAGTAATAAAGGGAAAAATAATCCAAAAGAAGGCAAATAAGGAGAAAATAAACATAAAAATTAGGACAAATACAAAGCTCAAAAAATAAGAATGGTGAAAATAAATTCAATTATGTCAGTAATCACAATAGTTGTATTTGCATTAGTTCTTCCACTGAAAGGTAAAAATTTTCAAACTGTATTTTAAAGGCAAAAGAGAAAGAAAAATCAAAGACACCTATAAGAAAAAAATGTTTTGATGGTAACAACATAGGGTAATGGATGTGTTAATTAATTTGATTGTGGTGATAATTTCACAACACACTATATACATATTAATAATTTCACAAGGTACATTATATACTCTATATATTAAATAATCACACTGCATATCTAAATATATATAATTTTATTTTTCAATTATACCTCAGTAAAGTTGGTGAGAAAAGTAGAAAAGAAAAGACAGCTTCAAGGGTAACACCTAAAGAATATATATTTGCCTATTATGTCTTTTTTATGTTACACTTTCAATAATTCTTTAAAGTAAAACATGGAAAGAGATAGAATAAGCAAATCCTAAAAAAAGAACACTTGAAACAATACTAATACAATACTAGCTTTAAGACAAAAAACATGACTAGACACACATACCTGTATGAAAAATATTTAATTTGTAAGGAATATTGCTATTCTAGACTTTTATGTATAACTTATAATAATATAGCACTAAACATTTTTAAGCAAAAATTTATAGAAATGAAAGAGAAATTTGATAAGACTGTCAGAGTGGGATATTTCAAACATTTCTTTCAATAATTGGTAGACAAAGCAAGAAAAAATATATTTTGTGAAGATATCTCAGAATTTAATAGTACAATAGTATTGTTTGCAATGTACTACTAAATAGTACAATAAAAAGCTTTATCTAAAAATATATGTATATATTGTGCTTAACATACCCTTTTCAGCACACAAATAATTAACATGTCCGGAGCCATCAACAAACCCTAACAAATATAAAAGGATTGGTATATTTCTTATTATGTTATTTGCCACAATCCAATTAAAAATCAGTTACATGTACAAAATTAGTTGTAACACAAAGATAGAATAAAAGTTAGCCAATGACCAGATTAAATGGTCAAATTTCCATAATTGATCAAAGATGTCAATCCTTTGAGTTGGGATAAACAATTCTTTAAAAAAGAGGGAAAAGAATTCTAAACACCTTGTGGACAAGAGGAAATGATGGAAAGAGGAATATATATCACATACATTAAAAATGAACAAAAAAATACCAAAAATTGAGAAATAATTTCTAATGTAATTGCTAGAAAGACATTTATAACCCTAAACAGTTCCACTAGAAAAGGAGAAAAGTTGAAAATTATTAAATTTATTAAATATTAAATATTAAAATAATCACTCAATTATGAGAAAAAAGACAGTAGAATAAGCCTCAAAAGTGAGGAAATAATAAAGATATAAGCAGTAATATAGACCAGTAACATATAACAGAGGATCAAGGAAACCCCGAGTTGGCTCTATGACAAAACTCTAGCGAGACTGATGAAGGGGGTGCCTGGGTGGCTCAGTTGGTTAAGCGACTGCCTTCGGCTCAGGTCATGATCCTGGGGTCCCGGGATCGAGTCCCTGCTCGGCAGGGAGTCTGCTTCTCCCTCTGACCTTCCTCCATCTCATGCTCTCTCTCTACCATTCTCTCTCTCTCTCAATAAATAAATAAAAATCTTTAAAAAAAGAAAAAGACTGATGAAGGGAAAGAAGATAAAACATAAAATAAGCAACAAAACAAATAAAAAGGTATATAACTATTAAAGAGATAACAAAAGGTACATTATGAATACTTTTATACCAATAAATTTAAAACAGTAAATGAAATGGCAAAAAATCTAAAAATTGTAAAATTCTAAGAATTTTTGATTAACTCAAAAAGAAATAGAAAACCTAAATAAAAAACTCTGTAACCACTAAAGTAATCCCATACACACACCCAGATGGTTTTCTAGGTATACACTACCACTCAAGGAAATGATTATCCTAAAATTATAGAAAATATTCAAAAACATAGAAAAAATGACAACTATCTCCAAATCCAGTTTTTAAAAGTCTGACCCCAGTTTAATATAAAAACAAACAAGGACTTTACAATAAAAGTAAAGAATAGACCATTCTCATTCATAAAACATAGATGAAAAAACCTAAACCAAATATATGCAAACCAAAACTAGGTAGAGAAATTGGAAACTTTCCCAGGATTGAAGGTTGTTTTAATACTCAGCACATGGGAATACTCTATAATTAAACAATAACAAACTGGCATTCTGCTTCAGCCAAGTTCTAGGTCCTAGGAAGAGCTGAGAGGCACAGAGGATTTAACTTAGAGAAAAGGTATAGACTCCATTTTCTTAAGTTGATTTCTTTATTATTGTCAACTCCTATTCTTTTAGGATATTAATAATAAAGAAAAACACTGACCATTTATGGTTTTAAAGACCTCAGCAGGGGTCAGCAAACTACAGCCAGTGAACCTGTCAGCTGTTTTTGTAAATAAAGTTTTATTGGAACAGAGCTACAGCCATTTATTTATGTATTGTCTTGGTGGGTTTTGAGCTACACAACACAGTTGAGTTGTTGTGACAGAAACAGTATATCCTGGAGCCTAAAATACTTACTATTTTTCCATTTAAGAAGTTTGTCAACCTGTTTCTTCCCAACTCCCAGAAAAGCATTTTCCTCCTCCTTTGCCTCTAAGATCCAACCCAGTCTTCCAGATCAAGCTCAAGGTTCTTCTTAGGAAGCCTAACCAGAACTAAAATCTTTTCTCTTCTTGACATTCAGACATTCCTGGAAAGGATGAGGTCTTCTAGTCTTTTTGGGTAAATCAGGTATCACTCCCTTCCATTATATACTTCCCACCAAAAAGGACAAATAAAGGGAGAGAATTTTAATAGGATCCCATAGGCAGAATGAAGGAGTTTAGAGGCTATAACACACCTGCAATGATGAACAATTGTGGAGACCAATGATGACTCATGGGTGTACATGAGAGCAAGTAGAGGAAAGGGAAAATGGAAGCCATAAAAAAAAAAACCTGCACCACAATTTGCTAAAAACTGCCTTCACCACATGTTTAACTCATGATAAATTATTTTAATTCTTTTGTATTCTCCATGTTGTTTGTTTATGGAAGAACTGTATACAAAGATTAGAAGCATCTTTAAACAAACATCTGTTGTAATTTTTGTGTATCTCCCATAAGGTCAATGACACTGAAGGAGATGTACTTCTAGGATTTCACGTGGCATAAAATGCAATGTGAATTGGGCCCCTGGAATTGTGCCACAAGGCACTCTTGGTATTGTGTACATGGAAGGGAACACTAAATACTTGAATTAAATGAAGTGCATTAAAACTGTAAAGTGGGGGCACCTGAGTGGTGCAGTCAGTTAAGCATCCAACTCTTGGTTTTGGCTCAGGTGATGACCTCAGTGTTGTGAGATCCAGCTCCCACATCAGGCTGTGCACTCATTGTGGAGTCTGCTTGAGATTCTCTCTCCCTCTCTCTGCCCCACCTGCTTGTGCTCTCTCTAAAATAAATAAATCTTAAAAAAAAAAAAACTTTAAGTGATAAATGCCTTCTAGACCCAATTCTCGACCTGGTCAGTCCTATTGCATTTGAACATATTCCCAAGTGGTTAAAACATGATGCCTTCCAGTGCTGAATTGTCTGTCATTATAGTAAGTGTTTTGGGGGCATGGATTTTATTTTTATATTATTTTTTAAAGATTTTATTTATTTGAGAGAAAGAGAGCATGTGCAAGAGAGCAAGCATGGGGGAGAGCAAACGTGAGCAGGGTGTGGAGAGGGGCAGAGGGAGAGGGACAAGCAGACTCTCCATTGAGCGGAGAGCCCCACGTGGGGCTCAATCCCAGGACACTTGGATCATGACCTGAGCTGAGGGCAGACACTTAAATGACTGAGCCACCCAGGCACCCCAGGGGCATGGATTTTAGTGTCAAATGGATCTGCACTGGAATTGTATTTACTTTACATAATATCATTCATGACCATGGACAAACAGTCTACTCTCCCTCAACCTCAGTTCCCCCACCTACCAAATATTAGCTATTGAACCCTTTCCCACTCCTCCACCACTGTGGAAAGCTGATTTATGACAATAAAGAATAGGTCTTACTTTTCACTGCTATTACAATTGTAAAGCATAATATTTAACAGTGACAATGTATATGTTAGGATAAAATCTTCCACACAATTTCTATATAAGATATGTTTTCAAATGATTGTAACTTTTAGAACATTCATCTAAAATAATATTAAATCCTTGACCAATCTACACAAAGGTAATTCTGTTTTTAGAATGTGAAAAAGTCCAAGCATCTTTGAATTATAAAAATGTTTTCCATAAGAATGCTACATTATTTGCTTCAAATAATAGTTTATCTGTGAAATGTCAAGTCGAATATTTCAGTTGTGTGGGATGCTAAGAGTTTGCCAAATCAGAAAAGAATAGGCCTGTGATGTAAATAAGCTAAAAATAAAATTGCCTTTCAGACAATGTTCTGCTATCAACAGTGAGCAAATAATGATGACAATGATACACACATGTATATCTGTTTTAAATCCAGACTGTTAGAGAATATGACTGAAACCCTCAGTGCTAGACCTATGCACACCAGTAATGAATACATTGCACATTGATTTGTTAGCACATACTCTCACAAGTTTATACTGTGATAATACGTACATTTTTATCTCTATACTAGCATCAGCTATGAGAAATACATTGTTTACATGTGTGTCACCTTTTAGATGCAAGAAGTCACTGTGGGAAAAAATTCATCAAAAAGTTTTCTTACTATTTGTTTCATTTTATAGCAGCCCACAAAACTAGTGCCTAAGCCTAATATATTCCTAAAGAGTATTCCCACCCCAAGCAGGTAATTATCTCCAAAAAAGATATTTTCCAAATGCTCCATCAGGTAAATAAATACAAAGAAAAAAGTACAAAATAATGCAAGAGAAAGGACTGTGTAATAGAATTAAGTTATCAGGATAGTCTACACTTCCTATTTTGCATTTATTTGTATTATCAAATTAAAAGAAGGAAATCAAATAGCAATTTGTGAAAACAAAAAAATGGAGTTCAGCAAGATAAGAATTGTATTTTTTATTGCAAAAAGTATTAAATACATTGAATCCTTCAATGCTCTTGTGTCCATAATGTTTCCACCTTCTGTCTATTGTGAACGATGCTGTAATGGACATGAATGTACAAGTACCTGCATGAGTGCCTGCTTTCAGTTTCTTTTTTTTTTAATTTATGTTAATCACCATACATTACATCATTAGTTTTTGATGTAGTGTTCCATGATTCATTGTTTGTGTATAACACCCAGTGCTCCATTCAGTACATGCCCTCCTTAATACTCATCCTGGGCTAACCCATCCCCCACCCCCTCCCACCTATAGAACCCTCAGTTTGTTTCTCAGAGTCCATAGTATCTCATGGTTCATCTCCCCCTCCGATTTCCCCCCCTTCATTTTTCCCTTCCTACCATCTTCTTCTTTCTTTTTTTTTTTAACATATACTGTATTATTTGTTTCAGAGGTACAGGTCTGTGATTCATCAGTCTTACACAATTCACAGCGCTCACCATAGCACATACCTTCCCCAATGTCTATCACCCAGCCACCCCATCCCTCCCACCCCCCACCACTCCAGCAACCCTCAGTTTGTTTCCTGAGATTAAGAATTCCTCATATCAGAGAGATCATATGATACATGTCTTTCTCTGATTGACTTATTTCACTTAGCATAATACCCTCTAGTGCCATCCACGTTGTTGCAAATAGCAAGATTTCGGGGGGTTTTTTGATGGCTGCATAATATTCCATTGTGTATATATACCACATCTTCTTTATCCATTCGTCTGTGATGGACATCTTGGCTCTTTCCACAGTTTGGCTATTGTGGACATTGCTGCTATAAACACTGGGGTGCGTGTACCCCTTTGGATCACTACATTTGTATCTTTGGGGTAAATTATTTCTTCTTGGGGCTCCTGGGTGGCTCAGTAGGTTAAGCGTCTGCCTTTGGCTCAGGTCATAATCCCAGGGTCCTGGGATTGAGCCCCACGTCGGGGTCCCTGCTCAGAGGGGAGCCTGCTTCTCCCTCTCCCTCTGCTACTCCCCCCCGTTTGTGCTCTTTCACTCTTGCTCTCTCTCATATAAATAAATAAATAAATAAATAAATAAATAAATAAATAAATAAATAAAATCTTTAAATTGTTTCTTCTTAGTTTGAAAGATAGACCTGTGTTTGGGGCATTATCACCCCTGGTTCTAGGAGAGATTAGACATGAAGGTGTCAGGTTGGCTCCTTCTGACTATCTCAGTAATAAAGAAATCTAAATGTAGAGGATTCTGACTGAAATGCTAAATAACCTATTCTTTAGAAACACAATTAGATCTTTGTAGAGGTTATTATGAAAGCAGCATTTTCTCCTAAGAAAGTGGGAGAGTCTGCAACACAGCAGGACACAGTTGGGAAGATAAACAACCAATGGTGATTGGCCCCCTTTGGAGCATTGTTCTTAGTGGATTCTATGTACAGTGATATAGAATCTTTAGCATTAAGACCTGTCACCTTTTGGGGTGCCTGGGTGGTTCTGTCAGTTAAGCATCAGACTCTTGATTTTGGCTCAAGTCATGATCTCAGGGTTGTGAGATGGAGCCCTCCACTGGACTCCATGCTGGGTGGGGAGCTTGCCTCAGATTCTCTCTCTCTCTCTCCCTCTTCCTCTGCTCCTCCCCATCCCACACTCCTTAGCTCTCTCTCTCTCCCTCTCTCTCTTTCTCAAAACAAAAAACAAAACAACAAAAAGACTTGTTGCCTTTTCTTTGCATTTTAATTCCCCCCGCCTTTTCACCTAAGCATTCAACAACATTTTGTCAGACTCTACGCCTGTTGTTAGGTGGGTTTGGGAAAGACTAAGGAGAGAGTATTTGTCACGTTTGATATGACATCAATCAGGGAGACATATTAAAAAAAAATGCAAAAGTCAACTAACAAAAAGGCCCAAGGGAGCAGCCAGAAGACAGAGATAATAAGAGATAACCCTGTTAAATTTGTGGAACATGTAGGCAAAAAAAAGTACTGTGCATTCTGTTTTATAACCTATTTTTTCACTTAACTTGTTTGTAGACTTTACATGTCATTAAATATTCTCTGTTGCTTAAAAAAATTGCTTTAGCCAAGTTAACCCATACCCAAAATAGTTTACTAAGAAAAAAAATTATAGAAACTTATGTTAAAGAATAATTTTTAAATAAAGGTGGAATTGTAATTCATACATATGTAAAATGAACACATTGATGATTTCATTTTACCCAATAAGTAATGATGGAAACAGTAAGGTGATATACCAGCATATCTTGTAGACATTGTGGGTTTGGTTCCAGACCACCACAATAAAGCAAATATTGCAATAGTGAGTCAGATGAATTTATTGGTTTCCCAGTGCATATAAAAGATATTTTTATACTCTACTGCAATCTATTAAGTGTGTAATAGCACTATGTCTAAAACAATGTACCTATCTTAATTCGAAAATATTTTATTGCTAAAAATTGCTAACCATATGCACTTGCAGTAAATTGTAATCTTTTTGTTGGTGGAAGGTTTTGCACTATGTTGACGGCTGCTGACTGATCAGGGTGGTGGTTGCTGAAGGCTGGGGTGGCTGTGGCAATTTCTTCCAATAAGACAATGAAGTTTGCCGGATCCTTTTGACCCTTTCCTGAATGATTTCTCTGTGGCATGCGATGCTGTACGATAGCATTTGCCTTACAGTAGAATTTTCAAAATTGGAGTCGATCTTCCCAAACCCCACCACTGCCTTATCAAGTCTGGTTATGTAATATTCTAAACCTTCTGTTGTCATCTCAACAACCTTCACAGCATCTTCACCAGCAGTAGATTCCATCTCAAGAAACCACTGTCTTTGCTCAGCCATAAGAAGCAACTTGTCATCCAATCAAGTTTGATCATGAGATCGCAGCAATTCAGTCCCATCTTCAGGCCCCACTGCTAACTCCATTTCTCTTGCCATTCCCACCACAGCTGCAGTTACTTCCTCCTCAAAGTCCTCTGTGAGGGTCAGAATCAACTTCTTCCAAACTCCTGCTAATGTAATGTTGATATTCTGACCTCTTCCCATGAACCACAATTGTTCTTAATGGCATCTAGAATGGTGAATCCTTTCCAGAAGGTTGTCAATGGACTTTGCCCAGGTCCACAAGAATCACTATCTAGGGACGCCTGGGTGGCTCAGTCGATTAAGCGGCTGCCTTCAGCTCAGGTCATGATCCCAGTGCCCTGGGATCGAGTCCCGCATCGGGCTCCTTGCTCAGCAGGGAGCGTGCTTCTCCCTATGCCTGCAGCTCCCCCTGCTTGTACTCTCGCCCACGCTCTCTCTTTCTCTAACAAATAAATAAATAAAATCTTAAAAAAAAAAAAAAAGAATCACTATCTAGGCAGCTGTAGCATTACGAAAGTATTTCCCAGACAACAAGACTTGAGAATATGTTCATACACTTAAAAGCCACTTGCTTTTTTCCGTGTGACCTGTCGGTTTAACATCTCTAGTGCCCTTTATAAAAAATAGAATGATTGGTCTTTTTTCCATTCTATTTCCTTGGAAACTTTATATAATAAGGACATCAATCCTATACTTCCAATATAATTTGCAAACATTATTTCTCAGTGTGTCTTTTATTATTTTATTTGACTTATTTTTTGTCATGCACAGATTTAAAAAAACAATCTTTTTATGTAATTAAACTAATGATGCTTTTGCTTTGTTTATTTATTTTATTTATTGCTTTTCTTTTTTAAAGTATGCCCAATGTGGGGCTTGAACTGATGACCCTAAGATCAACAGTTGCATGCTCTACTGACTGAGCCAGCCTCAGCTCATTGTTCATAGAGCTTTATTGCTTTTAGATTTTGAGTCATAGTTGGGAAAATTTGCCCCACTCTGAGATTATAGAGAAATATAACCATGCCTTCTAGTACTTGTGTGTTTTTATTTTTCCATTTGCTTCTCTGATCCACTTGGTATTTATCCTGATGTATGCCTTAAGGAATTTTGTCATTTTCCACATGACTATTCATTTAGTTTAATACTTTCACGTATCATACTTTATAAATCATTTTATGTTTGCCCCCTTTAAGTTACTAGAGTTCCCTGAAATATCAATTCTTCTCTTTACTGCCTATCTTGTTGGTTTTCCTTTGCTTTTACATTCTATTCTTCTTCTTTTTTTTTTAATCCAAAAGTATTTTATTTTATTTTTTTTTAATTTTTTTATTGTTATGTTAATCACCATATATTACATCATTAGTTTTTGGTGCAGTGTTCCATGATTCATTGTTTGTTCATAACACCCAGTGCTCCATGCAGAACGTGCCCTCCTCAACACCCATCACCAGGCTAACCCTTCCCCCTACCCCCCTCCCCTCTAGAACCCTCAGTCTGTTATTCACAGTCCATCATCTCTCATGGTTCGTCTCCCCCTCTGACATACTCCCCTTTTCTTCCTCTCCTGTTATCTTCTTCTTTTTCTTTTTTCTTAAAATATGTTGCGTTATTTGTTTCAGAAGTACAGAACTGTGATTCAACAGTCTTGCACAATTCACAGTGCTCACCGTAGCACATACCCTCCCCAATGTCTATCACCCAGCCACCCCATCCCTCCCACCCCCAACCACTCCAGTAACACTCAGTTTCTTTCCTGAGATTAAGAATTCCTCATATCAGTGAGGTCATATGATACATGTCTTTCTCTGATTGACTTATTTCACTCAGCATAACACCCTCCAGTTCCATCCACGTTGTTGCAAATGGCAAGATCTCATTCCTTTTGATGGCTGCATAATATTCCATTGTGTATATATACCACTTCTTCTTTATCCATTCATCTGTCGATGGGCATCATGGCTCTTTCCACAGTTTGGCTATGGTGGACATTGCTGCTATAAACATTGGGGTACACGTACCCCTTCGGGTCCCTACATTTGTATCTTTGTGGTAAATACCCAGTAGTGCAATTGCTGGATCGAATGGTAGCTCTAATTTCAACTGTTTGAGGAAACTCCATACTGTTTTCCAGAGGGGTTGCACTAGCTTGCATTCCTACCAACAGTGTAGGAAGGTTCCCCTTTCTCCACATCCCCGCCAACATCTGTCGTTCCCTGATTTGTTAATTTTAGCCATTCTGACGGGTGTGAGGTGGTATCTCATTGAGGTTTTGATTTGGATTTCCCTGATGCCGAGCGATATGGAGCACTTTTTCATGTGCCTGTTGGCCATTTGGATGTCTTCTTTGGAGAAATGTCTGTTCCTGTCTTCTGCCCATTTCTTGATTGGATTATTTGTTCTTTGGGTGTTGAGTTTGATAAGTTCTTTATAGATTTTGGATACTAGCCCTTTATCTGATATGTCATTTGCAAATATTTTCTCCCATTCTGTCGGTTGTCTTTTGGTTTTGTGGACTGTTTCTTTTGCTGTGCAAAAGCTTTTTATCTTGATGAAATCCCAATAGTTCATTTTTGCCCTGGCTTCCCATGCCTTTGGCGATGTTTCTAGGAAGAAGTTGCTGCGGCTAAGGTCGAAAAGGTTGCTACCTGTGTTCTCCTTTAGGATTTTGATGGACTCCTGTCTCACGTTTAGGACTTTCAACCATTTGGAGTCTATTTTTGTGTGTGGTGTAAGGAAATGGTCCAGTTTCATTCTTCTGCATGTGGCTGTCCAATTTTCCCAACACCATTTGTTGAAGAGACTGTCTTTTTGCCATTGGACATTCTTTCCTGCTTTGTCAAAGATAAGTTGACCATAGAGTTGAGGGTCCATTTCTGGGCTCTCAATTCTGTTCCATTGATCTATGTGTCTGTTTTTGTGCCAGTGCCATACTGTCTTGATGATGACAGCTTTGTAATACAGCTGGAAGTCCGGAATTGTGATGCTGCCAGCTTTGCTTTTCTTTTTCAACATTCCTCTGGCTATTCTGGGTCTCTTCTGGTTCCATACAAATTTTAGGATTATTTGTTCCATTTCTTTGAAAAAAGTGGATGGTATTTTGATGGGGATTGCATTGAATGTGTAGATTGCTGTAGGTAGCATTGACATCTTCACAATGTTGATTCTCCCAATCCATGAGCATGGAACGTTTTTCTATTTCTTTGTGTCTTCTTCAATTTCTTTCATGAGTATTTTATAGTTTTCTGAGTACAGATCCTTTGCCTCTTTGGTTAGATTTATTCCTAGGTATCTAATGGTTTTGGGTGCAATTGTAAATGGGATCGACTCCTTGATTTGTCTCTCTTCTGTCTTGTTGGTGTATAGGAATGCCACTGATTTCTGTGCATTGATTTTGTATCCTGCTACTTTACTGAACTCCTGTATGAGTTCTAGCAGTTTTGGGGTGGAGTCTTTTGGGTTTTCCACATACAGTATCATATCATCTGCAGAGAGTGAGAGTTTGACTTCCTCTTTGCCAATTTGGATGCCTTTGATTTCTTTTGGTTGTCTGATTGCTGCGGCTAGGACTTCTAATACTATGTTGAATAGCAGTGGTGAGAGTGGACACCCCTGCCGCGTTCCTGACCTTAGGGGAAAAGCTCTCAGCCTTTCCCCATTGAGAATGATATTCGCTGTAGGTTTTTCATAGATGGCTTTTATGATATTGAGGTATGTACCCTCTATCCCTATACTCTGAAGAGTTTTGATCAAGAAAGGATGTTGTACTTTGTCAAATGCTTTTTCTGCATCTATTGAGAGGATCATATGATTCTTGTTCTTTCTTTTGTTAATGTATTGTATCACGTTGATTGATTTGCGGATGTTGAACCAGCCTTGCAGCCCAGGAATAAATCCCACTTGGTCCTGGTGAATAATCCTTTTAATGTACTGTTGGATCCTATTGGCTAGTATTTTGGTGAGAATTTTTGCATCCATGTTCATCAAGGATATTGGTCTGTAATTCTCTTTTTTGATGGGGTCTTTGTCTGGTTTTGGGATCAAGGTAATGCTGGCCTCATAAAATGAGTTTGGAAGTTTCCCTTCCATTTCTATTTTTTGGAACAGTTTCAGGAGAATAGGTATTAATTCTTCTTGAAATGTCTGATAGAATTCCCCTGGGAAGCCATCTGGCCCTGGGCTTTTGTTTCTTGGGAGATTTTTGATGACTGTTTCAATTTCCTTAGTGGTTATAGGTCTGTTCAGGTTTTCTATTTCTTCCTGGTTCAATTTTGGTAGTTGATACATCTCTAGGAATGCACCCATTTCTTCCAGGTTATCTAATTTGCTGGCATAGAGTTGCTCATAATATGTTCTTAGAATTGTTTGTATTTCTTTGGTGTTGGTTGTGATCTCTCCTCTTTCATTCATGATTTTGTTGATTTGGGTCATTTCTCTTTTCTTCTTGATAAGTCTGGCCAGGGGTTTATCAATCTTGTTAATTCTTTCAAAGAACCAGCTCCTAGTTTCGTTGATCTGTTCTACTGTTCTTTTGGTTTCTAGTTCATTGATTTCTGCTCTGATCTTTATGATTTCTCTTCTCCTGCTGGGTGTAGGCTTTATTTGCTGTTCTTTCTCCAGCTCCTTTAGGTGTAGGGTTAGGTTGTGTATTTGAGACCTTTCTTGTTTCTTGAGAAAGGCTTGTATTGCTATATACTTTCCTCTCAGGACTGCCTTTGCTGTATCCCAAAGATTTTGAACAGTTGTGTTTTCATTTTCATTGGTTTCCATGATTTTTTTTAATTCTTCTTTAATTTCCTGGTTGACCCATTCATTCTTTAGTAGGATGCTCTTTAGCCTCCATGTATTTGAGTTCTTTCCGACTTTCCTCTTGTGGTTGAGTTCTAGTTTCAAAGCATTGTGGTCTGAAAATATGCAGGGAATGATCCCAATCTTTTGGTACTGATTGAGACCTGATTTGTGACCTAGGATGTGATCAATTCTGGAGAATGTTCCATGGGCACTAGAGAAGAATGTGTATTCCTTTGCTTTGGGATGGAATGTTCTGAATATGTCTGTGAAGTCCATTTGTTCCAGTGTTTCATTTAAAGTCTTTATTTCCTTGTTGATCTTTTGCTTAGATGATCTGTCCATTTCAGTCAGGGGGGTGTTAAAGTCCCCCACTATTATTGTATTGTTGTCAATGTGTTTCTTTGCTTTTGTTATTAATTGCCTTATATAATTGGCTGCTCCCATGTTCGGGGCATAGATATTTACAATTGTTAGATCTTCTTGTTGGATAGACCCTTTAAGTAGGATATAGTGTCCTTCCTCATCTCTTATTACAGTCTTTGTTTTAAAATCTAGTTTGTCTGATATAAGGATTGCCACCCCAGCTTTCTTTTGGTGTCCATTAGCATGGTAAATGGTTTTCCACCCCCTCACTTTCAATCTGGGGGTGTCTTTGGGTCTAAAATGAGTCTCTTGCAGACAGCATATTGATGGGTCTTGTTTTTTAATCCAATCTGATAGCCTGTGTCCTTTGATTGGGGCATTTAGCCCATTTACATTCAGGGTAACTATTGAAAGGTATGAATTTAGTGCCATTGTATTACCTGTTAGGTGACTGTTAACTGTCTGTTGTCTGTGTTCCTGTCTGATCTTTGCTGCTTTTAGGCTCTCTCTTTGCTTAGAGGACCCCTTTCAATATTTCTTGGAGGGCTGGTTTCGTGTTTGCAAATTCCTTTAGTTTTTGTTTGTTCTGGAAGCTTTTTATCTCTCCTTCTATTTTCAATGATAGCCTAGCTGGATATAGTATTCTTGGCTGCATATTTTTCTCGTTTAGTGCTCTGAAGATATCTTGCCAGTCCTTTCTGGCCTGCCAGGTCTCTGTGGATAGGTCTGTTGCCAATCTAATGTTTCTACCATTGTAGGTTACATATCTCTTCTCCCGAGCTGCTTTCAGGATGTTCTCTTTGTCTCTGAGACTCGTAAGTTTTACTATTAGATGTCGGGGTGTTGACCTATTTTTATTGATTTTGAGAGGGGTTCTCTGTGCCTCCTGGATTTTAATGCCTGTTTCCTTCCTCACATTAGGGAAGTTCTCTGCTATAATTTGCTCCAAAATACCTTCTGCCCCTCTCTCTCTCTCTTCTTCTTCTGGGATCCCAATTATTCTAATGTTGTTTCGTCTTATCGTATCACTTATCTCTCGAATTCTGCCCTCGTGATCCTGTAGTTGTTTCTCTCTCTTTTTCTCAGCCTCTTTATTTTCCATCATTTGGTCTTCTATATCGCTGATTCTCTCTTCTGCCTCATTTATCCTAGCATTTAGTGCCCCCATTTTTGATTGCACCTCATCAATAGCCTTTTTGATTTCGATTTGGTTAGATTTTAGTTCTTTTATTTCTCCAGAAAGGGTTTCTCTAATAACTTCCACGCTTTTTTCAAGCCCAGCTAGTATCTTTAAAGTCATGATTCTGAACTCTAGGTCCGACATCGTACTAATGTCCGTATTGAGTAGGTCCCTGGCTGACGGTACTACCTCTTGTTCTTTTTGCTGAGGTGATTTTTTTCGTCTTGTCATTTTGTCCAGAGGAGAATAGATGAATGAGAGAACAAAATGCTAACAGGTTTACAACGTCCCCAGCAAATATACTGTATACAAATCAGAAAAGACCTGAAACCAGGGGAAAAGAAAGGGAAAGAAAGAAAAAAGAAAGAGAAAAAGAAAAAAAAAGATAAAAACAAAAACAAAACAATACAAAAAAGGCAGAATATGATCAAATATGATCAGGCTAGTGCATAGATCAGTGCCACACACTAGATTTTGGGTGTATTTTGGTCTGTTAGAAAAAAGTGCCTCCTAAAATTTTAAAGGAAGAAAGACATATATGTACAAAATAAGGGTTGATACAATGAAGGGATGGAAGATGACTATAAAGATGAAAATTATAAAAGATTTTATAAAAGGACTTGGTAAGATAAGTTGTTTGAAAAAAGAAAGAAGATTTAAGAAAAAAAAAAGGAAAAAGGGAGAGAATGTGATCAGGCAGGAGACTAGAACAAAGCCATACACTAGTGATTTAGGGTATATTTTGATCTGTTAGAAGAAACTGTACCTCAAAATTTTAAAGAGAGAACAACTTATATATATATGCCAAAAATAAGGGTAACTACTATGAAGGGATAAAATATGACTCTCAAAATGAAAAATAAAATTTTTTTTTTTTTAAAAAAAGGGATTTATAAGATGTTGGTTGAAAAAGGAAAAAGAAAAATAAAAAAAAGTCAACAAAAATTAACTTTGATGAAATAATGAATCATGGTTAAAAAAAAAAAAAAAAAGCCATGAATCTATGTGCAGTATTCCCCTAGCGCTGGAGTTCTCCTATTCTCCTTGATCGATCAACTTGGTCTTGGCTTGCTGGCTGTTTGTGCTGATCTTCTGGGGGAGGGGCCTGTTGCTGTGGTTTCCAAATGTCTTTGCCGGAGGCGGAATTGCCCCGCCCTTGTCGGTCCGGGCTAAGGAAGCTGCTCCGGTTTGCTCTCAGGAGCTTTTGTTCCCTGCAAGCTCTCGGTACAGCCTTGGAGGACCAGGGCAGAAATGGTGGCCTCCCAATCTCCACTCGGAGGAGCTGAGAACCCGGGGCCCCGCTCCTCAGTGTGCCCCCAGAGAAAAGCAGTCACTTCCGTGTCCCTGGTCTCCGGCCGCACTCTGTGCTCACCCGGCCTGTGATCGAGCGTTGCTATCTCTGGCACCTGACCCCGCACGGAGTCTCCAAACCCAGCAGATCCCTGCAGTGCACTCCCGCACTGCTCCTCCTGGGGGAGGAAGGGGAGTCTTCCCGGATCTGCTGCTTGTTGGGTCCCTGCTGGGGGAGCAGTGGCCTGACTGTGCCATGGATCATGGTTTATGGCAACCCAGAGCTGAGAGCCCACGACTCTGCTCCGTCTCTGCAGCCGGCTTCCCCGCTCTGATATCTGGGAGCTCTGGCGCACTCAGGCACCCCCGGTCTCTCTGTGACCCCAAGGGTCCTGAGACCACACTGTCCCGGGAGGATTCCACCCCCCGCTTAGCCACTGCAGCGACGTCCCTCAGCGGAGCCGACTTCTAAAAGGTCCGATTTTGTGCTCCGCGGCTCTAGCACTTGCCAGAAGCGGCCGGCGGAGGCCCCTCCCCCACCGTCTATCCTCCCGAATATCGCCTCGGATTCACTTCTCCGCACGTCCTACCTTCCAGTAAGTGGTCGCTTCTCTGTTCAGAGAGTTGTTGCTACTCTCCTGTTCGATCTCCTGTTGAGTTCGTAGGTGTTCAGAATGGTTTGATTCCTATTCAGCTGAATTCCTGAGACCAGACGAAATCTAGGTCTCCTACTCCTCCGCCATCTTGCTCCGCCTCGACTACATTCTATTCTTCTTACAACTGTTTGTCATCTATTCATTTTCATTTCCTTTTCATCCTATTATCTTTCCTCCTCTTTCCCAACTCAGCCTTTCTCATTGTTCAACATACTCCTATTTCTTTGAGACTACATTCTCTAGTATTTTCTGAGAATGCCTAACAGTTGACTGAAAAGTTTTCTTGATATGTAAAAACCACATTCAGAGACATGTTCTTTCTTTGAGCTCTAGAATGTAATCCTTTTCACTTTATTTTGCTATTTCTCAGACTCTTTATAGGTTCTAATGTGGTTTATTTTTTCCTGTGTTTATCAAGTTTAATTTTATCCAAGCTAATTGTTCATCAGCTGTTAAAGAGTGTGAATTATGATTAGACTGTTTGATATCCAAGTCTTCTCAAAATTTTCACTGGAGAAATTATCAATATGCATAGTCCTCAATATAGACGTTCATTATTTGAGAGTGTGCTATATTTTGCTGCTGCTTCTTATCATCCTACAACGTGTTCTTCTGACAGTTTAAAGTTGTATGTAAAGTGCTGGGACTCCCAGCTTGCACTCCCAGGTTCTTCCTGTCTCCTATGTGACCAAAAACATGCTTCTACTGAAACTAGACTTTTCAAGATACAAGGTGCCCTGGGTGGACTCCTCTGTCCACTCCTCTCATTTGGTGTTCAGATGCTTTATTGGAGTTGCTGACATTGTACAGATGTGCAAAGCTTCTGGGCCATGGTGTAGGGTGGGAATAGAGTGGGTGGGATTTTGGCACATGTTTTTAGCTGCCTCAAAATTTACCACTTCTATAGTAGTGAAATGCATAGTAGCTAAAATGCATCTAAAAACCAGATTGCATCATGACTTAAAATCTGGCTGTTCTGTGAGGTAAAATCTGGGAAATATTTTGTTAATTCAGCTCTTTCTATTGTATTAGACTATCAATCTAGTTTTTAACGTTGTCATAATTTCTTCACATTTTTTTCCTGCTTTACTTGGCATTTATGGGACTGATATTTCCAAGTTGATATAATTTAAAATCAGAATCTCCTTTCTATGGAAAGATTATGTATAATAATGTTGACTTTTTTCCACCTAAAAGTGGTCAAGACTATAGCTAAAGCATGACTCCTTTTCCCAATAACAGGTGAGAACATCGGGTAAAATAGAAATTATAATATTCTGTTGCCAACTGTGGGCCTTAGCCAACACATATGAGAAAATTCCTACTTGATGCTAGTGGTAATACATTCGTGTCAGTTTGTACCATGAGAATATTGGTAACTATTCAGAGATGGAATAAACTACATCTCTGTAAGTCTCTACATAGACTCACTTAAACAGTTAAACAGTAATGACTGAATTCTAGGAGTAATGTTGAAAACAAGAATCCATAGACATATTTCACCCTCCTCATTATGTATACCTTTCAGCATACATTTGATGAAAAAAGAAAAGGAAGATCTAGTTCCATGAATTAATACTGGCTTTTTAATCTAATAAACATCCTTTTACTCCTAAATATTCATGTCAATACTAGTTTAGTTGTTGATGCTGATATTACTACTTCCTACACTGAATCCTTGACGTGGAGAAAAACACCAGTAGTAATGAAATGACTAAGAAATGTGTTTGGCCTTATTTGAAAAGCTATAAAAACTTCCTTTTCTGAAGCTGAGAAACAATGGAAAGGGCAATTAAAAGAGTAGAGTTTTGTGGTAGAGAGGACAGTGTCTATTTCCAACTCTGATACTAGCTCTATGATGTAAGCCCCGTGTTCTTCATCTACAAAGCAATTCTAATGTTGTCTTGACAGTTATAGCAGAAAATTCGTAGCAGGTGAGTAGCATTTTCTTCAAGACATAGGACGTACTCAACAGAATTTAGCTCTTTCTATTATTGGGATGCTGGAGATAGAATTAGTATTACCTTAAAGTACACTGACAAAATTAGTCAAACATTGTCTCTTCAGTGAACTTTTGTTTTCCGAAATTGTATGAAGAGTAGTGTAGGTTTCCTCTGTTCATTTATTAGCCACTCTGATATAATTATTTGGTTAATTCTGTAGCTAAGGTGAAGAACTGATAAAATAGGCTGAAAAAGCGTGAGAGGAAAAGAGTGTAAGGGAAGAGTATTTTGCATAGTATGAATCACAGTTATGAAACTGATTCAGAGGGCAGCGTCTCTGCTTTGTGACATCACCAGACACATGGCGCCCAGTGTGGCTGCTGACAAATTATTGCCTGAATCATTTCAAAGTAACAAAGCTATTGTGGCATCTGATGTGATTTGGGTATTCCCAAATATTTTTCTTTTTCTTGGCAGGTAACTATAGAGAGTACCATTCTTAAGCTGCACTTAACCATATCTCACAGTATTTCCTCAATTCCTCCACTGCAAACTTTGCCCATGAACCAAGCGTCACAGTGATTTGTCTAGAGTACTAAATGGAAGCTATCTATTACTTTCTTTTAAAGTGTTTGGATCACATCAGTCGTTTGGATGGTACAGAGTCCAGTAAGTTAAGCCACACAGCAAAGAATTTGAACTTTGAGTTCTAACTTTGACAAGTGTTCACTGGACCTTAAGTTCTTTTGACATTTAAGAATGCAATAGTGAAATTAACAGTGTTTGAAGTGTTTTTAAATAGGTATATAAGTTTAAAGTGGTTGTTGGGAAGGAAAAATTTTGCTCTACTCTTCAAGGTTTATCTGACTGGTCTAAGAATTAAACTAAAATGGGAGACAGATTGACAGGAGGAAATCAAATGTAATTATGTACATATGGGGAATCCACATAAACCTGAGAGATTCCAAAGACAGGCAGGCAAAATGAGGTATAAATGCCATTCTAGACTAAGGAGAATGGGTAAGGGTCTGGGGCTTCACAGGGAAGGAAGGCAATTTATAGAAGAATGGAAAGAGTAAATGTTTGGTAAACACAAGTGTTTGCTGGGCCATCCAGAAACAATGGGACATGGAAAGGAATTTTAACAAACAGACTTTGCTAAATTCTTCCCTGTCTATCACCCCTAGTTCATATTATACTGTAGTTTTCTGTGGTGATAGCTCCTTCCTGGAGCAGATCCTTTACCTAAATTTTAGGGCACTTGGTGGGGGGAGGTAAAAGGTTCTTCCTCATCCTTCTGTTTCTTAAAAATAATCAGCCTAAAATAATCCATATGTCAAACAGACACATTTTGGGGGTGTCAAATTTGCTCCCCCACATAGTCAATTAATTAGAAGATCAAAGAGATAAAAACACAAATTTATGGGGATAAAGAACACGATCAGGGAATCTGAAACCAGAGCTTGTTTATGATCTCAATGCCATTCATGTTCATTTCTGAGATATAAGATATTCAATACGAGACAGTGAAATCAAAATGATAAATTATCAAATTGCTGCTATATTAATTAAATATACCAATTTTTAAAATATTGCTAGCAACTCGGTGGTGAAATGTAAATATCCATAAAATGTAGAACAGCAGAATTTTAGAAAGTATTTAAAGCAATGATTCCCCAAGTATGTCCCCCAGCATTTTAACAGTACAATGTTTCATGGTCAAATAAGATTCAGAAACACTGAGTCAGACAATGTTACATGGTTTCTGACTGCTGGAATTCTCAAAGTTTTTCAAATGCAAATTTCCTCATGGGTTCCTAAATTTGTCAAGGAGAGAATCCAGTATCTAAATTTCTTGAACTTATTTGATCATGAAACTCTTTTTACGGTGGATCGTGAGGAGCTAGGTTCCAAGAAGCTTATTTTAGAAGTTCCAGTATAAATTGAACCCTTATTTTATGTGATAAAATTAAAGGCCAGAGGAATTAAGTGGCTGAGTAATGGCAAAGACATGAATAGAAATTGTAGATCTTGTTTTTGTCCAGTGACTTTTTTTACTTCTCCTTCTTTTCTAATACTTTATATAATAGCTAACATATTTTCTTATGAGACAGTTTTGTCACCATATTTTCCTATCTCACAAATTAAAGCTGGAAGTTCATTAAAACCTTTCTACTATTTAGGATAAAATCCATTCTCCCCTCCCACCACCACGTACACACAAAGCACAAAATATTATTTAATAACTTGATTTCACTTCCCAAAATTTTGTTAGTGCTTAAAGCAGGGGAAAAAAAGAGGTTGTGCGCCTAATGCAAACAGAGCACAATCCATTGCATCATTTTCTATTTTAAAATACATTTAAAATTGCTTCTGAAAGTCCAAAATGCCCACCAACACGGAAACAGACCGCACACAACCGCGCACATCACTGTCTGCGCACATCACTGTCTGCGCAGACACGGTCGCCCTTTTGGAGTTGAGCGGAAAGGTTGGTTCCAACTTAGCTGTGTGTGTGTTTGGGCAGCCCTTCACTGAACACTGAAACAGCACAATGAAATGTTTGTTTTAAAAAGAAAAGCGACCTAATTAATGCGTGTGGCCAATGTGTGCTAGATTCATTTCCTGTATGGGTGAGTTCTTCACATGGATAGGTTCAGGTGGCAGGGAGAAAGATGGAACTCCTTCTTCAGGCTTTGTAGGGACCCTTAACAAGACGCAACTCATTGCTTATACTCTAGCAAAGGTTGACGAAAGCATTGCCAACAGTTCGCAGTACAAAACCAAGAGACATTACACCTGCTAAGGAGGTTCGTCTGAAGTGGATTCCTAAACTGAAGTAACGGAACAATCTATTTGTCTTGAGCATATAGTCTGGAGTAAATTAAGAGGATCTCAATCTTAAAAAGAGATGTCAGATGGAACAGCATTACATACGATGCTATGTTTACAGAAAGCCAATCTGTATGCTGGCAGCCTCAGAAATTGATCATGGCTTTGAAGAGTTCATTTTCTGACAGCAGAAGCACAGCCCAAACTTCACATGTGTACATAGAATTCATATGGCATGTGCAAGTCTGCCAGTAAAATATCACTGGAAACCAGAATTGAAGTTCTAACAGTTCTCAGAAGGAGATGAGGATTTCGCAGTCTGGCAATAGATATAGAATATGGAATTTCGGCATCTGTTCACTTAACAGAATTCACTCTTTATTTGTTTATCTTTTAGTTTAAGAAAAGGCATACAATGCATATGTCTCTGGGCACATTTTCAACAAAAAAAATAATGTGTTGCAATGAATTAAGAAAAGATCTGAGCTTTTGATGAATTGAAGTGAGAGCTCGGTTAAGATAAATTGGGCCTTTCAATGCACCCGAAGTGTATAACCCACAGACCATAAAGGAAAATGAGGAAAACTTTTCTAAGAATAACTAACTTCCATGTCCTCCAACTTACAAGACAGCACAAGTTTCGGCAAAGTAGTCACTCTTGTGGGAGTTCATTGACAATTTAGCCTTGAGTGCAAAGATATAAAGAATACCAAAAATTGCTTATTTCAGGCTACTGAACGCAGATAAAGCAAAATTAGATGCACATGTCCTGAAATTTATTTATATATAACCTTACAGGGTTGTTGTTTTTTATTATATTTATTTTAAGTGTAAAGTAGTTGAAGGACAGATAAACCTATTATGACAGTTTCATAACAATAACTGCTTGTGAATTAAGAAAGACCAGAGAGATAGCTCAGAAAGGACAAGGAAGGTCTGAGATAGCTCAATGGTGGAGACAATACCTTACATTAGTGGTTTCAAGAATTTGGCCCAGTGAGATTTCAAGAGTCTTACATGACTTCCATTATCCTCTCTCTTGTGTGTAGTAAATCTTGTCAATGTATAATTCTGCTGGAGAATCTAGAACATGTCTAGAGAATATATATTTTGGGATATAACCAAAGCACGCAAGAAAATCAGTGCAGTAGTAATACCTCATCTTGGAAATCTTTTCAAAAAAAGACTTCAGATTTTCCAGATATATTTCAATTATTTACAAATACAAGGTAGCCTCTTCCTTCTGTATTTTTCTCTAGAAAAGCAGGTTAGTACATAATGGTATCACTGTGACAATCAGAAGAGATAGTGTAAGAATATATGTACACATACAATTATATAATAAATAATTTTATATATAATAGCATATATAATTCTATATATACTATATAGCATACATATAGTGTATATATATATAATATATAGTATATATGATTCTGATATGTGTATATTATATACTATATGTATATATGTGCACATTTTGCTTATATAGTATAACATGGATATATGTAATATATTTATAACATATTATATATACATATAATATGCATATAATATACATACATATAATGCATTATGCATATTGCATAATATATGCATATATGTGTACCTCATTCAAGATGATTGAGCAAATGAATGTATATATTTTTCATTTTACATAAATATATTTTGTTTAAACATTTGAGCAACTTAAAAAAATTATCAGTATGAGATTATTATATTGTTTTGTCTATGTAGCAGTCCTATTAAATGGAATGTAAAATCCATTTAACAAAGGTCCAGATTATTTTCCAGTTGAGTTTAATATATTTAATCATTCATTTATCATTTTTTTCATTCATCCATTTGAAAATATTTAACTACCTACTTCATGCCAGACTTTGTGATAGCCATTGCCTACTCTATATAAATTAAATGCAGTATACAAAATAGTCACTTAACAAAAATATTCAATCCCTGTTTAATGTTGCCAGTGAAGGGAGTATTACACAATGTCCGAAGTTTTTATCACTAGGCTTTTTAATTTTTCTTTTAAACTAATGATAATTCAGGTTTCCAAAAAGTTTTTGCAATAATAAAGGAGGACTTCATGTTGGACGCAGTTAAAAACAACTAAAACACTGTAGATTTTGTTTTATGACAAATGGTTTAAAGTGGTGTTTGTCTCACAGAGGTGACATTCTGTTAGAGAATAGGGGAAAAAAATGAACAGACAAATAAACATCATTAAAGGCTTATCCAGCTTCTTGAACATCATACAGTTTTTACTTAGCAAAACCTTTGATGAGTTAATTATAAATGAATCAGAAACATATGGATTAAATTCCTTCTGAAATGAACGTGGGTTTAAAATTAAATGGAAAAAGTCCTTGGCAAAACGCATCTTAGATTTTATTTTACTCAAAATGTTTGAATAATAGTTCAAGATGTTCAATGAAACCAAAACACAGCTGGGTTCCTCCATCCTTAGTAATTATATAATTACTGGGCAGGAGATGAAGCTGTATCTTTAGCAAGCATTCATCAAATATCCAATGAGAATACAAATAGTCAGATAATAACTAGATTAAGCAGTTTTTAGTGAAAATTGCATTCCTTTCATGCTTGAAGTACCATGAAATCAAATTAATTTCAAAATATCAATGGCACAAAATATTCAGGGAACTTATTAGCTGAAACGTTTCATATTTATGCATTCATGTATTTAAACAGACTCAATGTTTATAAAATCTTATAGCAACTAACACTTTTGTGAAATTCTACTAATTTCCATGAGACCTTGAGAAAATGAAGTCCTTGTAGTCTCCTTTTCATGAAATCCTGCTGATAGCTTTAAAACAAACATTTCAAAGTCTTGGAAGGAGGCTTTTTCATTGTTGCTTCAGATATTTTCCCTATTCCGAAAGTTTTCATTTATTATTCTTAATAGAGTCCCAGAAAAGAAGATTTTAGATAAAATTGCTTACTTATCAAGTGTCTAAATTTCTAGTGGATAGGAGTTCCTTTATTTTTATATCCCTCACACCTCATGCCCTTGGGCATAGAGAGGTTGCTTACATGACATAATGGCTTAGACAAGCACTGACCAGCAGAAATAGAATGTGAGCCACGTAATTTTAGATGTTCTAGTATCTGCATTTCAAATAACACTCAAAAGCAGATGAAATTAATTTTAATAATATGTTTTTAATCTAATACATCCAAAATATTATCATTTCAACATGTAATCAATATGAAAATTAATGAGGTATTTTACCTTTTCTTTGGTGAAACTCTTTGAAATCTGATACATGTTTTATACTTACAGCACATCTCAGTACTAATCATGTTTCAAGGTCTCAGTAGTTACTGTGGCTAGTGATTACTGTACTACTCAGTTCAGAATAAGATTCAAATCTCTACCCACTTACCTGTCAGATATTGATCCATTTCTCTTTGAGCTGGAAAATTTCTTAAAATGGGATTTTTTTCTCTCAGATTTGTTGTCAATTTGAGAAAATTTTCTCACAATTTGCTGTTTCCATTTACTCTCCACCACTTCAATTTAATCCAATTATTCATTTACTTCTATTTGTTCAACCAAAGCTGCTTGGGTCAAAGTCACCAATAGTTTTGCCCCCATTGTTAAATCAATGGTCACTTCTCTGTTCTCCAGGTATTTGTCTTATTGGTAGCATGAAGCACAGATCCTGAAATCTTCTCCTTTACCTACTCTCTTCACTTGGTTTCAAGGATGCTCTCTGTCCTACCTCACTGGATGCACCTTTTCTCTCTCCTTGGCTGATTCCTCCACTTTTTTCTTGCCTCTTAACATAAGCCTCCTAAGACTTAGTTCTTAGTTCTTTCCTATGTACTCACTCCTTTGATGGTCTGGTCCAGTTTCAATGTTTTATTTTATTTTTTTTTTAATTTTTTAAAAGATTTTATTTAATTATTTGAGAGAGAGAGAGAGAGAGCACAAGCAGGGGGAGCAGCAGAGGGAGAGGGAGAAGCAGGGTGCCCACTGAGCAGGGAGCCTGAGGTGGGGCTCCATCTTGGGACCCTGAGATCATGATCAGAGCTGAAAGCAGACACTTAACCACCTGAGCCACCCAGGCACCCCCAGTTTCATTGTTTTAAAAGTCATCTATATGTAGATGACTGGAAAATACAGAGTTTTCTCCTGAACTCCAGGCTCACATATTTAAAATTTCCCTTGAGTTTCTAGTAAGTATGACATGAACATAGCCCAAACTGAAATCCTGATCATTTCCCCAAAAGTTACTCACCTGCAGTCCCTCATCTTAGTTAATAGCGAATCCATCTTTTCAATTTCTCATGTCCTCCTGACTCTTTCTCAAATTCGACTCTTCTCTTTCTATCACAGGCTGTATCCAATAAGGAAATGTCAGTGGCTAGACCTTGAGAATACCTCTAGAACAAATACACTTCTCACCAGCTCCACCCTTATCAACCTATCCAGTCTACCATCATCCCTTGCCTGAACTATGACATGAGCCTCTAGCTGATCTCCTACTATCTGCCATTCTTGTCCTTTTGTAATCTATTTTCAACAGATTCCTCAGAGGGCAGAATAAAGACATTTACAGTTAAATAAAAACTGTAAGAACTTACCCTCAAGAGAATTTCTCTAAAGAAACTTCTAAAAAAAATGCATTTAAAGTAAAAAAAAAGACAAAGAAAGAAAGAAAGAAAAAGAAAAAGAAAGAAAAATCCAAACAATATTTTCTGTATCAAAAAAAGATGGTGTTTAATTTGTGGGGTTAAAAAAAAGAACACACTGAGGGGTGCCTGGATGGCTTAGTCCGTTAAGTGGTCTGACTTAATTTTGGCTCAGGTCATGATCTCAGGGTTGTGAGATCGAGCCTCACATCAGGCTCTGCCTGAGCATGAAGTCTGCTTAAAATTCTCTCTTCCTCTGCCCCTTCCTGTCCCTCACTCTATAAAAAAAAGAAGAAAGAAAGAAAGAAAGAAAGAAAGAAAGAAAGAAAGAAAGAAAGAAAGAAAGAAAGAAAAGAAAGAAAGAAAGAAAGAAAGAAAGAAAGAAAGAAAGAAAGAAAGAAAGAAAGAAAGAAAAGAAAAGAAAGAAAGCACACTGAAATGCTGAAGCTAAAATTCTCTAAAATATCTTGTTAATGCAGTTGAGTCTTTTTAATTTTATTTATTTTGGACTTTGGGCTTTGTCAAGTTAAAATTCTTGGTAAAATTTCAAAGATGACCATAAAAAAAAAGAATAGAAATGGAGTTACACATTTCAAGCAAGTACAATAACAACAACAATGAAAATGGGGAAAAGTACAACAAAAAATATCAGTCATTTTTTATAATGGAAGAAAAAGAGAAAAAAACAATAATCTGGAGAAATGGAAATCAAAAGCTAGGACATAGAAAAAAGTCTATGTCAAATATACTCATGATGTAAGACAGAAGTTTTCAGATTTGATTCTTAAAAATCCAATTCTATGGTGATTTCTTGTCTATTTCAAGAAATAAACATAAAATATACACATAAAAATTTAAAAAAAAAGAAAAATGTGTATCCGTACCAAGAAAAAAACAGAGCATAATTTATTTTACTCTGAGCAAAATTGAATGTAAGCTAAAAAAATCCTCCAGAAACTCTTTAAGTATGTTTACTACATAATGCTAGAAATGCAATTCACTAAGAAAATACAATTGTAAAGACTCTTTATACTTGGTAAAACAAATTTGAAATATGCAAAACAAAAATTGCTAGAAACTTAAGGAAGAAATTAACATATCTATTATCAAACTTTAAAATGTCAATACATCTCTGAATTCTCAAATCAGCAAAGATGATGAAGATTTAAATAACACAAATAAGAAATTTGATCTAACAGACATATTTAAAATTCTGCATGCCCTGTTTAGAGAACACATTCTTCTTAAGCATTTGTGAAAAGTGCCCAAAATCCACCATGTAGGAGAACATAGGTTAGTCTCAACAAATATCAGAAAATTGATTTCAAAAAGGTCATGCACTCTGATCACCAGGCAGTTTTGTTAGAAAGTAATAGAAAAAGATAAAAGTATTAAAATCCCTGAAAATATATTTTCCAAAAACCCATGTGTTGAAGAAAATTTCATAATGGCTATTTAAACCTACTTACAACTGAATAAATAAAAAATTATGTATAAAAACTTGGGGGGTACAGTGAAAGTTGTGATACAAAGGAAAAGTGTAACATTAAGTACTTAAAGTAACAAAGTCTGAAAATTAATAACCAGTCCAACTTAAGAAGTCTGGAGAGTAAGGCAATAAAGTCAATAAAGAAGGAATTTGAAGGAAGTAATTAACAACTCTATGATGAGAAATCAATGAAGTAGAAAACAAAACATTAGAAAAGATCAACGAAAGTAAAATGGTGATTTTTCTCAGACTCCTCAGGAAAAATATAAAGAAAGTGTTATGACTTTATTAAATTAACATTTGTTAAGTGGAGCACAGGGTGCCAGATGGTGAGCAGACCACAAGAAGAGTTAAAATAGAGCAGTTTATTATTCACAAGTCCTGGAGGAAATGCACACCACCCTTCAAGGGGCAACTCAGAGAGGTTAAAGCAGACTGTAGACAGAAAGAGAGACAAGATCTGGGACACATGACTTTTATTAGGGTTTGGTCAATTTGAACCAAAAGAGTAGGGGTGTGGTAAGCTCCACAGGGGTCTTAGATAAGGGACGCATGCGACACAGGTGTGGAAGGCAGCGGATATTGTTGATGGTTCACAAGGGCTGTTGAGGAAGTCATATTAGGAATTCATATTTGCTTGTGACTCTGTGGCTGCTATCCAGGGCCTAGTGTCAATTCAAGGCCCCTGCAAGACACGTAGCCAAACAAAATGGATGCTGAGGCAACAATGCCATGGAGTAGTTTAGCGAAACTCTGGACCAAAGGTATAAATGAATAAAACTACAGTTAAAAGAAGAATATACCGATACAAGAGATTTAAAAGGCTATGTTAAATATAATCAGTAACTTGGTAAATAAATTTGAAAGCTTAGATGAAACAAATTTATAGAAAAATATGACATCAAAAATTGATTTAAGAATAAACAGAAAACTTGGACAGTGCTGTAATTATTAATAATTATTTGAGACAATAATTAAAATCTTTCTACAAAGAAAACACCAGGATCAAACCATTTCATAGAATACTTCTACTACTTTCAAGGAACAGATTATTCTAACTTTGGATAAACTCTCTAGAGAACAAACTAGGACTATGTCCGCCTGTATTCAATGAGGTGAGAACTAAAAAAGAAATCTGAAAACTTAATTTATTCATAACAATTGTTGAAGAAAAGCTTAACAAAATAATAGCAATCTGAAACCAGCAAGCTGGGTGGACAAAGATAATAAGCCAAGACTCAGTTATTTTATACCCAGAATGCAAACTTAGTTCAATTTTAGAAAATCTATAAATGTCTTCAACCAGGTTAACAGATTAAAGGAGAAAAGTACATAAGATTATTTTATTAAATGAAGGCCAAAAAAATGTTACTATTAAGTATCCATTTATTATATATTTTTATGTATTTACAAAGTCTTTAAAAATCATTACACATAATAATATAAGTCAGCAAGATAGCCAGATATAAAATCGATATACAAAGGTCAATTACATTTTTCTGCAATAGAAAAAAATACAAAATATAATTTAAAATAACACCATTTGCATTAGCAACAGAAACTACAAAGTATCAAAGAACATACCTAACAAAAGAATTACAAGATCTTGATGAAGTAAAAGATAAAAATTTACTTAAAGAAATTGCAGGACGCCTTAAAAAGTGGAGAGATGGCTCATGTTCATGACTAGGAAAGTGATATATAAAAGGTGTCAATTCTCCCAATTGACTCATAAATCCATAGTTAACTCCAATTAAAATTCCAATAGTATTTTGCAGGGAATTTGCCATGTTTTTTCTAAAATTTATATGGAAAAGCAAACAGTTAAGTGTTGCCAGAATGTACCTAAGGTAGGGGGAGGAAATGAAATAGAGACTTCTTACCAGAAAGTAAGCCCCATTATAAACTATAGGAATTAAATAAGCATAGAACAAGCACGGAAACAAATAAATTAACCAGTGGAAGATAATAGAGAGCCCCTAAGAGATCTAAAAATATAAGGAATGTTAATATTGTTAGAGATGCCCTGGAACATCAGTGAAGAAAGGAGAGACTATTGAAAAAATTGAACTGGGAAAATAGTTAACAGTGAGGGGGAAAATAAATATGCACCCTTGTTGCTTACACGAATGTTAACTCTAAATAAATTTTGACTTAAATATCAAAAGCAAATTTTTTAAAAAAAATTAGAGAATAGGTATCCAGTCTTACATAAGCTCTAAAAGCTGCTAAACATAAAATAATGGCAAATCAGACCACATGAAAACTAACAACTGTTCATCAGAAAAGATGTTTAAAAGGGCAAAACAATAAGATGATTTTGAAACACCGATAACGAACACAAAATGATTGGCATAGACTACATATTGAATTCCTACAAATGAATAAGAAAAAAGGCAAGCGACATAGTGGGAGAATGGGAAGAGGTAGAAGCATTTATCTTAAAAGTAAACACATAGAGCCAATTAAATATAAAGTTTTCAACTTCTTAGTAATTAACAAAATTCAAATCAAGGCCACAGTGAGCTACCATTTGATTACCATAAGAAGCTTAGCAATAAAAAATGTTAAAGAAAAAAATAAATCAATGGTATTGCTTATAAATTAATAGTGGGAGTGTAAGTTGGTACAACTCCTTTAAAAAACAATTTGGCATTTTCTTGTAAATTTTAATATTTACATATCCTATAACCCAGCATTCTCTCTCCTAGATTTATAACTTAGAAGACATATGTGCGCCTGAAGATATGTAAGATTATTTATACCACCATGTCATTAAAAAACAAAACCTGGAAACATTTCAAATGTCCATCAGTAGAAGAATGGGTAAATAGATTTTAGTACATTTAGAATTAAATATTTTACAAAAGTGAAAAATCCTAGTTCTTAACTTGAGTAATAGGTCCCCAGATAATCACAAAACTTTAATTAAAAAAAATAGAGTCCTACATGGACACATTATTATAATGCATTATAAATGAAGGACTATAATCAATTTATTTGCCTAAATTCCATAAAATTATAAAGTGGTGGTTTATTTGATTAGAATCATAAAGCAAACCTAATGGAAAACTCCTTTCCCTATTATGAGAGATGTTAAAACATAAAAGGTACTAATCAACATTACTTAGAACATGGCTGGCCTTTGCTGCCACGAATTCTGGAGAGAAAAGACAAGGGGTAGAGAAACAGTTAAAAGCTTGGGCTCAGCAACTAAGTTTTCTGGGTCAATGTCTGATTCCTATGTCTACTCGCTGTATGACTTTTGACAATTTACTCAGTTTCCCTGTGAAATAAGGATGATAACAGTCATGGGTTACTGTACGGCTTAAAATGTGCAAAATACTCAATAAATTTCATTGTCAAATTAGTGAAAAGTGACTTGGAAGGTTGTGTCTGCCCTGTCAACGACTATCGTCCTCCTCGCCACGCTGGCACTGGGAATAAGGGTGCTCAGCAGTGCTTTCCTGTTTCCAAAATGAGCATGTGAAAGAGAGCCCTGACAGCATTGTTGGGGGTCCTTACTGAGCATAGTATCTGAGGCCTCAAATCTAGGGCTCTTTCTGGGTCTTGAGAGGAATAAAATTTTCTCCCCTTAAAAAGTAACCCCTTCTCTTGGGATGCCTGGGTGGCTCAGTCAGTTAAGCATCTGCTTTCGGCTCAGGTCATGATCCCAGGGTCCTGGGATCTTGCCTCTCCTCCCTGCTCAGCGGGGGAGTCTGCTTCCCCCTCTGCCTGCCACTCTCCCTGCTTGTTCTCTCTCTCCGAGAAATAAATAAATAAAATCTTTAAAAAAAAAGTGACCTTTCTCAAAAGCTGAAATCTCTGGATGTGTGGGAGGCAAGAGGGCCCTCCTCTCTTTTTTCAATCATTAATGACAAAACACAAAAGGTTGGGTATACACAAACCAGTGTAAATATCCATGAATTATCATAGGTCTTTGTCAACGTGGAAATTAAAATAACCCATTTGCAGGCAAGAAGCACTGTGGTGCAATGGAAAGGACCCTAGATTGGACAATTGGGGTCTGATTTAACTTGTCTAAGAAACTGTGTCTTTTCCTGCAAGACTGGTCAGAATTGTTCGTCCAAGGTACTTCTGAGCTCCAAAATACTGAATCTTTAGGAATAATAGAATGTCATTCCTCAGCGGATTGTATTTTCACCATAGACCTAATCACGCATTGTTATCTTTTCACATTTGCCCTTGTCTTCACCAAAGGTTCTGGAAGAGCAATAGCTAGTGGTACAATGGAGAGAGTTGAGTGAGTTTTTAAGGACAGTCGGCTGGAAAAAAAAATCTTCGTTTCACCAGCCTGCAGCTGGTTTAACCTGCAGGATTTGCTGTCCAGAGTACAGATTAAATTATTTATTTTTCCATTAGCTGTCTGAACAGAACTAAAGTTCACATGGTGGATAAAACCCCATGGTGTTAGCTAAGATATGACATTTTAAAAGAAGCCTGGGTGCTTCCTTAATGAACACCATGAAAGTAAATAGAACAGAATGGAGGAACTCTCCCTAATACATTTTTAAATGCGTGGTATTTCTCGTTGTTAGGGTGAAGAATAAATTCTGTATCTACTTTGCACATAGCCAAATGTGCTATGAAATATTATTTATGTACTTGACAAATTCCCAAGTATAGCATCAGCCTTGCTAAAATACCCGTTGGCACGACATTGCACTTCCAAATTTAGCATCATGGTTGACAGGATTTTTCTTGTTCTCTCAGAAAATGACCAGCCAAAATTTCTCTGTATTCATTTCCAAAGGATCTGATATTTATTTTCCCCTTTTCAGAAAGTAAATTCCCTGAGTGTGAAACCATTAAACTCAGATACCACTGTTAACCTTATCAGGTTTTAGCAGAAGAAAAAAATCACGTTTTGGAAAAGGAAAAAATAACTGGAATATCATCCGGTTACGTGTTAAATAATGTCACTGAGAGGCATTAAAGGGAGATGAAGTTTAGCTTCAGAGAAAGCAAATGTAGATATCCAGACTGCAACAACAGCTTAGAAAGTAAAATATCTTCATTAATTTTATGTAATAATAGCCACCACACCCTTATGTAACACAGCGTTTTACAATGTCTCTTGTTTTTAATTTTTTTTTATGAGGAGGGAGGTTGAGTGGAGAGAAATTATTTGAATAGCATAATTTTTAAGGATATGTTCAAAAATAAAGTCATTAAGAGGCAACTGAAATTAAAATTAAATGCACTTATAAATATTCACTGTGATGGAAATCAAACTGACGTTGTGTAATGTGAGAGCAATCCAGATTTTTAAAGTAAATCTTACAATGTGAAAAAAAAAGTGAGTAGGGGAATCCATTGACATTTGAATGTCAGCCTCTTGGTTCTTCAATTGAATGCAAACTCTGTTTTGGCTCAGAGTTTCCATTTCAGTATCTACACTGTCATGCTCATTTTTAAAAATAGTAACATAAAGCTGTGCCAAGAAGCAAGGGCAATGCCAAACGTAGAAAAATCTATAAAACCATGTTTAGGAAAGAACCAAATTGCTTATAAATGTCAAAAGCTGTGTGAAAAGTAGTAATTAAAAAATAATCACATCAAACCTTCTACTGCTTTGCTCATAAGATCTAAAATGCCCTGAAGCCAATGTGGCCAAAAATAGAAGATTTATAGCTGAAAATCAAAACATCCATCTTCACTTATATTTATAAGCAAATATTGGTCTATGGCTGAGGTTGTGTTTCAACCTGTGAGACGTGCATGTGATTTTAGGTGTCACCATCAAGAATACATCCATCACTAGTTCGATGCTGTCTACCGACTGGTCTCTCAGGACTCTGGTTTCTCACGGCCCGTGACTCTTCTCTCAAGGTACAACCTCAAGAAGGGACCTGAGTGGTTGACATCTTCTGTGATTTGTACCAGGTGCCATCTCTGAGCCTAAGGCAGGTTAGGAAGCCTTTTGGGCTTTAGATACACCCAAGAGAAGAACATTGTCCTGAATTACAACCCTAAAGCAGACCAGGAAAATTCCTTCTTGGCAGTGTGAAGAATACAGAAGTTTTAACTTACCAGAGAATTCTGACAAAATAAGGTTAATTTGATTTTGATATTTGCATTAGCATCATAGGAATGATAATTCTTATTAGCTACCATTTACTGATTATATATTATGTGCCAGGTATTGTGCTAAATACTTAATATAAAATCCCTTATATTAATCCTTATAGTAACCCTCTTTCATACTAAAGATCTGGGGTTCAAAGTCTTCAAGCTGTTTGCCCAAGGTCCCATAACTAGGAAGTAAAGGAATTGGGATTCTAAATCAATCTGATTCGAATAAATACTATGAAGCGTCTCCTGTTACATTTGTCTACGGCATAAAGTAAGATCTTATTTGCTAAGTTTCTTTGCTTTCCCAGCTTTATTGAGATATAAAGAGACGTATAACATTGTATTAATTAAGTCGTAAAACATGATTTGATATATAACATATGGTAGAATGATTACTACAGTAAGTTTATTTGTCATCAATCACCTCATATAGTTAACAAACTTCTTTTCTTAGGGTAAGAACTTTTAGGATCTACTCTCAGCAACTTTCAAATATACAACACAGTATTGTTAACTATAGTCGATCTGTCCATTACAACACCAGAACTTACCTTATAACTGGCATTTTGTACCCATTCACCACTTTTACACTTTCCCCCGAACCCAGCCCCTGCCTCTGGCAGTCACCAATCTGCTCTTTTTGTTTTTTTTAAATTCCACACATAGGCGAGATCATACAGTGTTTGTCTTTCTCCGCATGATTTATTTTACTTAGCATAATGCTCTCAATTGGCTTTTAGTTTAATCTACACAATTATTACCTAGTATTAGTAATTTAATCGGACACCACTAGGGGCCCGGGCATATGCCTGATTGATACTAATCAATATTTATCATTTGCTTTGGACTGAATTGTGTCTCCCCCAAATTCATATGTTGAAGCCCAAACCCTAACGTGACTCTCTTTGGAGATAGGACCTTTTAAGGAGAGAATTAAGGTTAAGTAAGATCATAAAGCTGGGGCCCTAATCCAAAAGGACTAGTATCCTTATAAAAAGAGGAGGAGACACCAAAGATCTCCCTCCCTCTTGGTCTCTCCTTCAGAGTAGGCATGAAGATAGGTCATGGGAGCACACAGTGAGAAGGAAGGCTTCCCCAAGCCACAAGAGTCTTCACCAGGAACCAAACCTGCAGGCGCCTTGATCTTGAACTCCAGAACAGTGAGAAAAGAAATTTCTGTTGTTTAAGCCACGCACTCTGTGGCATTTTGTTGTGATAGCACAAGCTAACTAATATATCATTCTTGATACGGATTTGATGACATCAAAGAACAATGATATCACATGTGCAAAAATCACGAAAAGAAAGGTTTGCATCCATAGGGCAGAACTTAGAGCTCTCTCAGATAACCTACACCTTGTAAGTGCATCCCTGAAACATGATTGGAAAAGACTGGTATGCCTTTTGGATCAATTCAGATCTACTTCTTTAGCTCATCTCTTGCCTACTTTGCCCTGAGGCTGTCAATAACAAGATAGTTGTGATAAAAAAAAATATTTTGGGTGGTCTCATGCTTTAAATGTGGAATTGAGTCATAAAAAATGTGAGCTGTGAGGCAGCAGAGATTTTAACAGTACCCTTTCACCTCTTGTTCTCTTACCTCTATGTTCTCTTCCAACTTCCACTCCAGCTAAGTAATTACTTCATGAAGATTTGAAAAAACCAGGGACTCCTATAGCAGTGGGCAGGCCTTGGGGCCTGGGGTGGTGGTGGTGCTCTGGCTGAGTGCTACTGTGCACAGCTACCTTGGCAGGATTTAACTTCTTGCACTAACAGTTTCAATGAGTGGAATTTTTATGAGGTTCCAGTTGTGTTTCAATATTACTGTTACTGCATTTGTTTTTCTTGCATTGTACAGTAACACTAAAATTCTTCAAAAGAGTCTAAGCTGGGTTTGCTGGGTGGCTCAGTCGGTTAAGAGGCTGCCTTCGGCTCAGGTCATGATCTCAGGGTCCTGGGATCGAGCCCCGCATCGGGCTCCCTGCTCAGCGGGGAGTCTGCTTCTCCCTCTGCCTCTGCCTCTGCTCCTCCATCCCACTCGTGCTCTTTCTTTCTCTCTCAAATAAATAAATACAATCTTTAAAAAAAAAAAGAGTCTAAGCTGAATGATTTGCGTTTTAAAATTCATTGCCGGAGGGGAGGTGGGTGGGGGAATGGGGTAACTGGGTGACAGGCATTAAGGTGGGGGTGTGATATGATGAGCCTTGGGTGTTATCTGCAACTGAAGAATTACTGAACTCTACATCTGAAACTAATGATGTTCTATATGTTGACTAATTGAATTTAAATTAAAAAAGAATTAATTATAAAATAAATAAAATAAAATACTAGGAAATTTTGTTAGCTTTTGTATTTCTAAAACATTGGGGACCTCTGGAGTGACCACTTAATTATTTCCAAAGCTTACTTGTGAAAGGAGCATTTCTCTTCCCCCACATAACATTTCTGGACATCCATACTTTCAACAACCTTAATTTCTGGAACATTGTTTTCTCTCTCTCTGCCAACTGTAGAAGTCAAGGATAGAACATTCAATTGTCAGCTGCCAGTGATTTCTCCTGTTAGGGTGCTCTGTGACTTGGGCCGTTTATGGAGTATCACCATGCCCAGGAGCTGTCACCCACTTTAGAGGGCACAGAGAATATTTTGCTATTATACACCATCGTGATTCTAATCGTGCAAACATATGGTCCGAAGGACAGCAACCTTTTTCTTACACTGTTCTAATAACAACAGTAAAAAAAAAAAAAAAAAAAAAAATTATTTTGTATGGTAGCATTCTGATTCTTTGTGGGGAGAACTTTTGGGCTTTTGTTTTTTGTCACTGATGGTTATCTTTAAAATTGATTCTGTGTAACATAGACAACGCCTGACAATTAGCTATGACAGGGACTAATTCAACTTTTGGAAATGTTAGATTTATATAAATGTACATTTTGGATTTTTATATTACTTTGCATAAATTCTTTTAACAACAATAAAACAAGCTTTACAAAAAAACAATGTAGGAAATAATTCCTTTATAACAAACTCGGTTTTTTAAAAACATATTATGTAAATCCATGTATGCTAATACATGCCTTTTAACTCATCTATCACACATTAACAGAAGATGTCCAATAAATATCTGTTGGTGACAAGGATAATTTTGTAGGTATTCTGTGCCCAAAAAAATACCAGTGAAGTGTGGATATTTCCCAAGGCACCACAAATCTGGCTCCAGTTTTAAACAAGCAGTGGTTAGCTTTATTGAGAGGACTAGACAGAGGTCACTAGAGGAGCCGACCAGAATTTGAAAGTGGAATACTGCTGGCTTTCAGCCCTGTTTCTAGTAACTACCCCACCCTGTCGTTCCCAAGAGAACAAATGAAATGTACACTTGATAGCTGAGCAGGTGGCATGGGCTGTAGTAATAAACAGCTCCTTTCCTGTAAGGGAGCAGTGGACTAGGTTTATGGATCCATGAGCTTTCCTGTGGGGAAGCCATTGTGTCCAGTTAAAATTGTAACTAAAAACATCCGTCTCCATCAACTTCTCGGCAATTCCACTCATATGTAGCCCCAAGTCCCTCAGCACTGCTCCTATCATCGATTCATTTGACCACATATACAACCAGCTTCCAGGATGAAAAATAGCATGGGGACAGCTAAAATTTCATTAGTTGGTCTGTATGTGATGAGAAGTGGCTATGGATTTAGTCCACCTGCCAATTAACGTTAGAGAAAAGAAGCCAGTTGGGAGTCAATGGGTCCCTTCCCTGTTTTCCATGTGTTTACTTCCTCTGCTTCCCTAATGAACTCCATAGCTTTAGAATTCTAAACCATTAAATGGAATTAAGAAACAGACTCATTATTTAGAGTCAAAGGTTATAATCAACTCCTCTCCAACAATCAACCGATATCCCTTTGTTTACTTGAAGTCTAACAGGAAAACACTACCTCGTGCCTAAACGACTTGGAGCGTTATTTTCATAACTGCTTGTTGAATTTTCCTAATTAATCAGAAAGCTTTGGCACAAAGAGTCCAACCACTGAGCCCTGAGATACAGGGCTGGCAGAAAGTTTGTCAGCAGAAATTGTCTTTTGTGCAATCTCTGTGCTACCTGGCACAAAGAGTACTTTGTAAATCTTGATTATGATTACAACACAATGGTTAATTAGCAAGGCTTTTCTTTGTCCTTACAAATTTCTTTAGACTGACATTAATGAATTGAAGAATGAGAGTTTCCCTACAGTTGTATGAAACAAAAAAAAAAGAGCAAGTTTGCGTTGTTTTCCAAAGGATATCCCTTGTGCTGACAGTATTCCATGGCGTGAGCCCCAGGTACCACAGCCAAAGATTCAAGCTGGCCAAAGAAAACGTTGACCCTACTGGACTTGAGTAGGTCAAGGAGTTTTATGGTGCATGGAGAGAGACTGTAAAGTTAATCTCCTATTTATGTTACACTGCGATAATCCTGCCATAGCAGCCGCAAAAGTCAGGAAGTTAAAAAAAAAAAATCAACAGAAAAAAAAGTTTTTTTCTTAGACCATCTTTTTGTTTTGACAATTATTGGTGAGAACTTGATGGAGGGGTTTGTGTGTTCAGAAAGCATTTCTTTGTAAGCCTCACTAAAAGCACTCATTTTATGATAATGTATATTTAAATGGACATAATATCGGATAATCTGAATGATAGGACCATAAGTTAAGAAAACAAATATATCTCACACATAACTTAAAAATCGGAGCTTCGATGAGACCCTTAATTGGAAAGCATTCAGATCATCTCAGAAATGATTTAGGATTTATTATTTTTAAAAATGACTTGAGTTAGATTAAACAAAGTTGGCAAGGAGTAATTTAAAAATGTCTTTTTCAGTTTAGAGAGGTTCCTTCACTGACATTTTCAGTGACGACATAGTAAAAGGAAACATTTAAGCATATTGTGAAATGCTCAGGTTAGATGAGAAATAATTTCCTGAGGGGATTTAGTCATTGGAATAAGTCACCAAAAGTAAGCTCTAAAATCTTTTTCTCCAGGGGTCCTTAAAACATGATCCATTTCATATCTTCAGGATAGCTTTGTGTGTGAAGATGGATGATAACAATACATGATTTCAGGGAGAATATGAATTTTTCTGACGATGAGGAAGATTTTTGTTTCTTCAGAAATACCTAAGATGGGAAAATCCATTAATTAGATTCCAATAGAGCAACTGGGAAAACAAGCAAAGTTTTACGGAAGCTTTCATTGCTTCACAGAAAATAAACATCTCTTAGCATACTGCAGGCTCTATAAAATTGTTAGCTTAGATTCTGGCTCTTTTTCCACATGAATATAATAGTCCATGAACTCATATTTGGAATCCCAAGCAATTACATAACTTATTAAATCTCGCCAAGATCAGTACTCTTTCTTGTTGTTGAGTGTGGTTTATGAAAAATAGTTATCATATATCATACCAGGAAAGGCCCCAGAAAATGAGGTTAGATATTAAAATTGCCCGGGGACAATTTTTAGAATAATTTCAACAATGAGCAGATTTTTCACTAATGAACGAAGACAGGTTTAACTCCTTTAGGGTAATTTTATATTAATCTCAGAACGCAATACCATCTTCCAAAGGATTTATGCACGATAGCCATGCCACTGTTTCCTGGTAAATAGATCAAAGCAACTCACAGTTACGTTGCTCATTCCTCTGTGCATCTTCAGGACAAAAGGATATGTGCAACAAAGAAGATATTGTTGGAAAAAGAAGAGAAAAGAAGTATAAAGACAGAGCTTAAGGCATACATTCCTATGAGAGAAGGCAAAATAAGGAAGTGCCAACTGAATAGAGAGGAGCGGTCCCAGCAGTGTAAGCAGCGACAAAACATTACAGTGTCTCATGAACCAAGTGAGGAAAAGTTTCAATAAGGAGAGGGATACACACCTGAATCAAAGGCTAGGGGAAAAAAAGAAAGAAAGAAAAGAAAAGAAAAACCAAGAAAATGAGCACTAAATAAGGCCATTAGATTTGACAGTGACAGTGACCTTTCTGATCAGAGACTGAAATGGGTAGGAGAGGATGGGACAAGACAAGTGGAGGAAAGAAGGGTAATCTAGATACTTTGCTGGATTATTTCTACCTGCTTGGGGACAGTGGAAGCATTCATAAGGAAGCATAGAACCAAAAGAATAAAGGATGCCCATATCAAACAGAAAGGAAAACTTAACATTGCACAGTAGGAGTGTGCCAACGGACTTAAGACAAATCCTCTTCTCTTAATCTCCCTGAGGGCCAGCATGCAATGGCATATTCATGTTCCTTCTCCTGAAAGTGTTTGTGGCATAATTTTAAATAACATTCATATTTTAGGGTGTGATTTCATATTTATTATTTTTCTGAATTGAAACACAAAGCCCGTGACCTCTGTATTAGGTAGCTTTTGCTAGGTTATTCTGATGTAATATATAACCCCAAAATGTCAATGGCTTCTAGTGACAGAGGTTTATGTCTTTTCTCCATCACATGTGAGCTCCATGTGTGTTCTTAAGTCATGGATGCAGAATGACAAATGACCCCTATCTGGTCATGTTGTGCTCAGAGCAGGGAGATAAGAGCAGTGACAGAGGCTCACAGGAGTCCCGAAGCTTCTGCCCAAACATTACAAACATCTCTCCACACGCATTTAATTGATCAAAGCAAGTCATCCAAGAGATGGGGTGCAAAGCACAATTCTTTGACAAGGAGGGCAGAGAATACTCAGTACCACTACAGTCTACCACAACTTTGAAATTTTGGTGAGCATAAAATGCATAGAGAAAATAATAAAAAATTTCTACATCTTTCCAATTAGTTTACTAATGGGATCATAATATGAATAGTTTGTATCCTAATTTTTAATTAATGTTGCATTATACATTATCTTCCATGTCACCTAGTATTCTTTAAAATGTGATTTTAGAGGCTGCACATTATTCCATTGTCTGGACATATTTTTTCAGCCATTCCCTTAACTTTTGTGCTTCTTCTTTGTTTTTATTCTGTCATTCAGTAGTTTAAGACACATTTTCTAAGCTACTTTCTTGTGCACACTGTGAGGGATGTTAATGACCCGAAACAAACACCACTGCACCTTTAAAAATGGATGCCTTATTCCCTCCTCTAGAAGAATTAATACTCTGTTTTGAAAATAAGGTTGTTTTTAGTTCCAGTTGCATCTGAACATTTGCCTGGACAATGACAGCAATGCTCAGGAGTGCTGATAGACTTTTGGTGTTTCATTCCCATGATTCCATTCACTGTGAAATTGTTTGGTGGACCAATTCACCCTCTTTTTCAGCCATAAGAACTTATTTCAATCATACAGCAAGAGAGTTAGCAGTTCAGATACTGGTCATTTACAAATCTTTATTAAGGATATAAATCAGAAGTTTTAATTTAAAGATTAGGTGACTTTCTTGTAACAATCGGAAATCTAAAGACATAAATCAAGTATCTTAGTGATGGAGTTGACACTTGTTCGCACCTCGTTAGTGCTTTTACCCTTTCTCTTTCCTAAGAGAACCTTCCCAGCCCTGCAGGAGCTTCAGTGGAAACTGACCCCACCCTCTGATTTCAGAGTGAGCCTGATCGTTCCAAGGTTAGGGCTAATCTCCTTGCCAGTGACCAGTTCAGGAATGGGCAGTTTGCTTTATCTTGCCAAAAAGACAAGAAGGATGTCTGCCTTCTTTTTTTTTTTATTATGTTATGTTAATCACCGTACATTACATCATTAGTTTTTGATGTAGTGTTCCATGATTCATTATTTGCGTATAACACCCAGTGCTCCATGCAGTACCTGCCCTCTTTAATACCCATCACCAGGCTAACCCATCCCCCCCCAGAACCCTCAGTTTGTTTCTCAGAGTCCATAGTCTCTCATGGTTCGTCTCCCCCTCTGATTCCCCCCCCTTCATTTTTCCCTTCCTGCTCTCTTCTTCCTCTTTTTTTTTTTTAACATATAATGTATTATTTGTTTCAGAGGTACAGGTCTGTGATTCAACAGTCTTATACAATTCACAGTGCTCACCATAGCACATACCCTTCCCAATGTCCATCACCCAGCCACCCCATCCCTCCCACCCCCCACCACTCCAGCAACCCTCAGTTTGTTTCCTGAGATTAAGAATTCCTCGTATCAGTGAGATCGTATGATACATGTCTTTCTCTGATTGACTTATTTCGCTCAGCATAATACCTTCCAGTTCCAACCACGTTGTTGCAAATGGCAAGATCTCATTCCTTTTTATGGTTGCATAACATTCCATTATGTATATATACCACTTCTTCTTTATCCATTCATTTGTCAAGGGACATCTTGGCTCTTTCCATAGTTTGGCTATTGTGGACATTGCTGCTATAAACATTGGGGTACATGTACCCCTTCAGATCACTACATTTGTATCTATGGGGTATATACCCAGTAGTGCAATTGCTGGGTCATAGGGTAGCTCTATTTTCAACTTTTTGAGGAACGTCCATACTGTTTTTCAGAATGCCTGCACCAGCTTGCATTCCCACCAACAGTGTAGGAGTGTTCTCCTTTCCTCGCATCCTCGCCAATATCTGTCGTTTCCTGACTTGTTAATTTTAGCCATTCTGACTGGTGTGAGGTGGTATCTCACTGAGGTTTTGATTTGGATTTCCCTGATGCCGAGCGATGTTGAGCACTTTTTCATGTGTCGGTTGGCCATTTGGATGTCTTCTTTGGAAAAATGTCTGTTCATGCCTTCTGCCCATTTCTTGATTGGATTATATTCTTTGGGTGTTGAGTTTAATAAGTTCTTTATAGATTTTGGATACTAGCCTGTTATCCGATATGTCATTTGCAAATATCTTCTCCCATTCTGTCGGTGGTCTTTTGGTTTTGTGGACTGTTTCTTTTGCTGTGCAAAAGCTTTTTAACTTGATGAAGTCCCAATGGTTCATTTTTGCCCTTGTTTCCCTTGCCTTTGGCGTTGTTTCTAGGAAGAAGTTGCTGTGGCTGAGGTCGAAGAGGTTGCTGCCTGTGTTCTCCTTTAGGATTTTGATGGACTCCTGTCTCACATTTAGGTCTTCCAACCATTTTGTGTCTACTTTTGTGTGTAGTGTAAGGAAATGGTCCAGTTTCATTCCTCTGCATATGGCTGTCCCGTTTTCCCAACACCATTTGTTGAAGAGACTGTCTTTTTGCCATTGGACATTCTTTTCTGCTTTGTCAAAGTTTAGTTGACCATAGATTGAGGGTCCATTTCTGGGCTCTCGATTCTGTTCCATTGATCGATGTGTCTGTTTTTGTGCCAGTACCATACTGTCTTGATGATGACAGCTTTGTAATAGAGCTGGAAGTCCGGAATTGTGATGCCGCCAGCTTTGCTTTTCTTTTTCAACATTCCTCTGGCTATTCAGGGTCTTTTCTGGTTCCATACAAATTTTAGGGTTATTTGTTCCATTTCTTCAAAAAAAGTGGATGGCATTTTGATAGGGATTGCATTGAATGAGTAGATTACTCTAGGTAACATTGACATCTTCACAATATTTGTTCTTCCAATCCATGAGCATGGAACGTTTTTCCATTTCTTTGTGTCTTCCTCAATTTCTTTCATGAGTATTTTATAGTTTTCTGAGTACAGATTCTTTGCCTCTTTGGTTAGATTTATTCCTAGGTATCTTACAGTTTTGGGTGCGATTGTAAATGGGATCGACTCCTTAATTTCTCTCTCTTCTGTCTTGTTGTTTGTGTATAGGAATGCCACTGATTTCTGTGCATTGATTTTATATCCTGCCACTTTACTGAATTCCTGTATGAGTTCTAGGAGTTTTAGGGTGGAGTCTTTTGGGTTTTCCACATAAAGTATCATATCATCTGCAAAGAGTGAGAGTTTTGTCTTCTTCTTTGCCGATTCGGATGCCTTTTATTTCTTTTTGTTGTCTGATTGCTGTGGCTAGGACTTCTAATAATATGTTGAATAGCAGTGGTGATAGTGGGGATGTCTGCCTTCTAAGAAATGTTCCCTCTATCCTAGGAAAAAATCACAGGCAAATTCATTCCTCTTCTTCCTCCTGAAATTTTCATGTTTAAAAGGGGTATCTGCCCCAGCTGCAGTTTCCCACACTACTTCTTACTGGGTGTCAGGATGTCAGACACAAGGGCTGAAAGAACCTTGGTCTTTGATGACCTTGGTGAACACTGATGACCTTGGTGAACACAGCCTGGAAATTTGCCTGACCTTTTGAAGTCCTGCTATAAAAAGTTAGTGAATTTGTTAATTGTTTAGTCAGTGTAGGTGAGACTGCAGGATATTTGTAGGAGAAGGCATTCTAAGTCACGCAAGACAGGCAGAGATGCAAGACTGTGTTCCAAAATGTCAACTGAAGAGACCAAAATCATCATTGGATTTCTAAAAGATAATTCTGTCTGAATACACACACACACACACACACACACACACACACACACATTCAGCCTCGGACTTTGACCCAGTTGCTGGAAGGTTTATACGTCATGCTCACATGTGCTATGACTAATAAAAGGGAGGGCAAGTTAAACATCATACTTAAATCTTGAAATGAAGAGGAATAAACAGGATGATTCCATTCTTAAAGTGAATTCATGTACTTTAAAATAAATAAAATAAATTCTAGCTCATACACATATAAATTACTTCCTAGAGATGCCCAAATTTGCGTTTGCAATAGATCATAGTGTAAGTAAAAAGAGATGGTGCTGACAATTTGAATGTGTTTCCCATAGGGCAATTAAAATAGAGCTGAAGAATTAGTGATACAATCATTTGATCTGAAACATAAATAATTCTACCTTATTTGTGAAGAAAAGATACATGAAAAACTTGGGCTGGTGAAAGTCATCAATAATAAATAATAAGTAAAAGTAATAAAATCTAATTTCCATCATCGGCTTTAAATTCCTTCCTTCCAAGTTTTTCATCCAAGTTTGTGATGGCCAAATTCATTGACTTACATTGCCTTTCATGTTTTTGCTTTCCATTATCTAAATCTCATGGAATTATAAATGATAACAACCGGCTAAAATTGAATAAATAGGTTTTTATAATTTAGATAAACAAGTCCTGTAGATTAAGTCTTAACTAAGAAGATTCACAAATGAGACACCTCGGTGGCTCAGTCTGTTAAAGTATCTGCCTTTGGACCACATCACGATCTCTGGGTCCTGGGATTGAACCACGCATCAAGCTCCCTGCTCAGCAGAGAGTCTGCTTCTGCCTCTCTCTCCTTCTGCTCCTGCTTGTATTCTCTCTCTCTAAAATAAATAAATAAAACCCTTAAAAAATAAAATTAAAAAAGATTCGTAAGCATACACAAGAGCTCTCAATAATTATGCACATGGTCAACATTTTCTGATTTTCCAACTCATTCAAGCTTTCCTTTTGGCATATATAAACATGTTATAGAAAAAGATCACTATCCATAATCTTGTTTGCACGAACATTTCAACTGAATAGAAATTTGTTTTTGTTTTTGTTTTTACCTCTGACAATTACAGTGTGAAAACTGGAGAAAGGAGTTAAAGAATTTTTTTCAAATGATATATATGTATATTATTTTTCCCTTAAATTTTTAAGAAATCCTTTGATAGCTGTATCTGCATATAAAAATCAATTGTCCAGAGAATTAAATTAATCTTCAGGTTTTTATTGCCTCTAGACCCTTGGTAGAAGCAGAGAAAAACATGCCCAATGAAGCTTATAGAGTCTCTGCAAATTAAGATCAAGAAAATATAAGTTCAAAATAAAAGAATCACCAAGAATAAGAAGAAATAAATCAGGATGCATGGGTGGCTCCATTGGTTAAGCGTCTGACTCTTGATTTTGGCTCAGGTCATGATCTCACAGTTGTGGGATCGAGCTCTGCACTCAGCATGGAACCTGCTTGAGATTCTCTCTTTCCCTCTCCCTCTGCCCCCTCCCCTGCCCTCTCTCTCTCTCTCTCTCTCTCAAAATAAATAAATAAAATTTAAAAAAAGAAGAAGAAATAAACCACAAAAGTAATGGCCAGCAGAGGTGGGAAACAATTGTCTTTGACTCTTTATTTTTTTTTAAAGATTTTATCTATTTATTTGAGAGAGTGAGAGAGCATGAGAGAGGGGAGGGTCAGAGGGAGAAGCAGACTCCCTGCTGAGCAAGGTTCCTGATGCAGGACTCAATCCCAGGACCCTGGATCATGACCTGAGCCGAAGGCAGATGCCCAACCGACTGAGCCACCCAGGAGGCCTTGCCTTTGACTCTTACGGACTTCAGATACTTAAATAGTTAGATATAGAACATATAAGCTATGTGTAAGTTTTCTACTGCTGTTGTAGCAAATTATCACTTACTTAGTAGTTTGAAAGAATGCAAACTTATTATATAGTTCTAGGGGTCAGATGTCTTAAAATTGGTGTATGGTGGGGCTGTGTTCCTTTCTCAAATTTCTAGAAATGAATCTATTTCCTTGCTTTTTCTAGATTCTAGAGACCACTTATAGTCCTTAGATCACGACCTTCTTTGGCTACCCTGAAAACCAGCCATGTTGACTCTGATATTTCTGTTTTTTTTGTCACATCTCTTCCCCTGCATCCAGTTCTTCTGAATCCCTTTCCCACTTCTAGTGATCCTTTTAATCATATTGGGCCCACATACATATTCTCAGATAATCTCCCTATCTGCTGATTGGTGATCTTAATTCCATCTCCAATTTTATTTCTCCTTTGTCATGTATCCTAACATATTCACACATCCTGATGATTAAAACATGAGGGCTTTTGTGGGGCATTATTCTCCCTACTACAAGCTATATCATAAATACTTAAGAAAATAAAATATGGAACCACAAATATGCGTGAGTAATACACAACCATCCGTAATGGTTAGAAGACTTTACAAAAACAAAATGAAATTTCTTTAAATGAACAATACAACTTTTGAAATAAAAAATATCTCCATAACCTAAGTAAACAGCTTTTTAGACACAGATAAATAATTAGTGAACTGAATTTAAATCTGATGAAATTACCCAGAATGTAGTGCAGAGGGGGAAAAAAAATAGAAAATATTAAAAAGAAGTTAAAACACATAGAAGATAGGGGCGCCTGAGTGGCTCAGTCGTTAAGCGTCTGCTTTCGGCTCAGGTCATGATCCCAGTGTCCTGAGATTGAGCCCCGCGTTGGGCTCCCTGTTCGGCGGGAAGCCTGCTTCTCCCTCTCCCACTCCCCCTGCTTCTGTTCCCTCTCTTGCTGTGTCTCTCTCTCTGTCAGATAAATAAATAAAATCTTAAAAAATATATATAGAGAGAAGACAAAAGCTGAGAAGCTCCAAAATATGTGTAGTTAGACGCCCAGAAAAGGAGAGAATATAGACAATGGCAGGGAGGAAATATGTGAGTAGATAATGGCTGAGAAGTTGCAAAATAAGTGAAAAACTGGAATTTACAGATCTAGGAAGCATAATGAATGCTCTCAGTGTCATGAGATGGAGCCTTGGATTGGGCCTCATGCTGGGCACAGTACCTGCTTGAGATTCTCTCTCTCCCTCTGACCCCCACCACACTTGAGCTCATGCTCTCTCTTTCTCTCTCTCTAAAAAAAAAAAAATTCTCTACAGTAGGGGCTAAACTAATCAAAATTATTTTTCAAAACTAAGAGTGAAATAAAGTCTTTTTCAGATAAACCAAAACAGAGTATTTACCACTAACAATTTTTTTTTTTTTTACTGAAGGAACTTCTAAAAGATGTAGTTCAGCAAAAAAAATTATTACAGAGGGACAATCTGAGATGCAAGAAAAGCATAGAGTGATAAAATGACAGACATGTATCTTAACCTAAACAATAGTGTCTGCATAAAGTAATAAAAATAGCATTCAATTATTTGTGGTTTTATTTAACAGGACAACTCTAAAATACTTGACAAAAATAGGATGTATATCAGAGGAGGAGGAGTCAGTGTTATTGTGTTCTTACTGCTGGATAATATTTAGGCAGGACTGTAGATATCTTTGGACATTATAAGTTAAATATGAATAGCAAACTTTTCTGTAATGACTAGGTAAAAAGTAATATAAAAATGCTAAATATAAAAATGCATTTTTCCCAAAAGGGAAAAATGAAATAAGAAAGAACTCAACCAATTAATTACAAAGGGAAAAAGAAAGAAAAAGAGCATTAAAAAAGTGGGAAAACTAAAAAAATACAGATGGTAGGAATAAGTGAAAAATATATCAATAACAGTAAATCAACAAAGTCACCAATTAAAAGACAAATTATTGAGCTGGATTTTAAAATATAGCTATATGTTATTTGCCTGTAATATAAGAACATAGGAAGGCTAAAATAAAAGGATGCAATCAGATTTTATCTTCTATCTATCTCTCTATCAATATGTATTTAGAACTTAATGGTTTAGGGGCTCCTGGGTGCCTTTGTCGGTTCAACTTCCACCTCTTGATTTCAGTTCAGGTCATGATCTCTGGGTTGTGGATGGAGCCCAGTGTCAGACTCCACACTCAGTGGGAAGTCTGCTTCAGGTTCTCTCCCGCTCCCTCTGCCTCTCCCCCTGCTCTCTCTCTCTCTCACAAAAATAAATAAATCTTAAAAAAAAAAAAAACCTTAAAGGTTTAAAACAAACATGCATTATTTCACATTTTCTGAGGATCAGGAATCCAGAAGTGGCTGAGCTGCCTGATTCTGACTCAGGGTCTCCCAAGAAGTTGCAGTCAAGAAGTAGACTAGACCTACAGTTATCTCCAGGCCTGTCTGGGGCTGAAAGACCTCAAATAGGCCTGCTACCTTCACAACATGGCACCTGGCTTCTCTCAGAATAGGTGATCCACAAAACCATGGTGTCTTTTCTTACCTGGGCCTGAAGCTACATACTGCCATTTATGTAACATCCTAGTGACTATGCAGGTCAACTCTATTCATTGTGGGAGGGGACTATTCAAGAATGTGATTACTAGAAGTTGGAGACCATTAGGGGCCATCTTGAAGGCTGGATACAATAAAAATACACCAAAATAATATTATTAAAAGAAAGATAGGGTAGCTAGTTTCTATCAGACAAAACTGACTTTAAAATCAAACCATTGTTAAAGATTAAAAAGTTCATAAAATAATGATAAAGTTTGAATTTATCAAGCTCTAACAAATCTAAACTCAGATCCCTGTGGAAAAAAAATAAATCTTAAAACATAGGAAGTAAGAATATATTGAAGAAAAGGAAAGAATTGTCAAATCCGCCATCAGGGGGAGAAATTTCAACACATTTCACTCAAATATTGACAGTTCAAACCATCAAAAATTAGTAAAGACAGAGAATATCTGCAAAACAGGGTTAAGTTTGATTTCTACAGGCAATAATTAGAAAATATACATTATCCACTGTATATATAAAGCATTTATAAGAGTTAATCATACATTAGGCTCAAATTTGGTCTAAAATAATTTTTTTATTATTATGTTAATCACCATACATTACATCATTAGTTTTTGATGTAATGTTCCATGATTCACTGTTTGTGTATAACACCCAGTGCTCCACGCAGACTGTGCCCTCTTTAATACCCATCACCAGGTTCACCCATCCCCCCACCCTCCTCCCCTCTAGAACCGTCATTTTGTTTCTCAGAGTCCATAGTCTCTCAAGTCATTTTATGAGACCATGTTCTCTGGACACTGTGCACATGATAACAAAAAAACAATAATAACAACAAATATTTGTAACCTAAAAACACATTTCTAAATGCCTTGTGGGTTAAAAAGACACCGTAATGGGAACTTCAAGGTACTTGGAATGCAACAATTATACAAATATTACAGGGGCGCCTGGGTGGCTCAGTTGGTTAAGCAACTGCCTTCAGCTCAGGTCATGATCCTGGAGTTCTGGGATCGAGTCCCACAAGGGGCTCCCTGCTCAGTAGGGAGTGTGCTTCTCCCTCTGACCCTCTTCCCTCTCGTGCTCTCTATCTCTCATTCTCTCTCTCTCAAATAAATAAATAAAATCTTTTAAAAAATTATACAAATATTACGTATCAAACCCTGTGAATTGCTGTGAAAGCAGTACTTCGAAGTACAGATGTTTATAGCTGTAAGTGTTATATTCAAAGGAAAATGAAAATTAATTTCATCCTATGTATGAAATCAGAACAACAGAATGTACAAGTTAGGAGATGCTTTTTTAAATATCAGAAGTAGGGGCGCCTGGGTGGCTCAGTCGTTAAGCATCTGACTTTGGCTCAGGTCATGATCCCGGGGTCCTGGAGTCGAGCCCAGCATCGTGCTCCCTGCTCAGCAGGAGTCTGTTTCTCCCTCTCCCACTCCCCCTGCTTGTGTTCCCTCTCTTGCTTGTCTCTCTCTGTCAAATAAATAAATAAAATATTTTTTAAAAAAATAATAAAATAAAATAAATGTCAGAAGTAAGTGACCAAAGAGGATCAACCAAATTAAAAGGAAAACCTCTAGAGACATTGTTCAAGAAAAAGAAGAGAAAACGTAACCAACTAACCAATCATAGGAATTAAAAAGACAACAAACTATAGTTAGAGCAGAGATTCAAAGAGAGTAAGAAAATACCAAGAAAAACTGTAAGTTATTGAAAGTATGTAGAATGAACAAGTTCTGAGAAAAATAGCACCTACAAAACTGATTCGAAAAAGAATACTTTAATAGTTTTACAGACAAACATGACAAAATTTAGTACCAGTTGTTTGGTCTTATATACAATATTTATATTATTACATATATTTATACTATATACATACATTTTTAAAGATAGCTGATGAGGAAGAAATTCTCCCCCATTCCTTCTTTGACATTAGTATAACCTTGATCCAAAATCAAGCTAGAATGATATGAGAAAGGAAAATTATAGGCTTGTTTCAATCATTAATAAAAATGCAAGAGGCCCACAATGAATACAGCAGTGAATAAAAAACATAATTCACAAATGACCATGTTCTATTTATCTCAGGAATCCAAGATAGTTTAACATTTAAAAATCTATCATTTACCACATTGAAGACCAAATATATACAGACCAAAAATTTGTTAAAAGTCAGAATGATAAAAATTTTTAGATATTAGAAATAAAAGGGAACTTCTTTAATAGGATAATAGGCCACCAAAAAGCTGAAGGAAACATCATTGCTAATGGCTAAACACCAGGAAAATTCCTTTTATAATCATGAACAAGTTAAGGACACACAATCTTACTATACCATTAAATGTGATACTGGAAGTCTTAGCCAGCATACAAGAAAAAATAAATGTTATACAAAGACAAAAATTGTCATTATTCTCAAATGACATAACTATTTGTAAAAAACAAAACAAAACAAAACTTCCCCACAAATTGACAGACTATTAGAAACACAAATTTAGCAAGCTGGCTAATGATATTATCAATAATAAAATACCCATTGTATTTCTGTATATCAGCTCCAAATGCTAAGATATCCGATTTAAGACTATTACCATTTACTATAGGAAGAAAATATATTGTATGCTTAAAATAATTCTAACAAAAGCTGAAAAATATTTTATTGAGAGAATTATAAAACTTTTTTGAAAGGTATAAAATCAGTCTAACTGCCCCCCCCATGTTTATTTCAGCATTATTTACAGTAGCCAAGATATGGAAGCAAACTCAGTGTCCATCAATAGATGAATGGATAAAGAAGATGTGGTATATATACACAGTATCATTCCACGATGAAAAGAAGGAGATCTTTCCATTTGCAAAAACATGGATGGACCTAGAGGGTATTGTGCGAAGTGAAATAAGTCAGACAAATACCATATGATTTCACTTATATGTGGAATCTAAAAAACAAAACTAATGAACAAACAAACAGACACAGAAACAGACTGACAAATACAGAAAATAAACTGACGATTGCCAGAGGGGAGAGGTTATAGGGATGGGCAAAATGAGTAAAGAAGAGTGGGAGATACAGGCTTCCAGTTATGCAATGAATAAGTCACAGGGATGAAAGATACAGCATAGGGGGCATAGTCAATGGTATTTGTAATTGTGTTGGATGGTGACAGATGGCAGCTACACTGTGGTGAGCATAACCTAGTGTAGAGACTTGTCCAATTACTATGTTGTACACCTGAAACCAATGTAATATTATGTGTCAAATATACTTCAGTAAAAAAATAGTAGACCTAAACAAACAGGGAGATAAACAGCATTTATTGCTAGTGGGACTCAATATCACAAAGTTTTAATTCTCACTCAAATTTATCTATAGAATTAATATAACTCTCATCAAAATCCCTTAGAGTTTTTTGTAGAGTTTGACAGGATGACTTTAATAAATGCAGATGAGCAAACAGCCAAGGAAACAGACTCCTTCAGCAGAAAAATTAGGTGGGAGAACCTGCCTCAAACTTACTCAGATTTACTTTTAAACCATACTAATTTGAAAGTGTGGTGTGGCACAATAATAGATAAATTGACCAATGAAACACTAGGATCCAGGATCAACCCACACTTATTTGCACATTTACTATGTGATACAGGAGATATATTTAATAACGGTGGAAAGGAAAGATATTCAATAAATAGCACTAGGACAGTTGGGTATCCATGTGGAAAAAATGAAATTGGATCCCAATCTCACAATACATATGAAAGTAATTATCAGATAGATTAAGGATTTAACTGTGAAAGACAAACAAAACTTTTAGGGCAAAAAATAGGAAAATATTGTCATGGGAAAATCCAACCTTCTCAGAGTAGTGAAGGGTTTCTCAAAGAAGTCAGAAAAAGCTCTACTGCAAAAGTAAATACTGATAACTTACACTACATTAACAATTAAGAATTTGTATTCATCACAAGAGACCCTGAAATGAAAAACCAAGTCACACTCTAGAAGAATATATTTGCAACACACAACCAATAAATAGTTAGTATGCATAATATTAAGTCCTACAAATCAGTAAAAGACAGATATGATAGAGAGGAAACAAGAATAGTTATTAGATGCATGAAAAACTGTCCAACCTCATAAATGATCATGGAACTGCAAATTAAGAACATCAGGAGATTCTGTTTTATTCTCCTAAACTGGGAAAAAGAAATTTGATAATACCAAGTATTGGAGAGGATGTGTCAGCAAAAGATTTAGGAAAAAATAATCAACATTTCCTAGTAAAATTGAGGACATTCATACACTACAATTCAGCAACCCTTCTAGGTCATTACCTTAGGGAAAGTCTTGTTCATGTGCACTAGAAGTAAAAGAATGTGCATAGCACATTTAGTTTACAATATCAAAAAGCTGGGAGATGCCAAGTGTTCATCAGCAGGAGAATGGATAAGTAAATTATGGTTTATGCATACAACAAAATGCTGTAAATCAGTTATATACAACAAAGATGACTCTTAAAGATATCGTGTCGAGTGAAGAAAGCAAATCCCAGAAGACTGTGTGATAACATTCTTAAAGAGATAAAGAATTAACAACATGGGGTTAATGGCTACGTACATATGCAATAAAACTAAAAAGCGTGGGGAGGATGGCAAAATTCAGAATAGTGGTTATGCCTAGAGGGTGAGGCAAGAGATGAGATAGGAAAAGAACATGTAATCATTCATTTCGTTAGTATGCTTTATACAGTAAATCTGTGTCACATACATTCTTTGGAATAACAAATATTGCAGGAAGAAGAAAAAATAAAATATAATAGTGTCAAGAGCTGCTTAAATGAATCAAAAAGAAGAATTTAAAATTGAGAGAATAAAAACAGTTTTGAGTCTTTGTTTCTCTCTTTTGGGTTTTTATGAGCTTTTGTGGAGTGACAAGGAAAACAAATCAGATGCCAATATCCACATTATAACCTGGATTTGTAAATATTAGGCATTTTAACGTTAACTTGCATGTATATTGTACTTATTGTTCACACTTACGAACATTTTCCTGTATTTTTAACATGTATACATATGAAGTGGAAGTCCTTTTTAATTTTTATGAATAAAATGCAAATAAACATGAGTATCTACAAATTTAAAAAATTTACAAACATGTACACATAGATACAGACAAATGAATTTTGTATGTACAAAATATTCTAGGAAACTTGCTGCTTAAAATAATATGATATAAATTATTTAAAAGGTATATATTTTACAGGTAATTTTAGTTTTCAACTAGAAAAGTTGAAGAGTTGAAATCTAAGGTCTTAGGGCATTTAGTCCAGAGGTGATTCTGTAGCTAATAGCTATTGAATCAGTAAATCTTACAGTAATGACTTGTACAATATTTGGGAACCCTTGCCATATGACATGTCTCTATCAGAAAATTGGTAAAGTTTCTAGAGTCTGGTAGTTGACTTGTTCTGTATGTGAATGGACGTACACCAACAAATCCATTTCTCCTTCTTCCTTCTTAATAACCTAACCCTTCTATTTATCTACACAACAACCCACTGAAGACCTTGAGGCATAAATGGGGGCAATTTGCAGGGTTTTTGTTTTTTTTTTACTTTTTGGAAAAGTAAAAGAGAGTACCTGTTATCTGATCTTCATACATTGTGCCTGTTGTGAAAAATATTTGTTTGTTTGTTTTTACATCTATTCAACCTTGCCACCAGCCCAGTACTTCCTAAAGTATCTGTTCACAGGGTCTGACTGAAGCAGGTGGCTATAATAGGACAGTTAAAATATTGCCCCGAGAAATATCATCACTAGCAACCGTCTCTTCTGGATTCAAGGATATTCTGTTTATAAAATCCTGTAATAAAATATATTACTGGAAGTGATACAATTGAAGTTACCAGCCAACACCTCTTCCAGGCTATTTAATAACCAGCTCAGAGTGAGGTCCTTTGGCTCATGAGGGGCCTTGAGGGCTGGCACCAAACAGATGCGATAGACAGAGGGATGGAACCAAGGTCAAGTTTTACCTATGTTATAATTGTGAAAGTTCTTAAAGTTATTCCAAGATAAATTATTTCATTTCCTCTTGTTATAACCTGTAAACAAAAAAGAGCATATTCAGAAACTATCTCAGGAAATCAGATTTGCAGATTAAAACAAAAAGTAGAAAGTATCTAAAAGAAAAATATTCCAATCATTTCACAGGGTAGTCTTGGGAATCTCAAAGGGGATAGTATTAGAATCAGAAAATTTCATATAGTACCCTTTTGAAAGCTCCCCAGATCAGTTCATTGGTTCTAATTGCTTCTAAACATGAGGCAAAAAATCCTGTGCTACTTTATCTGATTGCCTACTTTGAAGAAAGATAGTGAAAACTTTTAAAGGGCACATTAATTTAAAATGTTATCTTTCTGGTAATGGAAAATAAATATGATGATAAAAGACCTAAGTTATAAACTCAAAGGTTAAAGACATTTTTCCCAGTTTTATTGAGAAGTAATTAACACACATCACTTTATAAGTTCAAGGTATACAACATGATGGTATGGTTTACATATATTGTGAAGTGATTATCACAATAAGTTCAGTTAACATCCATCATCTTAAACAGATACAATAAAAAGAAGAGAAAAAAGAAATTTCTCCTTGTGATGAGAACTCTTAGGATCTACTCTCTTAACCACTTTCCTCTGTATCATGCAGCAGTGTTAGCTATGGTCATCATGCTGGACATTCTATCCTAAGGGCATTTAAAAATATATTTATCATTTTCATTTGCATTTTTTAAATGGATACCTAAGTATATTCCTAACTATATTACATGATTGTAGTTAGACTGCTTTTTCCTTCCTATTTAGCCTTAGGTAAGTCAAATTGTAATTTGAAATACCCATTCAGCTGCCTTTTTTTTTTTTTTAATTTCTAACTATAGTTTCAACTTGGTGGGCAGAAGGAGAACTAAAAAAAATATATCCTAAGGAGTGTCTGTATATTTTGTTCTGATTTTAATGAGGCAATCATGAATCAGAATGCTGGGAACTTGCTGTAACAAACCAAGGTTAAGAAGCTTTTGAGTAGTCATATCAACCTTGTGACATGGGAAATTGGGATTTCCCAGCATGAGGTCTTAAAATAGAGAACATGAACATGAATCAGAGGAGAAATGGATGTATTCTGAAAAACAGCAACCCCTCTCAACAAGAAAAAGAAACATGTTAGTAGTAAGAGAAAACGCCAGGCCATTCATTCATTCATTCAACAGATACTGATGAACACATGTCGTGTGCCAAGCAGGATATCGAAAAATGACCAAAGCATGGCACTAATTTCCAATCTAGTGTGTGTGAAGAGGATAGAATGAAACATGTGCTGAAATAGAACTAATGAATTGTGGGTGAAACCCGTGAGCCTTGTGTATGAATCTAAGTGCTCAGGTAGTCAGTAGCCATAGCTGGCCTTGCAAAAATGTTATAGACAAGAGGGGTTTTCTTGTTTTGTTTTTGGGGGGTGTTTTTGTCTTCTGAGTTTAAAGTGTAAAATAATCAAAACCACATTCTGTGACTTTCACAAAGGTTAATATTACTTGACCAGAAAATATAAGCTGGTCCAGCTAACTAAAACAAAGTGAGGTGTTCAGCCCAAGTTCCTCCTCTGATGAGGGAGTTGGGAGGTGGGAATGGAGTAGAGGCTGGTGGCATATATCCTGGCTCTGAAGATTTTAAAGCATAACTAGATCACATCCAAAGTTCTCTGAATCTGCCCTTATGTTTGACTATTGGCCAATAAGGTAGAGAAAACCAACGGTAAAAAGATGGTCTTCATGTGACCTTTAGCGGGACATAACATCCAAGAGCAAGAAGCTTTCTCCACTCCACCCTTCTTGCCCTTCACGGCAACCTCACTCTCAGCTGACAACCCAATTCATGATTTTAGAAAATTCATTTATTTGTCCTTTAAATAAATATTTATGAAGCACTTTATATGTCAGGAAGTTTGTTAAGCGTTAGAGATACAATGCTGGAGAAAAAGGTTATACCTCTGCTGTCATGAAAATGACAGTCTGCTGTTGAATATGATTTATCAAATATTTATTCAATTCTCTTATGTTCCTTGTCATTTGGAGGCCATAAAAGAAGCATGCCATCTCCGTTCTCTGGGAGTTCACAGTTTGCAGAAACATATACATCAAGTTTAAAAATATGAGGGAGTACATAATTAGCAGCAAAACTGAATATGACCAAGTGCTTGACTGTACAATTATATAACAATTGATACTTCCTCGGTGACAGTTACTGCTTCTCAGCATGACATTCAGGGCACCAAACAGGTACTGTCTTTTGTCAGACAGGTGGTGTCTTCCTCTGCCATCTGTCCCTGGAGTGCATGTAACAGAGAGGCAGAGCCCCTGGAACTTGCAAAAGAAAGAAAAATCATACTAGTGTGGATAATTGCAAAAGAATCAAAAATTTCCATTTAGAAACCCAAAGTGATTCAACTGGCATTCAATCCATAAGGAAAACGAGTGACTGGCTTCATTTAAAATAACAACCAACCCCAAATCAGTGCACAAACAAACAAACAAAAAACAAAATAATAATAGCAAAAAATAAATTGGAAAACATCCATACAACGGATATATTTTTCCTCCTATTTGTCACTTCTGCTCAGAAGCCTACGGAAACTAAAACAAAAGGTAGGACATCTTTTCCTCAGGCCTTCACTTACAACCACTTACTATCTTTCTTCTTCTTATAGTACCGCATCGTTGGGTTGGACTTGCTCAAAGACCCCTGCCCGGGCCCTGTCCCCAGAGAAGAGCCCTTCCCCGTCCCTGTCAGAATTATCTTAATCTACTGTGTGGGAATCCAGCCTTGCTTGTGCCTAATGCCAAACACACTGGAAGCTGTTGATGAAGAACCTCCTTCACTATGGGATGGCATAACATTGTTGAATCATTTTACCTCTTGATTCAAGTGATTTTTTCCCCCTTTATGCAACTATCCGTTTATTTTATGGTTCATGAAGATAGCTCTCTCCTCACGGAACAGGAAGTGTGTTCTGAAGCTGACAGGGAAGGAACTCACTTTAATAGTAGGAATGACAACAACACAATAACAATCCCTTTCAAAAATAAGCAGTTAACTACGTACTCTGCCATCCCACTTCCTCCCACATGTAAGTAGCTCCATCTCCTTCTGTCATTCCAATAAAAACAGGTTGTATACTGCTAATTACTGAGAGCCCAGAATCCTAATCCTTCACACCTTGGTCATTAGCCAGTCTAATAATAATGTGAGAAATCCAAAGGGGGAGGGTGATTGTCACACTTTCAAGCAGCTGCGCTAACTGTCCCCGGTCACCAGGCACAGTCCTCTTATTTTGGTATTTATATTTGGGGTTTTGTTTTCTTTCTTTTACATATGGATACACTCATTTTCCCCCAACATGGTCAAAATAATGACTCAACTATATTTTCAAAGATAACATGACGAAGAAATAAAATGCCCTATGAAATGCATCCTAAAAGAACACAACTTTGTGAATACAAATTTGCAGATGGATATCCAAAAGATATTGCTTTATAGTTTTAATTAATACACTGTAGGCTTTTTTTAAAAGTTCATTATTTTCCACGAGCACATCATTATACACTGTTTCCTATGTTTTCATAAGTCCCCATTATTACAAGGGTCATATTCAGACTTGAGTTGCTCTTATTCTGTGCAGTCTCAAAGACTATGCTGGACAGAGCATGAAAATTCTTGAATGAAGCCTACTATACATGACAAGAAACTAATTCATTTTTGCAGTGAGTGAATCTTTGGACGACACTATATGTTGTTTAAAATATATCTTGCTGATTTTTAACGAGGAAGAAATCACAGAAAAATCTAATGTTGGTTTTTTTAAAAATGAAAAAAGATAATATTTTGAAACAAAACAAAATAAAAACTGCTTTATCTTTCAAAGCCAGAAGTGTAGAGTTAGCGGCATAGTGGCTGACCCCAGTTTTCAGTATATTCTCCGTTCTAAGGACATTGACAGGAAATGGTCAGCCTGGAGATACAATGAAAGGAAACTCAGCAGTGAAGGTTTCACTGATAACATGTGATTTGAAGTCAGTGAACGGACCTAACAGTCATTCACTCGCTCAGGCCAAAGCATATAATAACCCAAAGGCCCCATTAAAATCTTGTCGTAAAAGCACAGGGAGGATGGTACTTGACACAGGAGGCAGGGCATAATATTTTCCTACTAATAAGTAGGCTGCAATAACTGATATCAATATGCAGATATTGTTTCACAAACTTCTGTTTATCTAATCTATATTTGTCCTTAAATTCCTTCTGTTATACAAAAAAAGGTGACTGATTTTTAAAGTCAGGTCCTTTGTAATAGAACTTTGACTAACCAGAACACAAGCTCTATTCTTTCTTAACTCCTACTACCTCTCTCCACTTGTCACTGTTTTCCCCTTTTTCTTAGGTGAATAGCTGTTCTTAGTCAACAAAATTCCCAAAATCCCATGTTTTATTTTTGTAATTTTACTTTCTTTAATGGAGTATGCATTTGATCAATCATTTAGCTTTTTCTTACATCGGTAACTGCACTGAACTATAGTAGACTACAGAGAGGGTAACACTCTTGTTCCTGCACAAAGCATGCCATCTTGCCCCCTCCAAAACTTAGATTTTTTTGTCCTATCTTCTCTTCATGGTATTTTTTCGTAGTATTTTTTATTACCTTCTTTGGTACCAGGTTGTCAGCCTAATGTGATGTGAGGGACTAAGAGTTTGAATTCTCACATATGTGTGTGTTTGCTGTTAGCTACCTTGCTCAATACTTGTAGTTTATTTCTGGGACCTTAGAGAGTGAAAAGGGAAACTCGTTAAACTGTGGATAAAATAACAGAAAACAAATGTTGGGTGGCAACATTGAGTAAGCTCTAGTACTTAGATTTTCATAACATGCTTTTATTACTCAAACTTCTCTCTTTTGCAGAATTCCAAGTTTTCAATTCTTTTAAGTAGGCAGGAATGAGGTGTAAAGTTACTCTTAGTTAGGTGAAGTCTTTTGTATCTGTGACTTATGGTAAAGAGCAGTACCATCCAATGGAAATATATTGTGAGTCATTTATTTAATTGTAAATTTTCTAACAGACCCAATAAAAAAGTAAAAAGAAACAGGTGGAATTAATTTTAGTAATATATTTTACTTAAACCAATATATCCAAAATATCATTTCAACATCTAAAAATTATTGAGGTTTTTTTTTCACTCTTTTTTTCATGCTAAGTCTTTGAAATCCCATGCACAATTTACACATACAGCATATCTCAATTTTGACTAGCCATTTTTCCACTGTTTGATAATCACATGTTGCTGGCTGGCTATCATTTTGGACTGCACAGTATGGAGGATTTTTTTCCTTTAATCTCTAGGTCTCTGGTGGGTCTAATCAATCAATAGCCTTTGTGAAAACCTTTGAAGGGTTTAATGGAGAGTCATTCTATTTAAACAGGCCTTGTTTACCTCTATCTCCCAAGGTTAGATTTTTCTATTTAATAATATCTGACGTGGCTCTTAAAGTCAGCACTTCATAAAAACGTCCCAAGTATTAAGGAAGAATGGCCAAATTCACTCTCCACGGATGTTAATTATAATTTATAATGCATATTTATATGCAATCCATTTTCCTAACAAATCTTAGTGGTGCATTTCCAGTGTGACAGGCTGGAAGGTAGAGACATGAAAACTTGCAAAACCAGACAGTTTCTGCCCTCAGGGAGTATCCATTCCAGTGAGTGAGAAGGAAAGATGAATCAAATGACCAGGTAAATAAATGTAAAATCACAACGGTGAGAAATGCTGCAAAGGAGTACACACGGTCTCATGGACACACAAAAAAAGAGGTTTGACCTGGGGGCAAGGTCAGGGAAAACTTCCTTGCGGAAGTGGTGCTTGAGCCGAGATCTAAGGGATGAGTGACCCTGACCAGGCAGAGAGGAACTGGGAAGGATACACTGTGGAGTTTGATATCAATCTCTAGTTTTGTCTCATGAAGAAACTGATGAAGAGAAACTTTTTCCCTGTGGCCGAAGGAACAGTTCTCAACCAGACTGAATTCTTGGCTTTTCTTCCTGAGAGTCTGTCAGGAGCCCAGCACAGTCTTTTCCTGTAACTTCAGTGCCAAATGAGGAGAGTCTCTTGTGTTTCAGGGATTTTCATGCTCTTGTTTCTGCTTAGGGTTTTTAGTACACCCAGGACTCCTTTGGATATGCATTTTACCCTTATTCTAAGATGCAATATATGAAATATGTGAAAATGGGAACTTCTGTATAATTACTTCACCAAAAATGTGGTAAAATTTTTTGCAACATATTAAAAATAATATAAGATAACGCTTACAAATCAGTCAAAAAAATACAACACATAAGATGGACAAAGGACAAAAACAGGCAATTCAGAGAAGACAAAAACAAATGACAAAAGCACATGAAGCTCAGCAGTGATGAAAGAAATAAAATAACGTCTGTTGATTTTGTTTAGCTTCTCTTCTTGAGAAAGATGATAAACAGCAGGATGTGTCTCTAAGAAAATAGGCATTCTACTATACAGCTAGGTAGAAGGGTTTTTTGGGGTCATCTTTCCAGAGGACAAATATTCAAGATGTACTAAAAGACTTAGAGTATATGCCCACTAACCCAGTATTTTAATTCTTGGAATTCATCCTGGGGGACTCACCAGACAAGTGGTTCAAACAAATGTATAAATTTTGGGCTATGATACTTATAAAATGCCTACTTAAATATCCAACAACACAAGACTGCTTAAAAATTATGCTAATATACATAAAGATATTGTAAGGTATCTTTATGTATACCTTACATAAAGGTATCTTTACGTAAGGTATACATAAAGATACCTTATGTATCTTTACATAAGGTAAAGATATCTTCCTCTATGAATAAGGGTCCATATATGGGCCCTTATTCATAGAGGAAGATATTCACAGCATTCTGATAAATGAAAACAAAAACAGATTATGAAGCAGTATGAATGATATGATCTGGTATTTTTGGTAAAAATTTCTGCACGCATATGCAGTATGAGTGTCCTTACACTGGAAAAAGTCTGGAAAATATAAAAAAGTTTTAACACATAATGGTGTGATTATGTATAATTCCCTTTCTTTTTATTAATCTAAATTTTCTGCTTTTAATATCAGTTTCTTCTCATACTTAAGAAATAAACATTCTTTTTAAAATAATTTATTCTCATTTGGAAAAATTCAGAAAAATGTTTTTTTAAAGGAAAAACAATGAAAAACATTACCCATTGCATTACCATCCAAAATTAACTGCAATTACATTGTGAAGTGTTTACCTTCGATTTTTTTTAAGTATAACTTTTTTGAAATACTGTTTTGATCATATTTAATTGAGCTTCTAAGACCAGTGTTAAACCTTGCCTGAGGGACAAGCTTTTACAGAGAATTTTCTGATATCCAATTACAGGGTTTTTCCATAATAGGGGGATAACAGTTTATAATTAGGTTGACTGAATTTAAGCTTTACCCAGATACCCTTGTGAGACACCACCTCTCCTCATTCTTGGTGTATCTAATTTACTCAGATGTGGGTTTTTTAAAAGCCAGTAATTCTTAAAAATTTTGGCTGAACTGGGTGAAGTGCCTATGAACAATCACACAAGATAGTCCTGCAAATAACCAGAATCAACATTAAGAATAAGATTATTACCCACCACCTATTAAGGAGAGCACTTATGATGAGCACTGCGTGTTGTATGGAAGTGATGAACCACGCAATTCTACACCTGAAACTAATACTCCACTATATGTTACCTAACTGGAATTTAAATAAAAACTTGGGGGGAAATAAATAAAAGCTAAAAAAATAAGATTATTAGTAGTTTTATTAAAGAAACAAAGTAATGGTGGCTAAGAAGATGGACTCTGGAGCCAGAGTACCTGGGTTCAAATCTTAGCTCTGCCACTTTCTAGCTATGTAACCTAAGAATAATTATCTAGTTTTCTGTGCCTTCATTTTCTCTTCATCAAAATTGGAAAAATAAAAACACCTATCTCATACATTGTTAGAAGCATTAAATGAGTTATTACAGGCAAAACACTTATAATAATGTGTGACACAAATAAATGTTAGTTGCTATTACTACTTAGAAACCCTATCGACTTGGACATGATGCCAGATGCACAACGGTTGAAGGTGTAGGAATGCGCACTGTGATTGCACCAGCACAATCCACTGAACAGACACGTGCCCTGCATGGTAGAAGATGTTCTGCATATACCATCTTATCAGGCCTTACAGTAAGTGTTGTTTCTATTTTCAGGATTATGAAACTGGAGTTCCTAAAGTTAAGTAACTTCCCAAAGTCACAAATAGTTAAAAAGAGACAGGACAAGGATCACTGAGAGGACAGACGTCCCCTTGTCTTATACCTTTTAGTTGTTAATTTCTGGACCAGGAAAATCTAAAAGACAGAAATAAAGATGCCATAATTTTTTTTCATATTTTCCCTCTTCCTTCGATAGCAGAGAGTTTCTCTTCATTAATTCAACGATATTTATGGAACACCCGTCGTGTGCCAGGCACTGTTTTAAGAACAGAAGCTACCCTGTCCTTTAAGCGTTTATTTCCTAGATGGAGAGATGGGCGATGAAGAGTATGCCAGTTATTAAGCTACTGTCTCTCACGTCCAAGCCACCCTTCTATACTCAGCGTTGCGATGGTGAGGCACAAGCTCGCCCCTCCTGAACCAGCCCTGGGTACCTGTTGTCGAGGGCCTTAGCCAGGGTGGAATGTGCTCACTGCACCTGGGCACAGGCTCCTGCTCAGTCCTGAAGATCCAGGGAGCACCCGCTCACCCTCACCCCACCCCAGCTCCCTCTTTTTTTTTTTTTTTTTTTTTTTTTTTATCTATTTGACAGAGAGAGAGACCGCGAGAGAGGGAACACAAGCAAGGGGAGCGGGAGAGGGAGAAGCAGGCCTCCTGCCTAGCAGGGAGCCCGATGCAGGGCTCGATCCCACGACCCCGAGATGACGACCCGAGCCGAAGGCAGTCGCTCAACCAACTGAGCCACCCAGGCGCCCCCCAGCTCCCTCTTGATTTACCAGAAGCTAGAAGCTGGAAGCCATAGGAACCATAGGAGAGAGTTGAGCACAGAGATGGAAGGAGCACAACTGACAGGAATTCCCGCAGGTAGGGGGGCAGGTAGGGGCTGAAGCGGTGTGCTTTGCCCGCTGTTTCCCTGTAGAGCTTTGCCAATAGGGGGCGCTACAGGGAGGGCGGGAGGCTAGAGGAGAAAGAAGATGCTTCCTGAGAGCCTACCTGCTGCTCGAACTCTGAGCATCACTCTAGAACGGCAAGTAGCAGTGCCTTCCATAGCAGCAGGTGAATCCAGTTTGCAGTTTCAACGATTGGAGGCCCAGCTTCATCATGTTCCACCTCAAAACGTCAGCGTCGACTGGCTGGGCTGCCTTTTCAGAGATCTGAACTTCAGGTAAGAAGGCACGAAGGTACTAAGTTTAATCGATTTCCTTCCTTTGTGCTCCCACCCCCAGGGGTGATAGGTGCTTCCAGCAGTTAGTGCCTCTGTGAGACCTTAGAGTCTCTTTACTTAGCCTTTCAGTTAGTAAATTAACAATGCAGTATTTTGATACATAAATGTACCATTAGTTACCTAGTTATTGTCCCATGTTAAACAACTACTATTTCTAGTTTTTTACTTCTACACATGACTGCCATGAAGATTAAGTAATAAGCTTTTCCTTTTTTTTTAAGATTTTATTTTATTTTTATTTGACAGAGAGATAGAGAGCACAAGTAGGCAGAGAGGCAGGCAGAGGGAGAGAGAGAAGCAGACTCCCCGCTGAGCAGGGAGCCCGATGTGGGACTCGATCCCAGGACCCCGGGATCATGACCTGAGCCGAAGGCAGCCGCTTAACCGACTGAGTCACCCAGGCACCCCAGTTTTTTCTTCTTCAAGATTTAGGATTATTTCTTTAAGAGAGATTTCCAGTAATGGAATTACTATGTTAAAGAGTATGGCTGTTTTAATACTCTCCATGTATATTTATACATACTCACATATGGCTAAAAAATGCATTTATGTGTGTGTGTATCTTTCCAAAACATTTTGCCAATTATTCTTCTCCAAGAAATGAAAGACAATGTTTATATCATTTTTCCTAACCGGTTCCTGACAAAATTATATATTAAATTCTATCTTGTTTTTGTTTAATATACTTGTGCTGTATTACTTGTGTGGTCTAGCATGTTTTCACATGTTATTACATAAATTTTGAGATGTGAGTTAATGTTATTTTTAATAATTTACTGTTCTTCTGAATGCTTGATGTCAGTAGGCTAATGGATTTTATGTTTTAAGTCATGCCTACGATAGGAGTGAGTAAGACTCTGGAAAGATGATTTGATTCCTTTTAGCTCTCAGAATTCCAGAAAATAATAGTCATAATTTAAACAGTTCCTTAATGGTCCCAAGATACTCTCAGCAAGTGATCCCTAAAGAGGAATAGTATAGATTTTTAATAAATGATACAGAAATTATAGCCATTTATTTTCTCCTGAAAATAATATAAGCTTTTTATTGGATAACAAACGTTATGGCAAACTCCTTAATAGAGAAAATTGCATTTAACCAAACTTTCTACTCTTTACCAGACTTCTTAGTAAATTGCCATGCACTCAGTGATTACTAATAATTTCACATTTTTGAGTTCTGCTTCATTGTTTTAATGCCATCATACAGTCTTTTGAATGAGGGTAGATGATTTTCCATTTTCAACGGTTACCCTCACTAAACTCAATTGGTTTTCTTTTAATCAGAGGATTAAGTTAATCAGGGATCCTTCTTAATGCCTTACTGGGGTATTGTTTACATGTGGGGTGATAGTTTGGAGTAAATAGATACTGTCATTAAAAACAGGAAAATCCTATGTTCCTTTATGGATAAGTAGCAAAAATAGCAAATTGTATGCCCGATCCATTCTCCCTTTCTCCTTTAGTGACTAGTCTCTAGTTCTACCCCTGTAGTGATGAGCTGGCCAAGAGCCTAGCTTTTCCATGCCTCTGGCAACTAGGATGACCTGTCAGATATAGGTGGAAGGCGTTGGGTGGGACTTCTGGAAAAACCTGTTGGCCTTTCTTTCTCTTTGCCCTGTATCCTAACGGAAATGGTGATATGGGGGCGCCTGAGTGGCTCAGTTGGTTAAGCGACTGCCTTCGGCTCAGGTCATGATCCTGGAGTCCCGGGATTGAGTCCCGCATCGGGCTCCCTGCTCAGCGGGGAGTCTGCTTCTCCTTCTCACCCTCCTCCCTCTCATGCTCTCTGTCTCTCATTCTCTCTCTCAAATAAATAAATAAAGTCTTTAAAAAAAAAAAAGAAATGGTGATATGATGGCTGGAGTTCCAGAAACCACCCTGTGGCCTTGAAAATGGAAAACATGTGCTGAGTACAGCAGAACAGAAAGAAAGAACATAGTTCCCTGATATATAGTATGTACACAATATATATACAATATGTGTAGTGTGCTTTCCTCAACCACATTGAGCTTCCTAGCTTCAGATTACTTTAACATGAGATAGAGCTATGTGTCTTTTGTTTAGACTATTGTCACTAGTATTAAAATATAATTCCTTTTTTTTTTGAGAGAGAGAGTGAGAGAGTACTTGCAAGCAAGTGGGGTGTGGGGGCCAAAGGGAGAGGAAGAGAATCTTAAGCAGACTCCACACAGTGCAGAGTCTGATGCAGGGTTTGATCTCACAACCCTGAGGTCATGACCCTGAGATCATGGCCTGAGCCAAACCAAGAGTCAGACACAACTGACTGAGCCACTCAAGCACCCCAGTAAAATATAATTCTTTTTTTTTAAAGATTTTATTTATTTATTTGACAGAGAGAGACACAGCGAGAGAGGGAACACAAGCAGGGGGAGTGCGAGAGGGAGAAGGAGGCTTCCTGCTGAGCAGGGAGCCTTGATGCGGGGCTCGATCCCAGAACCCTGGGATCATAACCTGGGCCGAAGGCAAACACTTAACGAATGAGCCACCCAGGTGCCCCAGTAAAAGATAATTCTTAATAACATCTCTTTGATGATGAAATACTGACATCACATGTAAACAGTTAAATTAGATTTATTATTTCTCCTCCTACTTTAATTGGTTTACAATGATAAATTTGAATACATTTATTTTATTATACAAATATCTGATAGCTTATTAAAAATATAACTCTTAAATATTCTAAGTTATTTGTATCTTTGGATTTTACCTTAACATCATTGCATAACACCTGCAAAATCAATCATCAAACATTTGTGAAGTGCAGATAAGAGGAATATCTACTTTGTAAGGCAATATATATGTAAGCACTCAGTAAACATTAAAAGAATGTAAATATTGGCTGCTATCCAACCAGATAGATCCCACGAAGCCAAGGTTAAATCATGATAGAAAAACTAATTACATGAAAGATAAACTAGTGAAAATAATTCTAAGATAAAAAGTAAATATTTCTTATACTCATATGTTTGGAAACACAGTATTTCACATAAATGCTCTTATGTTATTTTTTTTTACAACCCTACCATTAGATATGGAGGACTTATTTTTATCATCAGAGGTATAAGTATTTTGTAAAGATTAGACCATCAGTACTGGCTCATTTTAAGAAAAGTCTCTGTGAAAATATAGCTTATGCAGTCTCATACAACTACATGCTGTGCTGTGAAAACAGCAGGGAAGTTTTATAAAAAGTAACTTCCCTCACATTTTCCAATATAAAAAAAAAAGTTTGGTTTCACTAATGTCAACCTGTACTCCAGCTGTTTGTGCATATTTTTGTGTGACTCTGCATTTTTCCTGGAGATTAAGATGGTCTCATAAAGAAATCACCCTTCCCACAATAGGCAATTTGCCTTTCAATATGTTGCATAATATATGCCGTAAAGGAAGTAAGGGAGCATGAGCCCAAGGATAAGACAGCCCTGCAAGGTCGTAGGACCCAAGATTTGCAGGGGAGAAGCTGAAGGTAGGAAATGAACAAGCATGCGTTTATATTCAGAATTATTTCAAGTAGTTTGTATTTTGTAAAAAAAAAATCTAGCATTGTTTTGAGAATTATCAAAACCCCTCCACACACACACACACACACACATACATACCAACTCACGCACTCACTAACTCACTCACGAGATCTATGAGCCTATTCGTTGCAAGGAACACCAAATTTTGCATAATCGATAAATCTGGGCATTCATTCTTTGCACTGAATCTAAAGATTTTTTGGTGCTTAATAAGTTCCATTGATATGTTAGTAGAGTTGCTTCATTTATTTCTCTCTCTGTCCCATTTTTAAATCAATTATATCAACTAATTTTAATATCTACCCTGTAAAAAGCCTCTGTGGACACAAAGTGAATAAAACCTAACTTCCAGGAGATTACAGTCTACTAAGAGAAGGTACACACATCCAGTCACCAGCCTGGCATAAGCAAGGCTCAAAGGATGGGTAGCTCAGAATCAGGAGAAACAACCAGGCAGATGGGCTGAATTGTTGCCTAGACTCTTGTTGTATCTGACCCTCTCATCAGACTCTATCAACCTGTTCATTTCTAAAAGAATGCAGCTTTTACAGAGATCACAGAAGTAGAGTTTGGACAATGAAAAAAGGGGACATGTTACTATATTTTAGAAACAAGAGAAAAATTGATAGATATTTTGTTAAATAATTATTCTCTTTAGACCTTTAAATATCTATGCTAAATATAAAATACACATTCGTATTTTGTGACTTAGAGGACTTTGGATTTTTACATGAGTGCTTACTTTAAGTGAGATTTTATTATGTCTCATTCCCAAGGAATTTTCTAGAGGAATGCATATTTAATTTATTATAAACTCCTTTGAAATAAAAACCTAGAACTTAACATATATGTTTGTCCACAGGCAAGATTTCAAGACCATAACTTTTGTCTTACATAAAATATATACATTCCCATCCTGGTTCTATATAACAAAGACCAGATTAAGAATGGTCATTTGGTTTCTATGGTGTGAAAAACCAAATTAGGTAAGGAGAGATTTTGCAAAGATTCATAGGTAAGAAAATTAGAACCACAAGTAAGTGAAAAACTGTTGATAAAGTTGCCATGTGTAGAAATCTTCATTATATAAGTGACTTAAAGAACTCTGAATGAGTCAAATTTATCTAAATAAGTCAACTTTAGATATAGGACCATGATTAGATCAAAGAAATAGGGATATAATTATAAATAATATAGGACTTTTATCCTCTAGCTACCTGCAATATACTGTAATATATAATTAATTTTTAAAAATCACTACAGCACTGGGGTTGAAAATAGACCTACAGTAAGAATGGATGAAGAGATAGCAGACTATTGGATGTTTTCAGATGAGAATTGGCCAGGGCTATGTTACTGGGTATTCACTAATTCAAAAAAGATTTATTAAATGTCAAATATGTGCAAGGCACTGTTCTTTAACTGGGGATTTAGCCAGAAACAAAATAAGTGCAAGTCTCTGTGCCCTGAAACTAACATTCTATTGGACAAGATACACAATAAGATAAGTATGGAAAATATGTAGTATTTTACAGAATCATAAGTACATAAGGGAAAAATAAACCAGGAGAGGGAAATTTGAAATGCCATGATGAGCTGAAATTTTAGGTGGAACATCCAAGGAAAGCCTCCCCTAGAAAGTAGCTTTTGAGAGGTTGGAAATGAGGGAGCTAGCCTTGAAGGTTTCAGGGAGACAATTTCATGCAGAGTGAGCCCCAAAGGTGAAGACTGTGGAATGAGAACATTCCTAGTGTGATCAAGAATGAGCAGTGAGTCTGTATGGTAAGAACAGAAGGAGTAGGGGAGATGAGAAGGAGATGAAATTGGCAGGTTAATAAGGGGCTTAGGTTATGCAGAACCTAGAGATCATTGCACGTCTTTGGTATTTACTCTGGGTGAGATGGGAAGCCTGTGTCAGCTATTTATCTATTTTCTCTTGATTCTCAAGGCAACCTTCAATACTCTTCTCTATGATGCTGGAGCTGGGGCTCTGTTAATTACATTTCCCAATTAGTCAAATGGCTTCCTGTTAACTTTTGCCAATAGAAAGCCATAAAAGAGATTGTAAGGCAACGGGAAAAGAGAAGAGACACACTCTTCTGTTTTTCCTGTCTCTCTTTATATTGGTCAACAGCAGCTCGTGGCTTCAACCTTCACATTCTGTGAGCACTTCCAGGACCAGCCCTGTGGCACCTCCTCAAAGGTTTCAGCAGCAGCGATTTGGGACCCCTCAGACTCTGAGGTCTGAGGACCAATGCATTAGGGTTCCTCCTTTAACCTTCTAAGTCCTGATCATTTCCTCACCTACCCCCAATTCCTAGGACCTAGGGTTGGAATTTCCCTCCTGAGTTATTAATATCTGGGTTACTGCAATGTTCTTTTTTTGTTCCTTCACCTTCAAACACCTATGTTACCAACTCTCTGTTTAAATGTCCTTTGTTAAAAATGCTTAATGTAGTTTCTGTTTTCTTGATGATTACAGTGTCAGGTAACAAGAATAATCCCAGGAAAGCCTCAAAGATGGGATTACAGAATTGTTTGAGATATGTCCTTGACCTTGAATTTAATTAATGCTAAGTTCCTTGTCAGTAGAAAATGGGATACTGATATTGCCATGGCATGCACTATTTAATTAAATTACCACCTGCAGTTACTTGGGATAAAGTGCTTATTGAAATAAATATCTTAGGGGACCAAGTGGCTGCTGCAGTTCACTGATACAGTGGTAATGATAACTCTGATAACTGTGGGGTAGAATGACTATTTCTGACTGCACTGGGGACCATACAAAAGGAAAATGACATGCTCAGGGGTTTAACAATCTCAGAGCTTCTCCTTGTGATCCTAAAGAATTTCTTATTTTTGTATGAATGCGTATTTTTTAAATTTGTACACAGCAGGGCAGCTATAGCTAAAAATTAAGTTCAACATTTAAGTATTTGGGTTAGATATAGAATTACAATGGAAGGTCTATTTGCAGACTTTCCAAGGGTCCTAAGTGAAAATTAGGACACTGATTGGGAAGGAGTAGAGATATCGAGGTGGACACAAATAAAGCTAAATTCTTGAATCTACTCTGAGCCTTCCTTTCAGTGAGAGGCTTCTTCTCCTCAAGATCTACCATTCCTATCCTGTCTAGTCCTACAGCTGGAGAAATCTGAGCACCTTCTAACAGAAACAAGTGAAAAACTCAACCAAGGAAGAAACAGGTTATACCCCAAAAGAATTAAAATATTTTCCTAAATTATACTGGCATGAACCTAGGGGTTATATGTGAGAATATGTTATAAGGGTGTTAGAACAAGGTAGATCAAATGTGACACTGATTCAGGACAAAGTAATCAACATAGTTGTTCTTATCCCAGATTTAATATAGTAGGTTGACCAGATGAAAGTTGTCCTAACAGTTTTCTTGGTTTATTGGATTCAATGGTGGCCCTCTTTCAATAAGGCTGGATGAGAATTTACTATACTTTACTAATATAAAGAAAAGCCTGAGGGATATAGGAATATAAGGTTGGACTTAACTTGTGAAACTTGCATATGCACCACCTCACTACATCCCTTTGGATGGCCCAGAGGGTATTCCCTTCACTTAGGCATGAGCCAGTATCCTTGTAAAGCTCTATGGTAACTAGCCCCTAAAGGCTAACAATGGCAGTGGAAGGTGCCGTCATTGAAAAGGAATCCCTAATCTCAATAGATATCACACGATCATAGAGTAGCAGAAGTAGCAACGCTAACTTCAAAAATCCAAGATTTTTTTTACAATTACTGTAATGGACCCCAAGGAAGGGTTGGTAATCAGAATATCTTGCCTTACAAGAATCTTTTACTATGGCTACTTGATCCTAGGAGTGAAATATCCTAGGAGTAAAATATATGGCTAGATTTCTAAAGTGGTAATTAGTCAATATAACAAGTAAATTTTAGGTAGAAATATGGCTTGAGTATTCAGAGTCAAACACCCACTTCCCAAACCTAAGCCAATTCATTGACCTGGAGTTCTTTGATTAAAAGGGAGCCTAGAGGGGCTCTGGGGTGGCTCAGTCGGTTAAGCATCTGACTCTTGATTTTGGCGCAGGTCATGATCTCAGGGTCCTGAGATCCAGCCCTTCATCCGGCTCCAAGCTGGGTTCGGAGCCTGCTTAAGATTCTTTGTCTCCCTCTCTCTCTGCCCCTTCCCCACCCCCACCGCCCCCAGCTCTCTCTCTCTCTCTCTCTGAAAAATAAATAATAAATAAATAAATAAATAAATAAATAAATAAGAGGTTAGATACCTTTGAGAAAGGATCCTACAACATTGCCACAATATAAACTGTAAAACCTTTCCAAGCCTTCTCAAAACCTGATCGCACACATTTAATAGGTGACTGTGTCCTTACTGTGTAAGTTGATGCTAATCCTAGGAACTCAGAAATTATTTTCGAACACTGCTCAAAGTAGATGGCTAGGCAGTGGGTGAAAAGCTCCATCTCCTAGTGGGCCAATTCAGAGGAATTGAGATGTAGTGGGAGAAGAAGAGCTATGTATGTTTTCTTCCTCGCTTATGTAGCATACTGATAAATAGAAGTTTCCACAGCTCCTCCTTTCGAGGTAGGATCTATTTTTCCATGTCTTGAAATGGGCTGCCCTTGTGACTTCCTTTGGTCAATAGAATATGGCAGAAGTGACCGTGTGATTCTAAACTTGGGTCTCAAGAGATTTGTATCCTTCTGTTCTTTCTTTTGGAACCTTGCAACTACCACATAAAAGAGCCTGTCCTTGCCATCTGGAAGTTGAAAAACCACATGGAACACAGACAAACCATTACAGCCAAGGCCCCAGACACACAAGAGAGTCCAAAGACCAACCATCCCAGCAGCTGACCACAGACAGATGAGTGAGTCCATCTGAGCCCTGAGGAATCACTAATTTGTTTCATCTTTTATTTTATCCCTATTACTTTGTGTAAGGATTTTTTAGTGAGACTGTGACTGAACAAGATGATTTAACATCCCCTAGAGATGGGACACAGTCTGTGTTAAGACTTGGAGTCTCCTCTTTATGGGGAAAAGTGTGTGAGTGACCTCATTTGGATAAAAGAGAGTTGGACCCTGCTGGGTGGAAGCATGAGATTGTTATTGTTGTTGCATTGAAGTTAAAATATGTGTAGAGGAGTTTTTATGAGTGCTGAGTAGCCGAAGTGGGTGGCTTTATGGTGCTGAGACCAAGGCTGGAATTTTGCAAATTACATTTCCCAGTCACATCGGCCAGCTGACTTCCTTTTAGAGTCTACCTTCAAGATGCATAGAGAGAAGACAGAGGAAGGGACTTCCTTCCTGTTTTCCCTGTCTTTGCCAACATTGCCCAGAAGCAGCAGTTGGTTCAAGCCTCCAGTCTTTTATGACATTTCTAGCAGAGCCCTGGGGTGTGTTCTCAGAGAAACTTGCAGCACCCTGGCAGTGGTTCCTTCGTTCAAAGTATGAGAACCAGCTCCGCAGAGCCCTTTTAAGATCCTAGCTTATAACCTATCTCTTCCCTTTTTGTTCCCTGGCCCAATGATGGCGCTTGTTGCCCACAGTTATTAATTGTTGTTACCGTTAGGTTGTCCAACACCTACCTGGGTAAGGGTCCCCTCAGTTTCAAATGTCCAGTGTTGTTTCTGGTTTTTTGACTACACTCTAGCTGACAGAAAGCCTTTGAAGGGTTCTGAGATCTGGAATAATTTGTCTTGCATTTTAGTGGGATCACCCTGGCAGCTGTGATGGAAAAGACTAAAAGGAGAGACCAAATAGGAGAGTATTTCAGTAGAAGTATTTGGACCTGAGTGTGACAAAGTGGTTACATTCTGTATATATTCAAAATATATTTGAAGGTATTGATGATGGGATTTGCAGATAGATCAGGTGTAAGCTTTGAGATGAGAGGAAAAGTATGAATTATCATCCAGGAGAGTAGGAGGCTGAATCAAGCCCAGAAATTCAGTGTTAATGTTAGGTGACAATTAAGATTAGTGATCATGAATTTAAAAGTGAAACCAATTAGCACAGCTGTGTATTTTCTACAGACATAGTTCTATGGTGGTTCCATTTGTTAAGGTAATGCTAGTTGCTGCAACAAATTAACCCTGAAATCTTAGTGGCCTAACACAATAGAAATTTATATTTCAGTAACTTAAAATCTAATAGGCAGTGAGACATGGCAGTAAAGGTGGAATCAAAGGTGGTACAATTTTGTCTGTTTCAGTGATCCTGGCTGAGGCTCAACACATGTTTTTCCAAGGTTATCCTGGATGTTGACATCCAGTTGGAAAATTGGGGAAGAGAAAATAGAGGATCTCAAGAAATTTTATTTATGCCCAGCCTGGAAGTGGTATATATCATTTCTACTTACATTTCATGGACTAAAATTCAATGCCATAGCTACATCTTAAGTCAATAGAGGCTGGGAAATATTGTCCAACTTTGTACCCAGGTGGAAAGGAAAATAGGTTTGATGAACTATTAACCAGTCTCTGTGAAACAAGAGACAAGGTCTGTCACTGCAAGCAGAGATTAGGCAAAGAGCTGGACCAGGGCTGTCATTTTGCAACAGTACCACAAAAGTGAGAGAAAGGCAAAGGGGTTCAGTACATACATGAGGAATGATTGTGACTGACCATGAATTTAAACTGGATAAGGAGAGGACACAGGAGAGAGCAAAGACATGAGGCTTGATGTGCTGAGGTGCCAGAGTGGTGAAAAGATTGAGAACTGCCATTCTAGTGGATATTAGCTGGCAAGATGGGCAGTGCTGGTTGGAGAATGTGTTGCTTAAAATAGAAAATTTGCATGAATTGCAGTGCCACTTTTTTTTTTTAAATAAGAGTATGACCTTGACATTTAGTATCTGAGATAGGAGGCAAGAAAGATCATTGGGACAGTGACTGTCAAGGAATTTAGAGTCTATGATATTGATAGATGATCTATACAGATATCTAAATGTTGAAGAGCGTGGCAGGTGCTGAATCTTTGAGGAATGAGGAAATATGAAAATAAGAATAGTGGATAATTTAGAAAGTTATTTAGTGGGTAAAAAGACAAGACTTGGTCATCGGTTACTGGTAGTCAAGTTGAAGGAAGCGTTAAGAGTCAATCCCAGGTTTCTCACTTATGCAAGTGAGTGGGTAGCCTGGTCATTTACAGAGGAGGAGCACTGCAGTATAACTCTCTTTAGGAGATAAATAATGAGTTTATTTTTGGACATATAGAATTTGAACTTTCTCTTTCTCAAATATCTAAATGGAGATTTTGATGAGATTGTTTGAAATCTAAAGGTTTTAGGGCTCAGAGAAATAACAGATATGAGATATACATTTGGGAGTCATTGGAAAATAAATAGTAATTTAAGACCATGTATTAATATTATCTGGGGAGTCATTGGGAAACAGAACTGAGCTTTGAGACATACAGAAAAATGAGGCACATAGAGAACACTATTATTTATTCAACCTACCATATTAATTCAAGAATAATTATACCTATGTTGATTAATTTGGCCCGATCCAATGTCATATTTTGTCCTCCTTAGTCTAACATTCTTAAAATGTATTCTCATGTGTATTCCCTAGGTGTATGCCAATATAACTTAGACAAATATTACAATCTTTTGGAGTGTAACCCATTTCTTCCTAGGTTGAATTTTTTACTTGTTCCTTTTGGACTCTACTCAAATCTCTCTATTACAGGTCTGGACACAATAGGGATGGTAAGGATAGGTCTTGAGAAGAACAAGCACCCCATTGAAAGAAAGCTTAAAGTAGATTCAAGATTTTCATCTTTGTTAATATCTACCCCAATAACCCTGCTCTTCCTAATCAATGTCCTAATTTTTACTTAGGACACTTGAATAGTCTGTGAATACACCTTACATTTTGATCCTATAACTAACCCAGATACTAAATGTTGAGTTTAATTTTCAGCCATTTCTGCCTTACCATTTGCAAGTGAAAACTAATACATGTAGACAGAAATATGACTTTTTTTTAGGATTACAAGAGAAATTGTATATTTGAATTGACACTGTTAAACCTCTGAAATGTTTATTTATTTTTTATATGGTCTCCGGGGCAGACATAAATAGCCATTCTACCAAAATCAAGAGAGTGTGAAGTGTAGTGACCAAAGAATAGAGTTATTCAAGAAGGAAGGACTGGCCAATAGAATTAATAGTAACATTTATTGAGAACTTACTAGGTGCCAGGCTTTGTTCTAAGAACTTCATATTTTCATTTACTTTATTCTTACAACATTCCCATGAAGTAAGGACTATTTTTATCTCTGTTTTACAGAGAAGGAGACTGAGGCACAGAGAGATTTCTTTTTTAACTAATTGCTTTCAGTCCCAGCTAGTAATTGGCAGATCTGGGAATCTATCCCAGGTCATCTGACTCCAGAGCCCAGTTTTAACAGCTACTTTATACTAACTTCTAACCAAAGTGGTCAACCTACTCAGAGAAAAGTGGGGCAAGAAACACAAAATTGATTTTTGGATTTAGTGGCATGAAAGTCATTGTTGATGATAGTGAGAGCTGTTTCAGTGGAGTAGTAGTTCATGAGGCTCATCAGAGTATGTTGAGAAGATAATGGGAAGGTAAGAAGGGGATACAGTGAAGGTTCTCAACTGTGTCAAGAAATCTGACTGTCAAGGTCAAGAGAGGAAGAGAAAGAAGATGATAGAAGTAAAACTGGGTCAAGGAAAGTTTTATTTTTGTTTATATTTTTTGTTTTGTTTTGTTTTTAAGATGAAAAGAACTCTAAATGTTTATGGGGAGGATCTGTTTGAGAAAGAAGGTGTTTGATTACATAAGAGAGCAACAAGATAAGAAACAATGCATGCTTCCTGGGAAGGTAAGAGGAGATTAAATGTAGGGCACTGGTGGAAGAACTGACCTTAACAGGGTCAAGGACAATGTGCTTCTTCTGTTTGAACAGGAGGGGAGGAGAAGTGGATGGGTGCAAATGCAATTAGTTTCATAGACTGAGTGGTTGGGAATTAAGGTGGTGCCCATCTGATAGGTTCTATTTTTCTCTTCTAGGAAGTAAATTCATCTGGGCTTGGGAAATGATGGGGCTAGTGTGGTGTAAATAGAGATTGAAAAAAGTATAGAATGTGTGAAAAATTGAGGCCAGTGAGAGATTTGTTAATGACCTAGGTGAAGTCAGTGATGATAAGTTTATAGTGTTACTTTGCTCTGTTTTTTATTTCCTCCAATATCATTCACTGCCGAAGACACAGAAAATTGATTCCCTTAGAATTTAGTTTTGCTAAATGAATGCAATGAAAAAACAGAAAGAATTGGAGTTTACAAGGAAAAAAATAATAACTGAAATAATGGACCATGGAATCTAAACTGAACAGGAAAACAGTAAAGATAAGAAGGATTATGGTTATGGTCATTGTCACGGTCATAGTTATGGTTAGAATTAAGGCGGGGGTAGAATAAGGGTAGGGTAGAATGTGGAAGGGTCAAAAGACTAAAGACCTGAAAAGATCAATGAATGGTCATCATAGATTTTAGCTGAAAAATAAACTTATTATGGATGGATGATGATTTGAATTTTATTAGTTTCAGGCTATGGCCAGGTCCTGATTATGGCTTTAAGAATGAGTGTCAGAATGAAGTAGAAGAGAACTTTGGAAACAAGTAGTTAGAGTCCTAAATGGGTTGGCCATGGACCTGAAAATTTTACACGATAAGAGCAGAAATCTTGGGTTATAGGAGTAGACTATCTGTGACTTAGGTGTCAAGGTATTCACTGAATGATGCGGAGTTACTGAGTGGCTGGTAGGTGCCACCTATAAGGTATGGGACTGTGTGCTGACTAAGTGGCAAGCCTTACAGCAGTGGGAGTCCTCATTGGACAGTGGGAAAGCAAATGTCTGAAATCTGCTAACATTACTGCTTGAATGCTTAATATATGGAGGTGACAGAAAAATAAAAGCGATGTCTTAAGGCCTACAGGTGAAACTGGGTTCTCAAGACAGGGCCAGGGTCCAGTTGAGGCAGAGGTGGAAGGAATGTTCTAAATAGAAGTTGATGGTATAGGGATTTTTATGTTATGGAGTAGCTCTTTTAGGGGGAACTTTTGAATCAGTGGGGGAAGAGGATGAGGAGGAGGGACTGGGAGAAATTGTGTCAGGAAGATAAACAGCATAATGCAGTAGGAAATAGACTTTTTTTTTTTGCAATAGATTATACAATTTTTTAAAGAGGTTTCTGAGACTTTGAATATTGGCTGAATTAAATAGGAATGAAGTGACTTGGGAATTCAAGAGTTTAGTCCTGACAGTCTCTGGAGGAGGTTGAATTGAGGGATTGATAGATAGTTCTTGGCTCACCTAACTTGAGGCAATGTTTGTTTGGCCACAGGAGCCTTCGAGCAGAACACACAGATTGAGTAGTGTAATGGTCCCATCTCTATAAGCCCATCCTGTTTATTATTCATCTAAATGTTTATTACTTTGACTACAATCTGTTTTTGCATGTAACATTTTGTGTGGCAAGTGTTTATTTACAAATCTCCCCTGCTGAACTCTGGGTTCCCAAAGGACAAAACTGAGTCTTGTCCTTCTATCCTTAGCACTTGGCTTAGTGCCTGTTCAATAAATATTTGATCCAATGACTTTAAACACCCTATTTCTAGTCCAAGTTCATTGCACTGTCTACTAATCAATATAGTTTATCAATGCAGTGCATTGCTTTGTTAGTTCATGATTACTTGAAAAAAAATTTTAAGTCTAGATAATAATGAGAGGTTGGATACAAGCAAGAGGAAGAACGTGGAAGCATTAGTTTGTGTACTGACCAGTGATAAGAGAGAGAGGAAACCAATTAGCATTCTTTTCTTTATCAGCTGTTTTCAATTGTGTTATGATGACCTAGATAGGATTTCCCATAAGAACTGAGTAGTGAAAAATAAACAAATAAATAAAAGAGGAATAAGTCAATTGCTTAACTGCATTTAATCTGAAGTAATCAATCTGAAAAAATTATTTCAAGAACAAATGGCTTGCTTGACTCCAGTTGATTATTTGTAGCTGACGTTTTACAATAAAACACCTTCCCTCATTTGCATCATCAGATTATATAGCCAAACTTTCTTAAAATGAGTTAAATCTATGTACCACGACAAAATCCAATCAGAGCCTTAATTTTTTAATGATCCCTGGTTATAATTTACATCTTTCCTATTGAGTGAAAGATTTTTCTCCTGTTCTAGAATTCTGAACCCTTTTTATACTAGTTAGATTGTAATTCCTGACCACAGGCTTCACAGAGGATGTTTCAGAGCAGTAGAGAGTGTGCAGTTTCATCAAACATTATCAAATATAGCTCTTGCCAAAATCCAGTGGTGAAACTATGTTTCACCTTGTAGGGAGAAGCAGAATAACAGTTTCACAAGGTGAGGTTCTAAACTGATCTCTGACATAATTACACTTCCCTTTTTAATCATAGATTTCACTGTTAAATTTTTAATAATACTGTAATAAACTTATTATTAAAATTACCACATATCAAGTGCCTACTCTGTGTTGGATGATTGACAGTATCTCGTGCCTGTATTATCATAAAATTAATCCAGAGGAATTTTCTTTACAATTCTCAAATTACAGATGATTCAACAGTCTTGGAAAAGTTAAATTATCTGCAGTCCCAAAAGTTTTAAGAGAGCACCTCAGATTTAAGATCAGGTTTACTAATTCCCATTCCCATGCTCTTTGTACTCCATGCCATACCAGAGTTACCTCCATGCCATACCAGAGTTACCAGTGGTTCTTGTGGAATGGAGACAAATGTGTAAACACACATGCATGCACGCTAAGCACTGGTCAGGACATAGGAGAAATCAGACCCAGTTGAATGAGAACTAAGCAATGATTCTAATGAGAAATTTAAATTTTCTGTCTTCAATTCCATGTTGAGATTTTTTGTTGTTGTTCACTGTAATGAAGAATATTGTGTTTTCTGTGGAAAGATTTTTCATTTCATGTAGTTTTGTAATATAGGTACAAATTTTAAAATGAAAATAAATAGTAAAAGGATGTCTCATTCAAGTAAAAAATGTTACTTCATCTACTGGTCAGTTGAACTACAGACAGTACTTTACCTGCAATTCCAAAATCCAAAACTCTTTAAAACCTGAAAGTTTTGGGGGTGCCTGGGTGACATAGTAGGAAAAGCAACTGACTCTTGATTTCAGCTCAGGAGGTGATCTCATGGACTTGAGATCAAGCCCTGCATCAGGCTCTGCGCTCAGTGTGGAGTCTGAGTGAGATTCTCTCTCCCTCTCCCTCTGCCCCTCCCACTCATGCTCTCTCTCTCTTTCTAAAATAAATAAATCTTTAAAAAAAAAAAACCTTAAAGTTTTGGTTGAGTGTGGTTTTAGAACTTATTTGGCTTATAAACATGCCCTGAACTGACATTGGACTATATATAACCTTTAACTTACTTTGTATGCATTTTCATGTATATGAAAAATTTCATGTATATGGTATATACACCACATTGCTGTTCTAAAATCCAAACAATTTGAATACCAAAAGACATCTGGCCCCAGGAGTTTTGGAAGATGATCTTTCAAACTACATTTCTCTTTCACGTTCAGCTCTGTTGCAGCTCTACAAATGCTACCCTAAGTTTATGTAGTAAAGTTTCACTAACTCAATATATTTGAAATTAGCCTGAAGTATGGGACATATTTTATAATTAATTTATTAATGTATGAGTAAGCAGACATCCAAGGAGAGGGCATCCACCCCTTGTAGAAGCCAAGGTGGTCTCTTTACTTTTACACTGTGAAGTCGTAAGAGTTCAAAACTCATGATATAGGGCATTCCCATCACAACAACAAATCTCTTCAAGCCCATTTGCAGTGAACCCCCTTTCCACCTGTAGTATGGCCAATCATTTGGCCACTATAGAATGGAATCCTACAGTGTGTACTCTTTTCTGCCTAGCTTCTTTCACGCAGGTTGATGATTTGGGGATTCATCCATCTTCCTTCATGTATCACTAGTTTGTTTCTTTTTATTGTAGAGTCGTAGTCCAGCATATGAGTATTTCATGATTTGTGTATCTATGTACCTATTGGTGGACATCTGGGTTATTTTTAGATCGGGGCTATTTTGAGTAAATTTGCTATCAATACATTCATGTACAAGTCTTTTTGTGGGTATATATTTTCATTTTGGAGAGGGGGTAAACACCTAGGAGTGGAATCAATGAGTCCATACAAAAAGTGTATATATAACTGTGTGAAATTGCCAAAGTGTTTTCCAAAGTGGTTTGCCATTTTATACCCCCACTAACAACATATCAGAGTTTCAGTTGCTACCCATATTTGACACAGATGGTATCATTAAGATTTCATTTCGGTATGTGTTTGCTTGTTTCTTTGTTTTTAATAATTTCAGCTAGTCTAAGTGTATGTAGTAGTATCTTATGGTAGTCTTAATTTGCATTTCCCTGATGACTAATGAAGTTCAACATCTGTTTCTGAGCTTATTAGCCATTTGTATGACTTTCTGTGAAGTGTTTTGTTCACATAACATTCCCCTTTTTTGGTCGTCTTATTGTTGAATTATGAGAATTCTTTCTGTCTTCTGGATTCAAGTCCTTTATCAGACACATGTGTTATGAATATTTCTTTCAGCCTGTGGCTTGACTTTTCATTTTCAGTAATATCTTTTGCTAAGCAGATGTTTTACTTTAATTAAGTGCAATTAAAAAAATTGTTTTATGTAGTTCATGCTTTTTTTGTCCTAAGAAATCTTTGCCTGCCCTAATGCTGCAAAGATTTTCTTTGAGTATAACAGTTCAGAAATAAAATCAGCTCACCTTTTGCTTTTCCTTTTTTGAGTGAGAATTTGAGCCAGATAAATGTTAAATTCCTTCTCAACTCGTGTTTTTTTAATTAGTTCCTGAGATTTTCTATGGGAAAAAAAATCCGTGCTAGTCATTTCTCTAAACAATATGGGTAAATCAGAGGTTGATAGTTTTAGTTCTTAGTGAACATACACTATATTAGGAGAAATAAAAGAAATATATTTCAAGGATGAATGTGTTAAGTGCCCCCAAGCACAGTATAACCATGTTTCTAAAGATATTCTAGGCACCAGAGGTTCACTGCTGACTGAACAAGGAAAGCTTTATGGAAAAGGAAGCACTCAACCTGGGCTGTAGGTGATGGTGGAATTCTGATGAATGGGGTGAAGATAGGGCATCAAAAATGTAGCATGGCATAACAAGGAGCGAAGAGGCAATTTTTTAAACAATACGAGTGTTCAAGGAATAGTGGACCATGCAGTTTGTTTGGAGATTAGCTCCATTTTAGGTGGATAATGAGACCTGAGGCTGGAAAAGTAATTTGGAGGCTGAGTGGAGGAATGGTTCATAGTGTGTCAAGTGCTGCTTACCTGACCAAATAGGTCTAGATTCTGTCTGAAAAGACACCCAAGGATGACTTCAGGTAGAGAAAGAGTAGAGTCAAAGAGGTGCTCTAGAAAGGTTTTCATGTAGTTTTGATGAGAGGGGTCCAAGGGATAAATATATTGAAGAGAGAGACACCAGTTAGGACTTGGATAGAAGGAACTGGACTTGACTTTTAGTACTGTATTTCTACTGTACTTATTTTCACACATTCATGTTCTGTTTCTCCATTGTCATTATGAGGGTGTTTTATTTTTTTAAGTGCAGGGCTGGGGCTTATTCTTCTTTTCATACTCTCCAGGCTGTAGAGTAAATCACACAGCAATGTTGATTGATACACAGGCAGTCCAAAGAGAGTGTAGGAGGATGGCAGAGAGAAAATAGAAACTGCCAGTTCCAGGGAAATATTAACCCTGGTCCCATAATTAGAATTGCCTTACAGACATACATAATATTGTATCAAAATCTCACTTATTTAGAAACCAGTTTTGCTTTTGACCATGTAAACATAGGAAGGTGACATTTACCCTAAAGTCTCTCAAATTTGCTTTCACTGTCTGTAAAATGAGAGGTCTAAATGAAATAATTCTAAGGTGACTTTTATCTCTGAATCTCTGGACATCGGTACAAAACCAATGTGTTATTTCTTTCTTAAGTATCATTTAATGTGAGATGATTTACAGAGGGGTCTTAAAAGTGGTCATTTGTGTTCTAAAAAAATGAGTTGTCCCAATAATAGCATTTAGAATAAGCAACATAGTAAATCACTGAATATAGGATGTACAGGTTATTGATTCTCTGTTTGGTGATGGAGTGATTTTTGTAAGCATTTTTCAGCCTTAATTCCATGTTAGCTTTTATCATATCATACATTGACTTAATACAATATGATCATTGTAACATGGCTTTAAATTCTCCATTTTCTTTTCCTCTACATGCCTAAAAACACGCATCTTGCTTGTGGATTTAGAAAATAGTGCTTATCACATACTACTTTCCCACTAAAACCCCTTAATCATCAACATGAGGGAAAGAAAAGAAGAAAAGAAGGAAAGAAGGAGGGGAAAAAAGGTAGACCACTGGTCCACACAATGTTTTGGGGTTGAGGAGGAGGAATGAAAAGGAGAAGAGAACCCTGCTGGAGTCCCTAAAAACTGAAAGAGAACTACACTTTCATTCACTGTCCCCAATATTACTTTTCTGTAAGCCTTGAGAGTTGTATCCCTCAGCTGGAGAAACTCTAATTTAGTGTTAAATCAATAAAATAATTTTCCAGAAATTTACATCTTTCATATATATATGGTAAAATGATAGAATTTTTATATTTAACTCATTTGCAAATTTCTGAATACCATTTACCATTTATGTTGAACTTTATTAATTTAATAGAAAAATATAGATTCTGTTTTACATAAAATAACTGACAAACTGATTGCTTAATGATTTATAAAAATTAACTTTTATCCAAAACTTGAGAAATCCTAAACTTTCAACATTTCAAGCATTTTATTTTGCTCTTTATTTAGAAAGAGAAATAAGAAGCTGTCCTGAGAAAATTTCTTTGCAAGCAAAACGCGTTCTGAAAAGGCTTGTGAAACTCTTATTTGATATTGTTATCTACTAAGGGAGAGAATGAAATTATCATTTGATAAAGCCCAAAGAAAAACTTGATGGTCTCAGATAAAATGAGTGATCTTTGCAGAGGAAAAGTACTTCACAGAAGCCGGAAAGTGGTATACCAAAGGGAGGAAACTGGTACTAGAATATTTCACTTAATGACTGTATGACAAGTCCATCACAGGTCATTATTTATAGGTCATTTTCCTGTCAATTGTAGGAATCCTGGCCTTAATCATTTGTGTCAACACACACTTCCGTATAAAAACTTCCAACATGATACAGATAATTCTGAGAAACACGATATGTGTTCTGACAATTTTTTGCTTTCCTTTTGACTCTGAATTTGCCAAGATATTTCCTGTTAACTCCTTGGCATGAGTGTTTTTAAGTGTCTCTTACTAATGCCAGCACTGGGTGTCATGCTGGGAAAATCCAGTTTTTGAAAGGAAAATTACAAAACATCATGGTCAGCGTTAAATTTAAAGAAACATCACTAATACTTTTAGAGACATTTCTACAGTTAGGTATTTCATTATTTTGGCCAGAATTTCTTTTTTTTAACATCATTACTGAGGTATAATTGATATACAAAGAGCTGCACATATTTAATGTGTACAATTTGGTGAGTTTAGACATAAGCAAACACCTGTATACCATCACCACGATCAAAGTAAAGATGTATACAACACCTCCCAAGTTTCCTTATGTCCCTTAGTTTTGTTTTTTGTTTTATTTCTACCCTCTTAACACATTTTCAAGTGCACAATACTATATTGTTAACTCTAAGCCACAGATCTCTAGAATTTATTCATCTAGCATAACTTAAGTTCTATACTCATTGAACAACAACTCCTCACTTCTTTTACCTGGAGCCCCTGGCAACCACCATTTCTCTGCTTCTATGAGTTTGATATAGTCCCACTTGCCTCTTTTTGCTTTTGTTGTCTGTACTTTTGGTGTCATACCCAAGAAATCATTTCTGAGACCAATGTCAAGAGGTTTTTCCCCTGTGTTTTCTTATAGCAGTTTTACCATTTCAGATCTTACATTTAAGTCTTTAATCAATTTGGAGTTGATTTTTGTGTATGGTATGAGATAATGATCCAATGGCAGTCTTTTGCATGGGGATATTCAGTTTTGCCAACACCATTTGTTGAAGAGACTGTCCTTTCCCCATTGTGTATTCTTGGCACCCTTGTCACAGATCAGTTGACTGTACATGTGTGGATTGATTTTTGGGCTCTCTATTCTGTTCCACTGATCTATATTTAATGTCTTTATGCAAGTACCATACTGTTAACTAATGTAGTTTTGTAATATATTTTGAAATCTGGAAGTGGGATGTTTCCAGCTTTCTTCTTTCTCAAGATTGTTTTGACTATTCTGGGTTTTGGTTTGTGTGTGTGTGTGTGTGTGTGTGGTTCCATATGAATTTTAGGATTTTTTTCTATTTCTGTAAAAAAAAAATGCCATGTAGAGTTTGATAGGGATAACATTGAATCTGTATTATGAGCATGTTAACAATATTAAGTCTTCCAACTCATGAATGGGGATGTCTTTCCATTTATTTGTATCTCCCTTAATATCTTTCATCAATGTTTTATAGTTTTCAGTGTCCAAGTCTTTCTCTTCCTTTTTTTTTTTAAGATTTTATTTATTTATTTGACATAGAGAGAGCACAAGCAGGGAGAATGGCAGGTAGAGGGAGAGGGAGAAGCAGGCTCCCTGCAGAGCAAGGGAAACCTGATGTGGGACTCCATCCCACAACCCCGGGATCATGACCTGAGCTGGAGGCAGTCACTTAACCAACTAAGCCACCCAGACACCCAAGTCTTTCTCTTCCTCGGTTAAGTTTATTCCTAAGGATTTTATTCTGTTTGCTGCTATTATCAATAGAATTATTTTCTTAATTTTTTTGGATGGTTTGTTCTTAATGTATGGAAATACAGCTGACTTTTGTGTATCAATTACTTGTATCCTACAACTTTACTGAATTTGCTTATTAATTCTAACAGTTGTTGGGTATTTTTTCTTGGTGTCTTAGGGTTTTCTATGTATAGGATTGTATCGTCTACAAACAGAGATAATTTTACTGCTTCCTTTCTGACTTGAATGCCTTTTATTTATGTTTCTTGCCTATTTTGGTGAGGACTTCCAGTACTATACTGATTAGAAGTGACAAGAGTGGGCATTCTTACCTTGTTCCATCTGAGAGGAAAAGCTTTCAGTTTTTTGCCACTGAGTATGATATCAGTTGTGGACTTGTAATATATGACCTTTATTATGTTGAGGTACATTCCTTCTATACTCAACTTGTTGAGAGGTTTTATCACGAAAAGATGTGACATTTTGACAGATGCTTTTTTTTGCATCTGTTGAGATGATCATATGATTTTTCCCCCATCATTCTGTCTTGTGGTGAGTCACCTATATTAATTTGTATATGTTGAACCATCCTTGCATCTTTTTTTTTCAAAGATTTATTTTTTTATTTGACACAGAGAGAGAGAAACAACAAGAGAGGGAACACAAGCAGGGAGAGAGGGAGAGGGAGAAGCAGGGTTCCTGCAGAGCAGGGAGCCCGATGCGGGGCTCGATCCCAGGACTCTGGGACCATGACCTGAGCTGAAGGCAGATGCTTAATGACTGAGCCACCCAGGCACCCCACCATCCTTGCATCTTAGAGATATATCCCAGTTAAAGTGTTTTTACTGTTGATCCCAACTTGTTAGTATTTTGTTGAGTACTTTTGCATCTATATTCATCAAGGATACGGGCCTATAATTTTGTTTTTGTTTTTGTTTTCCTGTAGTCTGGATTGGTATCAGAGTAATGCTGGCCTCATAAGATGACTTTGGAAGTATTCCCTCTTTCTCAATTACTTAGAAGAGTTTGAGAAGGATTGGCTTTAATTCTTCCTTAAATGGTTGGTAGAATTTACTAGTGAAGTCTAGGCCTGAGCTTTTCTTTGTGAGGAGGTTTTAATTATTAACTCAATCTCCTTACCCATTACTGGTGTGTTCAAGTTTTCTTTTTCTTGATGATTGAGTCTTGGTAAGTTGTATGTATCTAGGAATTTATCCATTTCCCCTAAGTTATCTGGTTTGTTGACCTATAATTGTTCATAACAATCTCTTATGACCCTTTTATTTTTGTTGCATCAATTGTAATGTCTCCTGTTTTATTTATGATTTTATTTATTTGAGTCTTCTTTTTTTCTTAGTCTCGCTGAAGGTTTGTCAACTTTTTTATCTTTTCTAAGAAGCCAAGTCTTAGTTTTATTGATTTTCTTTTCTACTATTTTCCTTGTCTTTGTTTTATTTCTACTCTTCATTATTTCCTTCCTTATGCTAACTCTGGGCTTAGTTTGTTCTTTTTCTAGTTCCTTGAGGTATGAGTTTCAGTTGCTTATTTAAGATCTTTTGTCTTTTTTAATGTAGGCATTTGTTGCCACATCCCACAAGTTTTGATCTATTGTGTTTTCATTTTCATTTGTCTCAAGATGTTTTCTGATTTTCCTTTTGATTTCTTCTTGGGCCCACTGGTTATTTAGGATGGTGTTATTTAATGTCCACATATTTGTGGAACTTCTGACTTTTCTACTGTTATTAATCTCTAGTTTTATATCATTATGGTATAGAAAAGAAACTTGGTATAATATTAATCTTCTTACATTTGGTAAGACTTGTTTTGTGACCTGACATGGGGTCTATCCTGGAAAACGTCCCATGTATGTTTGGAAAAAATATACATTCTGCTGCTGTTGAGTGAAATATTCTGCATATCTGTGTTAGGTCTGTTTGTTCTATAGTGTTGTTCAAGTCTGCTATTTCCTTATTGTTTTGTTTTTGTTTTTGTTTTTGTTTTTTTGGTCTGGATGTTCTATCCATTGTTAAAATTGTGCTACTAAAGTAACCTATTATTATTGTATTGCTGTCTATTTCTCCCTTCTGTTTGGTTAATATTTGCTTTATATCTTTATGTAATCTGGCATTGGGTGCATATATAATTGTTATATCTTCCTAATGAATTGGAATATATATTTATAAATCATTGATATCTTTTATTATTATATAACATCCTTCTTTTCCCAATGACAGTGTTTGACTTAAAGGCTATTTTGTCTGATATAAATATAGCCACACCTGCTCTCTTCTGGTTACCATTTGCATGGATTATCATTTACTATCCCTTCACTTTCAGCCTATGTTTGTCTTAAATCTAAAAGTGAATCTTTTGTAGGCAGCATACAATTTGGTCTTGTTTCATTGTCCATTTATCCACTCTGTGTCTTTTGATTTGGGAGTTTAGTACATTTATTTTTAAGGTAATTATGATAAGAAAAGACTACAATTGCAATTATGTTAATTATTTTATGTGTGGTTGTTGTTTTCTTCTCTTTTTTCTTCTCTTTTCTTCTTGTTTCCTTGTGTTTTGTAATGATGTTCTTTGATTCCTTTCTCTCTTTTTTTGGTGTATCATGTATATAAATTATACTATGAAGTATAAATTGTTACCATAGGATTACATAAAACATCTTCCAGTTATTACAATCTAGTTTAAACTGAAATTTAATTTGAATCACATTCCAAAAGTCTATATTTTACTTCCCCCCATACACTTTATGTTATAATTTGCATCTTTTTATATTTGAATCCATTAACAAGTTTTTATAGTCATTCTTAACTTTTTGTCATTAAAATTTCTATTCTAAAATTAAAAGTAATGTACACACCATTATTACAGTATTCTCTGTTTATATACTTACTTTTTTTTAAGTTTTATTTATTTATTTGACAGAGAGAGAGAGCATGAGCGGGCGGAGGAGCAATGGGAGAGAGAGAAGCAGGCTCCCGGTTGAGCAGGGAACCCAATGTGGGACTTAATCCCAGGATCCCAGGATCATGACCTGAGCTGAAGGCAGACACTTAACTGACTGAGCCACCCAGGTGCCTTATATTTATCTTTATACTTTCTATTTTCATGTTACTAATTAGCATCCCTTCATTGTGGTTTGAGGAACTCCCATGCCACTATTGTAAATCAGACCTAGTGGTGATGTATTTCTTCAGCTTTTGTCTGTCTGGGAATGTTTTTATCTCTCCTTAATTTTTGAAGGACAGTTTTGCCAGGCATAGTATTTTTGATTGGCAGTTATTTTCTTTTAGTACTTTGAATATATCATCCCATTTCTTTCTGTCCTGCAAGGTCACTGCTTCCTCCAAGGAAGAATTGCAGATGGGGTAGATCTCTCTCTCAACACTGAGCTGTACTGGCTTGGGGGAGGGGCTGACATGAGTAAAGTGAAACTGCTCTACTTAGCCATTTCAAAGTGTTTTTTCTCGATTTCATTCTCATCTGAGGTGTTGCAATTCTTGACTAGATTCTGTAGTTCTTATCTTATTATTGCTTTATTAGTGTTTCTCTAGGGGAACAAGGACTGGGACTTCCTATTCTGCCATCTTGCTGACACTGTAGACAAAATTATTGGAAATTTTCTTTCCTTGCCTTTTTTTTTTCCTTTGGTGGACATGTCTTTTCCCATTCAGCAATTATTTCATGAGTGAAAGAGATAAAATTATTGTGCCTCTATGTGTCATGAACTTTCAGCATAGGAGAACATACATCTCTTGAGAGCAACAACACAATTTTCTGTATGATCAAGGTAGTTGGCACTCTAAAAAGTAAATGCATTTCCAGGTGTAATTAGCTATGATAGGTATTTGGAAAATGTTCCTTCAGCTAATAAAAGAGGGGGTCCCTCAAAGTAACTTATCTTCAGATAAAACTATAGGACTTCATCTGTAAAGAATTCACAAAATTTGATTGTTCTGAATTATAATCATTTGAGTTAAAAATTTAATGGGAGTAGTAATCTTTCCCAGTGAAGCTTCTGATTTTTATTTTTTAGATCCATAAGAAAGAGATAAAGAGCTCTTCCTGGCTCCTGTCCTGTCTGGACTGGGGCTTTGAGGTGTGGGTGGTGGATCAGTTAGCAAATGAAAGAAAATTACTGTTCTAGGATAAATTAGATTAAAATTTTATCATCAATGTAATATTTTCTATCAGAGATATTAATAAGATTGTAAATGATTATGTCAACTAGCAAAATCTAGGTTTCAAATTAAAATAGTTTACACATAAAATAAGACATAAATACATTATGGAAAAGAATCATTTATAAATCAAAAACTTAAAAAAAAGAATTGCCACTTGGGTAGAAGAAAAAAGAAGTCAAAGAATAAGGAAATAAATATTTTCACATAAATTCAATGACCTATGAAGCACAAAATACAAAAGAGCCCTAACTAACCAGCCAATGAGATAACAAATTAATTTTATGAAAATATAATGTAATTTTTTAAATGACTTCCCAGTTAGAATCACAGAAAAAAAATAATCAAAACAATCAATGAGGATTAGTTAAATAATCTAAAGGTAAAATTGACACAGGATACAAGGTTGTAACTGTAATTTAACCAAATAATTAATTGGTTGATCAGAAGTACTAAATGTCTTTGCTGGCATCAGCATTGTGAAAACTGCTCGGGGAATTATAAAATACTTGGCAAATAATCTTTAAAATCTCAGAATAGGAAATCAAAATCATTAAGTGTGCATTGAGCATACAGTAAATGGTAAACCCTATAATAGTTGTGGGGTACACAAGTGACTAAGACGTGGTCCTCAGCATGGAAGAATTAACAGCATAGTTGAGGAACTAAATTCAATGCCATATGAAGTTGTCACAGTAATAGCAAAAAGGAAAAATAGGGTATGAGGAACTTCCCCGAAAAAGTTGAAAGGTCTCAGTGACTCTAAATCAGTGTTTCTGAAACTTAGATTTCATGTTCTCATTTAATTTCATTTGTAAATTTCAAATGTATCAAATAATGTAACAAAAATTAAAGCAATGGCAATTTTAAAATGGCCTTACACAAATTACACACATAGTTCTTGAGATTTTTTATGCCTTCCACAGGGTAATGCATTTTGCTTAAGAATCTTTGTAATAGATTCAGACTAGGTTTGAATAGATAAAGGAAAGAATTAAGATACAGAGTATTCTTAGACTTAAACTTATATGCTGAAGTGGATCTCTATTCATCTGTATCACCTTACCACAAAACCATAGTCAAGAGTTTCTTTATGCCAAAATTTAAAGGACGGATTGCAGGCAAATATTCAACAAATAGGGCTCCTTGACATTATGATGTCTTTTTGCTGCAGTAACCCCCATACATAAAATGATTTATGCAGCATGGTATGTACTCAATAACTGTCATTGAACAGATAAATTAACATCATCCCTATTCACAAACCTGACACTTTAACCACAACAGTAACCCTGGAAACTCACATGGAAAGAACATTTTTTAGGACACCATGAAGCACATGTCTCATCTAGCTTTGGTAAGTGTATTAGTTTCCTATTGCTTCTGTAACAAATTACCACAGACTTAATGGCTTAAGACAATGTAAATTTATTCTCTTACAACTCTGGAGGTCCAAAGTCTAAAATGAATCTTATGGGGCTAAAATCAAGGTGTCCACATGTCTGGTTACTTCTGGAGCCTTCAGAGGAAAATCCGTTCATTGCCTTTTCCAGCTTCTAGAAGCTGCTGACAAACTTTGGTTCATGGCCACATCACTCCAATCTCTGCTTGTGTTATTATATTGCCTTCTCTTCTGACTCTGACTTCCCCTGCACTCTTTTTATAAGGACCCTTATGATTATACTGGGCTTACCTGGATAATCAAGGATAACCTCCCAATCTCAAGGTTCTTAACTTACATATATAGAGTACCTTTGTCATGTAAGTTAACATAGTCACAAGTTCAGGGTATTAGGATATGGACATTTTTTTTATGGGCCATTATTCTATCTACCACAGTGGATGACTGCACTGTCCTTTATAGTCTATCTTGAGTTAAATTTTAACCAGGTCTTCCTATGTCTGAGAGAGGATCGTGCCTTTAAAGGTGGAAGGATGCAGAGAAGCTCTGCTGCTATTTGGCTGAGGTCACTTTAGTCTCCTAAAGATAGGGCCACCATGCCCCAAAATCTCTGACGAAGGCTATCAGCAGGATAATATCCAATTATATTTTTGCAATTTTCTCTAATTCTGAATGTTTCTGAGAAATGCCATTTCATGTCTAAATCGAACATAAAGTAGTCTTGACTTCTTACATAACAAAAGCAAAAGAACTCTTGGATTGGTGAGCTGGATATTTCATCAAATTTTTTTGTTTAAATACAATGTAAATCAATAAGTTCTCCTGCTTACAAATGGCTGTTTGGTGTCTATAGCTACTTTTTTTAAGATTTTATTTATTTATTTGACAGAGAGAGACACAGTGAGAGAGGGAACACAAGCAGGGGGAGTGGGAGAGGGAGAAGCAGGCTTCCCGCAGAGCAGAGAGCCCGATACAGGGCTCGATCCCAGGACCCTGTAATCATGACCTGAGCCGAAGGCAGACGCTTAACGACTGAGCCACCCAGGTGCCCCGGTGTCTATAACCACTTAAAAATTATCTTAAAAATATTAGGCTTGAAGGCTCATGAACTTTACTGTAACAATAAACAAAGATTTACTTTACAAAGTGCTTTGTCTGTGCCATTGAGAAAGACAACAGTGATGTTAGTTCTCTGAATTATGTATTAATGGCTGACTTCAATTTTAAAAGTCATAATTAATGCATTTCAAATAAAAGAAAACCTTCAAAAAAACCCATTTAAACTTGTTAATAAGAAGAAAACTCAAGTTCTGCCCTTCTTGGTATTATCAGAATTTAGATTAACCTCTCCAGAGGAAGTGGTGGAAACAGGTAGGATAAATGTTCCCAAAGAAAGAATGACTCATCTGGAAGTTTATAATTAAAATCTGGGCCAGGCATATCAAACACTCTTACCAAAGCAAGCTCAAGAACAGATGTTTTCTTCAGAGCAATAGATTGTATAACCTAGCCATGTAAAAAGTACCTTTTCTTTTAAAAGGGATGAATGTAATGATCTTTCATTCATGTTTCCATTTGGTTTATTCTTAGAAAAAAAGCCAGATCTATTGCAAAAGAAGGGAGCAGATTCAGAGACCATCAGTTGGTCAACATTTAATAAATGTCTTCATCATTCATCAATTCAACAAATAATTATTGAGTACTTAACACGTGCCAAGCAGTGCTAGAGTTAAAAAAAAGCGAGCAAAAAGACTCATCCTCATGGGGCTTACACTGAGTGGGGAATCTGATACTCATATGTAAATAGCAATTAATACCCAAATTCCAAGTTAATACTTATATAACTATCTCATGAGAAATTGTTACATGTACAGTGTTTTGTGTACATTGAAAGAAATCAAAGCAAACTAAGCTAATAGGTTGTGATGGATGGTGTGAGGGTATTTTAGATAGAGTGGTCTGGAAAGACCTTTCTGAGCAAAGTGACATTTGTCCAGGGACCTGAACCGGACCTGAAGTTAGTGAAGCTACCAATCATGTGAAGATCAGGAGAAAGGAGATTCCAAGCAGAGGGGACAACAGAGTAAAGCAAGATTCTGGTATGGAAAGGAGTTTTACATGGTCAAGAAAGAGTGAAGCCAATGTGGCTGGCCAAAGTGAGCAAGAGGGAAAGTGGTAGGAGGAAATAAGGTCTGTATAGCCTGAGGCCATAAAGTGTAATTTTATTCTGAGGACAATGAGAAACCTTTGAAGTGTTTTCAGCAGAGAAATTACATGATTGATTTCTGTTGTCAAAAGTTCACTCTAGATGCTACAGGGTGGATGATATGAGACTCAAGAGTAGAAGCAAAGAGACAAGATAGATATTGTTTCAGGTGCAAAACGGTAGTTACTTGGACCAGGAGGTGGTTTTGGAGTATGAGGAGAGATTGAAGTTCTGAGAACAGCTCCTCCATGATTCTGATGGAACTCTTTTCCTGGAGAAAAACTTTAAAAAGAAGAGCTTCTGGAGGGTGTAGTATGGGATACAATCACTAGATCTCATGTGCTCAATGCCTTACTTCCTTTGCTATAAAGTGGGTCCCCCAATGTGGCTATAGGAGTGAATGAAGGGGGAGATACTGTGACATCAGTGAAAAAGGACAAGGGACTCCCAGGAGTCTGGGCCTCCTGCTTGTGCAGCTTGTTTGTGCCCCCCAGTCCTGCATGTGCCTGATCTCAGATGTACCACTCCTGCAACCTTATAATAGCTGAGAGCTGTCCATCAGCAGCATGCCAAGCAGCTAGGAAAAGTAGTCCTCCATTCCAAAGGGGGGAACTGGGAAGTATATCACATCATCTATTATATGCTCCAAGGATTTTACATGCTAACTAGATGTTCCTTTGTTATTCCTTATCCTCTTTCAGAGTAGAAAACTGAAATGCAGAAGAAAGTGTCCTCTTTTATGTCATTATCTAACATATCTCCTCTCTGCATTTCCACAAATGAAGACAGAACTCTACAGGATAAAGGATCCCTCGTTCATCTGACACCTATTTCATTTACTCTAAATCCTTCCTCCTCTAGGTTCTTCCAGTTATTTTAACTGTACATGTTTCCAGACCATTCACCCTTCCCTGCACAAACTCAAGTTCATCATCAGTGTGCCTCCTAAAGTTTGAAAGTATTTCTCACGAATATACACAAAGCAAAGACTCTCAAATTCAGGTGTTATTTCAAAATGAAGTCTAAAACTGTGTAATATTTACTACTAATTAAATTTCCTCTTCTTGAATTTGGCATCCTGTTCTAGACTATAAAGGTATTGAAACCTGGTTCTGTGATCCAACCTATTACTCAGCTGAATGAATTATAAAGAGCACTCTGCTAATGTGAGAAATGTTTGCAAGTCTTGATTTTTACAACTCATTAGCTCTACTGTATAGGAAAAGTTTTATCATATCAAATCACTGGAATTATATTAAGACTATGAAATTAAAGTCTTCAGCAAACTGTATTATCATGCTAATTTTATTTTTTAAAGATTTATTTGGGGTGCCTGGGTGGCTCAGTCATTAAGCATCTGCCTTCGGCTCAGGTCATGATCCCAGGGTTCTGGGATCGAGCCCTGTGTCAGGCTCCCTGCTCAGCAGGAAGCCTGCTTCTCCCTCACCCACTCCCCCTGCTTGTGTTCCTGCTCTAGCTATCTCTCTCTCTCTCTGTCAAATAAATAAATAAAATCTTAAAAAAAGATTTATTTATTATTTTAGAGAGAGAAAAAGAGAATGTGAGCAGGAAGGGGGAGAAAGGGAGAGGGAGAGAGAGAGAAGCAGACTCTCCCTTGAGTAACCTGAAACAAGGCTTAATCCCAGGACCCTGAGATCATGACCTGAATGGAAATCAAGAGTCAGACCCTCAACAGACTGAGCAACACAGACACCCCTACTATCATGCTAATTTTAGTTTATGCATGTTATGTTATCAACTATCAGAAATGGTTTTTTAATTTCAGTAATTAACCCTTAATTATACAAAGAAAAATAGAAATCCAAGGTCTTTCAGACCACTTACCTGTAAGAACAACAAAAAAAGAACTTGCAAGTCTGGATCCATGTTAAACCCTTCAGAGGAGCTCGCACAGACCACTGGTGGACCTTGAAATACATGTTGAGAGATACCCTCTAAGTCTGACTTCAGTCTATTAATCCACATTTTGTATGTGCTTGACTTGTCATATAGCCCACATTTTTTCATTTCATTCAAAATGGTATCATAAGATGTCTCTTGCTTCTTTCCCTTCATTTATGATCAGAAAGGGTTTCTCTTGGTTCATGTGTGGATCTGAGAGGCAACTAAGGTAGCCAAAGAGAAAGAGAAGAACTAACAAGAACACTCCTGTGAACCTTCTGAAGGCTTTGACCTCACACTTTTCTCCTGCTTGCTTGTCCTAGTAGGTGTGACAAGTGCCTTCAATTATGAATATTTACTATCTCAAATACTGCCACTAAAGAGATGTATTAATGAATAACACAAATATTATTCCATCAAAGTTTTTTTTAATTTATTTATTCCTTTTAGAGAGAGAGCATGTGCGGTGGGGAGGAGCAGAGGGGGAGGGAGAGAGAATCTCAAGCTGACTCCACACTGAGTGCAAAGCCGGATGTGGGACTTGATCTCACAACCCTGAAATCATGACCTGAGCCAAAACCGAGAGTCCGGTGCTTAATGGACTCAGCGTCCCAGGTGCCACAGTTCCATCCAAGTTTTAATGATGCTAAAATTAATATCTAAACAAATGGTACAATAGCTGATTTCTCCTATAATCTTTTTTGTTTTTAATATAAACTACCATTTCTCCATAAATCACAGTCTACTTCATGTTACTTCCTAAACCAACTTAAGCTTTATTAGAAAGTTTTTTTGTTGGTCTTGAAGGTACATAGGTGAATCATTGATCCCGAACCTACACATTCCTAACAAGGATGTTGAATCATTCTATGAATTAAAACAGGCTTGGAAACCTAAGGAAAAATGGCAGTCTCTATAATCTCTCTAAGGTGGATTTTACTGCTCAGAGAATACATCTAAATACACCTAAAACTGGAATGTGTATCTATTATGTATATGTGTGTATGTTATGTAAATGTGTGTATATGTATTATATACATTATATATATATATACATTATATATATATATATATATATATAATTTCAAAAGCCAGACTACTTTGTTTAGACTTCCTTATTTCAGAAGAGGAAATTGATACAAAGGAAAACAAAAGAAGGTAGATTTTTCTTGGCCCCTTCATTGCTGATGATAAAATTCTGTGAGGAAGGAGGGTGTCAAGGGTTCTCACTGTCCTCTTTTGCTTCTTGCTCTTCTCTTGAAATAAATCCTGACAATACCACCACGATCTTTGTAATTAAATTGCTTTACCCAAAACAGATGTTCTCCAGGAGCATTTTCCCTTTTGCAGCCTACTCATAGTTTCTGCGCTCATTTATCTTGTTAACTCATATCTAAGAGAACACATGGAAGTGGCATGGTCAAAAAGAAATTGGATACTCAGAGAAAGAGTTTAATTGTTGCTATTAAACTAAATTATTAAACTGCAAGTCATCTGAAATAGCTAAGACTGAAAAAGACATAAATCAGCCACCACCTACATATTTTATTTCATAACTTTTTTTTACTATTCTAGTATTTTGCTCAGTTTGAATAATGAAACAATTAATTGATTTCACTTTTAAAGCATATTATTATAAACACGTACCCAAACTAAATAACATTCTGAAAATGCATTTTATGTATTAAAATATATTTTTAAAAGCAACTCTTAATTTAACACAGTGAAATCTCTTTTCCTGTACACCTGAATGGTTTTAGCATATTTTAACTTCTGCTAAAATTATTTCTCAGAAATCTTTCTATTAGGTTTTAAAAATATTTTTCTGTTTAGATTTTAAGAAGCCAAAATTGTGACCTAAAATATAATAATACTTTAATTTAAGTATAAATTAGCTTAACATGAGAGTTAAACAGAAAAACTATATGCGCTTAAAGTGTTTTTGAGCTTGGGCTGTCTGACATTAACACGCTTTACTCTTGATATTTGGAAAGAAATGTTTTTCTGAACGTGTAGATTTAAAAACATGCCTTGACCATTTTAGTTCTATCTAGAAATTTAAACTAAAGGCAATACATAATAAAAATATAAAAGATTTTAAGAACTTTCACATTAGATTATCTTACATTCCTATGTGACTTCAATGAACTGAAAAGAGAGCAGGATATTTTGATCCAAACACCACTGAAAGTTTTATGATTCACTTGGATTTACATATGGTGAAAATAGCTTTATTTTTCCTCTGAATCACTTCCAAGTTACTGTTAACTAATATATATTTTTTAAGTTATTGATTTTTATGGAGAAGACTTTCTCCATCTGGAAAATAAAGTATATATTGCTGTCATATTCAAGGATGAATATACACGATTTGAGTTTTGCAAAGCAATAACATATGGGATTTTCAGAGGGGTCTGCAAGAAAGAGAGGAGGGAGGAGCAATGCACAACGTTGCACATGATCCTCTTAAAGTGGTCTCTCATGTCCAAACCAATATTGAACACCACTCAATGCATATGTGGCACTAGAAGAAAAAGACTGAACCTTCTAATGCCCTTGTGGGTACACAGGGCCTGCTACCCACCGGGACAAGACTGACAGTGGGTGGAACTGAATGGTCTATTCTCTGGAGAGTTTACTATTATATTGTGTCTTACTTATCGACAAAAATTTATTTTCCTTTTTAAATTTACCTAACATTAGCCATAGAGTGATTTTTCCTTAAAAGTTTTAAGATTTTCATCACAATATTTACATTTTTCTGAAGAGATGGAGACTAGCTCAGAGAAAAGTCGAGTTAACTGAAAAACTACACATTATTAATTGCTGTATCCTCAGGTTTGTTCTCATGACTCTCATTCTATTCTTAGAGCCACATGTTGTTCCATAACAATATTGTGGTTTTTTTGCTCATATAGGGAAGGTAGCATGGTATAATGTACTCAGGGCTGGAACGGGGGACAGGAGTCCTCGGGATCCATTTTGGTTTTGCCATTAACTAGCTGCACCATCTTGCAAAAGTCACTGATCCCTCTGGGCCTCGGTTCCCTCGTTTATAAAATGAAGAGCACAACAAATTGATTTTTAAAATCTTCTCCAATTCTCATTCCACTGTGATTCTCAAAGGCAGATTTTATCTGATAGTCCAATACACAGTGGTTTTGAAATAAAGAAAATCAATTGACTAGCATATGTCTTCATGACATGGAAGTTTGTTCTGTAATTACCTTCAATATATTTTTCTCAGATGATGTTCTCTTCATATGGTGAAACACAGGGAGTACAAATAAAACTAGAAGACAATTACACTATCTTAATATTGGAATTTATTTACTACATTCAATTTTTATGTTGTGTCTTTAAAAACCTGTTGCATCATTAACACTGATTATTAATAGAAATAGTACTTTTTAGGGGAGAGTCTAAGAAAAGTTTTGAAGAGAGGAGAAAAGAACAAAATTTGGAAAAAGTATAGCAAATGGAGAAAACATTTAAGAAAGCACAGACTGAATCTAAGAAAACCAGGTCTACAAAAATAAAGTCTGATTCTCCTAATACTTGCTGCTTTATTCTGCAGGATAAGGACCTCACAGGCTTCCATGCCTTTACTGGAAGCCCTATTTCTTTATTTGTCTTTTGTCTTTTTATAAACTTATTTTGGAGGATTAAAATTCATGAGACTAGTAGTAGTAAGATTGCTCCTATCCCAAAACAAAGCAGTTTTGCATATAGGTATTTGTTTGTACTTTAACACTAAATTTTATTGAAAGCATTTTGACTGTGATAAATCAGACAAGTTTCCTCCCATACTTAACCAAAATTATTTGTCGATTCTAGCTGATAGTTGCTAATAAAACCTTCACAAGACCTCCATCACCCAGTTCTTTAAAAATAACCTCATTTTTTTTATGGTTTTAGTCACCTAATAAAATTCAGTGTTCTGTCACATATTGAAATTTCATTCTGTAAAAGGAATACTCTGGGTAGTAAAGTATGTTCTCACCAATGGTATAAAATAGGATTTTAAAACAATTATTCACTTAGTTATAACAAAACCTCAGAGAGAGCTCAAGAACACATAATCAGGTTACAAGATTGCTTTGTGTATCTTTCTTCTTTGTTGACTTATTCTTCTTGTTCATAATTTGTCCATTTTCCCCTTCCCAAGCACAAAATGGAAGGTAAGATTTGAACTGTAAGGTAAATAATAACACAATGCAGTGTAGAAAGTGACACCTGTATAAAGTACATCAGAAGTGTCCATGACTAACAGCTTTAACTTTTCTCTCCTTGTCTCAAATATTTTTTTCAGGTATTCTTTCATGTTTTTGTCTCCATGTGACCAAGCACTGCAAATTTAGTCGAGGATTTGTAAATATTCCCCACCCCTGATAAATGCTGACAATTTGTTTTTCCCAAACTGTTTGACACATTGCTACTGCAGTGTCAGCCCCGTGCGGTAAACCTTTTAACAGTACAAGACAAACTGTAAGAGAGACAAATCAGGCTTTAAAGAGCACATACTAAATGAAATGGAATTTACTTTCACAAAAGGGTCCCTATTTTCAGTTTGCTTCTTTCATAGTGTAGTCCTAAGAGTCTTACGAAAACATAACAGCAACAACAAAACTTAAAATGATCCTTTCAGGAAAGTTTTTCACTGAGAATAAATATCTTAAGACACATAACATCCTATGCTTTTCCAAAGGGTTTTGTTCCATACACGCTGGAGGAGTATATTCACAATATCGCAGCTCAGGCGCTGCCAGCCAGAATCTGCCCAATTAGAAGTGATGGCCAGTGCAGAGCCCCGTGGCACCAGACCTTCCTTCTTCAGTGGAGGGCTCTGGGTGATGGGCAATGGGAGCACGGGAGATTGTTTGCCAACTTCTCTGAAAATCTTACAATCATTTAACAACTGTTGGCTAATAACAGTTTAGCTGAACCGGTGCCTTCTCTTCCTTATAGTAACTAAAACATTGTTCTCATAATACATATAACAAAAATTTAAGAAATCTGGATGTTTTGTTTATTAATTCAATAAATATTTATTGAGGACAGAGCAGGCGCCCGGCACTAGGCTAGACCAAGAAGAAAAGAAGACTAATAACACAATCCGCTGTAGAAGGAGTTCCACCAAATGGGGGAACTCCTATACAAAGTCTAACAGTCAAATTTCTTACTGACTCTTTTCTGCCCATACTGTGTTTATATTACTCTTCCTCTTCTGGGAATAAAAAAGCACTGATCAAACATTATCTATCTTCTCAATCCAAAACAAAGCCAGTTTAACTCTCCTCTATAAAATTAGAAAATTTGATGTTTCAAGTCTTCTGCACTCATTCCAAATGGATCTGCTGAGTTTTAGAGAGTTTCACCCACAGTCTTAGCTTTCTTTTTTGATGTCTCTGTCCCATTGGAGGGCACTCTTGAAAACACACAACTTTGTCCAGGCACCCTGTAAGCTGCCTTCTCCTGACCAGAGAAGAGAATGGGCAGCTCTCTCTGTGGAACTTTCATCTTCCCTGTGCAGTTAGAGTCATAAGGAGAGTGCATTTCTCTTGAATAAAACACTTCCTGCTTAGAGACAAGCATAGTAGTTCAAGTAACTCTTATCCCCTCTGTTTTGTTCTTCTTTTATAGGCTGTTTGATGAAAGTTAGGGCATTTGCACACACAATAGCTTTCTGTTTGCTCCTGTTAAAAGATTACTTTTCCCCTGGCGCCTGGGTGGCTCAGTCGGTTAAGCGTCTGCCTTCGGCTCAGGTCATGATCCCAGGATCATGATCCCAGGGTCCTGAGATCGAGTCCCGCATCGGGCTCCCTGCTCTGTGGGGAGCCTGCTTCTCCCGCTCCTCCCCACTTGTGCTCTCTCTGTCTCTCTCTCTCTCTCAAATAAATAAAATTAAAAAAATTTAAAAAAAAAGATTACTCTTCCCTACAGGTATCAGCCCATCTCCGAGACCATGAAGACCTGAATGCTCAGAGCTAAGGCACCACACTCAGGACCTAGAGTCCAGAAAAATATCTCATAAGTAAACCCCATTTCTTCCAAAATACTGCAAATTAATCAACAGTAAGTACTTCAGAAATATATATTCATTTACATTAAAATTATGTGGAGAATTGTTGGTTTGTTTTAAATTTAGGATCACTAAAGAATCAATAAATAACTGAAGAAGTCTAACAGCATAATTTTTAATTTATATATTAATGGAGGAGATTATAACACAAATAAGGATGGGGCATGAAACCAAGACAAATAGTTAAACCAGAGCAGCCTTAGGATGGAAGTGGACATCCTCGTGGGAAATTGGTAAACATGTCATATAGTCTTAGCAAACATTTTTTTTAAGTGACAATAGATACATATTGTCTATCACATGATTAATAGTATAACTGGTGTTCAAGCCAAAAACCAGTACATACCCACCCACCACTATAATAGCAAGAACAGGAATAAAACAATTTATCTTTTCTCATCCTGTTTGTAGGTTGAGGAAAAAAACCTAACGAGTTGTCTGGAACAAATCATGGCATTATAAAAATGTGTGGCCCTTTAAATTCTTGGAAAATTGCCCTCTGTGCAGGAGTGGGAGTGGGAATGGGAGCAGAGGGGTGGAGATGCAGGTATAGAATAGGGTAGAAATCTAAAGACAGTCACCTACATGGCAAAAAGCAAGATATTAGAATCCATCAGAGTCACAACCAATGAAAAAATGTGCAAAGGTATCTTTAGTGCATATTTTAAGTCATGAAGAAAAATTGTATAGGATTTAGGAAATCATTCTCTTTTAGGGAACTGTATGGCTCAAAGGAATTCCAGTAGATCTGAGGAAGGGAAATTCTCAACCCCAGGCCCTCTATTTAAGACTGAAACAATTCAGTCCAACACAGTAGTCACTAGCCATAGTGATTATTAAGCTCTTGGAATACAGAGGGTCCAAACAGAAATGTGCTGTAAGTAGAAAACACACCATGGATTTCAAAAACAGTACAAAAGAAGAATGTAAGATATTTCATTAATAATTTTATATTGATCATACGTTGTAAGGATAATATTTTAGATGTATTGGGTTAAATAAAATCTTATTAAAATTAATTTCACCTCTTCTTTTTGTTTGCTTGCTTGGTTTTTGGTTCTTGTTGTTTTTTGTTTTTTGTTTTACTTCTTTAAAATGGGGCTAGTAGAAAATTTAAAATTATATATGTGGCTCACATTTGTGCCTCACATTATATTTCTGTTAGCCAGCACTGGTCTACATTAGCAGATGACAGTGCAGAGGAAGTTAACCAACTGACAGCTGTTTACTGAAGAGATAGTGGGGGGGTAGTAGAGTACTTACTAGACTGTGCCGGGAGCCCCTAGGCAGGCAGTGATCTTTTCCTGAATAGTAGAGACATTTGCTTTAAATCTTTGGAATTCACTCTGGCTTTGGACCAGACAGAGCGTTAAAATGAGCACATGTAACTTCTACTAGTCTCTCAGGGCAGTATCAGATGACAGATCTGGATCGAGTTAATGGAGGAGACCAAAATCATGCTTCATACTATTCTTGTGAAGGACCCACACTGATCCTTTAAGAATGGAGACTCCGAGCTTAAGTTGTGTTTGAGGAAGCTAGCAGAGAAAGCTAAACATGTAAAGAGAATGAGAAGAAGAGTAGAGATGATTGGATTGTAACTGGAGTTGTGTGAAAGGGAAGGAAGTCATTCTTCCCAAAGGTCTGCCTTCATGTGAAGTTAGCAGTCCTTCCGGATCTGGGCCCAGGGCAAGTTGTTCTTCCGGAGTAGGGTGGAACTTTGGGACCAGACAAGTAGGGGTGAGGAGTGGCCTCTGGTTTCACATATTTTCACTGTCCATTTTCTCTTTGATTCCCATTCTGCATCCTCATGGAAGTTTCTTTATAAATGAAAGAAAGATTCTTGGCTATTGGCCACGAAGCACAGAAACAAGTTACCTCCTACACTGGAAATAAACCTGACCTAAGGGAGAAATTCAAGAATGACACTCAGTTTGTGCTTCCTTCTTGGAATTGTTAGAAAAGGCCTTAGAGAACAGTGACTTTCCCCTGACCCCTGCCCACACTATCCCCCAGTTGTTTTCAGTTAGCTTCACCTGTATTCCTGTTGTCAAATTATATTGGAATTGACAGTAACCAGAGAGAGTGAGAAAAAGCAGTTGAGGCTGGGAAAAGGAATTGTCTCAAGTTGTTTGTCCTACTTTTGGCAGTGTACACATGTTCCTTTATTGAGTTGCTTGCCCTGGCTCTCTCCATTCTTGCGAACACCATGGTGGGAAACCGTTCTGCAGGGACTTCGGACTTTGGGTCTTGCGCAGCTCTCTTAGTCAGTGACTTCTCGGACTTGGTTACTTACCAGGCCATTGAACTATTTCTGCTCTGACACTCACGTTTTGTCTCTTCCTCTTTTCTTGGCCTGCCTCTTTATTTTCCCCTTAAATCATTGCCACCCCTATCTCTACATAGTGAGATTAAATTGATAAAATAGCCCCCTTTTACTAATGGAAAAATAGGCCTGTGTGTTAAACATGTAATTTTCGCTTCTCCCTGTCAAATAGGTAACCTGGACCTTCCACACACCTGTTGTATGTGTACAAACATGTAGTTTATTATTAATTACCGAGCTTAAGATTTTAGCTTATGCTTCAAGACTTCAAAACCATGATTCTCGCTTCATCTGTAGTTATAAATATTTAAACTTTGGCAATGAATCTTAAAGAAAACATAGAATGATTTATTCTCTGAGAAGAGGCCACTGTTAAGAAGTTTGGCATGAAGCATTTTTCTTAGCATTTGTAAGACAAACCAACTTCTCAGCTCATGCACGTTACTGGGATGAATGGCATAAGCCTATTGTGACTTTACATAAAATCATTACTAACCTCATAGGTCTTAGAGAAGCGGGCCTGTGAAGGAGTGAAATAAGTATACTAGCAACATCCAAAATTAAAGACAGAGCCTAGAGAAATGTTTCTGCCAACACACCATATGATTTGTTACTGGAAATAGTTCCCAAATCTGGAAAAAATATTTTCAATCGGCACTTGAGGTAAACTGAGGGTCTACTTAAACTGCTTACTTACTTTTAGAGTGACATTTTCCTATTGTGAGACAACAATAGTGTGATATAATATATATACCACCCGAAAATATAGGCGTATAAATTAAAATGGGACAGCAGTGTCACATGGAGATGTGAGTACACGTAGTCTGTAAGACTCACTAACTAGTGAAGTGATTTAATGTCCTGACTACCAATCTTCAAAGCCTAGACTCAACACAATTATAAGTTCCTATGTTCCATGGGTCTTTAGGATCACTCACAAACAATGTTAAAATGTTAAATCCACAATGAAAATAAGCATAAAAATAATTTTGCCACTTTTGAAGAATTATCCACTATGGGATATAAAGGCAGGCAAAGTCTTGGTTATGGGTCAGATGACAAAGAGACGTGTCATCCAGCACCCCACCATGCTTTATCAATGTTCCTCATGATCTCAGTTGACACCATGAGCCAGATCCTTGAAGCTGCGATGATGAGAAGATGGAGCCCCGGGTCTTTTCATACAATGTCAGGATTCACTGTCAGCCGGGCCATTTACCACACGCTCCTTAGTAATTTTCCAGTTCGCTGTTGGGAATGGGTATGCTAGTACAACCTCAAGAGAAGCATGGGGTTCCTGACTGAGTACCAAGGAAATAGAAACTCAATTCAGCGCAAGCTCTCTGCAAAAGTTCTTAAAGGCAAAAAAAAAAATCCCATCTGTCCTGGTTAATTTTGTTATCATGGGGAAGGGGTTACCACACAAATGTCTAAAGGCCTAAAATAAAACAATACAGACTGACAGGAACATAACAGACTGGAGAACTGAAATTGCAACAAGAGCGATGTTTCACATTGGATCCAAAGGATTACTGTCAAGGGTTGCCAAATCTGCTAAAATTCAAGAGAAGTCAAAACTCCAGGTGATTTTTTTATGTGAAATTTCCCTATTTCCAAAATATTTTGCTGTTCAAGAAAAGCACATCTGTTATCAGTGCATCAGCTCTCTCTAGCCCGCTGGCTCCCAGACCTCAACCTGGAGTCTATAGATTCTTAGAATAATCCTCTCTGTTCTCTCCTTAGTATGTCAAAGCATTCAAAGGTGATGTTTCCTTGATCCCCAGGACCTCAGGTCATGAACATTGTATTGAGAGGAAAGTTCACTTTCAAATTCTTGTTCCTCAGGTTACAACCATTCTCTTCTGCAGTACCTAACTTTGCAATTGTGCACTCGAATGAGTTACAAAACAAGGCGTGGCAAACCTCCATTTAACTCACAACTGTTTATGACATAATTTCCATGTGCCAGGCAGAAAGAACCTCTGTATGGAGAGACTGGAGAAATATAATTTGATTCATACATTGAAGGAGCTCACAATTCATATAATCATTATGGAATTAAAATGGTAAGAGTATTATTGTTAAATATATAATGCAATTTGTCACCAAAAATAGTCAGATGAAAACTCATTTATTTTCTGACTTAGCAAGCACCCTTATAACTTCATTGAGTTTGTGCCGTTTTCCCTCTCAGTTTCCAATTATCTGATAGAAGTTATACATGGACAGTGGGAAACCCAAAACCTTGACTGAAAGGTTGAAGAGAAGAGTGAGGGCTGGGGAAAAAAAAAATCTGAGTAATTACCTCATTTATACACACACAGACTCATTAAGTTCTCATTGCCTTCCCTGCAAGATGAAAACAAAGATGTGATTGATTCTCAGATGTTAGAGTTTGCTAATTATTGCAAGCTAGTATTCAGCACTGAAATGACCAATTCTTTCTAAATTGCTAGGTCTCTTCAATTCTCTACTTTACTTTGAATGAAAATACCTGGTTTTTTTCATGACTACTTCTGAATAGTTCCTGGGAAAACGTTGAAATCAAGTCTCTGATGAGATAATATTAGTCCCAACTATTAAGCAAAATCAAAGCTCACACTTAATGAAGTTCCAACGATGTGTTCTCAGAAAAAGACCAAATAAAGAAGTTCCCAGATGAGTACAACATGCACTTGACTTTTGTCTGTAGTAGCAATCACTCACTCAACCGTTGTCAACATGCTCAGGTATTTCCTCTTCTATCTGTAGTTGAAGCCTCAAAGGAGCAAGACCCGCCGTGTTCCAGGGCTCAATATATGCGGTAATGATTTGCTATTACAATGATAATCGTATATGGAATTGTTGGGCTTTCGGTTCAGGATTAAATCGTGATTTTTTTAAAATACCCATTACCTCATTAGCGCATTTGTAAGATTCTGACAGGAAGCTAAAGAGGCGTGAGTATGCTAAGGTTTTGCTCTCAAGACTATTAATCCTACTGGTGAAAGAAAATTGAAGCATTACTGTTAGTGGAATGAAAATTACATGAAGGGTTCAAAAGCATAAAAACAATAAATCAAATGTAATCATTTCAAAGAAACTTCTCATTTATCTAAAAAAAAATTTTTTTTTGACATTTCATATGGTGGAATCAATTGTGTGAGAACCAAAATTATGAAGTATATACTCAATTTACTGCTTTTCTTTTAATGTGAAAACCCAAAGATCTTCACGGGGTGGGTCAAGTGGTTGGAGTGTTCTCGCACATCGGTGATGGGGGAGGGGCAGGGCAGAGAAGGGGAGGAGGAGGACCTAGGAGCATCTGGTGCTTCTCCTTGCCCTGGGGGGCACAAGGTCCGCGTGGACTCCGGGCACTGTGGGCAGGGGCAGCAGAGAAGGAGAAGGGGGAGGAGGAGGGCAAAGCAGCTCTCTCACAATAAAGAGCCCTAGGTCCAATGACTGACCTGGTGACAGTGAACAGGATTTCCTCTGTGTGTCCACGCAGCTGCAGTCTCCAGGCTTTTTAAACTACTAAGTCTCATTAGAACTGTTGGCAGTTCCCGATGAGGTTTCTAAGGCTGGGCCTCTTATACAAGTTTTGTTTGGCCAGAGTCGTTTCCCCCCTTTCTATCATTTGCTTACAGTGATAGATGCAGGGCCTGGAGACTTGAGTGCCTTCTTACCCAGTCCCGCCTTCAGAAGCGAACCGAGAAAAAAAGAAGACTCGAACGGCTTCTCAAACTATTTTGCCTCAGAAATTGTGTTCATTGTGGTAGCAACACATTCCAAAATGAAGGTGAAAGAAATGTAAGACAGTGTCCCACATTTTGACATTATCATCCGTAAATGCACGCTACAGAACAAGTCAATGCCCCCCCCCCCAAAAGTTTAGTTGCTGTCATTTAAGAGCATCCTAATTACACTGATTTAAAATTCAGTTTCCTATTTTAAACTCTGGTTGTCCTGTGACATAAAAATAAATGTAACTTGACGGGAACATTAATCAGCTCTTTTGTTGGCAGGCATGGCGAGCTCCCTGGCCTACAGCAGGGGTCCCACAACCTTGGCTTGGGGAAGACTCAATGAAAAAAACTGGAAAAAATGCTGATGATCAAGCCTATCCATAGAAATTCTGATTTGGTAGGTTTGGGCTATGACTCAGGAATCTTTTCAGCAGTGAAACCCAGGTAATTTTAATGTAGGTGGGCCATGAATCTCTCAAAGACACTGGCCTACAGAATGTATTCTCAGAGGGAAAATGTGTAATTATAGTCCTATCAATGTATAACCCTGACAGACCACATATATATATAAGCCCAAAATGCTCAAGTGCCTTGCTGATGAATCCTCACAGAGCAATGCTGAGTTGGGCAGGGGACAGGAAATAATATTCTATAGACAAGGCTAAGTCATTTACCCAAAGTGACTTAACAGGTCTGTGTTTGAACAGCTGTTGGAACTAGAGCCTCCGGCCCCGTGAGCCCTGTCCTCTGTACAGAGCTCCACTTCCACAGGCGGGGGGCACATGCTGCATTCCACACCCTCGGCTCCTCCGAAATATTACATGATGTTTCTAATACAACCGTTGTGGAGATGCACATACCTCGCGCCTAATATCGTCACCTACTTTGCAAACGTTGCTCTTGTAGAGGCGCTGGTCTGTACTTGCTGCCACACCTTCTGCATCCACTATTCGCCCTCCAGCCCCCCAAAACCTGCATTCCTTCCACTGCTTCGTTAAATGTGCCCCCACCAAGGTCACTCATGATTTTCTTTTGCAAAATCCAAAGGACAGCATTTGGGTCAAGGTTATGGGAGAAATGTAATTTTCCATCTCGTTTCCCACGACATAATTCTTGAGATTTTTCTATCTCGTTTCCCACGACATAATTCTTGAGATGACATAAAGACTTCGAATCAAGGATAAATCTACCACTTCATTAAGAAATGAGGAAGCATGAAATAAATAAACCAGAAAATCTGAGGAATTCCTGAAAGATTAAGCAAATGGGGAGGCTCCAAGGAGAACAAGAATGGAGAGACGAGGGCCACAACACCACACAGAAGAAAAGTAACAGGTGTCAAGGATGCTTCAAAGCAAAAAATTAAAATGAGAGTTGAAAATCTTGCCTCTGTCATCCCCCTCTGTACCGTTTCACTAAGCTTAAAGCACTGTTTATACACAAACTATACGTGAGAACTGTTCTCTAAAACAAGTAGGTAAGCTTCTTAGGGGAGTCTCATTTTAAGAATAATGAGGCCTAATTTATGTCTTTATTGAGATAACATAAATGTCAATTTGTGTCTTTATTGAAATAATAACATAAATAACAAGAACTACTGATGCTAATAAAGTGCCTACTATGTGCCAGGCCCTGTTCTAAGCAGCCTATGTGTTTTAACTCATTTATTCTTCACAATAACCCTACAAGGTAAACCTTGCCACTTGCTCAGTTCAATAAAAACCAGAGATATCAAGTGACCTACCCAAGGTCACACAGCAAATGCATGGTAGAGCTGTAGTGCAAGTTACGGGAGCTACAGAGGTCTCTGTGTTTGGACAGAGGTAACTCCAGATCTCAATAGCAATTACAGAAAGGGGGAAAAGGCAAAGCAGCTAAGTGCAGGAGGGAAATAAATACATGAGATGCTGTACCCTGGGGACCTTTTTATTCTGGAAATCAGGCGAGGTAGTATTTGGTCCAGTTATACATCCAGAACAGCTGAGAAAATCCATGCTCGCTACGTTTCCCAATTAGCCTAGTCCTTCATGCAAAAAATATAGACAATACAAGACAACACACATTTGAGAAAAAAACAGGGGAAAAAACGAGGAGCAACCCACAGAATACCTGACCCTGAAGAAAAGGAAAGACTACAGAGAATAGAGAGAACTTTAAAATATTTGTAAAAGCAACCTCAGGGATACAAGGTAATATTTAATTCATAACAGAAGAAAAGTCTGCTAATTTTTAAAAAACAGTCAGAGGAGAAAGAGTCCTAGAAATTAAATGTATCATTACTGAAAATGAAACCATCAGTACATGGAACAAATTCTAGAATAGACATCCCTGACGAATGTATTAATAATCTGAAAGATAATTTTAAGTAATTGTTCTAAAACATAGAGCAAAAAGACAAAGAACTTGAAGAACTGAAGGACATGGAAAATTAATAAAAGTTCAATGTCTACTTAAAGAAACTGCAGAAAGATAAAACCATGACAATAAAATAAAAAATAAAAAAATTTCTCTAGATTAAATAAAGGCACAGGACTCAAATTGAAAAGGGCTCATCGAGTACTACTGAACAGTAAAATAAACTCTGGTGATGGGGAAAAACAGTGACAATAACAAAATAACCTCAGTCCACAAAAATAAATCCAAAAACCTACTGTGCAAGATATAATAAAATAAATAGTGTTGAAAGACATAAAAATAGTCCTACATAGATAGGAAATTACCTACATAGATAGATAATGATTCTCCTAAAACTGATCTGTAATTCAATGCAAATCCAATAAAAAACTTAAGAGGAATATGTGCAAGACTTCAAAATATGTTAAAAAATTCATATGAAATAATAAAGGACCAAGAAAAACTAAGATAATTTTGAAGAAGTTGCTGATCACTTCTTAAAACTTATTATATAACTAGAATAATTAAGACTGTCTGAAATTGGCACAGAAGTGGATGATAACCAGTGGAACAGAACGGAGAACCCAGAAACATGGAAACTTGGTATATCACAGAAATGGGATAAAATCAGTGGAAAAAGATAAAATCAATAAATTTTTCTAAGACAAATGATTTTCCATGTTGAACAAAATAGTGATGCCCGCCTCACATAATACAGAAAATTAGTTTTAGATTGATGAAAAACCAAAATGTGCCAAGTGAGCTTTAAAGCTTTTAGAAGGTAACACATTGGAAGGTCTTTGAGACCCAGTAAAGTTGACTGGATAAAGATGAGCTTTGACCAAGCAATTTAATTTCCGGGTATGAAACCTAGAAGAATTTGCATTCATATGCACAAGGATACATGCACAAAAATGCTCATTTCACAAGTTCTTGCAATTGTACAAAACCGGGAAAAAAAGCTAAAATAAATAAATACATTGAAGTACCTTATACTTATAGTGAAAAAAGAAAAATAAATTAAATTGCACTGTATCAAACGATATACTAAGCATATAAGTGTTTCCAACAGTGTCATGAAAACATGCAGATTGATATATATACAATATTCTTCCACATACATAAGGTTTCAAAACACTCATCATGTCATATTATTTATGGAAATATATGCATAGAGTGAAAATACAAAGTCATGCATAAGAAAGAAACAAACCAACCTTAGGATAGAGGCCCCTTCTGGAAAGGGTAAGAGATGAATGAACAGGACCAGGAAGAGCAATATAGGACCTGCAATTAAATCTGTAATATTTTGTTGTGTCTCTAAACATAATGGATGTTAGTTATATTACTCACTGTACTTTTATATCTGTTTATAACACTCAATTAGAAATTTAGCTATTAAGACAAAAAACATGGTACTTATTAAAATGAGTAATATGTTTTCTCACAGCAAACAAGTCAACTTCTCTAGCACCTGGGAGTGTCTCAGCAGGAAATGTCTAATAGTAATTGCTCACACAATGCTTTAATAGGCCCTGAACGAGAATATAACCTCCTATAATGATTATGAGTAAGCACTTTATATTCCCAGGGCCTCCTGAGAGCAACAAAGGAAATTCAAGTGGAAAGGCCCATGCAACTGTCAGGCCTCAGCTCTCTCAGCCTATCTGCTACTCTGAGCAGTAGTGGAGGCGATTATACACAATCTCACAAAGGATTCAGACCATCTTTGGCCCTGTATTTGGACTAATTAATGGGACTGTTTACTGAAAAACCTACTCCAAGCCCCGGAGATCAGTGAAGAAAGTGGCAATGGGGGAGAGAAATGTTCTTCTTTGAGGTTTGATACATTTCTCTTCCACTAATAGCAATGTGACGGTAGCTATCACCCATAGACACAGACAGCTGTAAGGCCATACGACCAAGGTCATACGTGAAGGATGCACACCCCAGATGGGGTTCTGAGACCCAGTGAAGCTCTGGACAGCCCAGGATTGGACCTGTACATCTAATTACAGAACTGGGGTTCTGTGCGGCCATGGAAGAGAGACCCCAAGGACCTCATGTTCAGTCATCTTAGAACTGACTTCCCATAGAACAACTTTGCTCTTATCAAGCAGCTGATCACAATACGGGTCCCAGAGAAAGTGAAGTGTGGAGCTCACACAAACACAACTATGGAAGGACATTTTCTGCTGTTCCTTCATAACAGTTTGGATTTGAAGTTCTCCTTATATGTAAAATACAACCCTTAACTTTGATACAGCACTTTCAAATACATGATTTCATTTCATTCTTAGAGCCTCCCAATATGACTCGTTGTGCACGGTGGGGAAAAACCACAAAGGCTGGTGAGGGGCAAAAAGCTGCAGAGGCTCCAGGGTAAGGTGCAGAAACAGGATTTTCAGGGGCTGGGTTGCTTCCCAGGGACATTCCTTGGCTTCTGGTCACCACCATCCCTTTCTAAAGACATCTCAGAAAATGGCCTGTCTTGTTTCCCTGTCCATAGTCAAACGTTGCTTCAAAACTTAACTCAGGAATTAATTATTCACTTAGTATAGAAGAAAATAGTCTCATAACTCTTCCCAAGCTCTCTAGTAAAAGAAGCACATAGCCAGCCGTATTGAAATTTTTCTAATCGTTTTACATTGAAAGGGCTAGAGAAGATTTCTAGCTCAATTCCTATTTTCCTTATTTTGGCCCTATAGACCAATACTTCCCAGTGGAGCAGGGGTGCTGGGCTGGCTGCCTCAGAGTCCTCTGTGGCACTTGCCAAAATAAAGATGGATGGAACCCCATCACTAGGGATTCTCATTTACTAAGTATGAGGTGGGGCCCTAGAATCTACTTTTTTTTTTCCAAGTTCCATAGGTAATTTTTAGGTATAGATAATTTTGGGAATCATCACAGAAGAAAAAAACAAGATTGCTGTCAATGCTTAAAGGAGGGGTGTAGGGCACACAAAAGATTGAAGATTCACCTCTATTTCAGATAAGTTTATCATAAAAATTTCAGCAAGGACTTCCAAAGGAAAGGATTTGAAAATGTTATAGCCTTCACACATTTTTATTTTGGCACTCAATGTTATGTGATAGGCAATGTGCTGGAGCTGGCTTGTACAGCTTTGTTAAGTTTTCAGGAATTTTGCCATTCAGTTGTTAAAACTGTTGATAGCTTGAAATCAACTATGATGGAAATATTTACACCATGGAAATCGGGAAATGTTATAAATCAGGGGCTTTGCCCCCTGGGGTACTTGTTACAAATTTGCCGTCCACCCCCACTGGTTTTAGAGGATGTAAGGAATAATGTGTTATGAATATACACGTTTATACAGTACTGTTTCATTGCTCTTTTAAATGTATCCAATTGAATCAAATATCAAAAGTATTTGATACTCAACAACTATTATCCATGTGGAAAACACAGGACAATCTCTTCTTTAGCAGACCCAAATGTTACATTATCCTATTTTCTTACTGAACTTCCTTTCCACATCTACCAGAAAATTTTATTTAAATATTATTTTTTAAGCTTGAGAGACTACTTTTCATCCATCCTATCACATTTCTCTGTATAGAATATGTACAGTAATTGAGATTAGAGACTTTTAAACTTTTCTATGATTATAAAGCTCTAAATTTTAAATGATTTTTCTTCTGGATTGAGTTTTCAGTACTATTAGTAGTAGTAGACAATTGATTAAAACAATACATATATTAATTATGTATAAATAATTGCTAATTATAAAAAGTATTTTTTTGGAAATGCATCTTTTCATGAAATGGATGTTTATGTGTTCAAGGATGAATATTATCTATATTCATATATATCTATATTATCTATTGCTAGAAAGAGACAGCCTACAGCCTAAGCTTTACTACCTTCTTTTCTTGTTTAATAAAAACACTGGGGGGAAAAAAACTTGTTGAATGAAAAGAATTCAGTAGTGTTCCTCAATTCTCTAAATTCTTTCTCAGTTAAAGGTCAAAAATTACATGGTAATCTAGTTATAAAAAGTAATTCTTTGATGTAATATGATCATTTGATTAGGTCTCTTTCAGTTGTATTGTAAGCAAATACTTGGAAAACTTAAATTTTAAGGGTTTGCCCAGAACAATCAGGCATTCCTTTTCTCACTACTCAACTGCAGTATTTCTGTTCCTTCATTCTTTCATTTCCCTCTGGAGGTTCTCCCACTCCGGACAAGGCACCATGATAAGAATAGGAATGGGTGAGGACTATACCCCATCTTCCTTTTTTGGTAAAATATGAACCGGGTGACTTTGAAAAGAAAAGCGAGAAAGGAGAATCCGCTTATAAGGTGAATTCTCAGACTGGCCCACAGGAGGAATGATTAATGAAAATTGAAGATTTGGAAATTGATTTCCATAAAGCTATTGATGTGCTCTCATGCCCCTGCGATAGTCATCATAGACATCCAGGAATGTGTGTGCCCCACTTTGAGGACTGTGGCTCTGCAGCCTACTGGGGGTTCAATCATGCAACCAGAATCCACCCAATCTCAAGAACTACGTGTCCACTCTTCCAGATCTCTTTTCAGATGGCCCGAGTAACCTCATTCCTCCTGTGACTTCTTGAGTGTTGCACACAGCACTTTGACACTGAAATGTTAGCAGCTAACCCCGGTGTGGCTCTATATAAATTACAGAACTACCTTTCTCATGAACGAACAATTATACACAAGTTTAACTTTATTGACCACAGAGATAAAGCCCAATTTCCAGGATTTACAGGTCAAATTGGGTGGTCCTGATACCTATTGAAATCTCAAAATATCTTCAATGTCTTTTACCGGTTTTTCTTTCCTCCTTTCCCAAATTTCCATCTGTTTCAACAGAAAAGGAATAGGAAAATGTTGCTATAAGTTCTCCGAAGTAGTGGAAATCTTTTTAAAATACGTCCCTTTATTTTTAAGCAGTAAATTTTCCCACTATTTGGAGCAATAATACTTAAACTTCCCCCTCCCCAAGGAATATGATGAAAGACCGGACATTTGACCCCATTAAAAATGCATTTTTGCAAATACACATAAAATGTGCCTTCCACTGCAGAAGATGTTATTGATGCCATGAAGCCCACCCACGGGCCATAGTTAAGAAATGCTTTTGACAATACAATAGGGACACTAGAGTCTGATCGTCCCTCAGAATATATAGTGTACAACATTTCAAAAAATTAAAATGGATAAGCAATGTTTTAACAACAACAACAAAAAAGTTTTGGTAATTATCCACAAAAAAAATTGGGGGAGGCTTTCTTAAAAAGGTCAATTTCTCGAGTACATTTGAAATATTTCAATACTTGGTGGCTGCTTGCTGCAGAAGATAAAGCACAGGACTTGGAGTCAAATACACTGAGATCCTGATTTTTGTGCCTCATTTTATTGCCTCTATGCTTTCATATGCCTCATTGTGACCTTGAATCATATCTGTAGTTTCTGAGCCTCTCACATTACTTATTTGCTAAATGTGGATAATATCCCCATCTTGCAGGGCTGCTGTGAGAGTAAAGTAATAAAAGGAAATGTCTAGTGCCATTTCTTGAATGTCAAAGTACTCAATAAATGGTAGCTCTTGTCTTTAATTTAAATTAACTATTTTAGAAACTTTTTCACTTTATAAAGTGAGATGCACAAGTAGGCTATTCTTATCAAAAGCAAGGTGGTACAAAGAGGAGGGTTTTTGGAATCTTCAAAGAGGCCCAGAGTCTCCTTGGTAGATGTCTGGAATTTAGGCTACTTATTTTTGGATCTTATACTCTCTTTGTGGAACTAAAGCCATGCTGGTGAACTTTGACGGAAATGAACATGCCAGAATTTACTTTTACACTCATGCAGTAGGATGCCTCTGCCAAATTCCTCTAGTATTTAATGGGAGTTATTGATATAAATCTTTTTTCAAATCAATGAGAATAGTAAGTCTCCTAAATGTCCTGGTCCTTAGGCAATACAATGGATCTGTTGTCAATTTAGTGTTATGTAGTCAAGATTATAAACAAGGGTATATTTAAACACCCTTATCCAGCAGAGCGGCTCTGGTATAAATTTTTAAGAAAATTGACCTTCTCCTTCAGGTCACTACTCATTCCAAGTGACACAATGACAAAATGTTTATACACTTAATAATTTGAATCACACAAAAGAGAAATATGAAGTCTAAGTAGATCTTATTTCTCTCCCTGCCCCCCCGGAAACCAGTGAAGAATTTATTCACCAAACAGTATTTCTGAAAGTTTTGACCAGCCTAGATTTTAATAAAAAAGCCAAACATCCCTGATGATGAATTTTAAGCCAGTGGAAAATTGAAAAGATCAAACTTCAAACCTCTCAGCAAGACAGTTTTGAAAGGAAATGCTAACAGACCCACCACTGGGTGCTGCTATGATAAACAGATGAACCCTTCCGAATGTGCCTCAGTTCTAGTCACACCCATTGGCCAGAGCCATTATTGGCCAAATCCAGCTGCTGCAACTGCTAGGCACTGATGAGAAAGATGCCAGAAATAATAAGTTGGAGCTGAGGCCAAACCCAGGAGGAAACACTTGATGTCAGATATGAGCTTGCCATTGTTTTGAAGGAACATGGATGGAGGAAAGAGTAAATTCCTGTGTGCTTCAGACTCGATGTATATATGCTGACTATCAGAATGGATCTTATTTTCCCTGGCTACTCACAACTGCCACAAGATCGTCTTTTTCGGATATTTACTTTAATGGTGACATTCTACTTCTAGGCTGCCATCCAGAGCTATTCTAGTGTTAAGAATGTTTCTTAAAATAATAAATATATGAAATAATAAAACATCACACAGATGTTTATAAACATTGGCCAAACTCATTTCATATAATTGTGATACTATATCCACTCACAGGGAATTCATTTTGCTGGAGGGGACAAATTACCTCATATGCCTCTCATGCTTATACTCCGTTTTTGTCAAGACTAGGAGTAGGGAAGCAGCAAGAGGAAAAAAAAAATTTCATAAGATCCATGTACACCCACTTTCTGTCTATGCCCCCATGACTATCCCTGCCAAGATGTCTCCACAAAAATCATAGCTGAATTAGGCAGAGAAGGACAAGACCAGTAGTCCCTTTCAACAACCAAAAGCCATGTAGAATTTGGAAAGCCAATAACTGTTAAACTGACCTAGAATCATGTAGTTCCTGGACGGGGATTTTTCTCACATAGCAAGTCACAAGGCAATTTAATTTGCTGTTTAACAGAGTTTGTTCAGTGGAGCGATTCCAGCTGAACTGTATAATATTATCTATATCACCACAGTACCAATGAGAACCATGGAAATTCAGAGCCAAAAGGGACCAAGAAATGGTAATATTGAGCAAATGCAATTCAATAAGTATTCAAAAGCTACATAGTGTATATCTATTTTGTACCAGACCCTGGAACTACAAAAATAAATGTCATTGTCCTTACTCTTGGGAAACTCACAGTCTAGAAGGAAGAAAGATTCATAAGGAACAAAATTATATTACAATATGACCATGCTCACCAGTGGAGGTACAGACATAGGAGCACAAAGGAGGTAATGATTAATTTCTTTTTAAAAAAAATTTATTTATTTTTGTGAGAGAGAGAGAATGTGCAAACACACGCACGAGTTGGGGGGAGGGGCAGAGAGAGAAGCAGACTCCCCGCTGAGCTGGGAACCCAATGCGGGACTTGATCCCAGGACCTTGGGATCATGAGCTGAGCCAAAGGCAGACACTTCACTGACTGAGCCACCCAGGTGCCCTGGATGTAATGATTAATTTCTTAAAAATCAGGTACAGCTTTCCAGGGAAGATAGATTTTTGTTCAGTTGGGAAGGGTAAGTTATATGTCCTCCAGCAGAAAGGTGGAGGGGAAAGATGCAGAGAAGAAAGCCAGAGGGAAAAGACATTCCAAGAATAAAAAACAGCATGAACAAAACAAACACAGAGGTGTTAACCTACATGTTGGATTTATGCAACATGAGTAAAATCTGAGTAGACAAAGCATAAGACGGTGGCAGAGAAAGCTTGACTGCTTTGCTAAGAAACCTAATGTGAGCCCAAACACTGAGGAACCACAGATGATTTTCAGCAAAGGAGCTACATAATTTTATCTGTCCTTTAAAACTTGGACTCTCATGATAGCATAAAGGATAATTGAACACGGAAAAGTGAGGGAGAAGCTCTGAACTTATCCAGAGAGAATGCCAACTATATAAAAAGTACCAATTAATTCTAAAGTAGAGCAATGAGGGCGCCTGGGTGGCTCAGTTGGTTAAGCATCTGCCTTCAGCTCAGGTCACTATCCCAGAGCCCTGGATAGAGTCCTGCATCAGGCTCACTGCTCGGCAAGGAGTCTGTTTCTCCTTCTGCCCCTCCCCCCACTCATGCTCTCTCTCAAATAAATAAATAAAATCTAAATAAATAAATAAATAAATAAATAAGAGCAATGAATGAAATCAATTAACAAGGGGCAGATGAAGTCTTAGGCTCAAAAGGATCCCATGATTCCTGTCTTCTGTCTGGCTCTACATACTGATAAAACATAATGTGAGAAGTTACCCCAGGTTCAAGTCAAAGTACAGGATCATCTTTAACAGTATGCCTCATTTGGCACTTTGGAACTCCAGTTGTCTGTAGTGTTTGTGTTCAAGACCTGCTATCAATAGCGATGTGCGGCATTTGAGGAAAAACTGTGTCATAGAAAACCGTAGGAAGACATGATGCTGAGTCGCCTGTGGAAACCGTTCTCAGTGGGACTTAGGTATTGTGAAATGTTTGAACAAAAACTCAGTCCTATGAATTCCTGTATTAAACAATATGTCAAATACCTGGCAGCCAGCAAACCTGGAGCAGTGATAGGACTGTGGTTGCCAGGTGGCTGCCGCCGGGTTCTCGCATTTCCTGTTCCATTTGAAGGTCCCAACGAGGAACTTTCTTCAGACACAAAGGACTGCTTCATGATTTAAGGACTTGGGGGTTATCTCCTCGTACTCACCCTCTCATGGTTTTGTTCCACATCCTGCTTGCCTGCCTGGCTCCTGAATATTTCTGGGATCCTCACCTGACACCTAGTCAAGACCACTGCCTTGCCCACATCAGGCTGGCTCTCTTATTTGTAACTTCTTAACCCAGGCCCCCAATCTAGAGTTGTCCAGAGTTCTGATACAAAAAACTAACATGGCTCAAAGATAAAATATAACTCTATAAAGTGAATTTTAATGGTATGATTTGAATTAAAGACAGTTAAAAAGACACAAATATGGTTGGCTTTTACCTTCTTCTTCCCAGAATCATACACAGAAATATTTCTGGTTGTTCTGAACTGTTTTGCCAAGTATTCACTGCCGCTATTATAAAAGGTCTCTGTCAACATTTTTTCTTTTTCTTAGCTTAATAAAATGAATGGAAGAAATTTATCTGAAATAAATAATAAATATAAGATTATTAAAGAATCTAACAAAATCTGAGAATTGGGAGAGTAGAGGTCATCAGGTGTGATCAATCTCCTAAGATATGAACACTATCTATGAAGTCACTGACAGGTAATTCCTCAGTTTCCTCCTGGACACTATCATTGACAGCAGTTCACTTCTATTTTAAAAGCCCCTTTCCCTTTATTACCTCTGATGAGTAAAGAGACCCCACTGAATGGAGCTGAAACATCTATCTCCCAACCATTGATCCTGTTCTGCCTGTTGAAGACATACAGAGTAAGTCTACTCTCCCACTAAGATACAGATGGAGATATTGGTGTAGGTATAGATATATATAGTGTAGGTATATATTTGAAGAAAGTAACTATAATCACCTAAATTTATATTTTTCTGAGTTTTATATGCCCCATTCCATCAACCATTCTTCAGATGATTAGGCTCTTAAATTCCCCTACCCTCCTGATCACCCCTCCTATGGAAACTCATCATTTTGTCAATATCCTTTTATTATTTCCACAGTATTGTGAGAACATCTGGAGATGATACGTCTGTTAATGCTATGTAAGATTTATTTTTTCAACATCTGTGTCACGCTGTTGACTCATTTTAAGCCTGGGGCCAAATGAAACCCTTAGGTCAATTATTTACCAAACTATCAGCTCTTAAACCATATGCTAAATATTTCTCCTCGTAACAAACTAATGAGAAAGAATTAAGGACTGGGAAGAAATTAATCTAAGCAAGACTCACAAATTTCAGAGAAATATATTTCCATTTGATATTCTCCATTTTTAAGGCAATTTTAGTTTTTTCCATTTGGCAACATCAGAAAATTGAGTAAGATGGTATTTGGTAGTGAGTTCTGACAGACATTACATTGTGTATCATAAATCTATAACTAATAGGACTAAAATTGTTTAATTTTAGAATAAACTTCATCAGAAATTTTAATTGAAAATTGTTACATAATTGTTTACTGGGTAAAACTGAAACATGTGTGAAGCACTCTGATATCTTCCATTCTCAAATATACTGTTTATTTTACTTGATACAACATCGCTATACTGGGACCAGGGCCAAGCCTGAGGGAACTGTTGAATGCACCTTCGAGAGTACTTTCTGTCCACTCTGTGTTAAAACCCCATTAACGTCTCACCATTCTTGGAGTGTGCTCTTTGTGAGATAAATATACATTTTACTTTAGCTCTCTTCTTTAAATGCAAACACTTTGATAATATGAATGGGAAAAGAAACTCTTTTCTGTAATTGGCTAAAAAAAAATTATCTTTTCACAATCAAAAGAGATTGCATATTACACTTGTAAACCTAAAAGTAATAGTTCTAAAAGACAGTGCTGTGGTGTTGGGAAAATGTCAGTTTCCCACTTTCATTTTCTAATATTGTATCGAGTCATTGTGATGAAAGAGTTGTAGCTCCTGAGTGCTGTGATTTCCATCATGATGAAGTATTCCGTGGTGAAGGGCAGATATCTCCTTCACATATCCAATTCCCACAACATGAGCTTTTAAAAGATTCATTAACTTAGGGCGCCTGGGTGGCTCAGTCGGTTAAGCGACTGCCTTCGGCTCAGGTCATGATCCTGGAGTCCCGGGATCAAGTCCCGCATCGGGCTCCCTGTTCGGCAGGGAGTCTGCTTCTCCCTCTGACCCTCCCCACTCTCATGTGCTCTCTCTCTCTTTCTCATTCTCTCTCTCTCAAATAAATAAATAAAATCTTTAAAAAAAAAAGATTCATTAACTTAAAGTGGTGAGAAAATACTAAGATTTACTATTTGGGTCCATAATCTTAAGCACTTTCTTAAAATACTTGGCCCATTTTTGAAACAGAATTTCTTTAAAAAAATAATAATTTTCTTTCTTTCTTTCTTTTTTCTTTTTTTTTTTTTTAAGATAAAACGTTCAGAACCACCAAAAAAATTTTTTTTTTCTTTGAAAAATCTACTTACTTTCTCCAGGGGAAAAAAAATTCCCTTCCCAATATTACTTTCCCTTTTCTGAAAAGAATTCTTTCCTTTGAGAACATGGGATTGCTGATGCTCTCATGCCCCTGGTAAGTTCCCTGTCCAATTACCTATCATCGCCCAGCTGTGATTCACACCCTGAACTTAGAGTTAATGGCTTAAAAAAAAAAAAACAAAAACCCTCACATCCAGAATAGTTCAAATGAAACGGGTCAAAGGGACAGAGCACGGATAATTCTGAGCACACAGATGTTCAACAGAGACAGTTCGGAAACCAGCATGGAAATATTGCATCTGTAATCCCAGCAAGCTGTAGCCGTTAAAAACAGAGAAGCCATTAAACAATGTGTGCTCACCTGTTTGTTCTGTCCTGCAATATTTACGTTCACTGTGTGGTTATTTTTCTAATTACACCACAAATTCACCAATTCATAACTGCTACAGATTGCTTTTTAGACACTGAAGAATCCACCTGGAAAGAAATTGGCTGAAGATTTAATAATAAAAAGAAGGTAATGTGGTTTCCCCTCTAATGGGTCCTAGTAGTCACTACTAGTTTACTGTAACATTCAATAAAAATATAAATTTGAAGACAACAGCCCTCCCACCAAAAGTAGTCCCACCAAAAGTAATTTTAGAACCAAAATGGCAAAAGGAGGAAATAGAACAAAGCAGAGGAAATATTCAAACTGGTTAAAGAGGAAGGCCGTGTCAAATGAGTGTGAAGTCAGAGTTCACCAGAGCGACTTGTGAGCAGAAATCAAAGGTAACCTTTCCAGGCTGAGGTCACGCATCTTACTCAAGCTCTGGCCACACAGTGGAGATTCTGGGAGGCCTCCTCCTGATGGTCACCTTCAGATTGTTCACCTCCACAGGAAGATAGACATTTCATACATCTTGCCACAATGCAGTATTGATTGTATAAGCTTACCATGTTGGTGCTCTGAGAAATACAAAGATCAACCAGATTTCTGTTCTGAGTCCCACCCTCAAAGTGTCTAGAAGGGGAGAAACAGGAGCATAACTAACATTAATACAGGGCAGAATCTGACAAGAACTAGGAGACAGGCATAAATTGCTGTGGGATTTTATAAAAGGGAAGGGACCACTGAAGCAAGAACAAGGAGAGAGAAATCTGGAAAAGTTCAGTAGTGGCTTCAGCGAGGAGATGGCATTTTCTAAATTTGGTAATTCACTGGTTGACCTAGTCATAAATCTTTTTTTCTCTTTCTTTCTTTCTTTCTTTCCTTTTCTTTCCTTTCTTTCTTTCTTCTTTCATTCTTTCTTTTTTTCTTTCTTTCTTTCTTCTTTCTTTCATTCTTTCTTCTTTTCTTTTTTTCTTTCTTTCTTTCTTTCTTTCTTTCATTCTTTCTTTCTTTCTTTCTTTCTTTCAGAGGGAGGGAGGGGGGGTGGGCAAAAGGCAAGGGGAGAGGGAGAGAGAATCTTAAGCAGGCTCCATGCCCAGCATAGAGCCTTATGTGAGGCTCGATCTCATAACCCTGAGATCATGACCTCAGCCTGAGCCATAATCAAGTTGGATGCTTAACAGACTGAGCCCCCCAGGTGCCCCCCTATAAATCTTTTACCGTTCTTCTCCAGATTGTTTTGGTGGTCTCTTCATATTAAAGTGAGTAAAAGCAGAATATGAGCTTCACCAATATAGTGCAATGTTAGATAACATGGTCAACACTTCTTGATAGAGGTGTAACTAAACTTAGCTAGTAAAACACATAAGTAGTTGCTAATCATCTAGCTGCATTGTCCAGTGGACCATGTATGGCTATTCATATTCAAATTAATTAAATTAAGTTCTTCAGTTGCATTAGCTAAATTTCGAGCACTCAGTAGCTTTATGTGGCCAATGGCTACCATATCACACAGAGCAGATATATATAATAGCTCCATCATGGCAGAGTTCTATTAGACAGCACTGAAAGAATGGGTATCAGAATTATGAAAACCGTGTACTTTGTCTTGGTGTTTTTCAGGCATCTCAGCATGAACAGTTACAAATGACATAAATTATATTCAAGTTAGAAGATCATGGCATCGGGCGCCTGGGTGGCTCAGTTAAGCGTCTGCCTTTGGCTCGGGTTATGATCCCAGATTCCCTGGATTGATCCCCTAATCAGGCTCCCTGTTCAGTGGGGAGTCTGCTTCTCCCTCTGGCCCTCACCCCGCTTGTGCTCTCTCTCTCAAATAAATAAATAAAATCTTTAAAAAAAGAAAAAAGATCATGATGCCTAGAAAAATACAGTGACTGGATACATTATATAATTCAAAATGGTTAAAAGTGAAATTCCTTGAATTCTCAGAAAATGCCTTAGGACATTTACCTTTGACATTTTAAGGGAGGAAAATAAATATATCAGTATCCAAGAAGGAGAGGAGTACAGGATAAGAGCTCAAGAGTGTGGAGACAAGCAACTAAAAAAAAAGCAAAATCAGTAAGCTGGGTAAATAGGAATTAGGGAATAGAAGAAAAGGGGCAAAAAGAAACACACTTTAGTTAAGTGTCAGAAGTAATTTTTTTTAAAGTGGAAATAATAGAAACAGAAATACTCTGGAGGTAGAGAAGAAATATTTTCTGAGTCCATTATTCACATTATCTAATTCTCTGGATATATCTAAATCATCTCCAGGAAGACCACTTCCGCTACATAATTTCTCTCGTATGCACAAAGTGCTTGTTATAAATTTGGCTGCTTATTTGTTTTAATTAAAAGAATATCTATATGTAATTTTAATGCTGTATTGAAATTAATCTTTTAACCTCAACATTATAAATTACAGTTGTAGAGCCCCACAGGATTAAAATATTATGTCACAGATCAGTGGAAATTTTCTTAATGATTCATAGCAAAATATAACCACCTGAAACTAAGCAAAAGTTTTCTAATGGGAATTCAAAGAAGACATAATAGTTTGCCCCATTTATATCTCTATCCTAATTAAAACAAACTTTGAAGGAACAGTCTAGGATTAAAATATATTCTAGGTAAGCAATACTTTTGTACTTTTCTCATTTGTGAAGCTGAGGAATGTGTACTCATGTTTCTTTAGAAAACCAGTAAATTATCTTTCTAAAGGAATTAACTAGTTCTCCTTCTTATTGAGAAATTGGGGTTAAAGGAGAAATGTGTGCATTTAGAAGAGGAAACCCAGAGCACATAATCTCTTATGACATGTTTCATGCTTTTTAATCAATGGAAGTGATTCTAAAGAATCTGGAGTACCAGATTTTCTGTTCATAATTCTATTGTGGTAAATATTATTGCCACTCAAAGATATGTCCAGCTCATCTTTTTCAGGGACATGGAAGGATTATACTTTGTATCCACCTTTCAAAGCCTGACATGGCCATATAAACTAGTTCGATCAATGAAATGGAATGGAAGTGATGTCACATCCTGGCAAAAGTATTTAATTGCCAGTGCAAGACTTGATTCCATGGATTACAGCTGTCCTGGACCCATGGCAAGAACGAATTATTCATTGTGTGGAGCCTCTGAGATATTTTAATTGTATATTACTAGAGCTTAACATAGCCCACCCTGGCTTAAACATTTTTGCTCTCTTTCAAACCTAACAGGGCCCCAATTCTGTCACGCATCCAAAATACAGCTTTTTCTTTCACTTACTATTAAAAATGTTTGGTGTATGCTTTGGTTCACTCAAAACAAATTATAAAAAATCCTCCCTCCCTAATTCTTTACATTCCCTCTACTTTTCATAACAAATCCATTTACCTCCATTCAATTTTAAGAGACTTCTTAGCACCAAACTACAAAGCAGCCATCTTTTGCTTTTGTCCTGGAAAACAAGGACTGTTTGTGGATTTTCTTTCCTTCTCTCTTAATTTCTCCTCCTTCTGCTTTTCACTAGAACCTAGAACCTAGACTTTTCACTAGAACTCAGACATTAACTACCAATCCCTAATGTGACAAAAAAAATTTTTAAAAATATAAAAACAAACAAACAAAAATATAAACAAACAAAAATATAAAAAAAAAATAAAAAATTTTTAAAAATATAAAAAATAAATCGTCCTCGAGTGGGTATTTTTAAAATAGAGCAAACTGCGGCTGAGATCATAAGGGTGCTTTATTCATCGGAACTCTCACCCAAGCTAGTTTAGGTAAAAGGAGAGACATCAGTGGATCACTGAGATCAGGAAAGAGCTGAATCATGAGAAAGTGGCAAGGACAGGGAGATCACTGTTCTTCAGGAAAACCTGGAACCAGTGATAAAATCCTGGCAGCTATCCTTCCCTCCCCTCTGTTCCCATCTTGCTCCCTGTTCCAGCTACATTCTCTAGCACTATAGACTGTTGCTTTCACATGACGGTGGCAGTTCACACATGTTATATCTTACACATTTCTCCACCTGGAAGATGTTGATGCTTTCTCAACTACAGTATGAGAAGTCCCAAGGAAGCTCTCAGGTTGGCTTAGTTTGGGTCATACATCTGTACTTGAACCAAACAACTGTAACAAAAAGGAGATGGTGCACGGGAATCAGGTCTCTCTCAAACCACGTGAAAGACATTAGGGGTGGTCCCAGAGATGGGAGGACAGCAACCTAAGAAGGCAATACCATAGATGCCCACTGTAGACCCATTAAAAAAAATCTACCTTTTTTTTGGCAAATAGTTTAATTTGATTTTAGTCTATATAATTAAGAAGTTGAGTATAACTATTGTATAGGGTAATCAAGTTGGATTACGGGCGCCTGGGTGGCTCAGTCAGTTAAGCGTCTGCCTTTGGTTCAGGTCATGATCCCAGGGTCCTGGGATTGAGCCCCACATGAGGTTTCTTGTTCAGCAGGGAGCTTGCTTCTCCCTCTCCCTCTGCTTGCCACTCCCCCTGCTTGTGTGCGTGCTCTCTCTCTGTCAAATAAATAAATAAAATCTTTAAAAAAAAAAAGTTGGATTACAGTGGGTTACATAGAGCTACCCTTGCACTGTACCAACAAATCTACTTTTATTTGAAGGTACCTATATACTAGCTCCCAATTGCTATATTTACTTTTAAACTAAAAATTAACACTGATCTGAAAACTATACTACCAACTTTGCATGAATATTAAATGAAAAAAATAGTTTTGGATCTCAGACAAAAATAACACTGATCCCACCTACAGGTTAGATCTGTTATGGGAATTCTCACCTCTTGCACTGACTGTTCTCCCCTCTCATAGTTCAGCTACCTCTGTATTTCACGAGGTTGAAAAGAACCTCTTATTTCACACTGAGAATCACATCTTCCAGGAAACTCTCCTATTCTCCTATATATGGATGAAAAACTGCATAGAGGAGGAGAATTCACTTGCTCTGCTCTTACACACACCAAAAAAAATTTTTAAACATTTCCATTGAAATAATGTATTAAGTATAAGAACACAGAATCTTCTTTGGTATATTCTTTATGTTATGAATTAGTTCATAGATCCATGGAAGCTCCCAGATGAGACTCTCTGGGAGAGTAGAGATGCTGTTCATTTGGTGAGAGGAGTTTCAAAAAGCTAATTTCTACACCTTCTTCAATCCTAACCTATTTCCTATGTACCACCATTTTAACATATTATGCCTATCTAAAAATCAAAACAAACTTGTATACTTAAAAGTAGGATTACCACAGCATTTATTGTCTAAACTTGCATACTTTTGAGATTCAAGGGGGACACTATTAATAATTATCCAGGACAGCAGAGTAAACTGAAACGGTTTTGCCCAAATCAAGTCATAATGTCATCTTACCTAAAAATAACAATTGATCATTTTGGCTTTCCATTATGCTCCACTTTCTACTGTTATCGTAAAAGGGAAAAAAAAATTCCTTTGCCTTGCTTTTTTATTTCCCCTGCAAAATGAGGAATGCTACAATTAACTTCTTTTCCATGAAACAGGCACACGTAACTGATAAATTTTAAAGTAAGGCTGATTGTTTATACAGTCTTAAGTCATAGAAACACCAGTAGAATCCATACTTAGATTCTTAGCCCAGCTAGGGTTAGTAAATAAGGCCCTAACAAACTGTTAACATTTGGATTTGGCCAAAAGCAAACCAGGCGTTGGAACTCCCCAAATGCGGTGGACCACAGCCTCTCCCCTCTCCCACAGCTCTGGAGATTTCCAATGGTCTGAGGCCTCTGTCCAACAGCAGAGCCGAAGCCATAAATCAGACTTTCCTTGGAATCATGGTGAGAGGGCTGGGGCTGTTACTGGCCTATTTTTATCCTCAACAAAGACCTTTCTATCCTGAGTTGTTAAGAGATGATACTTTCAGATTAAATCAGAAAAGAACGCATTGTCTGAGTGCTGTAGGCACTTACTGTGAAGAAAGAAAAGCAAAAATCATTTTGAAGTAATCACGTTTACCAGGATCACATATGGTTTGAGCCTCCATTTCAGTTCCCCTTCAGTTCCTAGCACTGTGCTGCCATTACCCAGTTACCATATGGAACAATATAGATATCCATACTAGGCATTAATGGCAGCATAAATTCTGAGTGCTGCCTCCCTGCCCATTAATTCCAGCACTTCCTTTACTGTCCCAAAAAATGTGAAGATCAAATATTTCTTAGTATCGATCATCACTTAAACCTTTTATAGATGTTGGAAAAACTCTCTTCTTTGTAAGCGCCCTTTCCCCCTGTGATCTACTGAGAAGTTTTTCCCACTCTCTATACATAAAGAAACAGATTTCATTTAACTATGCAGCACATTTTTTATGAACTTCATGACCTGTAGCCCATAGTTCTAAAGTATTGAAACAGAGATGTCAGACTTTAGATAAATTTCGTTCTCTTCCTGAATGGAAAGTTAGGAGAAGCAGGTAACGTTTTAGAGCGCGGTTTGAAAGAAATCTCTGGTCGGCAACTGAGTGTTGAAATATTAAGGCCAGTGATGCAATCACACACTATTAAAACTCTATGAGTGAGTAGAGTTTAGTCCCTTCTTCAGGATCACCACTGTGCTGGATGAAGCCACTCAAAAGTGAATTTTGTCACTTTGTGAAGACAAGTTCTCCAGCACCTAGTGCATCTATCAAAGTATGATTTATTACCTCTAATAATGCTTAAATATAGGATGAGATTATCCAATCATTTTTCAAATAAATTTGTCAGGAAGGTATAAATCATAGCTCAGTGAGAGACAAGGAAGCTCATAATATCCTGCTCTGTATCCATTTGGAGTATGAATCAATCGATCATGCTCACAATGAAGTGAACAACTTACGTGCCTCACAGTATTAAAAATAACTTTAGTTTGTGAATCACATAGTTTTCTCATCCGTATGCAAGTCTTTAAGTTTGTGAAACAAATGTTAAAGAGTGAGGGAAATGAACACCTTCACACATATATGTGTGTATATGTACATATGCTTATGTGTGTATATATATAAATGTGTGTGTGTGTTCCCATATAGAGAGAATGAATTGATATAGATATATAAAATCAATAGATACAGATACATATAGAGAGAATGAATTGATATAGAGATGTTTGAATGAATTAATCACAGACAATCCAAAAAAAAAAAAAAAAAAGGTCTTTAGGGATAAAAACAATTATTGACCAATGAATTATATGGTGTAGTGTTTGGTGCATGTCAGCTGAGCAAATGGGACTTTCTCTTCCAAGCCTGTGGGTCTTTAGGGGCTAAGTTTTTTAATTCAGTTTTCCACAGTTCCATAGGTTAAACTGTATATGCCCAGTTAATCGTCATGATCTCTTAACTTCATAAATGTAAAGGGCTCCTAGACACCTGAGATATGCAATCTAAGTCATCTCCTCAATTATAAGAGTCATTCAGTCTTCATTTGGGTTTTAAGGCCTTAGGATTTTTATGTGTTTAGGAAACTTTTCAAGTGATCATAAAACTGAGCGTAGAGCTTCCTCCAACAGTTTAGGCTTCCTCTAAGCATCACAACTAACTGTGACTAATCCCCTAAATTAATTTAATTTCATAGAATGAAGCATCTCAAAATACAGAGCAGAATCATTTTCTTGAAGATGAGCCAGATCATATACCCACTGTTCCTGAATGCTGTGAATTCATCTGGGGACATTTAACATTCCATAGTTCCACAACCTTGGCAAATTTGTATTCCTAGGGAGTAGTAAACTTTCACTTTCCTTCTTAGAATATTTTATATCTGAATATAGTGTATGCCCCAGTTTTTTTTTTACTTTCTTGCCTTATTAATAACTTACTTTTAAGTTGAAATAGAGAAAAGAGACTTAAGCTGATCAAAGCAGAAAGGAACAACAGAGAAATAGACACTAAAAAGGCCTCTTTTCTTATTTTTCCATTTTAAGAATTATGGGTTTTGGGTTTTTTGGGTTTTTTTTTTTGTCATTCTAATAATACCTTTACAGAATTTGGTTGTTGTCTAGATATTTAAAAATGGATGAGAATTTATATTCTAAAGCATAACATACCCACATAGCAATGAGATTGGAAAATACTCTTACTGATCTCTGACTCTCAACAATTCACCCTAAGCTACAAAAGCAGGTAAAACAAATTATGAGTAGCAAAAAAGAGGTAATAAATTTTCCATAATTTAATTATTATAAGTGGGTTACCCACCTACAGAAAAATGTAAGTTGAAATGTACAGTGTTCCAGATGCTGGATTGATAAAAGTCTGAAAATTAGCTTTTAATAAAAACTGTAATAATTTAGCCTAAGGTATGCCAGTGAACTGAATGAACATTATTGAAACTTATGGGAAAACGTCCTCTTGGAAAGGAACATCTCAATTTTTCTAAAAAGTATTTTGTGAACATTGCTCTAAAAGTTTTATAATTTGCTCATTATAGAAGCCCTTCAATCACCCCCAAATTGTAGCCAAAACTCAAACAACAAAAAATAACTCCCTTCAGTTGCCAATGTTGAAATTGCTTTTCCTGTTCAACCCCCTTGCTATCTAAGGGGCTCCCTGAGGCAAACATCTGAATGCATGCAGGGAAGCTTCCTTTGGATTTGAGATTGCAGTTGCCCAAAATAAAAACTTAATTTCTCCCCAGATTATTTCCTAAGGATCACATTGTTTATTTTCATAATATGGGCAAGCTTACCTATCTCAATGTAACTCTCGTTGATGACTTGGTGGTGTCCATTTCCCCAGTCATGTTATGGTATCCTAAACCCTTACCTCCCTGAGGCTCACAATTCACCACCCAGCAATTTGAGAATAGAGTGTATCTAAACTCCTCTGGGTAACCAGCAACCCCCTGCTGAATTCTGTGGAACCCACCCCTCCCGCCAAGGTTCAGTAATGAAATGCATATTTTGCTAGCTAGTACCATCCAGCTTTAGGAAACAGTGTTTTCTCATTTTGTTTCTTTCTTAATCCCTTTCTTTCTTTCTTTCTTTCTTTCTTTTCTAGTTTACCACACCATAGAAAACTAGTGGAGAAATATTTCTCCTTTTTCCTGACACTAGAAAAGGCTTCTAGATTCCTTGGATGTGAAGAGGAGATCTGGTTCCACTACCTAATAATGGTGATCATTATGTACTTAAGGCTTTTTTTTATTACTCAAATTATTCTATTTTTGGCAGAAAATAGGATCAAAAACTAAGCAGAGGATAATATAATCACTATCAGAAGTGCTGAAGAATATGAACAAACAGCTATTTTCAGCTGTTTTCTAATTTTTACTACTCCTACAAACATGTCAAAAGCCCTATATGGATCCCACAATGTTGAAATAGATATGTACATTTCAAGTAATACTGTAAGAAAGAGCATGCTATTAGACTGTCCTCAACGAAGGAAAGAAGAGTGAATCTTTTTGCATATGCTTATCAAAAGCACCGGGAGAATATGTTGACTCACTTTTAAGACTCCCAGATATGCAAAAGCATAAGAATCAAAACACATTTGGGTCCACTACTAAATGGCTAAACGGGCATGTGGATGGCTCAGTCAGTGAAGTATCTGCCTTCGACTCAGGTCATGATCTCAGGGTCCTGGGATTAAGGCCCCATGTCAGGCTCCCACTCAGCGGCGGTCTGCTTCTGCTTCTCGCTCTGCCCCTCCCCGCCTCTACTCGTGCTCTCTCTCGAATAAATAAATAAAATCTTAAAAAAAAAAGTTTAAGTGGCTAAATATCCCCACTTGGGGGTTAGCACACCTGCATTCATGCTTTGATTTTGCCACTTCACTAACTGTATGGTGTGGGGCACATGAAGGGCACAAAGTATAAAAGCCCATAGCAGAATTCCAGAGAATGAGAACTACCTTTTAGAAGCAAATCTATCTGACTGCTGACTTTGTTTATAAAATGATAGCCCTCAGCCCATTGTCAGGATGGTTGAAGACAGAAAAAAAATATTAAATGTTGCTGCATAAAAATAACTGTGGGTTTCCAACAGCAGCCTGAGAGGAAGGGGATTGGGGCAGTAGTAGAGAGGAGGGCAGAAACCTATAGAAGGGGGTGGGCCAAAGTGAAGCCAGACCAGCCAGAGGGCAAGGGCCGGCCTAGGATGCAAAGGGACAGAACAGTGTTTGACCAGTGCCTCTGGAAAAAGAGATGGCTGATGGAATTTTAGGAACAAAGATGTGTAATATTCACTGTTAAGGATTTTTTTTTTTAACGTTAGGCTATGCTGTACAAGTTAAACCACTGAGGAAATAACTGTTCTTAAACATAGCTCCTCCAACCTGTCAAATGACTGACAAATCACTAATAACCTGTCTCTTACTGTATTATAGGAGTGGTGTTGAGGAAATGCAACATGGCTGCCTCCCACGGACACGGAGCAGAAAGGAAGCCACAGGTAGTCTAAGGAAAAAGAAACTTCAAAGAGAAAGGAATTTAGAGGAAAACGTGGTTAGGAGAAATTGCCATCAATTGTGGGGGACACATAGGGACTTGAAGCCATTTTTATCGAAATATCAAGGGATCATATTCCTCCACACGCTGAGGCTTGAGGAAGCCCAGGCAGCTAGCATCCAGACTACAACATGAAGCACTTAGCTTTGGGGTCTTGAGTCCAGTTAACACTCATTAAGTCAAAAGACAGCCACAGCAGTGGGTACCTGTGGCTATTATTGGGCTATTTTAATAATGTTTACTTTAAAAGAATACAGCTACATCTTCTCTCAGCCCACCTACAGATAAAAATACAGCTTAAAATAGCGGAGTCATCTCCAGTTTAGTAGAAAATGTGATCATTCAGGAATCATAAGCAAAATAATCTGCTTTTGTCGAACTCTATCTAGAAGGCAACGTCTCTAAAACCCTTCAGGTTACTAGACTGATAATAAACCAGACTCATAAGTTAATTAATAGGGAGGCATGTGTGTATATATATATATATATCAAAAAAGGCTATATATAGGGACATATATATATATATATATATATAGCAAAAAAATGTTAATTCCTATAGCTGCCTACTCTCTATCTACAAGAACTTGAAAATAAAGGAAATAATACTGTCCTATGGAAAATAAATGGTAAATTCAATCCACAATGATTCAAAGCAGAAGACGTAGTGCAAAAGTCATTTAAAGAGATGTAATAACACAACCCAAGAAAGAAAATATTAGCCGTGAAGTAAAGAAAAAAAAAGGTGGTTTTTCAAAGACGAAAACTGTTAGTACTTACTGGAGCACTTGCTGAGAAAATGGTACATTATCCTTAAGGTCTTGTTGAATCAGTGGATATCAGGTGCATTTAGGTTCCCTTAGTTGGGCATTTTGAAACATTCAAATCATGAACCTAACTCCACAATTACTCAATAAAGCAAACTCCTGGGTAGAGTTTGGCTTTCCATGCAGCTTGTTTGGAAGGAGTTAAAACATTACTGTAGGTTAATAAATCGGCCATTCTGTTTATACATCAGGGTTTTGAGTTCATAGTGTAAGCTTCACCCTGACAGAAAAAACCACTTTCAGACAGTTGAAAAACAGGCTGCTGAGTCGAGAAAGCTGAGGACCACGTTCTGGATCATTACAAACAATTCAAATAATAACCACCCGAGAAATGCCTTGGGAAGTAGCAAGAGACCCTCCGTCAAGTATGACTCTCACTGTTCAAAGGAATGAAATTTAACAGGAAAACACCACACTAACATTCATTATTCTCCTAATCTATAATGACTCAAACCACTGCTTTCAAATATTCTTATTTCAAATAAAGAATTAGAAAATAATAAAGTAACTGTATTCCATTTAGTGTAATAAGCTATCAAAAACAGAAGAAATGGGTGTTATATGCAACTGATGAATCATTGAACACTACATCTAAAACTAATGACGTACTATACGTTGGCTTATTGAATTTTATTTATTTATTTATTTATTTATTTATTATGTTATGGTAGTCACCATACAGTACTTCATTAGTTTTGGCTTATTGAATTAAATTAAAAAAAAAAAACAGCGGAAATGGAATGGTTAGATTGAAATATATCCCAAAAAAAAAACAAAAAACAAAAACAAAAAATAAAAAACAAAGCCCTGAGAAACTTAACTCACCATTTTGATTTAGTTTGAAAACTAATATTTCTTCATCTGTTACTACTGTACTATTTAGCTAATCGTAACATAATATAGTAAGTTTAGATTTTCCTTTTTATTTTAATATGTTATGCTCAGAGATCTACATAGCACCTTTGTGATGTTTTTTCTATTATTTCCCAAGTAGAGAAAAACTTTGTTATCTGGGAATAACATTATTTTTGGCTTGACCTTGTGTGGAAAACTGTAATGACACATGCAGCTGTTGAAATGTAAATGAGAAATAGGTTAACCACATTTGGAAACTACACTTTTGACTGCAGCCTACTGTCCTTTCATTTAGCCTGATAAGCTGTACTTAACCGTTGTTTAACAGAGAACACTATTAGGTATAAGCGATTTAGCTTAATTTCTGATATTTCATACTAATTATTCTGTTTTCACGGGGTAGAATTGAAAGAGATCAGATAAACTAAAATGTGTCTTAAATGATATTCCATGGAAGGATATATGAAACACATTTTATTTCCTTGTCTGGAAAAGTAGACGTCGCTCCATGTAGAATCCGTGTAAACTGATGGGAAATGTATTCCCAAGTACAGTCCATGTCACCCATTCACCACGAGAATCAAGACAGCAGTCACATGGCTTTGAGACCAAAACTCACAGAGCTTAACACATAAAAGTGAAATGCAGACTACAAAACTTCTTTAAAATTTGAAAGCATTTTTTAATTCACTTACTAAAAATTGATCTTCAAAGTGCTAGGCCTTATTTTGGTGGGGGAGGTACAAACCCCTGGAGCTTTCATTCTCATGTGGAGATCAACCTTAAACCAAATAAATTAAAATGTGTTGTCTGCTAGATATGATACATGATAAGGAGAAAAACAAAGAAGAGAAGGCATAAGAGTTTTGGGGTGGTAGGTTTTACAATTTTAAATAGGATAGCAAGGAAGACTTTCCTAAGCAGAAGACATTTGAGTAAAAAACTAAAAAAATGGGGCACCTGGGTGGCTTAGTCGGTCAAGCGTCTGCCTTCGGCTCAGGTGGATCAAGTCCCACATCAGGCTCCTTGCTCAGCAGGGAGCCTACTTCTCCCTCTCCTCCCCACTCGCACTCTCTCTCACTATCTCTGTGTCTCTCTCTCTGTCTCAAATAAATACATAAAATCCTAAAAAAAAAAAAAATGGAGAGGAAGCCATGCAGATTTGGGGAAGATCTCTCTAAGCAAGTACAACACTTCCGAGGTGGAAGCAAGCCCAACCATTTCAAGGATTAATAGGCAAGTCCCGTTTCTGGAGCAAGGAGAAGGAGGGATGAGTAGGAAGAGATGTGAAGAGAGAGGAAACAGGCCCAGGGTGAGAAGGGGATTCTGTAGGATCTTCTAGGTAACAAAAGGACTTTGGCTTTCTGCATGAAATGAAAGCCATCAGAAGGTTTTGAGCATGAGCGCCATGATCTGAATTATCTTTTAAGAGGATTTCTCCAGCTGCTGTGTTAGGAAGATAATGAAGGAGTCAAGAAATCCACAGTTGAAAAATGCTGGCATTTGGAAAGCAGCTCATAAAACAACTACTGATTGAAAAAACTATATATATTTTGTGTGTGTAGCAAGAGTATATTAGACTTCTCCAGACGAGCAGAACCAGTAAGATGTATATATATACATGATTATGGAGTCTGAAGCTCCAGGATCTACAGGGTGAGTTGGTAGGCTGGAGACCCAGGAAGAGCGATGTTTCAGTTAGAGTCTGAAGGCAGGAAAAAAGCCAAAATTCCAGTTCAAAGCCACTCAGGCAGGGAGAATCCTCTCTTACTCTAGGGAGTGTCAGCCTTTTTGTTCTATTCAGGCCTTCAAATGATTGGATGCAGCCCAATCACATTAGGAAGGGCACTCTGCTTTTTTCAGTCTGCCAATTTACATGTTAATCTTATCCAAAATGGTCTCACAGAAACACCCAGAATAATTTTCAACCAAGTAGCTAGGCACTCCAGGAGCAGTCAAGTTGACAAACAAAATTAACCATCACAAGTGCACCCCTTGTCAACATGGCCTCATACACACCTCCAAAATTATTTGGAGATTAAACCATATTTAATCTCCAAATACAGATGATACCAGGTCATTATCCCATTTAACATGATAAACTATCCTGCATACAACCAAGAACGCACTAACCCCTTCCCCAGAAGTAAAGTCCCTGAGTGATGTTTACTCTTCTTGTAACTTAATACTATGGTATAAATTAACATTACTTAAATACTATGATATTAAGTCAATACATCTTATGTCACATGATAAGGGGGTAAGAGAAAACAAAGACATTCATTATATATATTGTTGTGAATATTTTGTTGTGATTTCTCTTGTGTATATATATAAATATATTATTTGAAATATGTAATATGGATATATACAAATATATTCACAAAATAGGGAGAAAATATTCATGACAATTACAATCCTCATTTCTATAACTGGTCATATGGTCATAACTGCTATTTAGAACTACCTTTTCCCATTACTTCTGTATTTCTTTTGCTTTAATCAAGCCTCTCAGCTGGTCATTGTTCTTTACCTGATGGGGTAACTCAGACTTTCATTCCTGAAGGGTCTGGGTCATTAGTAGTCCTGCCTGGACTGTATTTTAGTTTTTCATAGACCTTACTCACAGGGCACGCTAACATCAATAAATGCCCTAAGAAATCTATAGTCCAGACATACTCTCCCTTACACCCATTGGGGCATAATACACCAATTTCTTCAAGGTGCCCAGGATCCAGTCATTCCAGCCAGCCCAGTAACTCTCTGCTTTGCCTAAATTCAGAGGCCTGAGAAGCCCAAAATAGCCAGGCTTCAGTCTTAACTTTCAGTTCAATGAAATCATTGTGTCTCCTGGTAGAAGCTTTCTTCCCTCTGAAACTCGGACCTCTAGGCCAGCAGAGCATAAGGGCGTGTGAACAGGAAGAAAAATTTGCCGTGAATCACTAGAAGGAATGATGAATGATGCCACTCCCATTTCCACCCGTTGATTCCTGGACCTATGACTCCTGGCTATCGAGAAACAGCACCATATATTGGACACTGATTCAGAGAGCATGCAGCCTTCTGCAAAACCTTGCCCCAGCCCTGTAAGGCATTGTCCTCAAGCTGGCACCAGAGCTGAGCCCTCAATGGCTATTCCAACCTTCTGTCAAGTCAGCTGCTCGGAGGATGGTGGGAATTACTATAAGACCAGTGAATTTTAGGAGCATAGGTCCACTTCATTTTCTGTGATCAGAGGCAATGCTGTGTGGAACACGATGGCAGTAGATAAGGCATTCTACAAGTCCATGAATGGTAATTTTGGCAGAATCACTGCATTCAGAGAAGGCAAATTTGTACCCAGAGTGTCTATTCCAGTTTAACAAAAAATGCTGCCCTTTTCATGAAGGAAGCAGAGTAATATCATCAACCTGCCACAGGTAACTGGATAATACCTTGAGGAATGATGCCATACTGGGGACTTGGGGTTGATCTCAGCTGTTGTCAGATTGGGCACTCAGTAGTGGCTGTCACCAGGTCAGCCTGGGTGAGTGGAAGTCCATGTGGCTAACCCATGCATCATCTCCATCCCTGCCACTGTGGTATGACAAGGATGACTGGGGAAAGAGGCTGAGTGGGCTCCATAGCATGGGTCATCCTGTCCATTTGGTCATTAAAATCCTCCTGTCTTGAGGTCACCCTTTGGTCTCATTCACATGGGACACAAATATCCTCACATTTTGTGACCATTCTGAGAAGACGGTCCACTCTTTACCAAGTTTCCTTGTGACTAATTTTCTATTTTTTTAAATTTTTTATTGTTATGTTAATCACCATACATTACATCATTAGTTCTTGATGTACTGTTCCATGATTCAGTGTTTGTGCATCATACCCAGTGCTCCACGCAGAATGTGCCCTCTTTAATACCCATCACCAGGCTAACCCATCCCCCCGCCCCCGCTCCCATCTAGGACCCTCAGTTTGTTTTTCAGAGACCATCGTCTCCCATGGTTCGTCTCCCCGTCCGACTTACTCCCCTTCATTCTTCCCCTCCTGCTATCTTCTTCTTTTTCTTTTTCCTTAACATATGTTGCATTATTTGTTTCAGAAGTACAGATCTGTGATTCAACAGTCTTGCACAATTCACAGCGCTCACCATAGCACATACCCTCCCCAATGTCTATCACCCAGCCACCCCATCCCTCCCACCCCCCACCACTCCAGCAACCCTCAGTTTGTTTCCTGAGATTAAGAAGTCCTCATATCAGTGAGGTCATATGATACATGTCTTTCTCTGATTGACTTATTTCGCTCAGCATAACACCCTCCAGTTCCATCCACGTCATTGCAAATGGCAAGATCTCATTCCTTTTGAGGGCTGCATAATATTCCATTGTGTATATATACCACTTCTTCTTTATCCATTCATCTGTCGATGGACATCTTGGCTCTTTCCACAGTTTGGCTATTGTGGACATTGCCGCTATAAATATCGGGGTGCACGTACCCCTTCGGATCCCTACCTTTGTATCTTTGTGGTAAATACCCAGTAGTGCAATTGCTGGGTCGTAGGGTAGCTCTATTTTCAACTGTTTGAGGAACCTCCATACTGTTTTCCAGAGGGGTTGCACCAGCTTGCATTCCCACCAACAGTGTAGGAGGGTTCCCCTTTCTCCGCATCCCCGCCAACATCTGTCGTTTCCTGACTTGTTAATTTTAGCCATTCTGACTGGTGTGAGGTGGTATCTCGTTGAGGTTTTGATTTGGATTTCCCTGATGCCAAGCGATGTTGAGCACTTTTTCATGTGTCTGTTGGCCATCTGGATGTCTTCTTTGGAAAAATGTCTGTTCATGTCTTCTGCCCATTTCTTGATTGGATTATTTGTTCTTTGGGTGTTGAGTTTGATAAGTTCTTTATAGATTTTGGATACTAGCCCTTTATCTGATATGTCATTTGCAAATATTTTCTCCCATTCGGTCGGTTGTCTTTTGGTTTTGTGGACTGTTTCTTTTGCTGTGCAAAAGCTTTTTATCTTGATGAAGTCCCAATAGTTCATTTTTGCCCTTGCTTCCCTTGCCTTTGGCGATGGTTCTAGGAAGAAGTTGCTGCGGCTGAGGTCGAAGAGGTTGCTGCCTGTGTTCTCCTTTAGGATTTTGATGGACCACTGTCTCACATTGAGGTCTTTCAAACATTTGGAGTCTATCTTTGTGTGTGGTGTAAGGAAATGGTCCAGTTTCATTCTTCTGCATGTGGCTGTCCAATTTTCCCAACACCATTTGTTGAAGAGACTGTCGTTTTTCCATTGGACATTCCTTCCTGCTCTGTCAAAGATGAGTTGACCATAGAGTTGAGGGTCCATTTCTGGGCTCTTTATTCTGTTCCATTGATCTATGTGTCTGTTTTTGTGCCAGTACCATACTGTCTTGATGATGACAGCTTTGTAATAGAGCTGGAAGTCCGGAATTGTGATGCCGCCAGCTTTGCTTTTCTTTTTCAAGATTCCGCTGGCTATTCGGGGTCTCTTCTGGTTCCATACAAATTTTAGGATTATTTGTTCCATTTCTTTGAAAAAAGTGGATGGTGTTTTGATGGCGATTGCATTGAATGTGTAGATTGCTCTAGGTAGCATTGACATCTTCACAATGTTTGTTCTTCCAATCCATGAGCATGGAACGTTTTTCCATTTCTTTGTGTCTTCTTCAATTTCCTTCTTGAGTATTTTATAGTTTTCTGAGTACAGATCCTTTGCCTCTTTGGTTAAATTTATTCCTAGGTATCTTATGCTTTTGGGTGCAATTGTAAATGGGATCGACTCCTTGATTTGTCTCTCTTCTGTCTTGTTGTTGGTGTATAGGAATGCCACTGATTTCTGTGCACTGATTTTATATCCTGCTACTTGACTGAATTCCTGTATGAGTTCTAGCAGTTTTGGGGAGGAGTCTTTTGGGTTTTCCACATACAGCAACATATCATCTGCAAAGAGTGAGAGTTTGACTTCCTCTTTGCCGATTTGGATGCCTTTGATTTCTTTTAGTTGTCTGATTGCTGTGGCTAGGACTTCTAATACTATGTTGAATAGCAGTGGTGACAGTGGACATCCCTGCCGCGTTCCTGACCTTAGGGGAAAAGCTCTCAGCTTTTCCCCATTGAGAATGATATTCGCTGTAGGTTTTTCATAGACGGCTTTTATGATATTGACGTATGTACCCTCTATCCCTATACTCTGAAGAGTTTTGATCAAGAAAGGATGCTGTACTTTGTCAATTGCTTTTTCTGCATCTATTGAGAGGATCATATGATTCTTGTTCTTTCTTTTGTTAATGTATCGTATCACGTTGATTGATTTGCGGATGTTGAACCAGCCTTGCAGCCCAGGGATAAATCCCACTTGGTCGTGGTGAATAATCCTTTTAACGTACTGTTGGATCCTATTGGCTAGTATTTTGGTGAGAATTTTTGCATCCATGTTCATCCAGGAATTTGGTCTGTAATTCTCCTTTTTGATGGGGTCTTTGTCTGGTTTGGGGATCAAGGTAATGGGGGCCTCCTAAAATGAGTTTGGAAGTTTTCCTTCCATTTCTATTTTTTGGAACAGTTTCAAGAGAATAGGTCTTAATTCTTCTTGAAATGTCTGATAGAATTCCCCTGGGAAGCCATCTGGTCCTGGGCTTTTGTTTGTTGGGAGATTTTTGATGACTGCTTCAATTTCCTTAGTGTTTATAGGTCTGTTCAGGTTTTCTACTTCTTCCTGGTTCAATTTTGGTAGTTGATACATCTCTAGGAATGCACCCATTTCTTCCAGGTTATCTAATTTGCTGGCATAGAGTTGCTCATAATATGTTCTTAGAATTGTTTGTATTTCTTTGGTGTTGGTTGTGATCTCTCCTCTTTCATTCATGATTTTGTTGATTTGGGTCATTTCTCTTTTCTTTTTGTTAAGTTTGGCCAGGGGTTTATCAATCTTGTTAATTCTTTCAAAGAACCATCTCCTAATTTCGTTGATCTGTTCTACTGTTCTTTTGCTTTCTATTTCATTGATTTCTGCTCTTATCTTTATGATTTCTCTTCTCCTGCTGGGTTTAGGCTTTATTTGCTGTTCTTTCTCCAGCTCCTTTAGGTGTAGGGTTAGGTTGTGTATTTGAGACCTTTCTTGTTTCTTGAGAAAGGCTTGTATTGCTATATACTTTCCTCTCAGGACTGCCTTTGCTGTATCCCAAAGATTTTGAACAGTTGTGTTTTCATTTTCATTGGTTTCCATGAATTTTTTTAATTCTTCTTTAATTTCCTGGTTGACCCATTCGTTCTTTAGTAGGATGCTCTTTAGCCTCCATGTATTTGAGTTCTTTCCGACTTTCCTCTTGTGATTGAGTTCTAGTTTCAAAGCATTGTGGTCTGAAAATATGCAGCAAATGATCCCAATCTTTTGGTACCGGTTGAGACCTGATTTGTGACCTAGGATGTGATCTATTCTGGAGAATGTTCCATGGGCACTAGAGAAGAATGTGTATTCCTTTGCTTTGGGATGGAATGTTCTGAATATGTCTGTGAAGTCCATTTGGTCCAGTGTTTCACTTAAAGTCTTTATTTCCTTGTTGATCTTTTGCTTAGATGATCTGTCCATTTCAGTCAGGGCGGTGTTAAAGTCCCCCACTATTATTGTATTGTTATCAATGTGTTTCTTCGCTTTTGTTATTAATTGCCTTATCTAATTGGCTGCTCCCATGTTCGGGGCATAGATATTTACAATTGTTAGATCTTCTTGTTGGATAGACTCTTTAAGTAGGATATAGTGTCCTTCTTCATCTCTTATTACAGTCTTTGTTTTAAAATCTAATTTGTCTGATATAAGGATTGCCACCCCAGCTTTCTTTTGGTGTCCATTAGCATGGTAAATTGTTTTCTACCCCCTCACTTTCAATCTGGGTGTGTCTTTGAGTCTAAAATGAGTCTCTTGCAGACAGCATATTGATGGGTCTTGTTTTTTAATCCAATCTGATAGCCTGTGTCTTTTGATTAGGGCATTGAGCCCATTTATATTCAGGGTAACTATTGAAAGGTATGAATTTAGTGCCATTGTATTGCCTGTAAGGTGACTGTTACTGTATATTGTCTGTGTTCCTTTCTGATCTATGCTGCTTTTAGGCTCTCTCTTTGCTTAGAGGACCCCTTTCAATATTTCTTGGAGGGCTGGTTTTGTGTTTGCAAATTCCTTTAGTTTTTATTTGTCCTGGAAGCTCTTTATCTCTCCTTCTATTTTCAATGACAGCCTGGCTGGATACAGTATTCTTGACTGCATATTTTTCTCGTTTAGTGCTCTGAAGATATCATGCCAGTCCTTTCTGGCCTGCCAGGTCTCTGTGGATAGGTCTGTTGCCAATCTAATATTTCTACCATTGTAGGTTACATATCTCTTCTCCCGAGCTGCTTTCAGGATTTTCTCTTTGTCTCTGAGACTTGTAAGTTTTACTATTAGATGTCAGGGTGTTGACCTATTTTTATTGATTTTGAGAGGGGTTCTCTGTGCCTCCTGGATTTTGATGCCTGTTTCCTTCCTCACATTAGGGAAGTTCTCTGCTATTATTTGCTCCAATATACCTTCTGCCCCGTCTCTCTTTCTTCTTCTTCTGGGATCCCAATTATTCTAGTGTTGTTTCATCTTATCGTATTGCTTATCTCTCGAATTCTACCCTCGTGATCCTGTAGTTGTTTCTCTCTCTTTTTCTCAGCATCTTTATTTTCCATCATTTGGTCTTCTATATTGCTGATTCTCCCTTCTGCCTCATTTATCCTAGCAGTTAGTGCCCCTATTTTTGATTGCACCTCATTAATAGCCTTTTTAATTTCGACTTGGTTAAGATTTTAGTTCTTTTATTTCTCCAGAAAGAGTTTCTCTAATAACTTCCATGCTTTTTTTAAGCCCAACTAGTATCTTTAAAGTCATGATTCTGAACTCTAGGTCCGACATCGTACTAATGTCTGTATTGAGTAGGTCCCTGGCTGACGGTACTACCCCTTGTTCTTTTTGCTGAGGTGATTTTTTTCGTCTTGTCATTTTGTCCAGAGGAGAGTAGATGAATGAGAGAACAAAATGCTCACAGGTTAACAATGTCCCCAGCAAATATAGTCTATACAAATCAGAAAAGACCTGAAACCAGGGGAAAAGAAAGGAAAAGAGAGGGAAAAAAAAAAGAAATGAAAAAGATAAAAACAAAAACAGAACAATACAAAAAAAAACAGAATATGATCAAATATGATCAGGCTAGTGCATAGATCAGTGCCACACACTATATTTGGGGCATATTTTGGTCTGCTAGAAAAAAGTGCCTCCTAAAGTTTTAAAGGAAGAAAGACATATATGTACAAAATAAGGGTTGATACAATGAAGGGATGGAAGATGACTGTAAAGATGAAAATTATAAAAGATTTTATAAAAGGAATTGATAAGATAAGAAATTGTTTGAAAAAAGAAAGAAGATTTAAAAAAAAAAGGGAGAGAATGTGATCAGGCAGGAGACTAGAACAAAGCCATACACTAGTGATTTAGGGTATATTTTGATCTGTTAGAAGAAACTGTATCTCAAAATTTTGAAGAGAGAACAACTTATATATATATATGCCAAAAATAAGGGTAACTACTATGAAGGGATAAAATATGACTCTAAAAATGAAAAATAAAAAATGTTTTTTTTTTAAAAAAGGGATTGATAAGATGTTAGTTGAAAAAGGGAAAAAGAAAAATTAAAAAAAAAAACAGTTAAAAAAATTAACTTTGAAAAGCTAATGAATCATGGTAAAAAAAAAGCCATGAATTCTATGTGCAGTATTCCCCTAGAGCTGGAGTTCTCCCGTTCTCCTTGATCGGTAAACTTGGTCTTGGCTTGCTGGCTGTTCGTGCTGATCTTCTGGGGGAGGGGCCTGTTGCCATGGTTCCCAAATGTCTTTGCTGGAGGCGAATTGCCCCGCCCTTGTCGGTCCGGGCTAAGGAATCTGCTCGGGTTTGCTCTCAGGAGCTTTTGTTCCCTGCAAGCTCTCGGTAGAGCTTTGGAGGACCAGGGTGAAAATGGTGGCCTCCCAGTCTCCACCCAGAGGAGCTGGGAACTCAGGGCCCCGCTCCTCAGTGTGCCCCCAGAGAAAAGCAGTCACTCCCGTCTCCCTGGTCTCCGGCCACACTCCGTGCTCACCCGGCCTGTGACCGAGCATTTCTATCTCTGGCACCGGACCCCGTGTGGAGTCTCCAAACCCAGCAGATCCCTGCAGTGCACTCTTGCACCGCTCCTCCCTGGGGAGGAAGGGGAGTCTCCCCGGCTCTGCTGCTTGTTGGGTCCCTGCTGGAGAAGCAGTGGCCCGACTATAGCGTGGGTCATGGTTTATAGTAACCCCGAGCTGAGAGCCCGCGCCTCGGCTCCGTCTCTGCAGCCGGCTTCCCCGCTCTGATACCTGGGAGCTCTGTTGCACTCAGGCACCCCTGGTCTTTCTGTGACCCCGAGGGTCTTGAGACCACACTGTCCCGCGAGGGTTCCACCACCCGCTTAGCCACTGGAGCGACGTCCCTCAGCGGAGCCAGCTTCTAAAAGGTCCCATTTTGTGCTCCGCGGCTCTATCACTTGCCAGAAGCGGCTGAGGGAGGGCCCCTCGGAGGGCCCCTCCCCCCTCCCCCCTCCCCCGCCGTCTATCCTCCCTAATATCGCCTCAGATTCACTTCTCCACACGTCCTATCTTCCAGTAAGTGGTCGCTTTTCTGTTCAGAGAGTTGTTGCTATTCTCTTCAATCTCCTGTTGAGTTCGTAGGTGTTGAGAATGGTTTGATCCCTATTCAGCTGAATTCCTGAGACCAGACGAAGTCCAGGTCTCCTACTCCTCCGCCAACTTGCTCCGCCCCCTCCTGGTGACTAATTTTTTAATCATGTTCCTTCCAAGTCTCTGAGCATCCAACTGAACCATTGACAACAGCCCATGAATTTGTATATAATCATATGTCCAACCATTTCTCTTTTCAAGTAAAGTGAACAGCCAGGGTACACTACTTGGAGTTCTGCCCACTGGGAGGATTTCCCTTCATTGCTGTCCCTCAGGGATGTCCCAGAAAGGAACAGTAATACTGCAACTGTCCACTTTCAGGTGGTGCCTGCATATCATACTGAACCATCTATAAACTAGGCCTAAGTCCTCTCTTCCTCTTCAGCTGATCACAGGGAAATCCCCATGAGGCCATAGGTGCAGTCTTAGGAGAGAGAAAGTGGGGACCATGGACATTTGAGCCACCTCTTTGTGTAACTTAGTTGTGTCTTCAGGGTCTGCTCAAACCTAATCATGTTTGTATCACTTCTATTAGACGATGGAGTGCTGCTGTCACACAACTTTATGGCCTGGTGGATCATTACACCCAGTTCATGGTGGACAGGTCACATGGTAACTTGGTCACCCACAGTAAAGCATTCAATCTCTACTAAGTCTGAAGAGCAGTCCAAAAGCTGTTTCTCAAAAGAAGAGTAATTATCTATGAAGGATGACAGAGCTTTGCTCCAAAATCCTAAAGGCTTATGCAGTAATTCACCTCTGGGGCTCCAAACAGCATCCCCGCCTGCCATTGACACTTCAAACACCATTGGATCTACTGGATCCAATGGCTAAGGTAGCAAAGCAGCTTGTACACTAGCCTGGATCTGTTGCAGAGCCTTCTCTTGTTCTGCACTTCACTCAAAACTAGCACCTTTTTGGATCACTAGATAAATGAGCCACAATAACGGACCCAAATGAGTACTATGTTCCTTCCAAAACCCAAAGAGGCCACTAGGCATTGTATCTTTTCTTGTTGCAGAAGGGGCCAGAAGCAACAACTTACTCTTGAACTTAAAAGGGATATCTCAACATGCCTCATACCACCGGCTCCCTAGAAATTTCACTGAGGTAGGGGATCCCTGCATTTTTGTGGGATTTATTTCCCAAGACTGACACACAAATATCTTACCAATAAGTCTAGAGTAGTTGCTACTTCTTACTTACTGGGTCCAAACAACGTGATGTCATTAGTGTAATAAAACAATATCATATCTTGTGGAAGAGAAAGGCAATCCCGATCCTTGTGAACTAAATGCCCTACATAAACTAACATTATGTAGGGCTAGAAAGTTGATATATCCCTAATATAGGAAAGTGAAGGTGTAGTGTTGCCCTTGACAGCTGAAAGCAAACTACTTCTGGTGGGCCTTATGGACAGATATGGAGAAAGAACTTACCAGGTCAACAGTTGTAATTCCAGTACCAGGAGATGTGTTAATTTGCTCAAGCAATGAAGCTACATCTGGTACAGCAGCTGCAATTGGAGTCACCATCTGGTTAAGCTTATGAAAATCCACCGTCATTCTCCAAGATTCATTTGTCTCCTCACAGACCAAATAGGCAAATTGAATGGGGATGTGGTAGAAATCACCACTCCTGCATCTTTCAAGTCCCTGATTATAGCACTAATCTCTGCAATCCCTCCAGGGATGCAGTATTGCTTTTGATTTACTATTTTCCTTGATAGAGACAGTTCTAATGGATTCCACTTGCTCTTTCCCACCAGAGTAGCCTTTACTCCACAGGTCAGAAAACCAATGTGGGGATTGTGTCACCTAAATCTGTCTATTCCAATGATGCATTGTGGAACAGGAGAAATAACCACAGGATGAGTTTGGGGACCCGCTGGACCCACTGTGAGATGGATAGGAGCTAAAAGTCCATTCATCACCTGACCTCCAAAAGCCCCTACTAGTAGACCACAGTGATGTTTTGGGTCTCTTGGAATCAAATCAGAATTAGTATCTAGTAGTTCCTGAAATGTCTGATTATTTCTTTTTCCTCAGTATACAGTTACCTTGAAAAAAAAAAAAAAAACCGTAGGTCCCTTTGGGGGAAGGCTGGAGAAAGATTAACAGCATAAATTTTTGGCAGTGTTCCAGAATCCTTCCTCAAGGGGACTTGGTCTTCTCTTCATTCAAGGGGTTTGAGGCCTGGCTCAAGTCTGGGAATTTATTGAAGGGGCCATACCCTGTTTTTATGAGTCAGTTTAGACCTTTGTTCACTTAAACTAGAACTTTTCTGCCTATATATATCAGGTAAGAATTTAGTAGGCTTCCTATCTATTTCACTTCTAGGAACACCCTGATCAACTAGCCAACACCATAGATAGATCTGTGTGAATCAGACTATTCTGATAGCTTTCATTCTGCTATCCATTACACTAACCATAACCTCCTAGCCTTTGGTAGTTAAGTGCTGCAACTTGACCCCTACCACACAGGGATCCAATTACTGCCATGCATTTAGGTTTCCCAATCCAGTAACCTCAGTTCCCACCATGAGGTCTATCCTACAGAGAAGAGTGGTCACAGAGCTCTTCAAGGATGCTGGGGCTCCCCTCACAAATTTATGTCTCAGAGTAGTGGTGAAAGGTATGACTTCTGGACCAACCCAGAGTGGGTGAGTGGGTCTTAAATGACAAATCCATTCTAATATTCTAATCTCCCTAAGCCTTTGAACCCTCTACCTTAAACAAAGGCAAGCAGGGCCTTTCTTACTCACTCACTGTGGTCTACCATTTGGTCCGTGTTTCAGCAACAAACTGTCTGACGCATTTGAACTCCCTGAACTACAATATTAAATGCATAATGTCTGCTTATTAAGGCCCTGTCAAAAAAATTCAGCCTGATTCCACTTAACAGTTCTTTTACCATTATCCCAAACCCTTAGTATCCATTCCCCCAGATTTCTGTCTGTAGAAAAAGAAAGTTCAAGCAGTTCATTTAAAGTGTAGTACACCTCTGTGTGAATCACTGTGTACCTCACCTTTAAGGTCCTTGCTGGGACTGGAGTCTAGTTATGGGTCTAGAAGCAAAGATGGCTGCGGGAGGTGGGTCCTGAGGAGAATCAGCATTGTTTTGCAGGGCAACTACCTTAGGGAAAAGCCACTACAGTTTCTTCAGGTGAGGCAGAGTTAATCTCTTCAGTCAGGGTGGGCAAGCCTCTTCAACTAGCAAAGAAGACTCATCAGATTTTAGGGGTTCAATATCCCCAGTTTCATCGGCGTCTTCCCACATGTTCCCATTCCAACTTTTGGGATCCCATTCTTTTTCCATCAGTACTCTTACTTTACAAGTAAACATACTGCAAAGCTGGGAGTTCAACTTAGATTGCAGTTCAGCCAGTTGCAGGATGAGATTCTGGGTTAGATTCATCAACCTCACCCTGCAGCTATAGGAGATAAGGGTCTCCTTTCAGGAATACATGGGAACTTTCAGGTCAGTTTTGCACCTGAGCTGGGAATTTGTATCTCTGAGTTCATCCTTTTCTTTCACCATTTTGTCCAGAGACATTAGGAGCAATCAGCCAACCTGATTATATTCATTTGTTTGATAAAAACATCTAACGATATTATACACATTGTCACCCAGATACTTGCTTCTTATAAGTGATTGAGTACTGTATCAAATGGTAATATTTTGCATATCTCTATTGCCAGATCATGCCATAGATTATTAGTGATCTCTTTACTACTAGAAATAGAGTCATTGGCATCTTTAAATCTAATCATATTAGAGAGCCAATCCCAGAAATCCCAGAAAACTCATCCTTAAAGTTCTGTTGCTCTAGAATCATTCTTGGTACCAAAAACTGTATTAGTCAGGGTTCTTCATGGAAACAGAACTAATTTTACATACCATATATATATTAGATATATCTATCTTAGAAAGGGAGAGAAGGAGATTTATTATAAGGAATTGGCTCACATAATTATGGAAACTGGCATAAGTCCCAAGACCTGTAGGGTGAGTCGGCAAGCAGGAGACCAGAGGAAAGCCAGTGATATAGTTCCAGTCTGAAGGCTGGCAGGCTTCTTATGCAGGAAGAGTTGATGTTTCAATCTGAGTCTACAGGCTGGAAAAAGCTGATATCCCAGTTCAGAGGCAGTCAGGCAGAACAAATTCTCTCACTTAGAGAAGGGTCAGCTTTTTTTTCTATTTGGGTCTTCCACTGATAAGATGTGGTCCACCCACATCAGGAAAGGCAATTCACTTACTTTGTCGACTTAAATGTTAACATTCAAAAACACTCTCATAGATGTACCCACAATAATGTATGACCATATATCTGGGCACTTCATGGTCTAATCAAGTTGACACATAAAATTAACCAACACAAAGAGGTTTTAATGATAAAAAAATTATCAAACATTTCTCCCTCATATACATGCTACATATATACAATACCTCATTTTATTGTGCTTCACTGTATCGCACCTCACAGATACTACATTTTTTTTTTTTTTACAGATTGAAGGTTTGTAGCAATCCTGCATCAAGCAGGTCTATCAATGCCATTTTTCCAACAATATATGCTCATTTCATGTATCTGTGTCACATTTTGGTAATTTTCACAATATTTCAAATTTTTTCACTATTATTATTATATTATATTTGTTAAAGTGATCTACAATCTTTGATGTTATTATTATCATTGTTTTGGGGTTCCACAAACTCTGACCATATAAGGTAACAAACTTAATAAATGTGAGTATGCTCTGACTGATCCACTGACCAGCCTTTCCCCCATTATCTCTCATTCTCCTTGAGCCTCCCTATTCCATAGGACACAACAAGGTTGATAGTAGGTCAATTAATAACCGTACAATGGCTTCTATGTGTTCAAGTAAAAGGAAGAGTCATATGTCTCTCACTTTAAACCAAAAGCTAAAAGTGATTCAGCTTAGGGAGGGAGATATGTCAAAAACCAAGATAGGCTGAAACCTAGGGCTCTTACACCAGTTGGCCAAGTTGTGAATGCGAAGAAAAAATTCTTGAAGGAAATTAAAACTTCAACTCCAGTGAACACACAAATGATAAGAAAGTGAAACAGCTTTATTGCTGATATGGAGAAAGTTTCAGTGGTCTGGATGGAAGATCAAAGCAAAGCAACAACAACATTCCCTTAAGCCACAGCCTGATCCAGAGCAAGGCCCTAACTCTCGTCAATTCTGTGAAAGTTGAGACAGGCAAGGAAGCTGCAAGAAGAAAAGTTGGAAGCAGAGGTTGGTTCATGAGATTTAAGGAAAGAAGTTAACTCAAAGTTCAGGGTGAAGTAGCAAGTGCTGACGTGGAAGCTGCAGCAAGTTCTCCAGAAGATCTAGCTCAGATAATTAATGAAGGCGACTACACTAAACATTTTCAATGCACACAAACAGACTTCTATTTGAAGAAGATGCCATCTTGTACTAGAAAGGAGAAGTCAATGTCTAGCTTTGAAGCTTCAAAGGACAGGTTGACTCTCTTCTTAGAAGATAATGCAGCTGGTGACTTTAAATTGAAGACAATGCTCATTTGCCAGTGTGAAAATCCTGGGGCCTTTAAGAATTAAGATGAATCTATTCCACTTGTGCTCTATAAATGGAACAGCAAAGCCTGGATGATAGCATATCTGTTTACAACATATTTACTGGGTATTTTAAGGCCACTGTTGAGAACTACTTTTCAGGAAAAAAAAGATTCTTTTCAAAATATAACTGCTCATTGACAATGCACCTGGTCACTCAAGAACTCTGATGGAGATGGACAATGAGATTAATGTTTTCATGCCTGCTCACACAGCATCCATTCCACAGTCCATGGATCAAGGAGTCATTTTGACTTTCAAGCCTTATTATTTAAGAAATATGCTTTGTAAGGCTATAGCTGCCATAGATAATAATTCCTCTGATGGATCTGGGCAAAGTCCACTGACAACCTTCTGGAAAGAATGCACCATTCCAGATGTCATTTAGAATATTTGTGATTCAGGAAAGAGGTCAAAATATCAACATTAACAGGAGTTTGAAAGAAGTTGATTCCAATCCTTATGGATGACTTTGAGGGGTTTAAGAATTCAGTGGAGGAAGTAACTACAGATGTGGTGGACATAGTAAGAGAAGTAGAATTAGAAGCAGAGCCTGAACATGTGACTAAATTGCTACTATCTCATGATCAAACTTGAACTGATGGAGAGTTGCCTCTTATGGATGAGCAACAAAAAGTAGCTTCTTGAGATGGAATCTACTCCTGGTGAAGATGTTTTGAAGATTGTTGAAATGACATTAAAGGATTCAGATATTATATAAGCCTAGTTGATAAAGCAGCAGCAGGGTTTGAGAAGATTGACTCCAATTTGGAAGGAAGATCTACTGTGGGCAAAATGCTATCAAAGAGCATCACAGGCTACAGAGAAAGGAAAAGCCAATCAATGCAAAAACTTCATAACTGTCTTATTTGAAGAAGTTGCCACAGCCACCCTAACCTTCAGCAACCACCACCCTGATGAGTCAGCAGCCATTAATACCAAGGCAACACCCTCTACTAGCAAAGAGATTACAACTCGCTGATAGCTCAGATGATGTTAGCACTTTTTTTAGCAGTGAAGTATTTGTTAGTTAAGGTATGTACATTTTTGTTAGACACAATGTTATTGCACACTTGATAGATTATAGTATGGTATAAAAATAACTTTTATATACATTGGAAAGCAAAAAATGTATTTGACTTGCTTTATTATGATATCTACTTTATTGTGGTGATCTGGAACCAAACCTGCAATATGTCCAAAGTATGCCTGTACTTGGGGCACCTGGGTGGCTCAGTTGGTTAAGCAACTGCCTTCAGCTCAGCTCATAATCCTGGAGTTCCAGGATCGAGTCCCGCACTGGGCTCCCTGCTCAGCAGGGAGTCTGCTTCTCCCTCTGACCCTCCCCCCCTCATGTACTCTCTCCCTCTCATTCTCTCTCTCAAAATAAATAAATAAAATCTAAAAAAAAAATTAGGTTCTTTACAAAATTATGTTACCCTAAAAATTAGCAAAATATTTAAAAAAAAAACAAAGTATGCCTATACTCAAAACTGATTCATAATCTGCATATTAATTATGGTATCCAATTTAAAGCAAATTCCTGCTCTTATAGATATGTAGCATTAATATCTCTTTCAGAGTATGCCACTGACATTATGTGATAAAATAGTATTGTGAAATGTTTATTATGATTTGTCTCCAAGTATGATACTAAGTCTGAGAATGATTTCACAAACTTTTCAGCTAAAAAATATCTTATACATGTTTTAAATATATGAACTAAAAATTTAATTCTATTTTTAGCCTATTCTTCATTTTAGTGACAGTGCATTTATTTTTGTATTTTTTTCTTTTTTATAGAAATAATTCACTTGTCAGAGATTTTGCTGCATAATTTTGAAAACAATATAAAACTCTGTGGGTTCCTTCTACTATTTGAAGAAGTTCTATAACAGACAACACACTAGAGGCCAGGGTCAAAAGGCCCATTGATCTAATGAAGTCTGATTTTCAAATATTCATGAACATGTCTCCTAGTTAGTTTTGTTCTTTGGCTATTCTTATAAATCATCATAATTGTAATTTCACTTGTCCCAGGAGCAAAAAGTCACATTCCATAATGAAACTGTAGTTTTCTTCATACTTAATGATTATAAGATATTTTTATTTGCAGCAATTGTACTATTATTTTGTCATTAATTTAATACTACAGCAAAGTATATTTTAATTGCTGGTCCATTTTGTGAATTCAGGATATACTCAGCACTATGGTCTCGACAAAAAAAAAAATAGGATTACTAATGAGCAAAAAATAATACACAAATGCTGTGAATATAAGTTACTTAAATAAACTAATTCAGAGCTTGTGGCACATATACAATCCTTGAAAACATAATGATTATTCAGAACATAAAGGTATTTTTGTTATGAAAATCATTACTATTGTTTATGAAATGTATATGAGCAAATATTTCATGTTCTTGTCCTAAATTGCCTAAAGTCCTATGAATCCTCCATAGACCATCAGGGACCATCAGTGTTCCGTGGACTGTGCTTTGAGAAACACTGCCCTAGAGGTTCATTGCAGATATCTTAGAGAATGCATCAAAAGGCAAGAGGAAGGAGAGAGACTGGCAGAACAAGAAGACATCTCATTTCAATAAGAGGATTCAGCTTTCACCTAATTTCCATACTGGGTTGATGAAAAATTTTTTTACCTCAAGAAATGTTTCTACTGATTTAAAAAAAGCTTAAAAAGTATAATCACTAAGTTTGTCAAGAAGAGGAAATATGAAACAATTGAAGATACATTACTGAACAATATCATATTATTAGCTACTTATACAGCTACAATAAGGATTTAAGTTCTCCTAACTGAAGACAGTGGTCTCTTCGTTGTGTCATGTTCTCTTCTTCAGATAAGAAAAAAGAAAAAGTGGTAGGATCCTTTGAGAGCAAAAAGCTCTTAAAACTGTTAAAAGAAGATCTAAGGATATGACTAAAGTAAATAACATACAGCATATCAAATAGTACGTCTGACATGAGCAAAATAAAGGGAGGAGAAATACATGGAATAGTTTTTATGTTATTTCTTGCTCTGAGAAAAGAAAGAAAATTAAGGCAATTACTCCTGTTATACTGTTTCAGAAATTAAAATCTATTTAAGAGATTAGCTGATGGGTTAGCAGATTTTGATGTACCAAACTGGATTGTTCAGTAAACCTAACAGATCCATCATCTCTTCCATCCATCCAATTTTTTTGCTCTGATTTAAGCTATTTCTCTGGAAGACTTAGAATTCACTTGTCAGAGTTCCATTCTCTGAACATACAGTTTCCCAGCCAGAATGACACTAAAAACAAGCATCAACTGCTGACCTTTTAAATTCATCACTCTTTGTAACTCCAATCACAGAAAAATACTTAGGAAAATGTGGCTCTTTCATCTCTGTTTGGTAGTGGATACATAGCTCTTCCTACAGAAGCTGGCAACCCCCAGTTCCTTTTCTCACTTGTGAGAAATGCTTTGAAAAAGCCATTTCCAGCCAAAGTTCTCAGCCTTCTATTTCCTTCTTTACTTAAAATGAGGAAATGATTTGTAGAAAGGGGAAAAAAAAACAATAAAAGGATTCATTTATTGTCTACTTAGCTGGTCTGAATTATCTCCTGATCCACATCTTTGCTGACTTCAGGAACTCCTTGAGTCCATTCTCAGCACTTGACAGAGCCAGCTATTTTGTAAATTTTCATTCTCATAACCAACCTGGGAGTTTGTAAAACAAAATGCTTAACTTGCTTCAACATATGCCAGATGCTTAGACTAAAATTACTGTATAGAAAGGAGCCAAGAAAAAGATAAAAATCAAAATTGTGTGTATACATGTTTAAAAACATGCACTCAAGACTGCAATGCTTCATTTATTCTTACATCAAATTACCTTTGTAACCATAGTTCTTTGAGCTAACATTGAAGTGCCTTTGCATTCCCAAGTCACTACAGATTAAGAAGATCTAAAATTTATTGAGCACTTTTCACGTGCCCAGTTGTTATGCTGGACATTTTATGTTGCACTGTCTTGTTTATTCCTCACCTCAGCCTGTGAGATGGACATACTTGACAAATGCTAAATGTGGAACTCTAATAAGTTAAATAAGTTTCCTAAGGCCATATGGCTATCCTTAAAGTACAGAGCCTGGATTCAACTCTAGGTCTAACTAGACAGCCCATAACTATACTCTGTCCCATAATAGGTAAGGAGGCTGCAAGAATATTACTCATTGATTGCCATTTCTTCTTTATAAAGACTCATGGGAGGTATCACTGCTGGTGTTAGCATCAAGACTAATTGAGCTTCTTCTAAGCAAATGATCATTCTTATCCTTACATTACCTACTGAAAACTGCACAGCCAAACTCATGGCCCTACTGAAGTGGTGAAAAAAAACCTTAAAGAATTTACTCAGTCACATCTTCCTGACATCTTCATTTTGTCCTGTTCTCATTTTCTTTGAGTCCATTTTCTTCATTTGTATAAAGTGCTTTTCATTTTATCTTGTTTTATTTTCAGTGTCCATAATAGTTATGTGAAAGGTTTTCTGGAACAGAAAGGAGATAAATGTAAACCCACATAAACAAAGCTGGGATGATAAGAGTCTAGAAATGTGAAAGACATTATTATAGAAAAGGTGTCACGCTAGGATGAAAAAAAATATTTCAAATAACTGCCATATGGATAATTGACAAGTGTCAACATGAGAATTTATTTTGAGAGACTAACATGCTGTTGGTAAGATTCCTTTCTCAGATGGTAAAACTTCAGTTTTTCACAGAAGAGCTTTGCCATCTCAACAGAAAATTGGACATTTTAACCTAGCTTTTCTTCCCAAGCTGTCTGGAAAGCATAAGAATGGAGATCAATGGTGAGGATGAGGGAAAGCTGATAAGAGAACATGTTGCTGCTGATATTTTCTGAGTTTTTCCTTCAATGAGCACAACAGGGAACCAGGGTTTTTTGTTTGTTTGTTTGTTTCTCTCTAAAGCTTTATAGTGGAATATATCTTAGCATATAAGGGGACACTTGCATTACTCTTCTCTTTTAAAAAATAATATAAAATTGTAGAAAACCCCAAAACAAAGAAGCTCTACTCTTTCTCCTTCCTTTGGTAGTCCTCAGAAGACCAAAATAAGGCATCATTTCCCTAGTATAAAAAATAGATTTATTTACTGACCACTTCAACAATGATAGCATTTTGTAATTATTTGATATTTTGAAATCAGCAATAATATGACATTACACTATGTCAATATTGTTCTCATTACAATAAAGGAAGACCACATTAACACATTTCCAATGATTGGACTTTTTTCTTTTAATATATTCTAGAGAATACTATGATTAAGATCATTAAAGGGTAGTGTATCTTTGTGAACCAGTACAGAAAAAACTCCAAAATTTATCAGATTTTTCTCCCTCTTCTTCAATACATATCTTTTATGATATGTAGGTAAAACTTTAAAAATTCAATATTCTACTATTTTTGACAATCACAGTATCCTCTCTGTAACTTTAATGTATAAAAAGTTGGCATTTTAACATATCATTGAACAATTTATATATTGTGTTGATCAGAATATATTCCCTAAAAAGAACTAATACTATTTATGCTAGCTTAAAGAGTACAAAAGTGACTTTTATTTTTTTTAATTAGAAATTTTCTAGGGGTGCCTGGGTGGCTCAGTCAGTTAAGCGTCTGCCTTCTGCTCAGGTTCTGGGATTGAGCCCCCGCATCTGGCTCCCTGCTTGGCGGGGAGTCTGCTTCTCCCTCCCTCTTCTCTTGTGCATTCTTGCTCTCTCGCTCTCTCCCTCTCAAGTAAATAAATAAAATCTTTTAAAAAAAGAAATTTTCTAAGGTAGAATTATACCCATAGAAAAAATTCATAATTGAATCCATCTAAAAGAATAATAAAAGTTCTGAGATGAGATGTTGGCCTTTAGTTCAGTACTTTCCTTGGATGGCTTACATCTGGATTCTAAACCTTATTTTCATCTAATTGAAGTGTTCAACTGAGAGCATTTGTAGTAAATGTAAAACAAAGAAAATGTGTCTGAGGATTCCCTGACCATTTAATCATCCAAATTCTCCCAAATCCTTGGAATGAAGGGCAATGAATGAATCGCCTGAGACGTTCCCATCATTCACATTTTCTACAGAAACTAATCGATCCCAAGATTCTTATAAAAAGGAGCAAGCATAGAGGGCCCAGACTAAACCGGTCCACAGGAATACAGACTGAATAGCCATCTAGAAATTCAGCCTACTAAAACAAATACACAAAACCCAATGTGTCTTCTTTCATTTCTAAACTCATCTTTCTTTCTTAAAGATAGACTTATTTTCTTTAAAGGAGGCTTTTAGATTAGAAACTTCCCCGGAGAGAATTCAAGCCTGGACTGAATATGGCTGCCATGGGCCTGTGGAGAGATCACTCCACTGACCACTGCAACAAACACTACCTGTGGACTACCACAGCAGTTGTTTAATTAAGCACAGTATCACATGCAGAGCAATTCCTAATGGGAAATGAAGACTTACCTGAAATGGCTAGGGGCAGTGGACAAGCAAAATGTAATTATCTGAACTGAAATCCAGCTGATATCTCAACTAGCAAAAGCCAGAGGATCTTGAAGGATCAGATGCTTCATCTGAAGTCGGTGCTTCAGCCTTCAGCATCCTATACTCCCTGTCCCCCAAGGTGGAGAAAACACTTTACACAGAGTCACCAGCACCACTGAGTTTGGCTGCCAATTCCTGCTTGCACAGAGGCCAGCTTTATACTAACAGAGTAACTGAGATGAATATTCAAATATTTAAGATCAAATGAATTTTGATTCTTTCCAAATTAAAAGGATTATATAATATTTATAGAAGCTAGAATTCTGCCTTGCTGCCCTTCCTATCCCAGATAAAACCAGTTTTCCTTGCTTTTTAAGGTATACAGTTAGAGATAGGATATCTCAGATTGGTCTTTCTCTGGCGCCCAATGAAGACATTCATTTAATTTATGTCTTTTGTAAGTTAATATTTTAAGAAAGAATTCTTGGGCCTTTAAGCCACAGACTCTGCTTTTTTTAGGCAGAAACAAAGTGAACAGATGAAAACTAGGATGTGATCTGAGCTGTGCCAATGTTTGGTCTCAGGATTTTCAGTACCTCTGGTGTGATTAGTGACCACGATCACTAAGATGGGCTCTTTGCCTTAAAAAATAATAATAAAAAATAAAAGCTTGGAACTTCTCAAGATACTAAGAATTAGAGGTAGAAAAGATTTCTCAGTTCAAGCATCTTTTCATGGTGAAGGTGTATTTCTTATAGTATATATATCATACATATTCCCTATTTTAATTTTCAATATTTCAGCTCATGTTGGCTAAAATACCTTTCCCTAGGAGTATCTTTTATAATCAGTCTTGGCTGGTACTTAGCTCAATTTTTCCTTTGTTTACCTTCATGCTATTAGCCTTAATTACACATCACTGGACTTCTCTAAATAATTCTTTTCTTTACCTTTGATTCATCACAGGAAAAACACTGTTCACATGCCAGACAAATTTATCATTCTCCTTCACATCACTTTTTTTTACTGTGAATCCTTTCCTTGGTGCCCCATTAAATACAGTGACCAGTGGTCCTGTTTTGTGCCCACTGTTATGTTATCCCACCATAACTGTTAACACCAGGGAATTGATTTGAATGATAAATAATACAGGTACCTTAATTTTATAGCAGACGATGTACTTGAGATCATTGTTACACCATGCAGAAAAGATGATGAAACTGAACATAATGGCCATTCTTTTATGTGCTACTTTATAGCACTGGTCACAATGCTAATACATTTAGTATTAATTATGTAACTACTGTTTAATATCTGCTTTTGCTTTAGACTGAAGCTTCATGACAGCAGGGTCATATTTCTCTGATTCTTCTCACCATCCTCAGGACCAACAGAATGACCATCACATAATAGGCAATTAACAAATATTTGTTGAGTGAAGAAATAAATTAATTGGGATCTCAGAAACTCACAGAGCCTTTGTGTAACCTACAATTTCCTTTATCTTCTCTATATCACTCCAGCCTCTCACCAACCTCATTTTTGGTTTGGTTTGGTTTTATAAAATTATTTGTCCTCTATTTGTGGGAATGTGGCTAATCATCAACACACTTCATTCCTACTCTGCTGAGTTCCTGAAATTAAACTCAAAGGAATCTGTGGTATTGGTATACTATTTGTCAACTATTCAATAGGATGAACACATCTAGAAATCCCAGATCCTATAAGCAAAATTAATCTTATTTAAAATTCTATTATCCACCCATTAACAGCACAGAATCTTAGATTTTATTCTTCCCCAACTTCCAAAAGACCTTTCCCTGCATTTATTCTTCTCCAATAGCTCCTTTCTTTACATCCTTTCTGCGATCCTGTACTTACTCCATCGTAACCTGAGAAGTGTATTTGTTTAATCCTACTGTCTTCCCTAAGTAATGTGCTCTTTCTCTCTTCCTTTCATTGCCAGACTCTTTAAATTAATGGTCTAACCTTTAATTGAAGCTTTCCACTGGCTGCTACCAGCTCACCCCAAGCATATTGGACACTGATGCTCATTGTCTTCTGGTCGTCCTTTAGCTTTCTTCTCTGTCAGTAGTACCACCACAGAGTTCTTCCAATCAACAAGACTCAAGAGGGGGTCTTTGGGTCAGCTCTCTCCTTCATCCTCTAAGTCCAATTTACCAAGACTTCCACTCTCTTTCTGAAGAGTTTCAAATCCATTACTTCCTCTTATCCCCACTGATGACACCTCAGTGCCAACTCTGATCTTCTAATGCACAAGAGTTCCCTAGAGAAGGCTCATAGGTTTTAGTCCACCCTGCTTATTTAAATGTTACCTTCATCATGTATGAAGCATAATCCCTGATTTCAACTTCTGTTTCTTTTCTCATTTTTCCTTTTCTTTCTTGGATGTCGTAGGCTGCCTCTTTGGACTCATTTCCTTCACATCCCAGTATCTTGCTCACTCCAGGCCCACTGGCATAATCCTACCTCAAGATTTGTGTACTTACTCTTCCTTTTGCCTAAAATGCAATGTCCCTTAATCTCAGAGCTTGCTCCTACCATGTTCAGGTTTCTGCTTGCCTTATCAAAAAAGACTCTGTCTCATTCTCTGTCACTCTCTATCTCCCGATATTGCACTTCCTGCCTGCCTATGATGTATTTATGTATTTACTGTTTCAGCACCTTACTCTCTAGGATGAAAGCTTTATGAAAAAGGAATTTTTTTTCATTTTTTAAATCTTTGTTTTCTGAATTATCTCTAGAATTTACAACAGAATAGGAGCTCAATAAATATTTGTTGGATGAATAAATTGTTATTTTGTACCTTATATAAAACAATGAATTTTAATATTCTCCTGTTCTCCATTATTCTGAGATCACCATTTCCTTTCCCTCACTGTAATATAAATGTAACTGCTGAATGTTTTTACAAAATCCAGAAAGTTAATGCATCAGAGGAGGGAGGAATTACTTAGCTTCTTCTCAATGATTTTCCCCTCTTGCATCAAATTGCTCTACCAGGTTTCCCTTCAATACCTCTGGTGTCATATAAGCAACAACCTCACTCATTCTCATTCTTTCAAATCTACTTTCTTAGAAAAGGTGGACCAGACTCTCAGACTTCCTTTGCATGAAAAAAGGGAATTTTTTTAAGATTTATTTATTCATTTGAGAGAGAGAGAGATCAAGGGGGAGGGGCAGAAGGAGAGGGAGAGAGAAACTTAAGCAAGACTGTGCTGAGTGCAGAGCCCTACTCGGGGCTCAATCTCACGACCCTGAGATCACGACCTAAGCCAAAACCAAGAGTCGGAAGCTTGACCTACTGCACCACTCAGGTGACCCAACAAAGAAAAATTTAATAGGGTCCCCCAAATAAACAAATGAACCTTGATATCATCTCTGTATATTGTTAATGTCTGACAATTTTCTTCCTGCTATAATAGGTGATTAAAAATTAGTAACTTGTCATAGTGATTAACATAAGTTATTTACTAATTTCCCAACACACATTCAGATCTCGCAACAATTCAGTTAAGTAGGTGATGTTATTAAAGTTCCCAGTAACAGATGAAGAAAATTAGTCTTAGAAATTTAACTAACTAGCTTAATGTCATGACACAAGTTTGTGAAAAGGTCAGGAATCTGAGACCTGTCTGACTGCAAAGCCCACCACCCTATACTACTTCCATCATAAAGTGTACTAGATCTCTTGTATCAAGCGGGCAGTGAATTAATGAATAAATGAATGATTGATTACACCTATTTTCCATCTTATTAATGATGTTTAGTAAACTATTTTCAAGTTAAATCAATGGAAAGGCTGGTTTTCAACCAGAGAGAGCAACCTGTGAATAGTGCCCATTAAGCAGACAGAGCATGAGTAACCTTTACCAAAGATTTAGCAGAGGGTGTTTCTTAACTTTGTGGGAGGCATAACTCCATAATCTCTAATGTCTCTTCAAGATCAAGTAATGTGTTCTGTGATTCCAAGAGGTTCTTATAAAGTGGAAAATTTAGAATCATAAATGACTGGCTATAGTCTACATAAAAAGAAGTAAAATTAATCTAAGTTGGTCTTTCTTTTATGCTCTTCTAAAAATGAAAGAATCATTTTAGGATGAGCCCAGGAGATAACAATCTGAATATCAACATTTTGAACTCTATCAGCTTTAATTCATTTTTTCCTTTAAGTTTGCACTTTTGTAGCACTGACTTTTCTCAAGAGTCAGAGAAAATAACAATAGTAAATAATGAGCACTTCATGTTCCTGGAACAAACTACCCAATGCTAGAAACGTCAGCTTCAGCATGTGCTGAGAAAGCATCCAGATGTTAGCCAGCTGAAACAATATATCCCAGTACATCTAAATAAAAAAATTCATTTTCATTTAAAAATTGGAAATCAAAATGGAGTTCAGGACTTCCAATAGGAGTCAAGAAACTGCAAATAATAATGACTCTATGAACCTGCTTTTGCCAGAAGTATCCATATTGTTCCTAGAACACTGAAAATGAAAAAGTAAATACAATTCTGGATACGATAGCTTACCCTCTGAATTCTGAATATTGAGTTAATAATAGTAAAGAGGCCTAATATTTCTTTGGTTGATTATTTGTAATTTTCACATGCCAAATCCCGACCATGGGTTGCTTAGAAGGGTGAGATCGTATGCCCCAGCACAGGAAGATGCAGGAGAGATGAGGAGAGATGATAGAAGGATTGTGCAGACCATTGGAAGAGCTGGAAATGGAGAGGGGGATCCCCACACTCCTCACGAAACTCTCTAAGAAGGAAAAATTAATACAACTGTCAGACAAACAGACAAAATGCTGAGGAACCCTGAAAACTTTCAAAATAAGCATTGGTTCTCAGGGTCACAGAAAAAAAATAGGCTTAATCTCAAAGAAATTAGTTGAAGGAAAAATGGGATTTGAAATATAAGTTGAAACATAAAGCATGGATACTTTGGTTTTTCACTAAAGCTCACTGCCATCTGATGAGTTTAGATGGACTAGAGCATGTTTTTCAAAGTGTGGCCCATGGATCCCTAACATTAAAATTATAGGGGAGTTGATAAAAAAGAATAAAAATAAATACTAATTTCTGAGCCTTAAATCAGACCCAATGAATAAATATTCATAGAGGTAGAGCTCAGTCTGCATTTTATAATAATACACCAGATTTTTATTTATACTATAGTTTGAAAGTTTAGAAGACTTGAATAACATAGTTAGGTAACAAATATTTTTTAGAGAAATCTGAAGTGCAAGGCTGTGATTAGAGCCAGCTTAGCTTTTAGAAAACAGCAAATTCAGAAAGAAAAAAAAAAACCTGCTGGAATATAAAGAAAGGAGCTAGAACCAAATTTCTCTTTTTAAATTTCCCTTTCTTTCTTCTTAGAACAAAAAAGGAGCAATATTACAGTAAAGGAAGCTGACCAGTTTGGTTATAGAACATTACTATGTCTTTAAAAGGCCTTTGTTTTTCAGTTTGTGATGCTTCTTCTATGCCCACGGTCACTTTCATTGTCTGGCCTTTCTGTCTTTGCATGTTGGGATATGTGTAATAATGACAGTAGTCCAGAGCTAATCTTAGGCAAAATTGTGAAATAATAATAGTTTTTCTAAATAATAATTGAGAGGTTGCATTAGTTTCCTGGGACTGCCATTAAAAACAAAACAAAACAAAATCTCCACAAACTAGGTGCTTAGAACAACAGAAATTCATTATCTCACTATTCTAGAGGCCAGGAGTTCCAAATCAAAGTGCTGACAGAGCAATGCCTTCTCCAAAGGCTCTGGGGAAGAATTCATTCCATGCCTTCCTCCGAGCTTCTGGTAGCTGCCAATTATCCTTGGTGTTCTTTGGCTTGTGGATAAATTGATCCAATCCCTGCCTCTTTCTTCACATGGTGTTCTACCCTCTGTGTTTCTGTCTTCATATGGCCTTCTCCTCTCTGTGTCTGCATCCAAATTTCTCCTTTCTTGCAAGGACACTCATTATTGCATTTGGAGCCTACTCAAATCCAGTATGACCTCTTCTTAACTTAATTACATCTGCAAAGATCCTATTTCCAAATAAGGTCACAATCACAGGTTCTGAGGATTCAGACATAGACATATCCTTTTGAGGGCCACCATTTAACCCACTATGGACGTGATAGAATCTTATAACAGGAGTAGGTTTTCACCTGTCTGAAATGATTTTGCCTGAAGTGGAATAAACTAAATTGCTCTTCAAGGCCATTCCCAATTACTTTAATTCTATAATTTTGTAATCATGACAGAGTTTGTGTTTCCAAGACCTTGGCTAAGGAGGAGGAAGAAAAATTCTAGGCAAATCCATCATGAATAAGTCAAACACAAGGGATTCTATTTTCAATAGATTTAAATTCACACACAAAAAATGTTTTATTCCTCAGGACAACAACATAATTTCATGCTCAACTTTGGAATGATGAAATTTTTATCAGTAAGGAATTTATTAAATGATAAATTTTAAAGATGGGCCAATGTATAGCCTGAATTGATATTTATTTAAGATTAATATTCTCACACAACCTAACCCTATACATAAAGGAGCTGGAAAGAACAGCAAATAAGGCCTAAACCCAGCAGGAGAAGAGAAATCATAAAGATCAGAGCAGAAATCAATGAAATAGAAACCAAAAGAACAGTAGAACAGATCAACGAAACTAGGAGCTGGTTCTTTGAAAGAATTAACAAGATTGATAAACCCCTGGCCAGACTTAAAAAAAAGAAAAGAGAAATGACCCAAATCAACAAAATCATGAATGAAAGAGGAGAGATCACAACCAACACCAAAGAAATACAAACAATTATAAGAACATATTATGAGCAACTCTATGTCAGCAAATTAGATAACCTAGAAGAAATGGGTGCATTCCTAGAGATGTATCAACTACCAAAACTGAACCAGGAAGAGTAGAAAACCTGAACAGACCTATAACCACTAAGGAAATTGAAGCAGTCATCAAAAATCTCCCAACAAACAAAAGCCCAGGGCCAGATGGCTTCCCAGGGGTCTTCTACCAAACATTTCAAGAAGAATTAATACCTATTCTCCTGAAATTGTTCCAAAAAATAGAAATGGAAGGAAAAGTTCCAAACTCATTTTAGGAGGCCACCATTACCTTGATCCCAAAACCAGACAAAGACCCCATCAAAAAGGAGAATTACAGACCAATATCCTGGATGAACGTGGATGCAAAAATTCTCACCAAAATACTAGCCAATAGGATTCAACAGTACATTAAAAGGATTATTCACTACGACCAAGTGGGATTTATCCCTGGGCTGCAAGGCTGGTTCAACATCCGCAAATCAATCAACGTGATACGATACATTAACAAAAGAAAGAACAAGAATCATATGATCCTCTCAATAGATGCAGAAAAAGCAATTGACAAAGTACAGCATCCTTTCTTGATCAAAACTCTTCAGAGTATAGGGATAGAGGGTACATATGTCAATATCATAAAAGCCATCTATGAAAAACCTACAGTGAATATCATTCTCAATGGGGAAAAGCTGAGAGCTTTTCCCCTAAGGTCAGGAACGCGGCAGGGATGTCCACTCTCACCACTGCTATTCAACATAGTATTAGAAGTCCTAGCCGCAGCAATCAGACAACCAAAAGAAATCAAAGGCATCCAAATTGGCAAAGAGGAAGTCAAACTCTCACTCTTTGCAGATGATATGATACTGTATGTGGAAAACCCAAAAGACTCCACCCCAAAACTGCTAGAACTCATACAGGAATTCAGTCAAGTAGCAGGATATAAAATCAGTGCACAGAAATCAGTGGCATTCCTATACACCAACAACAAGACAGAAGAGAGACAAATCAAGGAGTCGATCCCATTCACAATTGCACCCAAAAGCATAAGATACCTAGGAATAAATTTAACCAAAGAGGCAAAGGATCTGTACTCAGAAAACTATAAAATACTCAAGAAGGAAATTGAAGACACAAAGAAATGGAAAAACGTTCCATGCTCATGGATTGGAAGAACAAACATTGTGAAGATGTCAATGCTACCTAGAGCAATCTACACATTCAATGCAATCGCCATCAAAATACCATCCACTTTTTTCAAAGAAATGGAACAAATAATTCTAAAATTTGTATGGAACCAGAAAAGACCCTGAATAGCCAGAGGAATCTTGAAAAAGAAAAGCAAAGCTGGCGGCATCACAATTCTGGACTTCCAGCTCTATTACAAAATGTCATCATCAAGACAGTATGGTACTGGCACAAAAACAGACACATAGATCAATGGAACAGAATAGAGAGCCCAGAAATGGACCCTCAACTCTATGGTCAACTCATCTTTGACAAAGCAGGAAGGAATGTCCAATGGAAAAACGACAGTCTCCTCAACAAATGGTGTTGGGAAAATTGGACAGCCACATGCAGAAGAATGAAACTGGACCATTTCCTTACACCACACACAAAAGTAGACTCCAAATGGTTGAAAGACCTAAACGTGAGACAGTAGTCCATCAAAATCCTAAAGGAGAACACAGGCAGCAACCTCTTCGACCTCAGCCGCAGGAACTTCTTCCTAGAAACATCGCCAAAGGCAAGGGAAGCAAGGGCAAAAATGAACTCTTGGGACTTCAAGATAAAAAGCTTTTGCACAGCAAAAGAAACAGTCCACAAAACCAAAAGACAACCGACCGAATGGGAGAAAATATTTGCAAATGACCTATCAGATAAAGGGCTAGTATCCAAAATCTATAAAGAACTTATCAAACTCAACACCCAAAGAACAAATAATCCAATCAAGAAATGGGCAGAAGACATGAACAGACATTTTTCCAAAGAAGACATCCAGATGGCCAACAGACACATGAAAAAGTGCTCAACATCGCTTGGCATCAGGGAAATCCAAATCAAAACCTCAACGAGATACCACCTCACACCAGTCAGAATGGCTAAAATTAACAAGTCAGGAAACGACAGATGTTGGCGGGGATGCGGAGAAAGGGGAACCCTCCTACACTGTTGGTGGGAATGCAAGCTGGTGCAACCCCTCTGGAAAACAGTATGGAGGTTCCTCAAACAGTTGAAAATAGAGCTACCCTACGACCCAGCAATTGCACTACTGGGTATTTACCACAAAGATACAAAGGTAGGGATCTGAAAGGGTACGTGCACCCCGATATTTATAGCAGCAATGTCCACAATAGCCAAACTGTGGAAAGAGCCAAGATGTCCATCGACAGATGAATGGATAAAGAAGAAGTGGTATATATACACAATGGAATATTATGCAGCCATCAAAAGGAATGAGATCTTGCCATTTGCAACGACGTGGATGGAACTGGAGGGTGTTATGCTGAGCGAAATAAGTCAATCAGAGAAAGACATGTATCATATGACCTCACTGATAGGAGGAATTCTTATTCTCAGGAAACTAACTGAGGGTTGCTGGAGTGGTGGGGGGTGGGAGGGATGGGGTGGCTGGGTGATAGACATTGGGGAGGGTATGTGCTATAGTGAGCGCTGTGAATTGTGCAAGACTGTTGAATCACAGATCTGTACTTCTGAAACAAATAATGCAACATATGTTAAGAAAAAAGAAAAAGAAGATAGCAGGAGGGGAAGAATGAAGGGGAGTAAGTCGGACGGGGAGACGAACCATGGGAGACGATGGACTCTGAAAAACAAACTGAGGGTTCTAGAGGGGAGGAGGGTGGGGGGATGGATTAGCCTGGTGATGGGTATTAAAGAGGGCACAGTCTGCGTGGAGCACTGGGTGTTATGCACAAACAATGAATCATGGAACACTACATCAAGAACTAATGATGTAATGTATGGTGATTAACATAACATTAAAAAAATTTAAAGAAAAAGATTAATATTCTCAAATCATTCATATGTGTCAGACTTAGAAAATATTAAAGACATAATATATGCTAAAACAAAGTCTTGGAGTGGATACTTTGTCCTCTCTGTGTCCATGCAAACTCCTTCCCTTACCCGACTACTCAAAGTTTGTAAAATTCCCACATGTTTTAAAGGACTTCATTCTAATGGAGATTTAAGGAAAAGTAGCAGAGCATTGTGATGAAATACATCAATACCCACCATCATTGTTTTTGAACCTTGAAGTGACTTAGGTGTTCTAGGGTCCGTACTTTAAGTGCATGTAACCTAGAAAGTAAACTCTAGCCCCTAAATATCTTAACTAAAAAAAACTGACTGAAAGACCCAATGGTAATAAGATTCAAATGAGAAACATAACAGGAAGAGAAGAGGGGTGTCAAAATATAAGAAATTGAAAATAACTTCTACTTGACAACATTTCCAAGGATCATCTTTGGAATTTGCTGTTAATATTTGGAGTATTCAGAAATATTTCTGATGGTCAGATACACAAAAGATCACCTCACAAAATTCTCAAATTTAGGATTAAAGTAAGGAAAAAGCAAGATTTTAAAAGAGCAAAAAAGTACAAGCACATATATGTGCACACAGGGCCAAATCCTGTATTCAAAAGTCTTTGAAGTAATTTCCATGAAATAACCACACTGACCTAAAACCAAGTCAGCCCATAGAAATCTATAATTAGATGAGTCAAAGAAAATTTACTATATGACCAATTTAAGAGAATTTCTAGTGGAATAAAGTACAGAACATCTATTTCTTTTCTTATTTCCTAGTTGTTCACATCAATGGTCTCTATAGCAGAGTATGCAAGAAACTGGGGTAAAAAAGAACATCTACTTATACTTATTTTTAATCTTAAAACATAAGACAGAAATCAAGCTTTACTTACATTTTAGATATAGATTATTGTCTCTATAACTTATAAGTAAAAATGTATTTATTGAGATGCATGTTCATGATATTTCTACTTACGTAGATGCATGATGAGAATAATTTGGAAGCCCTTGATTTATTCAAATTTGTAATAATTTAATCACTTTTTTCTTTCTTGTAAAAGCACAGATCTTTAAGTTTATAGTTTTCAGATATCTTAATTTTATGTGAATATAAATCATATGGCATATACATCATATCCATTTATTTTATTTTTTTTAAAGATTTATTTATTCATTTTGAGAGAGTGAGAATGAGAGAAAGAGAGAGAAAGTACATTAGAAGGGGGAGGGTTAGAGGGAGAAGCAGGCTCCTCGCTGAGCAGGGAGCCCGATGTGGGACTCGATCCCGGGACTCCGGGATCATGACCTGAGCCGAAGGCAGTCACTTAACCAACTGAGCCACCCAGGCGCCCTATATCATATCCATTTAAATATGGGTATAAATTATATAAAAGGTCTTTGGATACTTCTTTTGGATCATTGTAGACTAATTCTGGTTCACATGCCCAAGAATCAAACAGTTCAATAGTGTGACATTTACATACAAACTTCCAACAAGTCACATCTCTAACAAAATATCTTCCAACAAAATCATACTCTAACCATGTAGTAGTTTAGAAAGTATAGACAAAGGAAAAAATCAAGTTTGTTGATTTCATCAGCCCTCAAAAAACGTCAATATTTACTAATGTTACATACAAGACATCCTGGAATTTAAATATTGCAGTCTAAAAACACAAGACTTATTGGATTCTGTGTATGATAAATTCTCTTCCTTCCTTGACATTTCTAATTCACCAGAGAAGCATGTGAATAATCTAAAGACTTGTCCCCAGAATCGACCAATTACTTTTATGGGCAAGAACCATCCTTCGCTTGTTTTAAATCTCACTAAAATAATTATCCTCAGCGGTAGTGTCAAGACAACTTGATGTGTCATGGTCACATCGTTGGAAGAAACAATTTGTGCTTTCTGCCTGCCACCATCCCTTCTCCCTCCCTAGTGCAAAATCTTTTTTTGTTTTATAAACTACCTCCTGCTTTGTTTAGGTCTTCTGTTCTCCCCTCCCAGGAAGGGGCGCATGACTTGAGCTGCTCAGAATATTCTAAATGCTGGGACACACTGATTAGTCCAGGGGTGGACAACTGCTTAAACAAGTTCAACAAGAACCATTTTCAGGATTGAAATAAATCCTGGGGGTTGAAGGAGGGTTTCTGTTCCTTCCAAGATCATTGCTAAGGACTATACAAGCTCAGTGATACCAGAGCCAGTTTTTGCTAGAATATATTCAGGTTATTACTACAATAATGTCATTCTAACTTTCTGATATATTTTCATGAATGGGAAAAAGGTAAACCTCCAAATAACCTTAAATCAATCACATAACTGTGGCTGCATTTTTCAAGTGTGTCAAACATGTGACCATCATGCTTTACATGTCTCTATTCACACACACACACACACACACACACACACACACACACACACACAGGTCACAGAGTATTGACCTAATGTAGCTTAACAAAGAGCACTACATAGAGTTGTTTATCCAACAAGTGCAACTGACTGACCAACAATAATATAATGCTTGAATTTCCTCCAGTAATAACTACCTATTGAGTAACCTGTTTATTTCTCCTTTGGCATTCTTTTATTTTCCTCCCTTCTAATTTTTTATTGTCCAGTATAGCTTCTTCTAGGCTATACAATATTTAAAAAGCAATGAATCCAAATTTTTACAAAATTTTCAGATTTGACAGCTTTTAAATGCTGAAGTTTACAGAATGGAAATAATCACTGATCCAAAAAAAAAACAAACATTTGTTCAAGCCTTTAGTCAATTTGAAATATTTTGCTACGTCAACTAAATAAGCACTTTTCTTTGAAGAAAGCCAGCAAATAATTCCACCTTTTCTTAGATTATCTATTACCGGCATTTCTTAAAGAATAGGGCCGAAGGAGAGCATTCCTTTAAAAGTGAAATAGAGTAAAATCTCTTTTAGATCTTTTTCAGTAGTAAAAGCTTGTTCTTCTATGAACCTCTTTCCTTCTGCTATGATGTATTATTAAAATGGAAAGACATTGTTGACGGCATGTATTGTATCAATAGCATTGTGGGATACCATTTATTTTACTTTAAGGAGAGTTTATTTCATCTTGAGCCAACTTGGAAAGCCTTTCAGAGGCCATCAGCACACTGGCTTTCTTCATATTAGATAAAAGCAAGGACACTGTGTATACACATTGATCTGGAGTCATTCAAAGACTGAGTTGGGGAAGAGAGAATTTCCTTCCTTGGTACAGAGTAACTTTCATATTATATCAATACCTTCGAAAAATCTGCAAAGCCCTTTTTAAATCAAGAATGTCAGTGGGGAAATTTCACCTTTTCTGAGGTAAACTGGAAATGTGGAGACAAAGTTTAATCAGAACAAAAAGGAATAGAATAAAAATAAAGTTAATTTCAAAGAAAATAAAAATAAATGTCAATTTTAAATATCAATATATTCTAAAATATAGTGGAAAACTGGATTTAAGCCATACCAATAACTTGAGTACCTTTAGTTATTTGTAAACCCATATGTTGTAGGTTAATACATACGGTTTACTTATAGAGTACTAAGCATATGACTCCTAAAGGATACTTCTCTGGCAAACATTTTATTTAAATGGCCAGATAATAAATATTTTAGGCTCTGTGGGGCATCCAATCTCTTCTAAACTCTATGATGTAACATGAAAACCTCCATAAACAATTCACAAACAAATGTGTATGTTCCAATAAAACTTTATTTACAAAATCAGGTAATGGGCCAGGTTTGGCCCACAGGTTGTATTCTGTCAACTCTCTCTCTATATCAAATTCTAAATTGTTATGTAAGCTGCAAAGAATAATAAGAGTAGTTTATAGGTTTAATAAATAGAAACATTTTCCTTAGAATCAGATGAATTATCTTTCTAAATTCACCAATAATATGTTTTAATCTATTTTTTTCCAAACAGTATTCCCCTAAGGCTTAGTTTTCTTAAGTAGAGAAAGAGAGAAAATATTTTTGGTGAAGAAACTGAGCATGAGTGTTCATGATCTGATCTGAAGCAGACGAATTCTGCTTTTGTCTACTTCATATATTTGAGTTGTGCAAAATCTCATTAAAAAAGACTCTACTCAGGCACCTGGGTGACTGCATCGGTTAAGCGACTGACTCTTGATTTTGGCTTGGGTGATTACCTCAGAATTGTGAGATCGAGCCCCACCTCAGGCTCTGCACCGGGCATGGAGCCTGGTTAAAATGCTCTCTCTCTTTCTCCCTCTGCCCCTCCCACCCCCCTTCACTCTCTCCCTCTCGAAAGAAAGAAAGAAAGAAAGAAAGAAAGAAAGAAAGAAAGAAAGAAAGAAAGAAAGAAAGAAAGAAAGAAAGACTCTGCTCAGAAAGATTGGGAAACCCCTGCTCTAAATTATTTGTGTAAGTTAGATCCAGCCCTATTTGCCACTTAAGACAGTATACTTTTGACCCTTGAACAACAAAGGTTGGAATTGCATGGGTCCATTTATACATGGATTTTTCACAGTGTGGTCTGTAAGTGTATTTTGTCTTCCTTATGATTTTCTTAATAAAATCTTCCTTTCTCTATCTTACTTTATTGTAAGAGTACAGTATAGAATACAAAAAAAAAACATACAAAATATGTGTCAATCGAATGCTTATGTTATCAGTAAGGCTTCTGGTCAACAGTAGGCTGTTAGTAATTAAGTTTTAGGAGACTCAAAAGTTATATGTAGGTATTCAACTGCATAGGGAGTCATTGTCCCTAACTCCCACATTGTTCAAGGGTCAACTGTGTATGTCTTAAGATCAAAGGGACAGGTACCTCAAGTGTAAAGTGAATCTTGTGTATAGGACACTTTAAGAGATCACTATTTGAGGTGAAATGAAGATCTATATACTTGTCCAGTGTCCTAATAAGAAGCCTAAAGCACTGGGGAGGAGCAAGATGGCAGAGGAGTAGGAGACTTAAATTTTGTCTGGTCCCAGGAATTCAGCTAGATAAGGACCAAACCATTCTGAACACCTACGAACTCAACAGGAGACTGAAAAAAAGAATAGCAGCAACTCTCTGAACAGAAAAGCGACCACTTTCTAGAAGGTATGACGTGTGGAGCAGTGAATCCAAGGCGATATTTAGGATAGATGGCAGGGGAGGGGATCTCTGTCAGCCACTCCTGGCAAGTGATAGAGCCAGGGAGCACAAAATTGGAACTTTTAGAAGTCGATTCGCTGAGGGACGTCGCTCCAGTGGCTAAACGGGGGGTGGAACCTTCACTGGGACACTGTGGTCTCAAGACGCTTGGGGTCACAGAAAGACCAGGGGTGCCTGAGTGCAGCAGAGCTCCCAGGTATCGGAGCAGGGAAGCCGGCTGCAGAGACAGAGCCAAGGCGCTGGCTCTCAGCTCGGGGTTGCAATAAACTGTGATCCGTGGCCCAGTCGGGCCACTGCTCCTCCAGCAGGGACCCAACAAGCGGCAGAGCCGGGGAGACTCCCCTTCTTCCCCAGGGAGGAGCGGCGCGGGAGCGCACTGCAGGGATCTGCTGGGTTTGGAGACTCCACACGGGGTCGGGTGCCAGAGATAGAAACGCTCGGTCACAGGCCGGGTGAGCACGGAGTACGGCCAGAGACCAGGGAGATGGGAGTGACTGACTGCTTTTCTCTGGGGGCGCACTGAGGAGTAGGGGCCCCAAGTTCTCGGCTCCTCTGGGGCAGAGATTGTGAGGCTGCCATTTTCACTCTCATCCTCCAAAGCCAAATGGAAAGCTTGCAGGGAACGAAAGCTCCCAAGAGCAAACCGGAGCAGATTACTTAGCCCAGACTGGCAAGGGCGGGGCAATTCCTCCTCTGGCAAAGACATTTGGGAACCACGGCAACAGGCCGCTCCCCCAGAAAATCAGTAAGAACAGCCAGCCAAGACCAAGTTTACCGATCAATGAGAACGGCAGAACTCCAGCGCTGGGGGACTACTGCACATAGAATCCATGGCTTTTTTCCCCCGATTCTTTAGTCTTTCAAAGTTAATTTTTTTAATTTTCTTTTTCCCTTTTTCAACCAACATCTTATCAATCCCTTTTTTAAAAATCTTTTTTATTTTTCATTTTTAGAGTCCTATTCTATCCCTTCATAGTAGTTAACCTTATTTTTGGTATATATATATAAGTTGTTCTCTCTTTAAAATTTTGGGATACTGTTTCTTCTAACAGACCAAAATATATGCTAAATCTCTAGTGTATGGCTCTGTTCTAGTCTCCTGCCTGATCACATTCTCTCCCTTTTTTTTTTTTAATTTCTCTTCTTTCTTTCTTCAACCAACTTCTTATCTTATCAATTCCTTTTATAAAATCTTTTATACTTTTCATCTTTACAGTCATATTCCATCCCTTCATCATACTTACCCTTATTTTTGTACATATATAAGCTTATCTTTCTTTAAAATTTTGGGAGGCAGTTTCTTCTAACAGACCAAATTTGCCTAAAATCTAGTGTGTGGCACTGATCTATGCACCAACCTGATCATATTTGATCATATTCTCTTTTTTTTATCTTTTTCTTTTCTTTCTTTTATCTTTCTTTCCCTTTCTTTTCCCCCGGTTTCAGGTCTCTTCTGATTTGCTTAGTGTATATTTTTCTGGGGTCGTTGTTACCCTTTTAGCAGGTTTGTTCTCTCATTCATCTATTCCTCTCTGGACAAAATGACAAGATGGAAAAAATCACCTCAAAAAAAAGAACAAGAGGCAGTACTGACTGCCAGGGACCTAATCAATATGGACATTAGTAAGATGTCAGAACTAGAGTTCAGAATGATGATTTTAAAGATACTAGCTGGCCTTGAAAAAAGAATGGAAGATAGCAGATAAACCCTTTCTGGAGAAATAAAAGAACTAAAATCTAACCAAGTCGAAATCAAAAAAGCTATTAATGAGGTGCAATCAAAAAATGGAGGCTCTAACTGCTACGATAAATGAGGCAGAAGAGAGAATTAGTGATTATAGAAGACCAAAGGAGGGAAAATAAAGAAGCTGAGAAAAAGAGAGATAAACAACTACTGGATCATGAGGGCAGAATTTGAGAGATAAGTGATACCACAAGATAAAACAATATTAGAATAATTGGGATCCCAGAAGAAGAAAGAGAGAGGGGGGCAGAAGGTATATTGGAGCAAATTATAGCAGAGAACTTCCCTAATTTGGGGAAGGAAACAGGCATCAAAATCCAGGAGGCACAGAGAACCCCCCTCAAAATCAATAAAAGTCGGTCAACACCCCGACATCTAATAGTAAAACTTACGAGTCTCAGGGACAAAGAGAAAATCCTGAAAGTGGCTCGAGACAAGAGATCTGTAACCTACAATGGTAGAAACATTAGTTTGGCAACAGACCTATCCACAGAGACCTGGCAGGCCAGAAAGAACTGGCATGATATATTCAGAGCACTAAACGAGAAAAATATGCAGCCAAGAATACTATATCCAGCTAGGCTGCCATTGAAAATAGGAGAGATAAAAAGCTTCCAGGACAAACAAAAACTAAAGGAATTAGCAAACACGAAACCAGCCCTACAAGAAATATTGAAAGGGGTCCTCTAAGCAAAGAGAGAGCCTAAAAGTAACAGACCAGGAAGGAACACAGACAATATACAGTAACAGTCACCTTACAGGCAGTACAATGGCACTAAATTCATATCTTTCAATAGTTACCCTGAATGTAAATGGGCTAAATGCCCCAATCAAAAGACACAGGCTATCAGATTGGATAAAAAAAAAGACCCATTAATATGCTGTCTGCAAGAGAATTATTTTAGACTCAAAGAGACCTCCAGATTGAAAGTGAGGGGATGGAAAACAATTTGCCATGCTAATAGACACCAAAAGAAAGCTGGGGTGGAAATCCTTATATCAGACAAATTAGATTTTAAAGCAAAGACTATAATAAGAGATGAGGAAGGACACTATATCCTACTTAAAGGGTCTATCCAACAAGAAGATCTAACAATTGTAAATATCTATGCCTCTAACATGGGAGCAGCCAATTAATAACAAAAGCAAAGAAACACATTGACAACAATACAATAATAGTGGGGTACTTTAACAACCCCCTCACTGAAATGGACAGATCGTCTAAGCAAAAGATCAACAAGGAAATAAAGACTTTAAATGACACACTGGACCAAATGACTTCACAGATATATTCAGAACATTCCATCCCAAAGCAACAGAATACACATTCTTCTCCAGCACCCATGGAACATTCTCCAGAATAGATCACATCCTAGGTCACAAATCAGGTCTCAACCGGTACCAAAAGATTGGGATTATTTGCTGCATATTTTCAGACCACAATGCTTTGAAACTAGAACTCAATCACAAGAGGAAAGTTGGAAAGAACTCAAATACATGGAGGCTAAAGAGCATCCTACTAAAGAACGAAAGGGTCAACCAGTAAATTAAAGAAGAATTAAAAAAATTCATGGAAATGAATAAAAATAAAAACACAACAGTTCAAAATCTTTGGGATGCAACAAAGGCAGTCCTAAGAGGAAAATATATAGCAATACAAGCTTTTCTCAAGAAACAAGAAAGGTCTCAAATACACAACCTAGCCCTACACCTAAAGGAGCTGGAGAAAGAACAGCAAATAAAGCTTAAAACCAGCAGGAGAAGAGAAATCATAAAGATCAGAGCAGAAATCAATGAAATAGAAACCAAAAGAACAGTAGAACAGATCAACGAAACTAGGAGCTGGTTCTTTGAAGGAATTAATAAGATTGATAAACCCCTGGCCAGACTTAACAAAAAGAAAAGAGAAAGGACCCAAATAAATAAAATCATGAATGAAAGAGGAGAGATCACAACCAACACCAAAGAAATACAATTATAAGAATATATTATGAGCAACTACGTGCCAGCAAATTAGATAATCTGAAAGAAATGGATGCATTCCTAGAGATGTATCAACTACAAAATCTGAACCAGGAAAAAATAGAAAACCTGAACAGACCTATAACCACTAAGGAAATTGAAGCAGTCATCAAAAATCTCCCAACAAACAAGAGCTCAGGGCCAGATGGCTTCCCAGGGAAATTCTACCAAACATTTCAAGAAGAATTAATACCTATTCTTCTGAAACTGTTCCAAAAAATAGAAATGGAAGGAAAACTTCCAAACTCATCTTATGAGGCCAGCATTACCTTGATCCCCAAACCTGACAAAGACCCCATCAAAAAGGAGAATTACAGACCAATATCCTGGATGAACATGGATGCAAAAATTCTCACCAAAATACTAGCCAATAGGATCCAACAGTACATTAAAAGGATTATTCGCTACGATCAAGTGGGATTTATCCCTGCGCTGCAAGGCTGGTTCAGCATCCACAAATCAATCAATGTGATACAATACATTAATAAAAGAAAGAACAAGAATCATATGATCCTCTCAATAGATGCAGAAAAAGCAATTGACAAAGTACAGCATCCTTTCTTAATCAGAACTCTTCAGAGTATAGGGATAGAGGGTCCATACCTCAATATCATAAAAGCCATCTATGAAAAACCCACAGTGAATATCATTCTCAATGGGGAAAAACTGAGAGCTGTCCCCCTAAGTTCAGGAACATGGCAGGGATGTCCAGTAACACCACTGCTATTCAACATAGTATTAGAAGTCCTAGCCACAGCAATGAGACAACAAAAAGAAATAAAAGGGATACAAATCGGCAAAGAAGAAGTCAAACTCTCACTCTTTGCAGATGATATGATATATTATGTGGAAAACCCAAAAGACTCCACCCCAAAACTGCTAGAACTCATACAGGAATTCAAAAAAGTGGAAGGATATAAAATCAATGCACAGAAATCAGTGGCATTCCTATACACCAACAACAAGACAGAAGAAAGAGAAAATTAAGGAATCAATCCCATTTACAATTGCACCCAAAATCTTAAGATACCTAGGAATATATCTAACCAAAGAGGCAAAGAATCTATACTCAGAAAACTATAGAATACTCATGAAAGAAATTGAGGAAGACACAAAGAAATGGAAAAACGTTCCATGCTCATGGATTGGAAGAACAAATTTTGTGAAAATGTCAATGCTATCTAGAGCAATCTACACATTCAATGCAATCCCTATCAAAATACCATCCACTTTTTTCAAAGAAATGGAACAAATAATCCTAAAATTTGTATGGAACCAGAAAAGACCCCGAATAGCCAGAGGAATCTTGAAAAAGAAAAGCAAAGCTGGTGGCATCACAATTCCGGACTTCAAGCTCTATTACAAAGCTGTCATCATCAAGACAGTACGGTACTGGCACAAAAACAGACACATAGCTCAATGGAACAGAATAGAGAGCCCAGAAATGGACCCTCAACTCTATGGTCAACTCATCTTTGACAAAGCAGGAAAGAATGTCCAATGGAAAAAAGACAGTCTCTTCAACAAACGATGCTGGGAAAATTGGACAGCCACATGCAGAAAAATGAAACTGGACCATTTCCTTACACCACACACAAAAGTAAACTCAAAATGGTTGGAAGACCTCAATGTGAGAGAAAAGTCCACCAAAATCCTAAAGGAGAACACAGGCAGCAACCTCTTCGACCTCAGCCGCAGGAACTTCTTCCTAGAAACATCGCCAAAGGCACGGGAAGCAAGGGCAAAAATGAACTATTGGGACTTCATCAAGATAAAAAGCTTTTGCACAGCAAAAGAAACAGTCCACAAAACCAAAAAACAACCGACCGAATGGGAGAAGATATTTGCAAATGACATATCAGATAAAGGGCTAGTATCCAAAATCTATAAGGAATTCATCAAACTCTACACCCAAAGAACAAATGATCTAATCAAGAAATGGGCAGAAGACAGGAACAGACATTTCTCCAAAGAAGACATCCAGATGGCCAACAGACACATGAAAAAGTGCTCAACATCACTTGGCATCAGGGAAATCCAAATCAAAACCTCAATGAGATACCACCTCACACCAGTCAGAATGGCTAAAATTAACAAGTCAGGAAATGACAGATGTTGGCAGGGATGTGGAGAAAGGGGAACCCTCCTACACTGTTGGTGGGAATGCAAGCTGGTACAACCACTCTGGAAAACAGTATGGAGGTTCCTCAAACAGTTGAAAATAGAGCTACCCTATGACCCAGCAATTGCACTCCTGGTTATTTACCCCAAAGATACAAATCTAGTGATCCGAAGGGGTACGTGCACCCCAATGTTTAGCAACAATGTCCACAATAGCCAAACTATGGAAAGAGCCAAGATGTCCATTGACAGATGAATGGATAAAGAAGATGTGGTATATATATACTATGGAATATTATGCAGCCATCAAAAGGAATGAGATCTTGCCATTTGCAACCATGTGGATGGAACTGGAGGGTATTATGCTAAGCGAAATAAGTCAATCAGAGAAAGACATGTATCATATGACCTCACTGATATGAGGAATTCTTAATCTCAGGAAACAAATTGAAGGGTTTCTGGAGTGTTTGGGGGTGGGAGGGATGGGGTGGCTGGGTGATAGACATTGGGGAGGGTATGTGCTATGGCGAGTTCTGCGAATTGTGTAAGACTGCTGAATCACAGACCTGTACCTCTGAAACAAATAATACATTGTATGTTAAAAAAAAGAAGATAGTAGGAACGGAAAAATGAAGGGGGGAATTCAGAGGGGGAGACAAACCATGAGAGACTTTGGACTCTGAGAAACAAACTGAGGGTTCTAGAGGGGAGGGGGGTGGGAGGGTTGGTTAGCCCGGTGGTGGGTATTAAAGAGGGCACGTACCGCATGGAGCACTGGGTGTTATACGCAACCAATGAATCATGGAACACTACATCAAAAACTAAAAAAAATGAAAAGAAAAGAAAAGAAAGAAAGAAGCCTAGAGCACTGAGAAATAACAACAGAAGACAGATGCTATCAGTGTTAATACAAGGAAAAAGTCAACCGAGTGCTTGCAATGCTGGTTTGTGAGGAGTATTCCACCTTAAGCTTTTCAGACACAGATTTTTTATAGGCATCATGGAACAAAGGCTACAGCCTTTCAGCAGTGTTCAGATCATATGTGACAGCCAAAACTGAGTAAGCAAAGGGGGTGCTGAGAAGAGGGTAATGGGCCATGCAGACAGAGGGAGAGCTGAGCAAGTACTTAGAGATGATTCTCATTGACAGTGATGTGAAACTGGTAGGTGTATATTGAGTTTCAAACATCCTTCTGATCCAGAGACTGAAGTACTATTATCGTTGTGACAGATCTGCAAAGGTGACTATTGTCCAAAGGCCACAGTGCAACAAGAACTAGAATTTAGGATACAAATTCTCCCTTTTAAAAGACGGAATTGACGTATTTGATAGAATTTGAGGCAAACAAAATGGCTTTAGTGAGATTACAATATATAAAATTGTTCACTCACTGATCAGTTCTGGAACTCAGGAGTTTTGGAAGAGAATTACACTGATACCCTGACTGTGTAAAACAGTATGGAGGTTCCTCAAAAAAATAAAAATAGTAATACCATATGATCCAGTAATTCTATTACTGGGTATTTACCCAAAGAAAATGAAAACACTTATTCAGAAATATATATGTACCCCCTTTGTTTACTGCAGCATTATTTACAGTAATTAAGATAATGGAAGCAACCCAAGTGTGCATTAATAGATGAATGGGTAAAGAAGATGTTGTGGTATTATATATATATACATATATATATATGTATATATATATACACACACATATATATACACACATATATATGTGTATATATTATACATATATACACATATATATGTATTATATATGTATATATATATAATGGATATATGTATATAATGGATAAAGAATATGTGGTGTATATATACATATATACATTATATATATTCTATTATATACACACACACATATGCATATATACATTTGTGACAACATGGATGGACCTTGAGGGTATTATACTAAAGTGAAATAAGACAGAGAATGACAAATATCTTATGATTTCATTTATATGTGGAATCTAAAGAACAAAAGGAACAAACAAAACAGAAACAGACTCATAAGTACAGAGAACAAATTCATGGTTGCCAGAGGGGAGGTGGGTGGAGGGATGGCTAAAATAGGTAAAAAGGATTAGAAGGGACAAGCTTCCAGTTATAAAAGAAATAAGTCATGGAGATAAGAATACAGCATAGGGAATATAGTCAATAATACTGTAATAACATTGTGTGGTGACAGATGGTCACTAACACCGTGGTGAACATTAAGTAATGTATAGAATTGTTGAATCACTATGTTGTACACCTGAAACTAGTGTAACATTGTATGTCAACTATACTTCAATAATAATTTTTTAAAGAATTAAAAAAACAACCCTGATACCCTGAGTAAACACAATTTTATGATCTCCCTAATTTCCATTTTCAGGCTCTCTGTTCACCATTGGTTAATACTTCACTCACTAACTTAACATTTATTGACCTCATAGAATAAAAATAAAAGATCTAGAGGTAGAGAAGCCCCTACATGTGACTCCCTGAAAACAGAGAGAACTCTACTCAATTGGACAAGTTTAAGCTTCACTGAATCTCAAGACTTGAATGAGAAAATCAAAAGAATACAGGTATAGTCTTATGTCTTATCCATGACAATTGGGACTGCTCTACAACTTTCACCCAAGGCACTGGACATGTACTTTGGTTAAAGTGCCACTAAGTGAATGGTAATGCTTAGTCTAAGTTCTTAGAATCTAAATAGAATGGCTTTCTGTAAATAGGATTTATGGATTCTAGGAGAATATAGTATAATACCCCAAATTAACAGTAATGTCTTACAAAACTATGTATTAGAATATATGTATAAATATTAATTGCTATTAATGTAATATATTTGTATGTTATTATATATATATATATATATTATGTATGTACATACATAGTGAGTTGAGAGCAGAGGTTCCCAAATTTATTCTATTCATGGAATCCTTAATGTTTTAGTAACTTTCTCATGGCACTCCTATGCCAAAAGAAATGGCTAATAATTCCATGTCTTATCTGGTCAAGAATCACTAAAAGCACAGCTTCATGAAGATATGACATCAGCAAATGGAAGTAAAATGATCCAATGTTGACACTGAACTACCTCAAGATTCATGTGGTAATCAATTATCTTCCCCTTGAAGTTTTAAAATATCCCAATGGCATTCCTCTGAGTTTGATGCAACCCTGGGATGTCTGAGTACATAGTTCAGAAACCAGGGCTTTAGAGCAGATCTGGGAACGATTTTGTACCTGATCTCTCATCCCAGTTTAGTCACACAACACTAGAAGCTAGCAATTTAACTGTCTCATTCTCTGCTCAATCTTAAATTGACCATTCCTTCAAGTTTAAAAGTAAATAAACTTGAAATTGACTTTACTTTGAGGCTTCAAAGAAAGTCATGGTTCTCTTAGACATTACCCATCTAACCCTCTTTCTTCTTCAATGGGAGGGTCTCAACTGACTACACACAATCTATCTAAGAAAAAGCCGTGTTTGTCCCATGAAGGTCACAACAGTTCTCATTTTTCCCCAGAAGCAAAGCTGATGAAACGAACGCAGATTTATTTTCTCCATTCTGAATACATTCCTTCATTGAAAAATCTCAACAATCATCCTTAATTGATCAAGATATTTCTAAGTCATAATCCCTCACCACACAGATAGCTTGTCATTTACATGTGGTTTCCTCCTATGTTTTAATGTATGTTGTAAGATTTCAACAACCTTGACTAATATAAAAAGATCATGGTTTCTTCTAGTCTTATGTTCCTCATCAAGTTAGACCTTGAAAATAAAAATTTTTTTTAAAGACTTTATTTTTTGACAGAGAGAGAGACAGCGAGAGAGGGAACACAAGCAGGGGGAGTGGGAGAGGGAGAAGCAGGCTTCCCGCCGAGCAGGGAGCCCAATGCGGGGCTTGATCCTAGGACCCTGGGATCGTGACCCGAGCCGAAGGCAGACGCTTAACGACTGAGTCACCCAGGTGCCCCCAAAATAAAATATTTTTAAAGGATAATGATTCTTCACAAAATATATAAGGAGAGGTGTCAAATAATACAATTTAACTAGAGAAGAGGACTGGATGCCTACAAAGATGCCTAAGAGTGTGTGTTTGTGTGTGTGTATATGCCTGTGCATATCTGCATGCATGCATGCACGAGAGAGAATTAAGAGAGAACAAAGATATTTATATTCCTTACAGGTATGTGAATGTGAATTTATGACAACCTGAAGGTGATAGGATGAGTTTAGGCACACAGGGAGGAAGGAGGAGTCTACACACAAAGTGTGGGCCAAATAATCATAGTAGGCCAAAAGATTTTCTCCAAACACAGGCAGTTTTCAGATGGATCTACAGTGATTCAATCAAAATATGTTAAATAACATTGATAACCAGGGGCAAATTGCAACATTCCAAAGCACTCTGAATTAAACTACATTCTCCTTCCTCCACACATTCCTGGGAGGCTTATCACAACAGCAACCATATGCATTATAAACAGTATCACCCTTCAAATGGACAATTGGCTTCTTCCCATGCAGTAGTGTGATTTGAGACTACCTCTGCTCCAAAACTGGTAAGATGTTTTGCATTAACTTTTGCAAAGATATCCTCTGAAGGCAAAGACGGGATCCTATTGCATTCACAATTAGTGAAAGTGCCAAAGGCAACAGCTTTGACCAGGCCCATAGCACAGCATCATTTGGTATTGCTAGTTTCTCTTCAGTACAATTATGAGTGCACTGCCAGCATCTATGAAACATGTCAGTGCCCAAAGACCAACAAATCATGCAACAAATCATGAGAGTTTATGGGGAATTAATTACTGGGTTATGTTTATTTAAACACAAACTTTAAAATCTGAAAGAAACTGGTAGAACTGTCAAATGTATTCATTGCATGTAGAAAGACATTTGAAATTGATGTAAAAACATGACTACATTGCAATTTAAACTTAAATCTCAGTAAACACCTATATTTAAAAGCCCATAATAATTACTGGATGTATAGCCTTAAATGAGACTAATACTGTATTCATGCATTGAGTAAATGCTAATATTATACTAAGCATTTCATAAACACTAATTAGTTGTCAAAAGCAATTTTTCTTAACCTTTTCACAGTGTAGTAAGACATGTGTAATGCATATTACATAAAGTGACTGAGGGTGGGGTCTGGAAGATGCAACAAGCAAAAATAAAGCCAGATGTCAGTGAAATTATCCCAGGGTGAGCTGTCTATCTCTTCCCTTGTTATTTCTCTATTACTATATTATGAAACTCCACATGGCAGAGAGCCATTAAACTTTAGTAGTAGGAACCACCCAAGAGAAACAGATTTCTAAACTTTTTTCTAATCTATTTGGAACTTCCTAGAAATAGTAGCAGTAATATTATAAGTCCCAGAAGTTTTAACATGTTGAGTATTCATCGTTATCCCCTTTTTCCTCTGGTAAATCTAAAAAAGTGTCATGAAGACTGATAACGCTTTACAAAAACATTTTTTTCAAAGAATTTATAACCAGACAATCGCAGACTTTAGAACAACCACTATTGGTAAATATTCCTTTATTGACCTCTTTGTTTCTATGTCTTTCTCTATAAAATGGAGGTAGCAATAGTGCTAACTTCATAAAGTCATTGTGAAAATTGAATGAATTGGTATATGACTACAAATTCTCATAGGCAGATATGTCTCAGAATTTAGAGTTATAACTTTTCTTTTAGAGAGATAACATAGTACATATACCATGTGTTATGTGACACTGTAATCAATCACAATATTTCTTCACAGCCTGTAATATTTACCTTGATGGGGTGAAGATTATAAATTAAAAATTGCCCATTCAGGACAGTTCTTGCCACCAAATGAGTTCAGACAGTCTTGCTGCCAATTTAGCTTAAAACAAACTTTTTGATTTTTAGAATCATAGACAAAAATTGCAGTCCCTTATATATAGAACACTTAGACACTTAGCATAGAACCTCACATATAGTGAGCATTAAACATATGTTTTTCAATTGTTATATTTTATATGATTATTATTATCATTATCCAATTTGGAACTCAAGAAATTTCTTCCCTTCTTTCCTTCCTTCTTTCCTTTCTTCCTTTTCTCTCTTTCAACAAATAAATATCCAGGGCATTGTACTTATAAGGCACAATTCTACATGATGAGATAATTAGCCAAGGGTAACACTTACATAAAATGCAATTCCTTTCCCAGGACCAAGGAACAGTAAGATTCCTAAAAATATTACTTTTTATTGCTGCGTTAAGCTGTTTATCACTAAAAACAAAACTTACACTTTATATAGCCATACTCAACAGCTTTCACCCATACATTTATAAAGTCAATAATTGAGTTAAATTAGCAACTAAATGGCAGCCTTTCTTATGGTGTTATTGTAATGTTGACATAATTTTGATTACCAGGGTTTTCTCTGATCAATCACTTCTTACAGGAAAAAAGAAAGACCCTGGAAGATTCTTCATAATCAAACTATTCTTAAAATGAATAACTAAATAATACACATTTAAGCCTTACTTTGATATTTTCCAAAAAATTTCCCCTCTTCCGAAATATGAGATTTCCAACCAAATTTCTAATTCAGTAACAGGGTGGTTTTAAAAAAGAAGAAGAGGGCGCCTGGGTGGCTCAGTCATTAAGCATCTGCCTTTGGCTCAGGTCATGATCCCAGGGTCCTGGGATGGAGTCCCACATAGGGCTCCCTGCTCGGCGGGAAGCCTGTTTCTCCCTCTCCCACTCCCCCTGCTTGTGTTCCTGCTTTCGCTGTCTCTCTCTGTGTCAAATAAATAAATAAATAAATAATCAAAAAAAAAAAAGATTTAAAAAAGAAGAAACTAGGGTAATACTCCATACTTATCCAAAGAGTATTGATCAAAACCAAATCCTTCTTGAATATGTTAAGAGTTAAAAAGTACAAACTCTCAGCTATAAAATAAGTAAGTCATGGGGATATAATATACAGCATAGGAACTATAGTTGATAATACCACATTGTATATTTGAAAGTTGCTGAGAGAGTAGATCTTAAAAGTTTTCATTGTAAGAAAAAAAATTGTAACTATGTGTAGTGACAGATGTTAACTAGACTTATTGTGGCACTCACTTTACAATATATACAAATATTGAATCATTATGTTGTATACCTGAAACTAATATAATGTTATATGTCAATTATATCTAAATTAAAAAGAACAAATCCTTATTAAATAACATTTTACACTCAAGAGATGAAAATCTTCAAAGCATTCCCCATTAATTCCATAAGAGAGTTACGTTTAGTCCAAATCTGTAGAGAAAAAACTCTTGGGGCAAAATGTTAAGTATGTCTTTTAACATAATAACAACCAATCATACTTCAGATTCTCTCTAAATTCAATTCTAACTTCTAAATAGGACAGACCCTTCTGCTGAAAATGTTTTCACCATTTTTCTCAGTTATTCAACAGCTATACTAACATGGTTAAGATCTAATTAAAAGACTAACATGGGACTTTTTACATTTATAACTAATTTTGCCTATTTTGAATACAATACTTTGTGAAATGAGGATAATAAATCTTACCTCCTAGAGTTACTATGTGTGTCCAATTCAATCTCAACACACATTTAATTTCAACTATTATTTGCCCAATAAAGATATGTAAAGGGTTGTGTAACCTGTTAAACAGCATAAAATGGTAACAGTTTTACTCTTAATCTAAAAGTGAAAAAAAATTATGTAGAGAATCACATTCGTTTAGGTAGGGACCTGTGGCAGGTTCATCTTAAAATTCTTTAATTTGTGAGACATTTGTGATTTTCTAAACAGCTTGATATAGGCTATTTTGTATGCATTATCTTATTTTACTCCCCTTAGCAACCCTTAAGGAAAAAGTTCTTAAAGAAGTCTAAGGATCTTCCTTGAATTCCAGAGTTACTGATAGAACAAATCATCCCTCATTAATGAGGTCCTAGGTCCACATATCAGGATATTATGTGACTTCCCTAGGTTGTTCCTGGTTGAAGCAATGTGCCTCACTAGAGAAGAGACCCTAATTCCCCCTAAGGTCCCAAGGTATCTCTAGAGCAAGCAATTGGGCTGAGTGTATCACTGGAGTTGAATCAGATTGTACCCTCAGGTAAGATTAGAATCACCCACTCCACTTAGTTTTGTGATTGCACTATTATTATATAACATATTTATACAATGGCATAGTATGAATAGAAATGCAATAGAGATAAACAGAACAGAGCAACAAGATATGGCACATGTGGTAAATTAAAAAAAAATGTTGAACAAAATGGCAAGTTGCAGAATATATACAGTATATTGTGTATATGTCATTTATAATATACACAATGATATTTTATATTATATATGTACACATGTAGTAGAAGTATGAAAATATAGGTAAGAATGATCAAAAACAAATTCAGCACGGCTTATTTCTAGAAAGGGAAAGGAATGAATGACATAGCAGAAGGGACACAGACAGGGCTTTAACCAAATCTAAGAAACTTAACTTCTTAAAAAAAGAAATCTGATATAATTATAACAAAATGTTAAGATTTGTTCAAACTAAGTTTGGATGACCAAATGTATATACATGTTCCATAAATTGTTATACTATTATATTAAAAATTTTCATAATTTTAATTTAAAAGATGAATATGTGCATGATAGGGGGAAAAATAAAACAAAGGAAGAAAGCATGTTACCCCTAACACATTTTCTCTTAGAAACTGGCAACTTACACGCACCACTCTGATTTCCTAGTAATCTGTTTATTAGCAAAACAATGCCAGATTTTTCTGAAAACTGAAAAAAACCTCTATAATATTGAACACTTAATATTAATTCAATTCTATCCTGCATGCTCGAATTTAATCATTCCAAAAACTTTGTGATGGTCATCATCCCCATTTTGCAGGGAAAGAAATTCGGAAGCAAAGTAATTTGTTCAAGGTCATACAGCTGTGGCAGAACTGAGTGTAAAACCCACACAGGTGTGGACCCAGAGCCCATTTTCTTTTGTCATTATTTTATTAGGAAACCATAATAATCAGACAGAGGAGGAAGGAAGCAACTAAAGCAAGTAGATTAGAATGCGAACAACTGGAGATATCACTGGAGTTGAGTCCGTTAGAAGCCAGCTTAAGTGGAGAAATGCTTTTTTAAAAACATTTTAAAAGCATTTTTAAAAGATGAGATCTGAGCCATGCTTTAAATGAGATGTCTTTACTGACTTAGAAGAATAAAATGCAACACAGGCAGTGAAGCAGAAAGGGAGGGTGAACTCATGGGAGAGAAGGTTCCTTTTTTTCAGAACAAGAATGGGGAGTGCAATTGACACAAACAAGAAAACAGACAAAAGAGAGAATAGGCCTAATGGAAATTTAAAGAAAAGAGATCCAAATCAGAAAAGAAATTAAATGGTAGAAAACAAATGCAGACTACTAAGACAGAAAAATAAGGAAGATTGAAGAATCAAATATTAGCTTCTGAAATCTGAATCAAACCAAACTTTTAAGGCAGAAAGGAGAGCTGAATCATCTGATTTCAAAGGTAGGAAAATTGGAACAAATGATTAAATTGAGAAAAAAAATGGGGAGCAGAATTGTGGTTTGTTTATTTTTAGAGGTTAAATGGAACACTCTTTTGAAACATGTATTAAAAGCATCTGATTCCACATAAGGAACTTTGAAAGTAGAACAGGAAAAAGAATTCTGCTTCTGTTTCTTGAGCCTTCTGAAAGTACTTAGGTGGGTGTGTTTGGGTGGAAACATGAGCTTTTTTTTGAACACCCTCTGATCCTCCCCCACCTCAACCTGAAATCCTAAAGCTGTGTTCATGACAACACAATCATTTCTACAGTAACTAAAGAGCTGTCAGCAAAAGAGGATTATTACTTAAGTTGAGAAATAAGCAACGAAAAAAAAACCCCGTAAACCACAAAGAACAGGTTCCCATGCCAATATTGAAAGTGACAAAGCCAAAGCAATGCAAATACGGAAAATGTTATGTGCTGGGCAGCCCCAACTGACATTCTAGCGACTGGTTTCCAAACTTTAGGGAAAGATTTCTCCAGTTTAACCCCATATAGTCAGACTTTGATATATTTTGCTGATTCCTCAGATACAAATTTATTAATGGGTATCCAAAGTCAAAGGGAGGCATTTGGTTTGTACGCTACTTCCCACCCACCTGTGATATATTGTATTCAAATTGAGTCATTAGGGTGCTCTGTGATAAGAATTATGAATTCTCTGTGAAGGTTTGAGATGGTCCAAACTCCACCAACATAAATAAATAAATTGTACTGTTTGTTTAGTTAATGTTGCCTAGGAGTTCTGGGGAAAATAATGATGTATTACTATTCCAGGAAAGCTATCAGACCATCTCCCAACATGGTAGTAGAAAAGCTACCACATGGTTTCTGCAGTGAGCTCACTTTCCTTTTCTTTGCTAATTCAGTTTAGAGTGCCTCACCCTTCTCTTTTTTCCAATTTTTGCAACCAATAAAGAAGGGTTTTAATATTGTTTACAACAAATTACATGTTCAATAGGTTATAGATTCAGAAAAAAAAATCCCTCTTAGCAGGTATGCTATGTCATGTCAAAGAAAAAAATGATTGGAAAAAAAATGATTATCTACCTTACCTAAGTATTTGTTCTAAATAAAAGGAGCTATGAGTTCCCACTTTACAATTTTTTAGTCTTGAAAACATGTCTTAGACCCTGTGTTTCAATCTGCCAGACAGCAAGTGATAAATTGATACAGGACATATTGATATCATGAAAGAAATTTACTTTCAGTAACAGTAACTATGCCTTTGAAGAATCAGAGTCTTCGAGGAATATTTTCAAGAATTTTTATGCCATCATTTATATAATTATAAAATAAATGTAAAATTGAGAATTTTTCTAATGCTGAATAGATGCCTTCCACAAAATGTTGGAATTTTCCATTCCTCAAATTTTGGCAATTTAGGGAGCTGGGTTCACTCTGTTAAGCCAGTATGGCCCATTTTACAACGAAGAACCTTGCTAGTCCTCTTAAAAAGTTAAGGGACTTCATTGGATGGTTCGTTGGAAAGCAGTGGCAGAAAAAGGTAATATGATCTTTTCAAAAATGTGGAGTTGAAGTCAGAAAATCTAGAATCTATTCTACCCCTAGCTTTTTTTACCAGCCAGGTGACCTTGGTTAAATCAGTCAGTAAACAGTTTCTTCATCAGCAAATCGGGGACAATACCAACCACACTTCTCTCACAAAATTGTGAGAATCAAGTATGTGTATATGCATGTACATAGGATTGAAAGGATTTCTGTGTATATGGGTGAACAATAAAAAATGTAAAAATTCAGACAAAATGTGAGTACCAAAGTCAGAAAAAGCCAGCAGATTGGCATGTGAAAATGCATGCCAAAAAATATGCAAAATGGTAGCAAGAGAGGGGTGCACATTTGGTAGAAAGATGGTTAGATTCCAACACATCAAAGCCAAGGCAGAAAAATGAAATTGCAGGATTCATGATGTCCATCCATAAAAACACAACAGTGACAGAGGTGAGACAAATTCTTTATGATACCAAAATAGAGAAATTTCTCTAGTGGGATCTTAAAAAAAGTGTGCACTATATAAATAAAAATCACCAATGTCCTCCCAACTATTTCCTTGGATCCATAAGATGATAAATTTCCCAGGGCTATTTATTGTCATGAATCTTAGCATAGGCTAACATAGGATTATAATGTTAAATCATAGTTTAATAGAAGCAACTTTTTAGTGTATGAAAAAAAAGTGTGGTGCAGGTACACAGCTCTTTACTGGATGGTGTGAATACAAATAAATGTATTTACCTAGAGAAGCAGATCTCAAAATATTTGGGTCTCAGGATCCCTTTACATTTTTGAAAATTATTGTAGCTGCAAAGGGCTTTGGTATACCAGAGTTATATATATATATATATATATATACCAATATTAACCACATTGAAAATTAAAACTGAGAAATTTTTAAAACACATGAACACACCAGAGTGATGATATCTTCACATGCCATGTGCCTCTGGAAAACTTCATGGTACACTCATGAGAGAATGAGAAGAAAATGACAAATAATACCATAGCATTAGGGAAACAGTTTGATATTGCAGGCCTCCAGAAAGTTAAGAGTTTCACATCATACACAGAAAACAACTAATCTAGAGAAATTGAAGATTTATGCATTCTTTGAGCAAGGTTTCATGAATATTATTTCTTGAAATCAAACCTTTAATAAGAACTAGGCAGCAGAAAATTTGAGATATTACCTTTGAAAAAAAATTTAGATGGCAGGCATTTTATAAAGTTTCTGGTTGTGAGAAATTCCATTTACTTACATGATCAACTGAGGAACGTTTTTTGCTAAAATTAAGAAATTAAACCAAAAGTAAAACAGACTTTACCTCCATTTGAAGACAGACCAAGACAATTTCTCACAAAATTTAGTTGGGATATTATGGCCAAATGTTCTCCAATGGACAAAACCATATACATACAACTTTAATAGTTATTACCAGTCTCTTATCATGGCCAGAAACAACACATTTAACTAAAGCACTCAGAGAATATTTAACTGTAAGCAATGCATCTCCCTGGTGAGTCCTAAATACCCAAATTGCTAAATGTAGCCCCATACGGTTGAATGAATGAACCTGATAGAACTATTCAGTATATGCCCAGTAAATGTTGGAAGACATTTCTTGAAAATCCTAATTTTGAAATCGTTTAACTTCATTCATTTTTTTACAAATACTGAGTTGTCTTCGAGCCACTTGGGTGGACAGTGATAACAATGATATCATGAACTGAAGGAAACCTCTTAATTCTGTAGACTGGAGTGGAGGTAGAGCTGGAGGTGTGCCTCGCTTATTCAAAAATGATATTGTGTCTTTACAATATAAGCCTAACAGTTCTGATTCAAAATATCTTCAAATAACACTTTAGTTTGTTTTTAAATCAGCTTAACTAGATAAGGACTATTTCCAGGATTCAGGGGAAAGGCAGCAAGGGATTTCACATCTGGGCTGTAAAATGCTCACATATCCCAACTGGAATCTGGGTTCCCTTGATCTCACACTCCAAATTCATGCTACAGAACATCCTCATGATCAGTTTTAATGTTTAGCTCAGATCTGATCTTCCTACTCAAATTTATTATATCGGTTTTTCCAGGGTAATGAGAACTTTATAATAAGATTGAATTTGATTGAATTCTGAGTATCATCTTCCAAATTTCAATTAGCTATGGCTCACAAAACCAGCAGTCTTCATGTATTGGTCATTAGGAGAATGAGCTCTACATTTGATAAATCCAAATTAGATAACATTGGTTTAAATTTAAGAGCAGACCACTGGTAAAAAGTAAAAAAGAAGACTTCTTGTTCCAAGTACCAGAGGCAGAGTTCTGAGCAACCTTCACATAACAACAGATTGACACTAGGATCCAGCGTATCTTTCCTAACATTCCCTTATTTTTTTTCCAGCTTTACTTAAAGATAATTGACATATAACATTGCATAAGTTTAACATTTGCTACACATATATATTGCAAAATGATTACCACTATAGTGACCTGTTGTGAATGTGTGCGTGTTGAGAATTTTAAGATGCATGTTAACTGTGATAATCTTTCTTTCTTTTTTTTTTTAAGATTTCATTTATTTGACAGAGAGAGACACAGCGAGAGAGGGAACACAAGCAGGGGGAGTGGGAGAGGGAGAAGAAGGCTCCCCGCTGAGCAGCCTGATGCGGGGCTCAATCCCAGGGTCCCGGGATCATGACCTGAGCTGAAGGCAGACACTTAACGACTGAGCCACCCAGGCGCCCCTGTGATAATCTTTCTCTACAGTATATCCCCAGAACCTATTCATCTTGTAACTGGAAGTTTGTACCCTTTGACCACCTTCAACCATTTCTCCTAACCTCCACTCTTTGTAACCTCCCCATCTATTCTCTGTTTCTATGAGTTTGTTTTTTTTAGATTCCACATATAAGTTATCTCACTTAGTTTTCATCTTTCTCTGTTTAACTTATTTCACTCAGCATAATGCCCTCAAGGCCTGTCCATTTTGTTACAAATAGCAAGATTTCCTTCTTTTTATGATTAAATAATATTCCATATATTTCACATTTTCTTTGTTCATTCATCCATCAATGGTCACATAAGTTGTTTTCATATCTTGGCTATTGTAAATAATGCTGCAATGAACATGGAGTGCAGATGTTTCTTCAAGACCCTGTTTTCATTTCCTTTGTATATATACCAAAGAGTAGAGTTGCTGAATCATATGATAATTCTATTTTTTTAATTTTTTTAGTGGCCGCCCAATTCATATTCCCACCAATATTGTACAAGTGTTCCCTTTCTCCACATCCTTGCCAGCATTTGTTATCTCTTATCTTTTTGATGATGGCCATTCTAACAGAGGTCAGTCAGGTGATATCTCATTGTGGTTTTGATTTCCATACCCCTGATGATTAATGATGTTGTATACCTTTCATGTAACTGTTGGCCATCTGTATGTCTTCTTTCAAAAATTGTCCATTCGGGTCCTCTACCCATTTTTAACCAGATTATTTTTATATTATTGAGTTATATGAGTTCCTTTTATGTTTTGGATATTAACCTTTTATTAGATACATGGTTGCAAATAAGTTTTCCCATTCCATGGATTCACTTTTCATTTTGTTGATTTTTTCTTTTGCTGTGTAGAAACTTTTGAGTTTGATATAGTCCCACTTATTTATTTTTGCTTTTGTTGCATATACTTTGGGTGTCATAACCAAAAAAATAATTGTTAAGACCAATGTCAAGGTTTCTTCTAGGAGTTTTACGGCTTCAGGTTTCTGTTCAAGTCCTTAATCCATTTTGAGTTAACTTTTGTCAGTGGCATAAGATAGAGGGCCTGATTTTATTCGTTTACATGTGTATATCCAGGTTCCCCAACACCATTAACTAAAGAAACTATCCCATCCCCATCAACTATTGAGAATACTTATCATGTATTAGTTGACCATATATGCATGGGGTTATTTCTGGGCTCTCCATTCTGTTTCATTTGTCTATGGATCTGTTTTTATGTCAATACCATACTGCTATAGTTTGGAATCAGGAAGTGTGATATCTCTGGGCTTGTTCTTCTTTCTCAAAATTGCTTTGACTATTTTGGGTCTTTTGTGGTTCCCTATGAATTTAATGATGGTTTTTTTCAATTTTTGTAAAAAAAAAAGCCATTGGAATTTCAATAGGGATTGCCTTGGGTAATATGAACATTTTAACAATATTAATGCTTCTGATTTATGAACACAGGATACCTTTCCATATATTTGTGTCTTCAAGTTCTTTCTGAAGTCCCCTCTGGCTGAGGGAGTCTTCCAGGCTCCTTTTCCTGGCAGGCCAGTGCCACTGGCTGAGCTTCACAATTTGGCAGGACTGTAGCTGGGCTCTGCAGTTACTCCTGGTTGGGTGGGACTTCAGGCTGTGTCCCCCAACCAGACAGTGTCTCTGGCTGCACTCCATGTTCAGACAGGGTGCAGGCAGAGCTTTGTGGTTGGGTGGGGGCTCAGATTATGCTCTGGGATTAGGCAGGCCACAGGCTATACCCCAAAGCTGGGTGGGGCTGCAGACTGGGCATTGCAATCAGATAAGCTATAAGATGTCCTCCATGATGCTGGGCATCTGTGGCCACACTTCCCAGAGTGCAAGACCAGACATTATTCAGGGAAGTGGAGTGTGGCTTTGAATTTGCTTCTCTGCCTGTGTGGGACCATAATATGGACTCCATGGCCAGTGTGGCCCATTTGGTGGGTACTAAATCAGGCGGTACTGCTAGCTGAGCTCTCTGGCTAGATGGGGCCACCAGCTTAGCTCTGCAGATGGCCTGAGACACTGTCTGGGATCTCTGCCCAGACACCATTGTGAGTAGGAACTGAGTCTGCCAAGATCTGAGTGCTGGTTTCTGAAAGCCCTGCTCCCCTTCTCCATCTCTACCTGATCCCCAGTGTTCAAGCCCTGAAAATTCCCCCTGTGATCCCTGTGAGGTGAGACTCAAGTGGGCATCCCAGGAAGCATGTGCCAGTGTTGAGGAAGCTAGGTGTCCACCTTGGATTTTCTTTTCCCACTGGAGAAACTATAGACCCAGGGCAGCCCACTCAGTGCAATGCTATGCCAGCCTGGGTGAGGGACAATATGGTCAAAATGAAATAGTTACTCTTATCCTTCTAATGAGGCCTTTGTCCATCTCTGTGCTCCGGAGGGGTACTTCAGCCTTACCCCTGAGTTCTGGGATTTTCACAGTGGTGTCTTGTCTATGAATAGTTGCTAGTTGGTCTTCTGGTGAGGACTGAAATTGGAAATGACCTATGTCGCCATCTTAATGATAACACCTAGTTTTTTTTATTTCCACAGTGGGCCTTTATACTTTCCACTTTTCTGGTGCTCCACACATGAGTGGTATGATAGCATCACATATCTTATTGCCTAGCTCAAATGCATCCTACTCAGGTACCCATTCTCCTGACTTGGTGGAAGATGTCTCAAGACTCCCTTACCCTTTTTGACCATTAAATTAGACAAGTACAACAGTTAGACAAATAACACAGTATAAAATAAATATTTGTTGATTATAAGAAATGTAAGATTTAGAAAAATATAAAAAATATAATAAAAACTGCACTGAGTTAATCTTTAACATTTTGATACATATCCTTCTAGACTATATAAGTATATTTATAGAAAGAAATTAATATGCACATAGAAACTAGGATAAGATAGTAGTAGATATATTCATTTATATAATTAGCTTGATGTGAATAATATATTATGCCAGCATCATGCCAATTATATATTAGCTGTACTCATTCCATACAAAGCATTTTTTCTATCAAGAAGCATCTTTAGAAACAATTTTTAACTGAATAATCATAATTTTAATTTTGATCCTTTATTATTAACCATGTGGGTTATTTGAGAATGCTTTGAAACTATAGATCACTTACAAGTACATAAATAAAAATTAACATGATTGCCATTATAATAGCCCCAGGAAGATTATGGTATAACCTGAGCGTTATCTTTCGCTCTGAAAAGATGGCCATGTTATACATTAATATATGCATAAACTTACTGGAGAAAATAATGTATTTAAAAATAAATGCTTTGACACCTACACAAGTCAGCTAAGTTCTCTATAGGCTCACAGAATGACTATAAAATACCCACTTTTTTCTTAGTCAGTGTTGTCTCCTAATGAACTTTTCTAAGTGGTTTTTCCTGTCTAATTTTATCAGTCTAATAAGAATCCATGCTTCAACTTTCTCACTGCTTTAGGCAGAAATTCCTGTGAACATGTCAAATGCATGAGTGAATGGACAAATTGGCATAGTGGGAGAGCACACACACAAAAGTGAGATGGTGGCTGACCGGTTTCCCTAATTACTGGAGTTTTAATGAGATGATAAAGCCCTTACTAAGGATTTCCTAAGTTTTATTAGAAGTCAATACTCTTTTTCTACTTGCAAAACAAGGGCAGCTCAAACCGACTCACAAAAGGGCAGTGTCATATTCAGTTTACAGTTGATGGTCATAGTTAGTGCCAAATGAAGCACTAATGGACAGCACTGCTGAACATGCAAACAAAGCAAAACACAGCAAAACAAAATTTAAAATGGGGAAGTGATCTCACATGGTAAGCATGACAAAACAGCGAGGCCGAATGACTGGATCTCACCTCTCCTTTAAAATCGTACCCCTGAGTCTTCACTCATCTGAGCCTCTGATCCCACAAAAACAACTGAATCATGTTAATTCTCTTCTAATCCTGCCACAGCACATCTCTCCAACCAGTAAATATCTGAAGAATGTGCTCCTTTCTTACCTAAAGGGCTTGTGTTTCACTTAAATTAATCCAGTTGTCATCCTTTGTTCATAATGCCCACCTTACTGTTATTAGTTACTTGCTAGTATTACTTACTGGTATTAGTTTCTTAAATATCTACGTATTAGCTCTAAACCCTAATTCTTATGATTTCTCCTTACAGGTTGCTCTTACAAAGCTTCACAGCCATGAACAGTTTTCTTTTTTTTTCCAAATCAATGAAATAAGAAGATAGAAATCATGAAGTCAGCAATATATCCCCTTTATTTCTCCATGTTTCAGAATAACTCTTTCCTTGAAACACAGGGGGCTTAATGGCTCTTACTACCAGTTCAAAACTCATACAGCAGAGGATTGCAGTTCAGCTCCCTGCCCCATAGACAAAATGTACACAAATATGCCTGCTCAAGAAAATTGCCTAGCCTCAGACTAGTGTGATTTAGTTTCATGATACTTAGGTTTCTAGTTGATCTAAAAAGCAGGATCATTTGACATGAGAGTGTATTAAGTGATGTGCGTGGTCATTATCCTCAAGAGAAGGTGGCACTCTCTAACTTCTTAATCAGCCCAACGACTGGTTATTGATTTTATCAATTGCATAAATTATTTTTAAACTTTTAAAGGACTTTTTATACATTATAAAAGGTTTATTTCAAAATTTGCTAATACTCTGGCATTTACTGAATATCATTTTTAAAAGGCGTGAAATGCATATTTAACTTCTCATAGCTAAATTACCAAAATCTATTTGATATGCACAAAATACTGGCTTTGGGGGTAGGCTCATTTATTGAGTGTTCCTCCTCTTAGAAAAATCCTTTGGGGGTGGCCTTGGTGATCATGTTTGTTCAGGCAACACTAATTGGCTCCCACAGCCCTAGGAGATTATGCCAGGGATAGACATCTGACTTAGATTCTCTTTCATAGGAATTTGGAATTGAGACCAAGAGAAAATAGTTTCCTCAGTTTGTAGATGGAACGGAATATTTAAACTTGGGTGGTATGGGACAGCCATATTTGTGGAGAAAACCATACTACACAGAGAGTGAGTTTTGAAGCCATCCACGGAAGGAAAAAGAGACACAAGGCCATTAGGTCACAGTTAGAGAGGCTGAGAGGATAGTTGCCTTAGTTTTTGATGGTTTTTTAATTCTTGACTGTGAGGCCTTCATGGAACGATTAACTCCTGGATTTTTAAATTTCCTCTTTATTTTTTAGCTCACATAAAAGGGATTGTGTTATCTTTTATTTAGAACTGAAAGGACACTGAAATTTGTAGCTGTAGAAATGATGGTAGTTTTCATTTTATACATCATATTTTTCAGTTCAAAAATTTCATTTCCTCCTTTTCTATGATTTCCATTTTTCTGTTGAGATTTCTTTTTTGTTCCCTGATTATATCCCTCCTTGCCTTTAATTTCTTGAATATGTTTTTTATTTTATTTTATTTTTAAAGATTTTATTTATTTATTTGTCAGAGAGAGAGAGAGCACAAGCAGGGGGGAAGCTGCAGGCAAAGGGAGAAGCAGGCTCCCCACTGAAAAAGGAGCCCAGTGTGGGACTTGATCACAGGATCCTGGGATCATGACCTGGGCCGAAGGCAGACACTTAACTGAGTGAGCCACCCAGGCATCGCTATAAGAGCTCTTTTAGAGTCCTTGTCTGCTAAGTACATTATTTCTGTAATGCTGCATCTATTTTGGTTTTTATGCTAATTTTTTTAGAAGTGGGTCACTCATATTTTTTTGCTTCCTCACATATATGGTAATTTTTTATTGTATGCTGGGCATTATGGGTGTACATTGTTGCATGTCTGAATTTTGTCGTCTTCCTTGAGTTTTAAGGTTTGTTCTGCCAGGCAATTAATTATTTGTAACTCTGCTGAATCATTTAAAAGGCTTATTCGTAAAGTTTGTTAGGGTGGACTAGAGTCATCTTTACACTAGAGATAGATTGGCTCTATTCCAAAAGGGTGGCCTGACTGAGAACTCTACTGAAATCCTGAGTGTTCACTGAGATCTCTCCACTCTTTGTGATTAGTCAGAAATCAGAAATCTCCCAGCCCTTTTCAAGCGACAAAAACTGTTGCCTTCCCAACTCCCCAGCAGTTTTCATTCTCAATAATTGTTTGTTTGTTTGTTTGTTTGTTTGCCTATCATTGTGGAATTTTGTCCTGAGCATGTGCAACTTAAGTTTTATGAACTCCTTTTCCTTTTAACGTCCTCCATTCTGGTAACTGTCCTCAGACAAACCAGCTCCTTCACTATCCCGAACTCTGATCTCTGCTGCATGAGCTCAGCAAGACCACTGGGCTTTTTTGGGTTCCCTGTACTTGCACAGGAGATTAGAAAGTATCTCCAAACAGAAAGTCAGGACTGTAATACAGCTCACATTGTAAGTTACCCACAACTGAGGAATCACACTCTTGCACCTTTTATCTAGAGTCTGAAAAGAATAATTTCACATAATTTGTCCTGTTTTATAATCATTCATGGTCAGTGCCCAGTCTGGGGTCAGTTAGCCTATTATGGAGAGCATTTCAACAGATTTATTGTAAAAATGTTCCTTAATTTTATCTAGAATGAATCTATGTATTGACTATATTTTTGCTTACTTGCATAAACAAAAACATTACTGTATTTTTATTATCTTGCTTAATATTAGGTTTCTTCATACATTTTTTAAATTATGTTAATAGGTTTATTGTGAATCAAAGAATTTTTGTTACTTTGATCTTACCTTTGTTTCTTGTATGCTTCTTCTATCTAGCCCTAGAGCTGTCTTTTCAGTACCAGACCTTGTTAAAAGTATTTTGGGTCACCTGTCCTACAGTGATATACCAAATCTAGACACAGAGCATTTGGGTACATTCATTCATTCATGATCACAATGATCTTTGTGGGTACCTTAACATTCTCCTATTTGCCAAATCTCAACAGTGTGTAAAGCCTTCGTCACTGTCCCCATGAATCCTTTAGTGCCCTTTGCAATGCAGGAACAGAACTCAAAGCTACTATTACATAATTGTGGGTCTAAAGCTCGATAGGTCAGCCCCTCCCATCATTGGTAAATAGTAAGATTTATCTAGTTTTTGGTTAACTCTTTTACAATTTTTCTATTATTGCTATGTACTTGGAGAAAAACATGAAATCCTGAGCCATCTTGACCAAAATATCTCTAACCACCCAGTAGACTTCTTTCTCTGAAGTCCCCAAAATTTAAACATGAAACACAGTAAGCAGTTCTGATTTTATAGAGTAAAAGCCTTATATAAAAGAATCAGAAAAAATAATGTCATCAAAGAGCATCTCCTCATCAGAAAGTAATACCCTCTACATAAAAGAAATAGAATCATTACATGAATTGTAACTAAAGTTTTAAACCCCAAAACACTGTCACTTTTGTTTTTTTAAAGTTGTCTCCTTCCTTTCTGTAGTCACAATGAACTAACATGTTTTGACATGGGTAAGCACAAATTTTAAAATCTGTCTGTCACTGCTACATATTTCCCAGGTATAAAATGCTAGAACTGAAATAAGTAATCTCTACAGTCTCTCCCACCTCTCCTGTTCTCCATATAAACTTATTGTCGCAACAGGAAATTACCATGATGTTACAGTAGCCTTTGAGTTTATGACTCCTAGGCAAACTGTTCCTAAAATAGTCACTGACCAAATTAAAATGCTCAAATCACAACTTATTGAATCAATTTAAAACATACAGTGAGAACCAAGGAGAAAGAGATGGGGTAGGTTAAAACACTTAGGACCAGATGTTAACTAGACTTATTGTGGTGACCATTTCATAATATATACAAATATTGAATTGTTATGTTGAACACCTGAGACTAACATAACGTTATATGTCAATTATACTTCAATAAAACACACACGCATGCATGCGCACGCACACGTGCGTATGCGCACGTGCGCATGCGCACACACACACACACACACACACACACACACACACACACACACACGACAGAGGACAAGTGGAGTAGAAGGACCACACTACCTGAGTTCTTTATTAGACAATGTGTGTGTGCACCCTTCTCTCTCTCTCTCTCTCTCTCTCTCTCTCTCTCTCTCTCCTTCTACCCCCCCCCCCTCACCCATTCCCACCTCAGCAGCCAGCAGGGGTATAAATACCAGAATTGAGATTGAATAACAGAGCTTGGCGGATGAAAGGTGTCTGGAATAAACACACTCTTTTTCTCTCAGAAACAAGTACTTGCCACAATTCTAACTCACCAATAACTAGCTGAGCAGCCAGAGCTTTGATCTGTTTGTTTCAGGAAAGGTTACATAGGATCAGAATGGGTGCTACCAGCGGATGCCCAAGGTGATATAACCTATAAGTCATAAATATTCAGTAACTTTACTGGGTTCTTCCCCCCCCCCTTTTTTATGTCCTATATATGTATGCTCTCTTTACTAACTCCTTTGGTTTATTCTATGTCTAGCATGCCTCAGAAATGACTTCCTTACTTATTATCAATAATGAGTTTCATTTATCTTCCTGAAGTATTTGTTTCTCTTATTCTCTACAGCAGATCTGAATATTCTTAATACAACAAACATTCATTAAAAATGTTTTCCAAAGTTCTAATAATATCTAGTAATTATTTCACATTGATTATGCCAAGCACTTTAGTAGAGTATCACATAGTAAAATATCATATAGTAAAGTGTCATATACTCTGACAGACACTCTTTGTTGCCTGACAGTCACTTTCTTCCACAGAAACAGGACGCATTTGAATATCGGCCCACCATCACTATGTGCATATGGTGCTTTGTTCAGCTCCAAACATAGGAGGAATATCATGACTGGTCACAGCTCATTGAAACAATCTCATCTACCCAGCCAGGAAATGGCATTTGACACAGTCCTGGCCAATAAGATCAAAGGGGATCTGCTGTGGGGATCCTGGAAAAGATATTTCTCACTGATAATAAGAGCTTAGTAAGAACCATTCCCTTATCTGGACATTATTTTACCTTTATTCAACTCTTAGATCTGCAGTAACCTCTTGGGATTGTGGTGACAGTTTATGAAAATAAGCCAAAAGGATGAGAATGGCAGAGCAGAAAGACGGAGAGAACCAGAGAACTTGATGATTCTGTTAAGCCACTGAATTAATCAACCCTGGAATGACCCAATCTCCAATATTCTTGTTATATAAAATTTTCCTTAATATTTAAGGTACTTATGATGGAATTTTCTGTGTACAGATTTTTTTTAAACCTGACTGCTACAAAAAAACAGGACTCCATTTAATTCTCCCAATACCCCTAACACCCTAACATAACGAAACTTATAAGTTATAGATCTGTGATTAAAGTATAACTTTATCTGATTCCAAACTCATATTCTTAAACGTCATGTTAAATCGATTTGCTAATAATACGTTTGATACAAACAGTTCAAATGTTTTCAACTTCCTTGGTTCATACAAGTGGATCTTGTCACTCTTCTTTTCCCTTACCTACCTTCCATTCCTTCAAATTAATATTAATGTCACTAGGTCCAATAGGCTATATTCATAACAAGTTTTCAGTTTTCCTTTATTAATATATTCATTAATATTTTTTCTTTTCATTTTGTCTTAGACAAACCACATCACTGATCTTTAATGACCTCACTAACTAGTAGTTACAAGAACAACTGACATCTTTTTATTCAATGGACCCTTTTTCAAATGGGAAACATAGCCCAGGGGGGAAAAAATGCCTCCAGAGGAAGGCACTCCCTTAGGAGAAACCGTCTGTGATACTCTCTGTGTTGGCACCTGAGTCTTTTCTAAGTGACCTTAGTTTCTTCACTCTTTTTTTCCCATGTAAAGTCAGTTGGTGATTCACTCTCGGTTCCTTCTGGGCCTTACACAAAATGTCTTCAACTTTAAGTGTGGGACTTGTGATTTTCATCCAGAAGACAGCAAACGGTCCTGGAAACCACTTAGCTGAGTCACTTTGATACATCATGTGAACTTGCATATTTCATGGGGCACAGAGCCCTGCTCCCTGGGAAATGCTCATGTCCAAGATTTGAGTAAGACTGTCAGGATGAATTAGCGTGAAATGTGACATTCATTATCCCTTCAACTTCCAAGAGGTGAGAAGGAAGATACAGCTTCTCTGTCAAAGGAGATTTGTCTTTTTGTGTAGTGAGATCAACCAAGGAGTCACAGGCTTGAAAGGACACATTTGAAAAATATTATATAACATTATATTTACAGTGGAAATCCCAAACATCTGAGGAGCAGTAAATAATAGGTAAATAAGAAAATAAGGTCCCTGACCAACAGCACTAAATATCACAATGTTCATTTGCTGTTAAGTCGCATACATCACTTTTAGAATAAGACTTCAAGTTCTTACTCAGAAGCCATTACTCCTGTTTTAGGTATTATTATAATAAATTGGGTTAACTTGTTCTTGGTTCCTAACAAATGAAACTCACAACATCAGAAGGAATGCATTGTTTAGGGAAGAGGATGGTTTTAATAACATGCACATTGAAAGCAAGGGGAAGAAAATAGACAAATGACAGAAGCACCACTTCACAAAAGCATGCTAGCCTACGGCCATTTATTAAGTGCCAACAAGTCAACAAGACTTGAAATTTTCACTATTTTATGGCTCAGAATTATAATTAATAGTCATAATTATGACTTCACACTAACAAGACAAATTAATAATATTTGATACACATGATTTTGCAGCTTTACCAATGATGGTTGAATGAGTAGCAGTGACCAAAGTTTTCTTCCACTAAATCCATATAAAATAATTTAAATAAGAAAATATGCATCATTCAAAAAGATTAACAAATTATATTCAAATATATATTATTGAACAAAACTAATCATAGGGGCGCCTGGGTGGCTCAGTCGGTTAAGCGTCTGCCTTTGGCTCAGGTCCCAGGGTCCTGGGATCAAGTCCCACATTGGGCTCCCTGCTTGGCAGGTAGTCTGCTTCTCCCTCTCCCTCTGCCTCTCCCCCTGCTTGTGTTCTCTCTCTCTCTCAAATAAAATAAATAAAATCTTTAAAAAAAAAAAAAACAACTAACCATAGATCTTTGTAAATATTCTTCAGCAGTAAAAAACCTGAGAAAAAAGCAATAAAAATAATAAGAACTGGGCGCCTGGGTGGCTCAGTTGGTTAAGCGAATGCCTTCGGCTCAGGTCATGATCCTGGGGTCCTGGGATCGAGTCCCACATCACGTTCCCTGCTCGGCGGGGAGCCTGCTTCTCCCTCTTCCACTCCCCCTGCTTGTGTTCCATCTCTCGTTGTCTCTCTCTTTCTGTCAAATAAATAAATAAAATCTCTAAAAAAAAAAATAAGAAGAACTTCTGGGTGAAAAAAGACTTGATTTATAAAGTATGTGATGGAGGGGGGAGAGATAGCTGAACATCTCCGAAACGACAATTTAGGAGAACCCTAGCAGACAGCCTGCCTCCCCCGACAAAGATTGGCAATTAGAGAGCCATCCATGAACAAAAACAGTACTGGGGGGGGCCCCTCTGGAGTCCACTTAAGAAACTTCAGCAACATATTAAAACAAAAAGTCTAAAAATAACCGAACAAGAGAAGGAAAACAGCTTCATTTTGCCTGCATCATCCCAACCCCCATGCCAACATTGCTCAGAGCCAAAAGGGAACTTCCCAGCTAGGAAGAGTTGCCCTCACTTAGAAAAGAAGAGTGGGGGTGTGCAACCAGTTTCCCCAACCATTCAGGGCACTGCATGAAGGTCCCACTTAAGCTTCACTCAGCTCAGACTGGCAAAACTGAGATCTGTAGAGGCATTTAGAAATAAGGAAGAAAAGCAGGGGTTTCCAAGTGCAGCCCCCCAGCAGGAGTGATCATGGTTCACAGTGACCTGCTCTGCAGACAAATTTGCCATGAAAAAACCAATGGGCAGTGCAGTCACCCTGCAGATTTCCCCAGCTTCACCCCACCAGTATTAGCAAATGCTGATGCATCTGAGTACCTCCCACTCCCTACCGCGCCCCCTGCCCTGCTGGAGCTCTGGCAGGCAGCCCAGTCCTCCCCAGCTTCATGAGTGCAGGATACCAGGCTGGATTACTGCAGCTGACCCCCCCCACCACCACCATGCAGGAACTCAGGACTACCCCCTCCAGCTGTGCACTTTCATGCCACTGACCTGACACCTGTCGCCACCTTCCACAGCAGAGCACACACCTTCAGGGAGACTGTGCAACCACAGGAAAACACACTGACAACAACACCCAGGGCCTTCACAGCTGAGTATGGGCCCAGACCAAGCCCTGTCTACTGTCACTGGCATCCCCTGCCACGCACTGTGGCAAGACCCAGAGAACAGAGTAATGCACACTGACCACCAGGGCTCCTGCCACTGCCAGTGTACCCACAGTTGGCCCCAGCCCGTGCTTCCTGCCCTGGGCCCCACCACTACATGTGTGTCTGCAACCATCCCTGGCCATCACATGGGTACCTGCAGCTGGCCCCCACAGCCGAGTGTATCTACGCTCCTGGCTCTGGCCACTGCTGCAGCCTGATCTCGTCTTATCCACTGGAACTTCAGGCACTGCTGAGGACCCCAGCAGCCCTTGGACCCAACTATACCATATTCACATTGCCAATAAGTAATAGACATTCCCAAATAAATCAAAATGAATGAGATAAAAACCAACACCTGGAGGAATAGTAAGATTATTGAGTAATAAGAGCACTGAAATCTAGCCTATATAAGAAATACGGATTTAGGGACGCCTGGGTGGCTCAGCTGGTTAAGTGTCTGCCTTCAGCTCAGGTCATGATCCCGGAGTTCTGGGATCAAGTCCCGCATCAGGGTCCCTGCTCAGCGGGGAGTCTGCTTCTCCCTCTGCCTGCCACTCCCCCTGTTTGCGCTCTCTCTGACAAATAAATAATAAAGTCTTTAAAAAAAGAAAGAAATATGGATTTAAATAAAAAAACTAATTATATAAATTTCAAGCACTAAAGTCATATCACATTTGTTTATTAAAAATCATATCACATTTGTTCATATGGGATAACATATCACCCATATTGACTGAATATAGACAAATTATCATTCATCTGTTTGCACAACAGAAAGACGTTTTCAGGTTTAACAAAGCCTTGGAAAATTTACTAATTAACTTTTCTATAAAAATCATGAATGTGCATTCCAGAGAACTAATGATTGAATTTAAGAAAGAATGCACATGTGAAGACACAACTATATTACAGATATATAATAATTACTGAACTGAAACTCCACAGAATGAGAAGATTGATATAAGGAGAAATACCGTTAACAAATATAATCTTTAAGCTTTTTGTGTTAAAGCGAAGTCATAAAAAAACATAGCTGCAGAGTGTTAGATTCATATATGTGAGAAGTGTCAGGGACAAATTTAAAAAGAAAGGCAAAACTAAGTACATGATTTCTTACTTTACTTATTTCCATTTACAGAACCCATTAGTGGCAAAATTGTCCTCAATTTAAAAATTAAGTTGGGTTTTTTGCCTCGTTGCATCCAAGAGAGCAAGATGGGTCTACCAGCAGCGTTCCTGGAGCCATCTGAGGAAATCTGGCCAGGGTCCTCGTTCTTGACATGTCTGCTCAAACTGTCACAGTCTGATGCAGAAATACAGCCCCCATAAGTGCCACCATGTTTCCATCAGTGCCCAAAGGATTAAGTTGGCTTAAGGGAACTTCTTGAATGGGTCATCCAAGAGATCTACCTTAACTGGAGATATCCAGCATACGTAACTTAATGCTAACTCATTGTACATAAAATAAAAATACTTCAATTATGAGTGTTTTAACATGAAAAAAATTAAAATTAAAAATTAAAATTAAATTGGAATATTCATAAAATTCTACATTTAACAAATGTTTTTTTAAAGTATCACAAGTTAATATTAAGTGTTAAATTGCAGATCATCATCTTTATTTTTTTAAACAAGAATATTTTGAATACCAAGAGGCTAATCCAAGTTTTCTTTTGTGGAAAAAAAGGAAATCATAATATAGCAAATTTTAAAAATTAAGACCAAAACATCAAAAAAATACAAAAAAAACAAAATTCTATTAGTTACATAACATACCTCCAGAACACTTTCTCTTATTTTATATCTGATATTCTTTTTTTAATATCTGATCTTCTTCATCATCTCTTCATAGATGATTTTTTGTTTTGCTTTATTCATTTTTAATTTACATACAGTACAATGTATGTATGTACATTAATTCCCAATTCCCCCTGTGAAGAATATTTGGGTTATTTCCAGTTGGGAAAATTATGAATAAAATACCTGTAAAGTTTTTTTGTAGGAATACAAGTTATTTCTTTTGAGTATAATACTGTGGAATAGTTTCTAGGTCATGTAGTAGGTATAGACTGACCTTTATAACGGAACTTCTAAACTATTTTCTGAAATGTCTGTCTTTCATTTTGCTTTTTCACTAGCAATATAAGGGAACTCCCCTTGTATATTCTCACGAGCACTTTAGGTTTTTTTGTTCACCTGTTTGTTTTTCTCATCCTAATATGTATGTAGTGATATCTATTTTAATCTGCATTTTTCTAATGACTAATCTTTATATGCATTTATTTGTCAGCTGTGTGTGTTCTTTGGTGAGGTGTCTAATCTGATCTTTTACTCATTTTTAATATTTCTTAATATTACTTTTGAGAGTTTTCATACATACTTAATACATCTTTATGAGATGTGTGATTTAAAATATTTTCACCCTGTTTTTGGTTTGTCTTTTCATTTCCTTGAAAGTAACTTTTGCAAAGAAATTTTTAATTTTGATGAAGTTTAACTCATCCATTTTTTAATTGTGTTTTGTCATCACAAAGACACCAAATAATTCTAAGAACTCTTTAAATAACCCAAGATCACAGAGAATTTCTCTGATGTTTTCTCCTAGAAATTTAACAATTTTAGGTTTCACATTTACGTCTATCATCTGTTTGGGGTTAATTTTTGTATTGAGTGCAAGGCACAGGTCTGTTGGAGGTTTGTTTTTGTGTGCGTTGTGTTTTTCTCTTTTTGTTTTTGTTTTTTGCCTGTGGATGTTTAATTATTTTAGCACTATTTGTTGAAAAGATTCTCTTCTCCAGTGAATTGCTTTTGCACCTTTGTTAAAAGCCATTTGACCATATCAGTATGAGTCTATTTCTGGATTCTCTATTCTGGTCTGTCTACCCACATACCACACACTCTTGATTTCTGTAACTTTTTAGTAAGTCTTAAAATTGGGTGAGTTTTCCTAGCATTTTTCTTCACATTCCAAGGTGCTTTGGCTCTTCTAGTTCTTTCCCCTTTCCATATAAATTTTGGAATCACTTCATTACTATGTGCAAAAAAAAAAAAAAACCATTGTTTCAGATCTTGATTGGGAGTGCATCAGATCTATAGTTCACTTGAAGAAAATTGACATGTTAACAATATTGAATCTTCAATCCATGAACATTTCTTTCTATTTATTTTCATCTTTTTTTTATTTTTCTCATCAATCTTTTGTGGTTTTCAGCACAGATTCTGTATATATTTTAATAGATTTATACCTAAGTGTTTTCTTTTTTGGCATTATATTTTTGGAGATTTTTTTGGAAACATTTTAATTCAATTTTCAATTGTTATTGTTATATATAGAAATATAATTTATTTTTGTATATTTACCATTTATCCTGTGACCTTCCTAAACTCACTTGTTAGTTATAAGAGCTTTTTTATAGATTCCTTAGATATGTACATAATTCCCCAAAATTGTGTATAAATAGGGATAGTATCATTTCTCCCTTTCTAATTTATATACTACTTATTATTTTTCTTATATTATTGAACTGCCTAGGACTTTCACTATGATTTTGAAAAGTAGTGGTAAAAGGGGGCATCCTTGCTTTGTTCCCAATCTTAAAAATTCAATCTTTCACCATTAAGTTTGATGTTAACTGTGTATGTGTGTGTGTGTGTGTGTGTGTGTGTGTGTGTGGATACCTGTATTAGTTTGCCAGACTGCCATAACAAAGTACCACAGTCTGGATGACGTAAGCCAGAGGAATGTATTTCTCACGGCTCAGAAGAGTAAAAGTCCAAGATCAGGGTATCAGGTTTGATTTCTTCTGAGGCCTCTTTCCTTGGCTTGCACATAGCTGCCTTGTCACTGTGTCCTCTCACAGCTTTTTCTCTGTGTGTCCAAATTTCCTCTTCTTTTTTTTTTTTTTAAGATTTTATTTATTTATTTGACAGAGAGAGACACAGCGAGCCAGGGAACACAAGCAGGGGGAGTGGGAGAGGGAGAAGGAGGCTCCCCGCTGAGCAGGGAGCCTGATGCAGGCCTCGATCCCAGGACTCTGGGATCATCACCTGAGCCAAAGGCAGACGCTTAAGGACTGAGTCACCTAGCCGCCCCTAAATTTCCACTTCTTCTAACAAGGTCCTTCATCAGATTGAGGAAGTTCCTTGTTATTCCTAGTTTGCTGAGAGTTTTTTCCTTGAAAGGATGTCAAATTTTGTCAAATGCTCTTCTGTGTGTTTTTAAAATGATTATATGATTTCTCTTCTTTAGTCTGTTGATATAAATTGTATTGATTGATTTCTTTAATGTTTAAGTAGTCTTGCATTCTTAATATAAACCCATCGGTCGTGGTGTATTATCATATTTTATACTACTGAATTTAATTTGTTAGCATTTTTTTCTTTTTTTTAATTATATTCAGTTAGCCAGCATATAGTACATCATTAGTTTTTGATGTAGTGTTCAATGATTCATTAGTTGCATATAACACCCAGTGCTCATCACCACACCTACCCCATCCCCCCACCCCCTCCCTTCTGTAACCCTCAGTTTGTTTCCTGGAGTCCAGAGTCTCCCATGGTTTGTCTCCCTCTCTGATTTCTTCCAGTTCAGTTTTCCCTCCCTTCCCCTGTGGTGCTCCCCTCTATTCCTTATGTTTCACATATAAGTGAAACCATCAGGAACCTGTGCTCGCGATTTGCTAGGATTTTGCTAAAGATGTTTGCATCTGTGATCCTAACAGGTAATGGTCTTTAGCTTTTTATTTTTCTTGTAATATCTTTAATTTTAGAATTATGGTAATGCCGAGATCATTAAATCAGATGATTGTCATATTTCTAGAAGGGCTTGTGTATGCATGATATTATATCTTCTTTAAGTGTTTGGTAAAACTTGCCATTGAAGCCATCTAGGCCCAAAGCTTTCTTTGTTGGAGGTGTTCATGAATTCAATTTCTTTGACAGATATAGAACTCTTCTGGTATAGCAATGTTTTTTACTATCATTTCCATAGAAGAGAAAGATAATTCAGTCTTTCTTCCAGTGTGGTTGGTGGGTATTTGTTATTTTATTCAAGATAGGCTGCAGAAACATGAGCCTTCATGCATTGACATGTTCACTATTTATAGGACAGCCTATACAGGTTTTTGCCCCACTATCCAGGAATTCTGATATGTTTTACACAGTTTTTAAACAATTCTCATCAAAGAAGAAAATGTGTGGTATTTTCATGAATACTACTTTATTTTATACTTTATTAAATGTATACTCTATATACTTATAAAGGAACACTTTATCATAGTGTTATTTATACTATTATATATATACAATATACATCTTATTTTCAAGGGTACATCAATATTCCTGATATAACTATTTACTAAGCCACAAAAAAGTCTAACTAAATATAATATATGGGTATATTAATTCTTACTTTTAATGCATTGACTACAACATATCAATTTATAAATTAAAAGTAAAATACTTATAAATGTTTAGAAATATTTCCTGATAAAGTAATTGAATTGAAGAAAAATCAGAATATTTAGAAAAAAATGAAATACCAAATATAAATACAATAAATGCAGTTAAAATATTTTTATTAAAAATAATTTTTAAATTTACATTCTCTTATTATTTAATAGACAATTCAACTAAAGTTATAAAAAAACTTGTGGTTTAAAATTTAAAGAATATGAACAAAAATGTAATAAATTTGAAAATCAAAATGAGAATGATAAGTTTCTGATAAATTTTAATATGAAATCTCCAGAATTAAGCTAGAAACCTTACAAAGAACTATTTCAGTTATAGAGTGAAAGTCATCCAAGAACTATGCTCAACCACAGTTGCAGAAGGCGGTCAGTTAAACCTGACAAGCCCTTTGGAGAAATCTTTCAAGCATTCAAATTGATGATTTCGTTGTAATTCACATTTAAAAACCTAGGAAAAAATTCTGAAATTACTTAACTTATTTCACAAAAAAAAAATGTGGTCTTTCCCACTCAAATCTGTTTAATGCCAAAACACTCTATCTCACTTATGAACATAGGTGTGAAAAATCTATTTTTAAAATGATGGACTAACATACAGAAATTAGTTATACCATATAAAATAACCCACTATAACTAAGTAGGTTATCTCCAAAATGCAAGAGTTTCCCAATGTGAATAAGTCATTTTAAGTGGCATTTTAGTTCAACAAGAAAAAAATATAATAAATTTTGTCGATGCTGAAAAGATTTAGGAACAGAATGAGATTCGCCCAGGTCCCATCAAGAAGCCCTGGAGAGCAGAAGACTGATGGGAATGTTCCAAGAGCCTTGAAAAAGAGGTTGCTGACATGTGTTTGTTTCTGAGCACAGGAAACAGAGAAGAAACAATTGCAGAGTCTGTGAATAAAGGCGGCTGATTAAAGCTGGGATAATGGCCAATAGCAGATTGTGCTAAAGAAAGTTGGTACCAAGAAGAACCAGGACATGAAAATTACTATTTATGAGTTGGATGGTGGAAACAAAGTAAGGGTGAGCAGACTGATAGTCAAGAGCCAGATCTCCAAGCACAGGCCTAGGTCGCTCAGGTTTTTCCTCTCAGGTGGTCTTGCGGGCTTTACTTGGCTAGAAGTGGCTTCCTAAAATTGTTGAACTGTGCCAGAGAAGTTATCTAATAAGTTCCAATACATCATTCCCAATGTTCGGTAACATGATAAAGAATACCTATGCTAAATACTGAAAAGGCATTTTAAAGGTGTGTCTTTTAAATAAAAATATAAGCTTAAGTTTATTAATATTGTGTTTAAAATTCTAGTTTTGCAATAAATGAAGAAATGAAAGTGCTGGTTATAAAATAAAGAAAATGAATAAAAATACTATAAATATGGAGAGAAAAACAATCATTTTTATTATAATTTTATCTATAAAACCCCCCAAATCAACTAAAACAAATTATTAGAGGGGCACCTGGGTGGCTGAGTCAGTTAAGCATCTGCCTTCAGCTGAGGTCATGATCTCAGGGTCCTGGGATCGAGCCCCATGTCAGGCTCCCTGCTCAGCAGGGAATCTGCTTCTCCCTCTCCCTCTGCCCCTCCCTTCTGCTCGTGCTCTCCCTTGCTCTCTCTCTCTCAAATAAATAAATAAAATCTTTAAAAATAAAATAAATCATTAGAATTATTTTAATAATTTAATAAAGTTTTCAGATTTAAAAAAACATACACATATCGAACATGATTCATATGACCTGAAATATTAAGGGATTTTTTCTTTTTTACTTGGAGAAGTAAAGAATGAATACTTTATTTCTGGACATGAATGCTATACATGATAAAATGTCAGCTAAGTTAATATATAGGTTTAATGCAAGACCAATCAATCAAAACTAGACACATAGATAGAGATGCAGACATAGACATAACTGTAGACATGGATGTATTCAAATAACTATAGACATGGAGGTATTCAAATAACTATAGACATGGATGTATTCAAATAAAGATAGAGCTGTAGATATAATTTATTGGATCAGAGAGAAGCCAGAAATATCAGGTTATTATATAAAATAAAAATTAAAAGATATTTTAAAAATATTTCAAAGCCTAAAAATAAATCTGACCAAATATAATAATTTAATTTATGATAAAATATCTGCAGAAATCAATGAAAGAGATTTTTTTTTATTAATTGAGTTAACTAGCTAAAAGTTTGAGAGATATTTATTTTTTCTATAATCTATGTCATAAAACAAAACGCAATTCTCTCTGACCACAAAATCGTAACTTCCCACACTTCCTGTTGTTGCTACAGAACATGCCCTTTAACCTCATTATGATCCCTAGTCTCCTCATCCCACACATTGGCATGGTTTCATTGGCTTCTCTGTGCATTTGGGGGCAACAATCTCAAGGCAGCCCACCCTAACGGTACAGGAAAATTCCCACCCTGTCCATTGCCAGTCTTGATCAACTACCAGTTTACTCTGTATGAGAGGACATGTGTAATGCATTTTATAAACTCAGATCATTCCATAAATGCTACCTGTTAATATGATTTCTTGAGCATGGTTCCAGGCTCCTGAGTGCTGCCAAAGACACTGACTAACCTGAACTGGAAAACCATGCTCTCCAAAATCACATGGGCACACTGCTACCTGGAAATTGTTTCATTTATCTTGGTGTAATGAGCTACGCCATCTTCCCACAGCGATTTTCACACATCTTTTTTGCTATCCTTAAGTAACCAATCCCACCCATTACCTTGTATTCTAGACAGATGACCTCATTTCCCGTTTGACCAAGAATATTGAGACCCTCTGAAACAAGGTCCCTCAATTTCCTAATCTCTCACTGTATCTATAAAACCTCACTGAGTATTTGCAATCCTCTTGTTCTCTTTGCTATCTGAGGGGGAAAAGATGATACCTCTTCTCTTTGCCAAAGTTCACTCACTCTACTTACTTTTGATCTCACTCTGTACAACATCCCTTGGGAATTTTTCCAACCCTTTTTGCCTTTCTCCTTCATACAACTTCTTTACAGCTGATTTATTTTCCTGTACCTCACACCCTTCTCCCTTCACCACAGAAATAACCCTTCCCAGTCATCAAGTCTCTTGAATAGTAGTTGCCTCTTAACCTCGATTCACATCCACATAATCTAACAGTTTACAATCCGGCTTCTGTCGCCACCAATGTTCTGAAATTGTGGATAAATCCTAAGCACCAAATCCAATTACCTTTTTTCACTCTTCGTCCTCCTTGACATCTTAACAACATATTACATTTTCCTTATTTTCTCGAATACAGTATCTTTCTTGCTCCCATGAAAGTTACTTTTGGGTTTCCTTCTCTGACTCATTTTCCTTTTCATTTCCCCTAAATGCCGATGTTTTCACCAAGATGGCATTTCTTTCTCATTCAGAGAGATTGCACTCACTCACTACATTTCAACAATAACTTCAGTTGTTCCTCTTTATCAAAAGCTACTGTCCCTGTATTTCCACTTTCCTTATAAAAGCTATATATGTCATCCTGAAACTTCAAACCCAATTTAGACAAAATTAAAGTCATTTCTCTTTAACCTGTGTCTGATTAACATCAGAGAAAATTACTCTTCTCCTTGAAAATATTTGCTAACTGAAATGTTTGCGCATAAACTTGATCAAGAAACTCAAAGCCACTTTGCCTCTACTTACACGCTGATTAACACAAGACTCTTCTGATTAACCAGACGCACCGGGGATTCCCAACTTTTCTGTGTTTTCCATGTTCTCTTTTACAAGTGTCTTCATACTACTTCCTTTAAAAAAAGCTATTCTATTACTTTGACCTATTCATATTTTTTCTTTTATCAAAACTAATATATACCTATTGCATACAATTTGGAAAATACAAAAGCATTTTAAAAATAATTAAACTTGGGGTGCCTCAGTGGCTCAGTCAGCTAAGTGTCTGACTCTTGATTTCGGCTCAGGTCATGATCTCAGGGTTGTGAGATCGAGCCCCGCACCAGGCTCCACACTGGGAGTGGAGTCTGCTTGGGATTCTTTCTCTCCCTCTGCTCCTCCCCACCTCCCTCTCTCCCTCTCCAAGAAAAAAAAAAAATTAAACTTGCCTGAAATCTCAGCATCCAGAACTTTGTTCACATATTGATATTGTATATACATATATATGCATATACATAGATACATATATATCTATACACATAAAATATATATAAACATATCTATACATATATAGATAAAATTCCAATCTGTTTTCTCTATAAATACAGTTCAACAACAAATTCTGACAATTACCAACCATGTAACCTCAATGGGCTCAGTTTCTTTAATTATAAATAGAGAAAACTGTACCTATATTGTAGATTCATGGTGTAGATTTTTCAAAAATATTAAAACAAGCAGAGGCTATCATACAGTGAGCATTGGAACACATGTTAGCTTTTTTCCTCCTATTGGACATTTTTATGTCATTAAATATTCTTCAAAATACTACGCTTAATTGCTCTATAGTTTTCCATAGCATGAATGACAAAGGCATTTACCCTGTTCCCTACTACTTGATATTTAGTTTGATTCTAATTTTCCACAACTATAAATAATACTGAAATTAATATTTCTGTGCATATCTAACAACCATAATTACCATCATTTACTTACTGTTTACTCTGTGCCTAGCACTGAGCTAAATACCTGCATTACCTCGTTTAACCCTCATTATCATGAGTCCCATTCCATACATGAGGAAAGAACAGCCTAAAGAAGGTAAGTCACTTGCCTAAAACATACATTCCTGAAAAAGGAATTTCTAAAATGAAAAGTATTGATATTTGATAAATGTTATAAAGTGATACTTTTAAAACTCTAGGCCAAGTTATACTCCCACTAGCCAAGTATGATGCTGTCTACTTGCTCACGCTCAGGCATTGTTAAAATGACCGTAGCCCCAGTTTGATAGTGAAAAACGTACCTATTGTTGTGCGGGTTGCATGTTGGAGGCTTTCACGAATAACATGGTATCTCAGACAGCATTGAGAAATGCCTGAATCCTCTTCTGGATTCAGCACCTTCTTCCCTGTAAGGTTTTTGAGGTGAATGTGCTTCAGGAATAATACTGAGTGAGAAGCAAAATATCATTTTATTACTTCTCAGGCCACCGCCCAAGAACCCTCTGTGCTCTTGTTCTGATAATTAGGGCTTAAAAACTGCCAGAGATCTAAGAATCCTTTCCCCACTAATTGGATTTCTAATCTTGGCGTCTTAGGATCTTTTGGCTCTCCACGTGGAGGAAAAAAATTGAAGACTTGCTTTCAGTCATTCATTTTTTTATTCATTCCAGAAATTTATTAAATATCTGCCTTCTGCCAGGTTTGCTCTAGGAGCTAAGGATACAGCAGTGAATGGAATACATTGAAGTCCTTCTCCTTATTGAGCTCACATTTCACAGATGAGATAAACATTACTTATTATTTCTTTGTTTATAGCTTATTTTATCTTGTGAATAAACAAACAAAATTGTGGTTTATGTATTTTGTCTTTAATGTAAATTCTGCAAAATACTATATATATTATATATGTGGTATATAATATATATAGCATACATGTAGTGTAGTATGTATATAGGATGTATGTACAATTCCCGACAGTGCTGGGATTATGAAGAAAGTAATTCAGGGTCAGGGAAAAGAGAGTGATGTGGGCTCCTATCTTATATGGGTGGTCAAGCTAGGCCTTACTGAGACAAAAACCTGACATAGGGAGAGATAAATTTAAGCGTTTAAAATAAATTCTTCCCTCTACATTTGTTTTAATTCATATTCCTTCAATTATTAGTGAGGTTAAATATGTTTCCATATGTTTCTTGGCAATAATTGTTTATATGTGTGTGAATGTGGCAGGGCAAGAGAGGGGGGCTATTGTCGTCTATAATGAAGTCCTTTTTGATCCCCAACCAAAATTGATTTAATCTTACTTGGAAGTAAAATAAAATTGCATTTGTGTCTCTTGTGTGCTTATCATACTCCACCTAGTATTTGAAATATTTTTGCTTGACTTATCTTCAAAGTGTCAATCTTTTGAGGTCTGCAATTATTTCTTTAATCTGCATCACCCTTTCTATGTAGCTTAATGTGTTGTATGTGGTAGGGGTTCAATAAGTCTTTCTTGAATTAGGCTGAATCCCATGAGTGAACAGGGATTTGATCTCAGATAACCTTAGATGAGATTGTCTTTTCCAAGTCTTTAGGTGTTTTTGCTTTACTCTGTTATATGAGTTTAGTAATGGTTTGTGTCCTGTGACTGTGTACAGATCACAAGGAAAACTGTCACATTATTTTTAATTTTCTTGATATTATACACAAGTTTATTTCAATATAATAGAGTCCTCTGATTTCTGATTATTTCTATACAAATATTTCTTCCTTCCTATGACTGGTTTTCTCTCTCTCTCTCTCTCTCTCTCTCTCTAGATTTGCATTTGCCCTTTGTCCACACACCGATGTTATCCATCTTGGCAGTGACTGCTGTATTCACCGACCCAATCCCGGGGTCAATACTAGGTCTTGTCTTCAGCAATTCCACCTTTCCCCGAATTTGTATAAAGCCCCAAAGAGCCACTAACAAACACAACTATGTAAAATACAAATACTATAGTATTTTAATAACGTAATAATATTAAGATCCAATATCCAAAAGGAAATCAAGTTGCTTACCCTGGCATTATTCTAACTGTGGTTTCCCCGCAACCCCCTCTCTCTGAAAGTCGAGTGTTCTTGTGAAAGCTTTCATAAACCAAAATGACCTAAAGCAAAGAAGCAATGATCATTCATTTATATGGAAAATGTTTCCAGCATTGCCAGATTCAAAAAGTAACCTCTCTTAAGCTTTTCTGATACCTTAGACGACATCTCGCTAACAGATGCACAAACTAAATTGAGATAAAGCACAGAAGCTCACAGATACAATTCGAAGCTCTGGAGGCTTGTCGCCGAGTGTAATTCCCAGGCAAGGAGCTGGATGGGGACACCCCCGACCCTCTCGGGGTGCGCGTTGCCTCCATAATGACTCACTGGGAAACAAACACCAAACGCTATTTTCACTCTTCACCTTTTCCATAAAAACAAAAATCCTCCTCAGATTTTTTTCAGTTAGTGAAAACAGTTACCAATATAGGTCTTTCACAAAAGCAAAGGGGCCTAATGCGATCTTTCGAAAAGTGAGGGATACCTGGATATAAGAATAAATGTTGCAATGAAGGAAACATGTTCCTAAATAAAGCCAAGCTATGGTACCATTAGAAATGGTGAGGTTAGAACCTGTTTGTCTCTTCAGGGCGTAGCATCATGATGTCTAGAGAATTTAGGTGGTCATTCCTACTTATGATCCTTTGATATATTGATAATAAAACAGGAAAGAATAGTGTGCTTAAAGGGACAAACTAGTCCCATGCATCCCTGGGTATGAAACCGTGGAACCTCAGCAGGCAGCAAGAGAACCACATTAACTGAGTCCCGAGAGTCAACAAGTCTGTGCAGAGCTGGTTGCCACAGTGGCAGCTGGAACAACACTGGCAGCCGAAGGATCCAGAAACAGGAGGTCAAAGGATGCCAAGTGGTGCAAAAGAGGTGGCTGATACAGATCTCCTTCTAGCCCTGAACTGTCACTGATGGTGTAGAGTCTACATTCTGGTATCAGATTAGGCAAGCAAATCTGTTGCATAGAGAATGCAATTTGAATGGGGCTTGTTCCTATTTCTGTTATACAAGAAAGTCTATCATGAAGAAATAGTTCGCTATTCCTTGCCAGGTGGTCAATCCACCTCTTGTGAGGCAACAGAGGGCCTTTCATATTGTAAATGCAGCATCTCAGAAATGCAGAATCTACCTCACTTAATGCCCCAAGATTTGACTTTCAGAACCAAAACCCAAAGCTCAGAACATTCACATATGATTTGCTAAAAAAATCACAGCTACTAAATAGAAGGATCAGGGCAGTCGGCGCCACAGGTGTTCTGACTCCCTGCCCAGGGCTTTTAGTAACACACCTCACCATATAAAGACTGTGTCTTCCCTAAGCCTGTCTGGTACTGGCTGTGAGATAGTTGCCTGGATTCTGGCCCCCTCCATTCCACACCCACTCTGACTCTCCGGAACTCCAGACATGCCCTGACAATCAAGACCCCAACCCCTAAAATGCAAAGATCATTCCATTTGTAGGGAACACAGCCAGCATCTAAGACTCATCAGAGCTCGCTGCACAGAGTATAAACAGTTTCTGCTGCACCAGGGAGGACACCGCCTGCCCCACCGCAGGAATACCAAGCAAGTGTGTGCATCATGCTCAAGTTAGTGCAAGAGGGCTGCCCTCCAAGACCCAATGGCAAGAGTGGGCTTCCGGTCTCTGAAATGGGATTTCTCCCCAAAGAAAACATCAAGAGAGAGTTCATCCATGACCAGAAATCACCCACTGCCAATTATTGGTGCTTTTTCTCAGAGTCCGAAATGTCCTCTAGCTGAATGTAAGTTCTGGCAATCATATTCCTAAAACAGAGCTCTGAGCCAACCACTGGCTTTTTCCTCACCACTTCCATTTAGGAGACTGAACAAGAGGTTTTCTTTCTCAGAGATTTCAAAGCCATCACTATCCATTGATGTCTGTGTGTTTGCACGGTCTAAAATGACGTTTCTGATTTTCATTCATCAAGTATTGAAAGAATGTACATTTGTCATAAAGCTCTTATGCTCAGCACTATATAGGATACCAGAATATACAAGGCACACAGAACTCACCATTTCCTTCTATTCATAGAAGGTAGCAAAGCAATTTGAAAGTTTTATAGAAATACAAAGATTTACTTTAGATACAGACCTGTACCTACAATATCTAGGAATGATTAATGTATTCAATTCTGATGTCTGAGAAATATTCTGACAATCTGAGAAATACAGTGTAGATAATGGCCCATCCTTATACACATTCTCACACAAACAGCATATTAGAATTCACCAGAACAGAACTTGTAAACAATTTTCTCTTTTGTTAACTGCACAATTGTCAATTACCTAAAGACCATCCACATGGGTCGGTACTAATTCAATGGAACCAAGGGCAACAGGTAAGTGAAGAGATGAAAATGAGTAAGAAAGTAAACTCTCAGATCAGACATTCTTGATCTCATAAAGGTCTCGATGACATACACAGGCTGCACTAATAAACCACAGGACTGAAATTACCAGCCTTCCTCTTTGGCAATATACCCATGGCTCTGTACCCTGTAAGTGTAGTTAGTACGCTTATAATAAAGAATTATAACATATTTTTTAAATATCAGCATTAGAAAATACTAGTGTGCTATTCAAACTATATTAAGGAATAAAATATAGTATTTAAGAACTGTGTAAATAGTCTTATCTACTTTGATAATTGCGTTGAAAAACATTCAGATGGTCAGACATAGGTATAAGCTAAAATCTGCACTGTGGTCATTTTTCTACTCTATCTACTTAAGGACAGAAAAAAGCTTCAAACATCTGTTCCAAATTCTCCCTAAAATCAAAATTAAAAATTCACATAAAGATCCAGCAACAAGTCAATAGAAAAGAAAATATGTATATGTGATCTCTTTATGCATAAGTTCTGGTCTCATTTTAGAAATTTGGGGCATATATTACTTTAGGGAATGTTTGTTTCTAGTGCTTTTAGTGTTTGCACTTCAAGGCTGATTGTTCTCCTGATCCCAAGAACCGCTCAAGGATGATGCGGTGAACATTTATTAAGCAGTGACCCGGAGTCCTGAAAATCTAGAGCACTCCAAAAGATTCTAATTTACCTTTTGACAGGTTTAATTTATAATTATTATGATAGATTGAATAATACTGTCCCCAAAATTCTTGTCCACCCAGAACCTCACACTGTGACTTTATTTGGAAGTGGGATCTCTGCAGACGTAATTAGTTAGTTAAGGATCAAGATGAAATCGTACTGGACTAGGGTTAACCCTAAACCCAATAAAAATGTGCTTATAAGAGTCAGAAAAGGACACAGAGGGCAAAGGTCATGCGAAGACAGAGATTAGTTACGCAAGCTAAGGAAGACCAGGAGCTAGAGAGGCGAGGAAGGATTCTTCCCTACAATCTTTAGAGGGAGTGTGGCTCTGCCAATACCTGGATTTCAGACTTCTGGCCTCCAGAACTGTGAGTGAAGAAATTCCTGTTATGTTTGTGACAATTTGTTACAGCAGTCACAAGAAACTAATACAAGCGACATGATCTACTCCAGTGCCTTAAGTCCGTTGATGGAAGTTTAACCTGGAGACAAACATTATTCCCTCTACTGGATCTCAAATTTACACAGTATTGAATCGATTGTAAATAGTGTGCAACAATGGTGCTAAAAAATTAATTATTCTCCTAAGAGTCTTAGTTTAGGGAAAAAGTGAGTTCAATAATAAGATGCATAAAGATGTCTTTATCCACTTCTCTTTTATCACATGTTCTCCCATTTAAATATTTTTGAAGTTAAAGTTAATTGAAAAGTCATCTTAAAGTTCAAAGTTAAATAGACTTTATAAAATAACTGTTTTCAAAACACTATGTGTGTTAGTCTCAATTTAGCCTTCACGTTTTAGAAGATGTGATAATCAAATTGCTTTTTTTAAATTTATATTTATGGTATTTTACCTTCTCTTAAAAATCATCATAGAATGAAGTGCAAATTCAACCCTACACTTGCCATAAATGAGGTAATTTCAACTGTCACTTTACAAGTTGGACTCGAGAGTGACTTTATTTATTTCTCCCTAATATTTCTTGCCATGTATGAAATGGCTTCTTCAGACTTTGTCATTCCTGCACTCTTTTACTGCCCACAGACCAGTAAAGGTTGGCTCCATCCGGGCTTCCTCAGGGTATCCTGCTCTGTCAGAATGTCAAGGCCATCAGGGTTCCAGTATTACTTACCCTTTATGGGCTATTGTTCCCACCAACTATATTGTTGTACATTGTCATCTAAAGGGCGTGTAAGATTTATGGCTAATTCAATGGTCCTGAGCCACAATAGCAAGAACCTTTCAAGAGACAATCATATCCTTTTAAGGAAACTACAGAGCTGGCCGTAATTTGCTGCCTCCAAAATCTACCAGACCAGATTATAAATCCTATGAAAATTAAAATCAAAGTGACACTGCTTAGCATTTGGGATTGAGATAAACAAAAGGGATACACACGGCTTAGAATCCCAGAAGTCAGAGAAATGTCTTCGTTCTTTAAAACAGAAATTTAACAAAGTTTCCAGAAGGTAATCATATGGTTACTCTCACTGGGGAGCCTAAAGCAGAGAAGGACAACTTTTCAGTTGCAATTTTCATCATTCAGTAAAGTGGGTGTTTTAACAGTGAGCCTCTGAATGCAGATGCTTGAGTCCATATGAATGTGTTGACAGGGGGCAAGGCCAAGGGAACCCTTAAGGTAAATAGTGTCCCCTGCCTTGGAGTCCCTTACTCCAGGAACATGCAGTGAAGAACAAAATGACAAGACAGGATACTCTGAAGAGCAAGTACGCACCTCAGCACCACAATCTCCATCTCTCAAGCACCTAAGGGTCCATTTTATGAGAAGGAACAACAGTTGGTCCCTGTCCCATAAAATGTCAAAGTATATGCCTGGAAAGGTAAAGTGCCAGTAGAACTAAAAGGAGCCCCTCAGGTTTCTGATATCTGCTATAAAATATATTTTTAATCAATTGAATTTTATTTCTGCTTTGGCTAAATTACAACATGCTTTAGGATGTTGATGAGCTCTACTTTACACTGAGTAGATGTTTGGATTATAATCAAACTCCTTAAGTGAGTTTTTAAGATCCTTCGTAATTGGACTCCCTCAAACAGCTTTCATTTTTTCCCTACTCCTCCCCTTGACCCTGAGCTCCAGCAAATCTGAAGACTTCCAGGTTTGGAGGCACTATGCTGGGTGTTAGGTTACAGTCATTCCTGTCCTCAAGGAAATCAACAAGAACTACAGTAAGTACGATAAGAGCTACATATATACAAACACAGGACACTTGACCCAGTTTGGGGGTCACAGAAGTCTTTCTAGGAAAAATGTCCAGAGCAATATCTGAAAGGTAATTAGGGTTAGGCAACTTAGGTTGTATGAACAAGTTTTCCTTACAGAGGGAACAGCCTGTGGAAATGCTAGGAGGTCAGAAATTCCTTGAAAACATGACAAACATTCTCTAGCTTATCTCCAGCTTCAATTTGTCAATGGTGTCTAAGTGCCAGTTACCGTGGGTGAATTTGAGATGAGTTCTCAACATGAGTTTACCCCCCAAGTTCTCCTAAATTTCACAAGTTTCCTGTGCTCAGGCCAATTATAGGAAACAAGAAACAAGCCTACACAAATTAAGAGTGGGATGATATACATATCATTTTGTGAATTGCTATCCCTAAGTACAGTATTCTTCCCTAAACTGTAATGCCCGGCCCCATGTGGCGCTCTGTTAATTGTTTTATTTCACTCACTGTTCAAATTGTTCTCACTCTTCAATAGACTGAAGGCCTGTGGTCTCCGTGAAAGACCTGTCCTAAAAGCAAACTTGGCTTTGGGCAGCTGTTTCTCTTCTGTAATCTTTTATATTTCATACAATTCAGGTTCATTGGTCTCCCTGACAATATCCTCATTTGAAAACACAAAAGCAAAGCAGGAACAATGCTATCAACCATGCGTGTTAAAAGCATGACATCTCCCCACCTCCATTTTGGCCTGACCCCTCTCATTTATCATCCCTTGGCCTCATTCCCGAGTTCTTCCAGTCATCCCCTAAGCTACTAGGAAAATATGTTGGATGAGAACTTGGCAAAATATGGCCCTTCTTTAGCTAAATATACATGTGTAATACACATATGTGTTCAGAAAAGAAGTAGGCAGAACTAATTTCATATACACCACAGTGGCACCACATCTGTTCTCCATAAATGTCAGTTAAGAGGGAGAATTAGCTTGGAGTTGGCTCAGAAACTAGAAACTCTTGTGTGTTCAATTCCTGGCACTTTTTTTGACTGACAATGTGATGCTTCACAAATATTTTACCCTTTTGGCACTCAACTTTCCTTCTCTGTAATGTCTACTGGTCTCCATTCTCCCTCCCACCGTGTGTACTTCCCAATTTCTGTGTAGTTTTCACTGATCTTGATAAGTATTCAATTTAGAGGGAGAAGGGAGATCATATGCATGAAAAAAAATAGAGTTCTTTCTGGTTTGCAAAATTACTTGATTAAAGTTAAGCCACGAAGTACAAATATTGTCCATGGAAGTCTATTTTTAATGCCAAGTTCTGATGCTAAAATATGCTCACATTTTTACCTGTCACTTGTGGCATGTACTTTCTACTCCAGAAGATAAAATGTTATAATTCTAGAAGTTTTCTAGGTAGTATCAACATCCTTCAATTTGATTTTTAAAATATATTTCCTTTTCTAAGGCTCACACACAAAAACATAGATCAGTCCATTTTTTTAAACTCCAAAAGTAAGTAAATTGTGATTCTAATTATCTTTATGTGCTGCCTGACTTATAAAAAATTAAAATAAAAATTTTAATAGAAATTAAAATGAAAATCTGTGGCAATGCTTGTCTTCAGAAGAGCTCAAAGAAATTTATAAATACTTCAACCATTTCTGGTGTTCTAATTTAAAATGATGCATCATGCAAGAGTTATAAACAATTTTTTCTTATAAGATTACTTCCCATACAAAGCTTGGTATCAGCTCTTATAAGTCATTTCCTATGATTTCTGAATCATTTGGCGAGTAGTTATGCATCTGTGCGTAACTGAAAGACCTGAATTACTTTAACTTCTGATTCATCACGCCCCTCATCCTATTTTATATTTAGCTCTATTTGCTCCCCAAATGGGAATGTCAACAAGGAGCAAGGTCATACCCAAATAGTCTCCAACTTATAGTTTTATTGTTCACTTCCCCAAAGACATGTTTACATCTTTTGTTCTCCTAACTTTTTCTTATTTTAAGTTCTAAGCCATATGGTTTTGTCAGGTAAATATACAGATCTTAAAGCTGGAAAAAAAAAATCTCAAGGTTGACTCGTTTCAACTACCTAATAATGCGGGAATATCTTCTTAAACTCTCTGAAAGGTCATCCAGACACTAAACAGTTCTAGGATGGGTCTATTTGGGTTTTCATTGATTATCTGATGCAGCACAGAAAATAAGCCCCAAGAAAGCAGAGACTGTATTTTATTACCACTGTATCCCCAGCTTCTAGAATAATGCTTGGTATATAGTAGGTGTCAGAAATGTTTGGCAATTGATTGAATATTGAACTTCAGTGGGCATCCCTGTATCTTTCACCACTGATCCTTTTTGGAAGCAAATGAGAGCAAACATTCTTCTACCTAACAGCCAATATTCAGATATTTAAAAACATCTTTTCTTTTTTTTTCTTAAAGATTGATTTATTTATTTGGGGGGGGGAGTGGCAGAGGGAGAGAGAGAGAATCTCAAGCAGACTCCCTGCTGAGCACGAAGCCAGGTGCCAATTCATTCTCACAACCCTACGATCATGACCTGAGCCACCTAGGAGCCCCAAAAACACTTTTCAAATTCTTTCCTTTCAGAACTATAGTACATGGCAGCAGAAAGCATTTTCAAGAGCATGATTTTAGAATTTAGAATGTAATTTTATCATCTCAAAGCAAAGTAAATTTGGGAAGCAGGATGTGGGATCCAAGATATTAGAAGTAATATAGTGATTTTTGATTAGGAGATGGAATTGGGGAACAGGGAATAAATCTGGACTATTGCTATTTTCTCTATTTAAGGGATAGTACAGAAAATGAATTACCAGGTCAATACAACAGCTTTTTGATAGAGTACTATAAATTCCAACAAGCTGCAGGAATGGCCACAATATTAATTCTTTCTCAACAAAAGTGTTCTATGTTACCTAAGGAATTAACTCATAGTTTCTTTATCTATAAATTGAGGGGGTAGACAAGATTATCTTCAACCTTCTGACAGCTTTGAAATTATCCTTACAACCAACTTCCTTCTAGTTAATAAATGATACCTGAAAAGAACATAAGTCTTCTACTGAGATTGGAGATGTGGGGGTGGGGCTGAGGACCTGAGCAACATGAGAGTTTTGGAACAGCCTTTCTCAGAACTGAGCTAGGGAACTTTAAAGATTAAAAAAAAAAAAAGAGGACGTTGTGCATCCATGAAGAACCCATTTAGGGATACGGCATTTAGAGTCAGCTAGCATCTCGCAGATTGGGGTCTTTTCTCTAGTAAGGTAATACGGAGTAGGAGGAATAGAAGGGAAAGCACATTGTGCAAGTGGCCCAGGTCTGAGGCTGGTCAAAGTGGAAACCATGAAATTTTAAGATAATCATGAAGGTGGCATTCTGGTCATGGGAAGTACCTCTTGGGAGAGAAGTAAGTACAGCCAGATAAGGACTAATGAGCTGATCAAACAGAAAGAAATGAGACAGAGTAAATGAAGTTTGTTCAACAACACAATACATTATGGGAAGTTGAAATATGCCCTGTAACTAGTTACGTTCATGGATATATGTAATGGATAGTCTTCATTCCTTTCCTCACCTCTTTTTTTAATCGGTCCTGGCTTTCAAAGTACCTTAAATACTTGCGCTAGACTAAAATTGTTTCTGAAATCCCACTCTTCTTTGGAATGTTGTAACTTTTTATTCTACTTTTTGATGATTCTATATTTGGAAAATTCTTTTTATCTCTTATTCAAGTGTCAAGAAAATGTCATCAGAATGACTAAAACTGGGTATTGTGTATTATCCTTTATATCTGATATGTACACCCCCGTCTGGTTGAGTTTTTCTATGTATCTTTCTTACTAAAGGGAGTCAGCTAATTTCCAATGATGATGATGATGGCAGATGATAGTAACATGGATAAATTCTATCCACAAACCTCATTTTCAACAATCATTTTAACGTCCTCTTCAACAAGTCTTTTATATGAGTTTCTATGACTAGCAAAATAATTTGGCTTTCAGTCTTATCTGCTCACCATAAAGGCAAGCAGCCAGGAGTTGAGGAGGGCCAAGTGTGCAGAGTTGGCCTCATAGCTGTCTTCAACACAAGTATGCTCCGCCTTCTTACCGCCTATAAAACTGTACCCACATTCTTTGTCCTTCAGAAAGTCAGCTAGGGAATATTAAGCAACCTTCCACGCTGACCAAATTCTTTTCATTTACCTTGCTAATTTTCTTCTTAGATTACCTCCATTTTCACTTTGGAAAATAGGCCCAGCACTAGGGTCTCAAGCTTATATTATCACAGCATATTTTTTCCATGTTTCTAGTCCTCTTTGCAGATCTCCATTTATCACTACCACTTTCCTTTTTCCAAAACAATGAGTACTTCTTTAATGACTAGGCTGTGGCCCGGTCTTCTTCACCTTTCCTTCCTTACAAATATCCACAGAAGGACCCTGTCACCAAAATATTTACTAATTACAGGAATTCCTTCCTCATGTCCCCAGTGAGCCTTCTTCCCCTCTGCCAACACTATCTTCCATCAGATAAAGACATTGTTACCTGGAGGAAACCGGTTTCCTGTCTGTAATTTGCTGAGTCACATCTTGCCATTACTCTGCTATAATCATCCAACACTTGTTTTCTATTTGCACCATATCCTACCCAAAGTGTATCTCCTCATTCAACTCTTTATGGTTTTCTCAGCCAAAATACAAAGTTCAACTTCTGCATCATGGATGCTTCCTTCAACTTCTCACTGGCCATCAATCAGATCAAATCTTTTCCCACCTACACAGCACCCATTCCTTCACTATTTGCTCTAGGAGCTCTGGGAGCAACATAAGTAAGCATGATCATCTCACACTTCAGAGATAGGAAAATTGAGGCCTTGACAAGATAGTTAATTACCTAAGATGGTAGGCTAGACAAGCGTGGTGGTGACTCACTGTACTCATGAAAGTAACATTGATGTGTTCAAAACAGAAACTGCTGGATAACATCTTATGAATGCATTTTACCAAGAATTTAGGTGAACACATGACTGATTTTCCACTGGTCTCCTCCCCATCTGAGCACAGACATTTATATAGGTTTAACTCCATCCCAAAGAGCCCAGGCCAGAGAATGATAAAAAAAAACCTGAGGGCAGGGCACCTGGGTGGCTCAGATGGTTAAGTGTCTGTCTTTGGCTCAGGTCATGATCCCAGGGTCTTGGGATCGAGTCCCGCATCAGGCTCCCTACTCCTTGGGAGCCTGCTTCTCCCTCTGCCTCTCTCTTTGCCTCTCTCTCTCTCTCTCTCTCTCTGTGTCTCTCATGAATAAATAAATAAAAAGTTTTAAAAAAAAAAAAACCTGAGGGCACATTCGCCAAACCTCCCTTTCCAGAACTCAAGTATCCAGCCTGTCCCCAGGTCCTTGTGAATGAGAATATCATCTTCTCTACAGTTGCCTGAAAGGCACATCTTTCCTATTATTTCATTTTCAACATGAGGAGGTCTTCCTCTTCTTAATCTCCACTTCTCTCTTTTCCATAAAAAAAAAAACTTGTAACAAAGTCAGAAATAAAGTATTTCTCTTAGCGATCTCTCAAATAGATGGAGACTATCAGTGTCCTGCTTTAAAAAATGCTGAGCCATGCTTATATTGTTCTGCTTTAGGTACTCAACTTCATATTTCCTTAGATAAAGTGATGACTAACACCCAATAACATTTTGTTTAAGCGAAATTTCATCTTAGATAATCTGTCCAACAGTGTCTTACACTATGTATATGTAACCTGAAAACTTGCAGAATACATGAAAGAATTTGGATTTCAAGATAAGAACACTTTGTGTTCGTTTTCCATTGCTGCGTAAAAAATGATCACAAACTTAGCCAGTTAGAAAAAGATGAGTTTATTAACTCAGAGTTTCCTAGGGCCAGGGGTCTAGCACATTTCTGTTGGGTCCTATGTTTATGGTCTCACAAAGCTGTAAACTGTCAGCCAGAGTGGGACTTTATCTGAGGCCTAGGACCTTCTAGGCTTCTTGGTTGTTGGTAGAATTCAGCTCCCTGTGGCTATAGAACTGAGAGAATCTCTTTATTTCTGGGGGCTTCTGGGTGGCTCAGTGGTTAAGCATCTGCCTTCAGCTCAGGTCATGATCCCAGGGTCCTGGGATCAAGACCCGCATCAGGCTCCCTGCTTGACAGAGAGCCTGCTTCTCCCTCTCCCACTCCCCCTGCTTGTGTTCGCTCTCTTGCTGTGTCTCTCTCTGTCAAATAAATAAATAAAATCTTTAAAAAAAAATCTCCTTATTTCTGGCTCGACCTGAGGCCCATTCTCACCTCCTGGAGTCTACCCATGGTTTACTGCCATGTGGCCTTCCTTACATTGTGGCAGGTTACATCTTCAAGGCCAGTAGGACAGAGACATTCTTGCTTTGAATTCCTCCCTCCAGACTTCTAAGACAAAGTCTTATATAATATAATGTAATCGTGGAAGTGACTAGCCCGTCATATTCACAGGTCCTTCCCACAATCAAGCAGAGAAGATTGTATAAGATATGTTCAACTGTTGGGGCAGAGCAGGGAGGATGTGTGTCAGAGCCCACGTTAGAATTCTGCCTACCAAAATGGTTCAGACAGGTGTTGCTTCTTGAAGAGACATGAGTCATCCATTTTTTTCTGAGGTTATCACAGAGGATAATTAATGGAGTTAGTCAAGTCGCAGATGCAGCAATTGCTGTTTTCAGCGGGCATTTTCCCAACACTGTGACCCTAGTAGGATGTTCACCTGTCTGTAAGAGGCTAAGGGACTGTTGTTTGCAAATCTACCACCAGTCTGGAGTCTACAAGATAAAGAAAATTCAATAACTTATGAATGGGTACTAAGTATTTTAATTTTAAAGCTTTTGAGCATGGGGGATTCTTGGTGCTGTTAATTCTAGACAAGCTTTGGGGAAAGAATTCAGAAGATAAACTTTCAAATAGTCTCGCACTTTTAAGGCTGTTTCAGGCATGAATTATCAATAGCATGCCATAAACCCTTTCCCATAAAAATTTTAAGCTTAGCCTGAGAAATTATGATGTTTGAAAGAAAGCAAAATAATAATAGTCTTCCTCATTAGTATTCTAAAACTGCAGGCTAGCAAAGCTTACAAATACTCAGTCTATGATAGCATACATGAACAAAAATTAATAAAAATGTACCAGGACATCATCTTTGCAATATTTAACTTCACATTCAGTAAAATGTAGCATTGCTCCTGTTTAATTTTTTTTTTTTTTTTTTTTTTTTTGGTTATTAGAAAAACTTCCCACAAACCTTACTAGGTTAAAAGACTTTTTTTCCCACAGTACTCCTATTTTGAGCTTTAAACATGTATGGTTTTGATAGTGCCAGCTAAGTCAATTAAGACAGGGAGCTAATGCTGTCTCCCTAAATTGTGAGGTTGTTTACTGTCAATTGTAATCAGCCTTCCCTGGGATATAGACCCAGGGAATTCTCTTTCCACCAACTGCCAACCTATGCCTACCACAAACGCACAGGAACATGGTAAGAAAAGGCTGATTCAGCACAAATCCACTATGTACTACCACAAAATAACTCAGTGCATCTATTCAATAGATCCCAGAACAATGTCTTCATCCTTGAAAATGAAGGCACCACATTCATATTTGAACCTCAAATCAGATGCTACAGGTTTCTTCTCATTCGTGTTTTTTAGTTTGTGCAACTTGCATCAATTCAGTTAAAACTAAGAATTCTGGCAGTTTTTCTCCTCCTCTGCTTGGGTTTCAGATGCTCTTTCTACACCGTGGGATCTTTCACTGTAAAGCATCTCATTCCAGGCAAGTTCTATGGGGACACATGAGCTGGAAATGATGCTGGCTCTAAGAAGAGCCTGACTTGCTGGCATTGTTCTTGGCTCTTCAGGAACTTCTCAACAGTGTCCAGCATTCTCAAGCAGCATCCAATTTTATCCAGGCCTCCTGAGGATCTATGTAGCCTGTCTCACTGCTTGTTCTCACCATTCTGTAATGTCTGTGGCTCTGGATCATGGCAGATCCAAAACATGCCTTTAGATTGCTTTTAGCAAGTGTTCGGTTCTATGTAAATCCTCAGTATATGGCTTTTATTTCATACCTATACAAATCACCGGCCTGGATCTTTTCGTCTTTGAGAATGTGCTGTGTCTAGTTTTTTGCCATTTCTCTAGTGTGCATGTGGGAGGTGGGGGACTAAGCGGGGGCAGGTGACAGTTCATGTTTAGAATTGAAGAGGGAGAAATCAAAGGACATAGAAAATAATATAAGCATATTTTCTAGATATAAGGATATTCTGGAAGAATATATAAGAAACGGTCAACAATTATCACCTTTGGAGAAGACCAGAGAATTGAAGAGACTATTGATTATACACCATCGATTATTGATTATACATTCTATTTGGATGTGTTCTACTCATTCATTTTATAAATGTCTGTGCATTTAATTTTTTCAATTAAAAATGAAAATTAGGGGCACATGGGTGGCTCAGTTGGTAAGCATCTGCCTTCAACTCAGGTCATAATCCCAGAGTCCTGGGATCGAGCCCCACCTCAGGCTCCCTACTCTGCAGAAAGTCTGCTTCTCCCTCTCCCTCTGCCCTTCCCCCTGTTTGTGCTCTCTCTCTCTCAAATAAATTAATAAAATCTCTTTAAACAAATGAAAGTAAAAAATAATGAATACTCAAATGAATACTGTGTCGGTTTGATTTAAGAAGAGAATAGAGAAGTTCACTGATGTGAATTGACATCAATTAGAGCTAAAGTGACAAACCACCTCCCCTTTCGCAGAAAGGAGTATTTCTTCTTCATTCAAACAAAACCTTGCCAAGCACTCTTCTGGGTGCCATAAAAATTCACACAAAAGACATCATACCATTTTCATCCCCCAGGAAGCAGAGATGTGACAGACATATCAACCAAAGAATAGAAGTCAAAGCAGCTGATGGTTAAATGCCAGAAAGTTGCTTCTGGCACGAAATGCACAATAGTTGGAATCATACTGTTATGAGTTGAATTGCATCCCCCTTAAAAGAGATATATTGGCATCCTAACCCCTAGTGCCTCAGAATGTGACCTTATTTGGAGATAGTGTCTTTACAGAGGGATTAAGTTAAAATGAGGTCATTAGGGTGGGCCCTGTCTGACATGCTGGTGTCCTAATAAAAAGGGGAAATTTGTACACAGAGACTGGCACATATAAAAAGAAGATAATGTGAAGACACTAGGAAAGCACCATCTCTGAGGCAAGGGGGGCCCAAGGCAGCCAGAAGCTGGGAGAGAAGCCTACTACAGACCCTCCGTCACAGCACGCAGAAGAAACCAATCCTGCCAACACCTTGATCTCAGTCTTCCAGTTTCCAGAGCTGTGAGATAGCACATTTCTGTTGTGGAAGCCACCCAATTTGTCAAACCTTGTTACAGGAGCCCATCGAAGCTAGTATATGCACATGAATTTACTGATTGTTAAAATGAACCCATCCTTCCTACCCAACCACGAATTAGCCTTGAAAAGAGAAAGAATAGAAAGCTATGTAGATTAACCTCAGTTGTGCTCACTGTAGCTTCCGTTCTCATCAATGGGTCTCAACCAGAGGAGACATGCCATCCAGGGGACATTTGCCAACACCTGGCGACATTTGGGGTTGTCACGACAGGGGGATTGCTGCTGGGATCCGGTGGGTGTAGAGGCCAAGGATGCTGCCAAACACCCTATGATACACAGCTCAACTCCCAACAACAAAGCTTCATCTAGCCCAAAATGTCAAAATCACTGGTTGATAAATTCTGTTTCTGATGACATTAAACCAAGTTTTCTTTCCACATAACATATTGTATTTGTACAGTATTATAGACTATATACATAATATATTGTATTTTCATTTAACAAATAGTTGAATGCCTATTATATTCCATGTGCACATAAAAGGACATTTGTGAAAATATATATTCATTCAGTATCATGAACAGCAAGTAAAATGTGGCACATCATATAAAAAGTGACTTCTCCAAATGCCTTGCCTCTTTCTGCTTACCACCCCCTTACTTATTTAACTAATGTTAGGTTCATTGTTGTGTTTCAGTTTTGCAATCTAGTTAAAGTAACATATTATCCCCTCCATATTATAACTTCAAAGTCATCTGTAATAAATTAGCACATGTCTCAAGAAAACAACTGCTCCGAAGATGGTTTTAGATTCCCTGCTCTTGTAAAGTTTGTGGGAGGTGACTCAGGCTAACAGAAAAGAAATTAACAGACAGCTGTTGCTATGTTCTGATCTGATGGGACTGAAGCCATATATTCTGTGGTTTCTCTCCCGGTCTTCTGTGCAGTCTTCCCAGTATAGTACCTCTGTCTTCTTATTCCACAAAAGGACTAAAGCCTTTTTTTCCCCATTTAAAATATGTCTAAACCCTTTCATTCAACTGTCAAAAAAGTAAAATACTGATTTTCTTCTTTAAAGAATGTGTAATGTGTTAATAGGGTTTTTTTTTTTATTTCCTTTGATGAGTTTGGATTTAAATCCCAAATTGAGATGGCTAGTGAAAAGATGTCTTGTAGTTTCATATAAATGCCTGATGGTCTTTTATCCACATTAACCATTGTATATTTGAACTTGATGGACAGTTTTTCTCAAAAAGAAAAAAAGAGAAGGTTCTAAATTACCCCAAAGATCAGAATGAAATGCACGGGCAGCTTTACTCCATGCATATTAGCATTTACTCATTTATTCATTTATTCACTATACCTTAGAACAGTTTCCTGTGGTTTTTGACTAGGAGGAATCTGTCTGAACAGTTCATGCTGCTAATGAAAGGGGACTATTTTTTCCACATAAATGTTTTAAAGCCATTGACCTGATTCGCAATAACTCTAAATGGATGGGTTTAACTATCAAACTTCCCAGGTGAATGGTTTGTCAAAGACAAAAGAAGTTGTGTGCATTTAAAAACATAATTAAGGAGCAAGCATTGCCTACATTAGGCACAACATAGCTGCATATAAACATAAGATATTACAACCTCATGTCACATTTTTACTTGAATATTTTACCATTGGAAGAATTCTTGTATAAGCCATGTGAAGAGCCTCGAGGGAAATTTGCAAGCCCCAGAAGAAGGAGGGCCACATCTTTTTTGTTATATATGTTGGTAATGGTTTTTTGCAACCTTGGAATGCTGTAAATAAAGGAACAGAAGAAACTTAAAATGCCACCTAGAAAAAAGTTTGCATTGTGTCTGTTTATTTACTTGTTTGCTTGGTTGCGTGTTTCCTGGGAGCACGAGCTCCGTGAGGTGTTCTGTCAAATACCAGTCTTGCTTCCAAAAAAACAGGGTTTCTTCAAGAGGCGGTAAAGAAGTAAATCTCACCGGCGGAGTCGTGAGCAAACAGAAGGATGACAGAGATGTGTGGAGTGCGCAGCTTCAAGATGAATGCTGTCAGCATAAATTAAGTGTGGATCCTAGAAGACAAACAGCAGTAGCACCAGAAAGACAGAGTTATTTGCAGGCTTAGAACTGAAAAGCAGATGAGAAAATAAAAAGACAAAACAGTGTGTAGTGCAAAGCTTGGAGAGGGCAGCCTGTGGGGAAAAGAAGTGCGCGGGGATTTTATTGTGGTGCAGGACACGGAGCATGAAGGGACTGTAAGAAAGGGAGCGCTCCAAAGAGAAAACGTCAACCAGAAATAAAAAGTACAGGACAAAGGGATCATGAATGTATGAGGAGTCACAGCAAAGACAGCAAAGCTGTGTTAAAGAACTGAGGTTGAATAGAGATTGAAGGAAGCTCAAAAGGCCCCTGAAAGCACCTTCTATCACAGAGAAGGCAGCAACAATAGATAAAGATACACAAGTCACAAAAGCAACTTTGATATATTGGCATAGCCCATGGGTTTATTCCATTAATAAATAATAGGAGCTAGAGAGCGGCTATAAATTCCCTGTTGAGACAGGATCGATGATTTAAAACTACACCAACACCCCATAGTATGCTTCTAATTCATTCTTCTATTTAAGTGGAACTCTTAGTCAACTTGATGATTGCCAAATCATCCCCTTTAATTAAAATATTGCTTAAAATCTCTATTCAATTTACCATCTCGACCAGAAGTCCTTGCGTGGACCTGTCGATGGAAGCAATGTCAGTACATAAGCCCCATTGATTCATTCTGTTTACGCCCTTACCTAATTTTTAGAGATAAAAGGACAGATGGTTAAATAACCAGCACCCCAAAATGGATGGTTACCCGGCAGTACTTTTTTTTTTCACTTGATAACCTCCCTTCTGCGGAAGGTAATGAGTTCTCAAGCATTCAGAGATGGAGCTGGCCTGCTTATTCCTGCTTCACTCTGTTCCAGATTTCCCTTATCTTGTCCACTAGAGTCAATCAAGCATTGCACGCTAGTAGCTGACAGGCTGTGTATTATTTCTGGCATGACACTGAGAACACCATGGAAAAGTTCCATCTTGGGCTCTGCACAGCCAATGGAAGCATTCTTGGGCAAATATTTTTTACCCCCACGGGGCTGGTTTTACAGCAGTAATTTATTCATCCACTCGTCTCATATTTATTGAGTTAAAACCTATAACCCGACAGATACTGAGCAGTTTTCCCTGCCTACCTGGGCTTTGGGGTAAATTCTAAGTGCAGCTCCTCTGAGTTCCTGAAACTAAAGATTAGCATAATCTAACTCCTACTGACATTTGGAGGGGGGAGTAACCACCTCTAAAACAGAAAGTCCAGGAAAGCATCATGGAAGAACTAGAGTTGGAATTGGTTGAAAGTGCCTCAAAAGGTAGAGATGTGAAAGAAACTAATACCTGCATATTATATGGAGAATGACCGTAATAATCAGAAGGGCCATATTTGGAAAGCAAATGTTTAGGTAAGAGCCAGTTAAGGTTGACTTGAAGCCTGGACTCGGTGGAGAAAGCAGAAGAGATTACACTGTCAAAGTGGGTGGGCCCTAACAAAGGAGACCACCGCTCTTCCCACTGGAGCATGAGTAGTTAGCGGGAAAGGAAGAGCCCGTGAAGGCTCTGGAGCACAGGAGCGGACATCAATACGATAAAGTCTTAACAGTGTTTTGAATGGACTGGCACACATACAGAGCTACAAAATTCAACTGGCAGAATATTCTAGCCGTTTAGGTATAAATTTTATTGAAAATGAGAAGTGAGCAACTAGTTTAAAAGCTGCTGATGGCAAGATCAGTACTCTTGCTATCCATGGCACCTAGCACATTATATGAAGACACAAAATGTTTTTCTAGTAAGCAAAGATTTAGGAAATGAATCAGGAACACCCACAGAACAATGAAAGCCAAAGGGCAATCAATGCCAGGTGCCATGGCATGGTAAAGAAGGCCCAAGGCTGGAAAATGGCCAATGGATTTTATAGCAAGAAGGTAACTGGTAACAATAAAGAGAAAAATAAGTGTTTAATCACTGGGTGGCAGGAAGAAGGGAGGTGGAAAATCTTTACTCCTATTTCAAGAAACTTGAAAGAAAAAGGAAAAAGAAAGACTCTTTGGTAAGAGGTAAATAATGATTTTTTTTTTCTTAAAAGGCTTTGTCTCTCAAAAAGGACACCTGAGAAGGATTTACTTGGTGGGAGAAAACCTAGTGTTCAGGGACAATAACGGCTCCAGCAAGAGAGTAATTAACTAGATAAAATTAAATAGATATAATCCAGTAATGAATATTTGTTAAATACTCTTATGAACTGAAAACTATGCTAAGCAATGGAGATATGAAGAAGAAAATAAACAGTTTCTGTCCCCACAGAATTTATAATCACAAGGAGAATCAGATAGGACTAACACACAATTACAATGCAATAATGACTTTAATTAAGGCACGTACCAATTATATGTAAGAGAGGAGAAGGAAACAAAGAGTGCCTGGGGGAGTTACAGAAGATGTCATGGATCCACTGTCTCCTTTTTGTGTTAAGTGAACTCTTATAATAATGCTTTTGCAGAATCACCCCACTCCACCAAGTCCACGTGGTTTGATCGGATTGACCAAGATCTCCAGCTCCAAGATAGGTATAGGACCCTGGGCCAGCCAATCAGAATAATATATCCCCTAGTGATTAATCTGGGAATGGGCATGTGACCCAGTCCAGGCCAATCAAAATCCTCCCCAGAATATTGTTTAACTACAAGTAGCAAGAAGAGCCAGTTTCTCTTTTATAAATGACATATGGCAACACCAAGCAAGCCTTGGCTGCAGGGGTTCTCTCTGCCAGCGCAAGAGAAAAGACTGCTTAATAATGAAGACAACCAAAAAATTAATTAATTAATTAATTAAAGAGCCAACAGAAAAAGAAAAAGAAAGGTAATAAAAAGACTTCCAATAACATTTTAAGACCCTTAAGACTTTGTGCAGGTAGCATATTTAAGAACAACTATAAAATCTTATTATACTAATTAGTTTGACAGAAGTATTCTGAAGTTGTTATGGATTGAATGTTTTGTGTCCCCCCACACCCCCAAATCCATATGTTGAAGCCTTAACCCTTAATGTAGTGGTGTTTAGAGATGGGGTCTCTGAGAAGTAATTAAGGTTAGTTGAGGTCATGAGGGCAGGACTCTGGTCTGATGGGATTAGTGCTCTTATAAGAAGACACATCAGCAAGCTTGTTCTCTCTCTCTCTCTCTCTATTTACTTACGTGCACCAAGGAAAGGCCATGTGAGGATACAGCAAGAAGGCAGCCATCTGCAACCCGAGGAGAGAGGTCTCAGTAGACACCAAACCTGCTGGCAGTTTGACCTTGGACTTCCAGTCTCCAGAGCTGTGAGAACTAAGTTTCTGTTGCTTAAGCCACCAGTCTATTTTGCTATGGCAGCCCTACCTGACTTAAGATAAGTTTCAAATACATTGTCACCCAGAACCTTACCTATTATAGGTATTTGATGAGCAGTATCAATGGTGATTTTTGTATATCTCTATTGCCAGATCATGCCATGGACTATCAGTGTTCTCTTTACTGCTGGAAATAGGATCATTAGTGCCTTTAAATCTAATAAAAGTAGAGAATCAATTTAAGAAACCTAAGAACCAGTTCAGAAAATTCATCCATTAGATTCCGCTTCTCTAGAACCACTCTCAGTACTAAAATAGAGAGAAAGAGAAAGATTGATTTTAAGAAGTTTTCTCATACAATTGTAGGAGCTAGCAAGTCAGAAATCTGTATGGCAACCTGGCAGGCTGGAAATTCAGGCAAGAGTTGATGTCGCAGTCTTGAGTCTTAATTCCATAAGGCAAAGGGTTGGAAACTTGGGCAAGGTTTTTATGTTGCAGTTTTGATACAAATTCCTTCTTCTTCAGGGACTTGTCTTTGCTCTTAAAGCCTTCAGCTGATTGGATGAGGACGACCCACATTACAGAACGTAATCTGCTTTGCTAAAAATCTACTGATTTAAATGTTAATCTCATCTAAAAAGTACCTGCACAGTGACGTCTAGAACTGCTGTTTGACCAAACCTCTGGGCACCACAGCCTAGCCAATTTGACACATAAAATTAACTATCACCTCCACATAAAAACTTGTCCACAGTGTTCACATCAGCTTTATTCATAATAATTTCAAACAGGAAATGACCCAAAATATCCATCAGTAGGTAAATGTATAGATTGTGGTATACTCATACAATGAAATACTGCTCAGTAATAACAAGGACAAATTATTGACATAAGCAATATGGATGAATCTCAAAATCATTATGTTGAATGAAAAGACAAAAAAAAAGAATACACACTGTATAATTCCATTTCAAGAAAATTCAAACTAATCTATAGTGACAGAAAAAAAGTGGAACAGTACTTTTCAGAGATTGGAGGTGGAAGGAGGAATGAATTATAGAGGGACATAAGAAAAATTTAGGGGGATGATGGAAATAGCAATTACTTTGATTGTGGTGATGGTTTCATGGTGTATACATATGTCATAAAGTCACTATGGCAGGCAGCCTCTGAGATGGCCCCAACAATCCCCACCTCCTGGTATTCATATCCTTGTGGAATCCCCTCTGCTTAAATCTGGGCTGCATTTAGTGACTCAGTTTTTTTTTTTAAATTGACATACAACTTTGACCTTTGTCTTCATGGTTCTATATGGTTGGTTAAAGTATCAAACTCATCAATATGAAAAAAATGTCAATTGATTCATCAAATACCAGAATATGTTGGGAGCATTCGGTAACTGTTTTGTTACCAAAACTACTGATGGGGGGAAACAGCTTCCTTACTGATTCTGATAATGGTCTGACCTGGGTAAAGCAGGTGTTGTAGCATAGAGAACTGGAGGAACTTATGGAGGCAGAAAAGTGTTTTTCCCAACTGCTCAGCTTCCCAGCTGACCAACATCCCAGAAGGTGGTTTTGTTTTCTCTTCCTGAGGGAATTAAAGAAGAGATTACCTTTCTTTTTAAGTCAAATTCATTGCTTATTAACCTTGCTTTTTATTTGTTTAAATATATTTATTCTTTATACTCATCCATGTGTTCACTCATAAACATACAGTAATGTTTTCCTTAGACTTAGCGCTGCCTGGCAAACCTGCTGTGTTTCTTTGGCCCATTCCCTTTCTCACTCCTCCCTCCAATCTCTCAGATAAGATCCAGGCATCCCATTTCTCTGAGAAAATAGAAGCAATCAGAAAATCTTCATAACCTTCCATCACTATATCCACCAAGCCACCTGTATCTATGCCCATATGTTCTGCCTTTTCTAATAACTTTGGATAAACTGTCCATGATTCCAGCAAAGCAAACAAACACTCCACTTATGCATCAGATCGCATTACTTCTGATCTACTCGAAAACACTGCTTCATGACTCTACCAGTTCTTTCCAGTACCAGCACATTTTCCTTCTGTAATGGATCTTAATTATTTCCATCTTAAAAAAAAAAAGTTGTTTGATTTCACATGCTCCTCTAGTTACTGCTCTATTTCTCTTCTTCTTTTTACAACAAAATACCTCAAAAGATTTCACTCTTCAATATTCCTCTTCAATCTTTGAGCCCACTCTGATTAGCCTTTGTTACTATTGAGTAGGGAAGACACATTCCTTCTGTGTGCTTCGCTCACTCTCACATGACCCCCACATTCACAACACTTCTGACATCAAATGTGTGGGGTTTTACTCCCAAGCAATACCGCAACACCAGGTGAGTGTCCTACAATCTAAATCAATTCTGACACTACCTACCTGGAGAAAACAGTAGATCCCACAGGTTAAGGACTCAGTCCCACAAGACTGCCTTCCTCTTCTTCAGATACCAATCACAAGTCTTCGGGTGGTCTCCTGTGTTTCTGACAACTACCTATAAATTGGCATTCCCATAACCCCTCTCCTCACATTCCATTCCTTGCTAGAACAGCCCACAGAACTCAAGGAAACACTTCCTTACATTTACCAGTTTATTAAAGGATAGAATAAAGGATGCAAAGGAACAGCCAAATAAAGAGATACATAAGACAAGGTCTGGAAAGGTCCCAAGTACAGAAGCTTTTGTTCTCATGGAGTTGGGGTTTGCCATCCTCCCAGCATTTAAATGTTTTCACCAACCCAGAAACTCTCTGAACCCCATGCTTCGGGGATTTTTTAGGGAGCCTTCCTCACATAGGCATCATTGATCTTTAACTCCACTTCCAGGCCCTTTCCCCTTCTTGAAGGAAATGGGACAGGGGTGGGGGCTGGCTGAAAGTTCCAAGCTTCGAAAAGCTCGTGAAAACCCACTGTTCAGTTCTCAGCTGTCTTTCACCTGACTTCAGCAGTATTTGCAACAGTTCTTTACTCCATCCCCTCATTAACATTCGATTTACTTATTGTCTGGCAAACCACACTCCCCTGCCTCTCCTCTTATCTCGCTGGCCCTCTATCTCAGGCTCCCTTACCTGTTCCTCCTCTTCTCTCCAATCTATTAATATTGATGTACTCTAGGGTTGAGTCCTGAGACCATTTCTTTTCTTTGACCCTCACTGCGATGATCTCATCCGGCTTCACGGCTTTGCATATCATCCATCCACTGATAATTCTCAGATTTATAACCTTAGGCAGGACATCTCTGATTTCCATAATCACACACCCAAACATACCTACTCGATAGCTTCACTTAGATGTCTGATAGGCATTCAAAACTTAACATGTCCAAACCTGCGCTCTTGATCTTCCCTCTCAAACCTTCTGCATTTCAGTACGTACCAACTTCATCCTTCCAGGAGCCTAGACTGAAGTCTTTCTTTCTCTTATACCACACATTGGATCTCAGCATGTCATGCTGTTACCAACTGAGTACAAACTGCCAGGCTTCCTCTTTACAACCTACTATCATCTCCTGTATAGATTATTGCAATAGCATCCTTTTGGGTCTTTTTGACCTTATCTTTGTCCCTTTATGGTCTTTTCTCAATGCAGCAGCCAAAATGACCCTGTTAAAACAAAACATAAGTGGTCCCATCAAACTCTCTAATAACATCCCATTTCAGTAATAGGGAAAACCAAAATCCACAGAATGGCCTGCAAGGTCTTAGGTGTTGCAGCCATTTTAGTGCTCTGAATCTCATATCCTGCTACATCCAGTCTTGCCTTGTTCACTCTATTCCGATGCCTGGGTCCCTTGTTTCTGGAAAAAATCAGGCACCACAAGACCTTTGTACGGGCAATTCCTTCTCCTACCTCACTCTTTCCCCAACTACGCTCAATCCTTTATCTTCTTCAGGATTTCTTTCAAAGGTTATTTACAATTATTATGTCTTTGCCCCCACATTACTCCCTACTCCTCTTTTCTGCACTCTTTTCCTCCATAGCACTTACGAACTTTAATCATTTCTGAATTCACTTCTCTGGAATTTCTTCAACTCCTTTATATCTGTGCATGCATGTGTATGTGTGTGCATGTGTACAAGTGTACATATGTGTGAGAAGGGAACAGACCACACTGGATCCAGTTCTCTAATCTGAATGCAAGCAGAATAGAGTGAGAGACTTACTTCTGGGTCTCTCATGATTCCCTAGTCAATGACATAAATTAAAATCTGGAAGTCTAAGAAATAGTTTGTAATAATAATTGTTACCACTACTTTTGCAGATGAGACTATCTCACAGAAACTTTAAGTGACTTGCCTAAGGTCATTCAGCCAGTAAAGAAGCCTGAGCCATGAGCCACAGTTTCAACCCAGGACTTTCTGACCCCAAAGCTCACAGACAAAATCACTTTTCTAGGCCATACTGTCCTAAAGCTGTTAATTATGTAACATATAACATCCATGGAAAGGCGATATAACTAAAAGTTATTTTGCCTATAACTACTTTCATACATGGTCTATAATGCAGCCTCTTTGTCCTTTTCCCATAATATGCAATCCTTTGTAATTATAGCCTGGAAATTCCATCCATTCTAAACAGAACAACTGTTTACACCTTCAACACAACAAATTTTTATTTACCTTAACAACCTGCTTTACTCTTTCCACTGTGCTTATGTTGCTCATAATTAAGTGAGGCTGAGGTTCATCTTTCACAGCCAACCAAGGCCAAACAAGAGACACAGACTTGCACTTTGTGACAGTGAACTGTGATTCACACCATCATAAATTTCTCCAGACTTTATTTGGGAAATAGCTAAAGATATCTAAAGATGTGTCCCAAAAATATTCCAACCCCCTCACCTCTCTTCACCCACGCCCAGATTGATGACATTGATTTTTGCTTCTCAGCAGGGAGGCAACAATAGACGATGTTGCTGACGCCTCATATGAGATGCACTGCAAACCCCTGTAGTGAAGGCCAGGGCCAGTTCTGTCTCTTCTGATCAGGTCCTTTCCTTCCCTGCTTCGCACTTGGCACCTGTTCCCGGACAGTTGGTTAACACTGAGCTGCTCCTGAGTACAACTGCCTAAACAAACACCTTCCACTTTATGGAAAAAGAAAACTTTTGCAATAATAGGGATTCCTGTTGCCTGGAGTAGATAACAGTCATTTTGTAGGTACTTCATTCCCCAGCTCAGCATATACATATGCATTGAGCTTTGAGAGAAAAATCATTGCCTAAATTCTTTGTTCAATTGACCCAAGAAGTCTGAAAGTTTGTTATTGCCTCCCTTTCTTTGATTTTGGTATTGAACTTTTCCTGGACTTATTTTAAATGTAAATGTTTCTGAAGGAAGTAAAATTTTGTTAGTATCACTTTACTACTGACTAGTATCACTTTATTACTGACTAGTTAGTATCACTTTACTACTGACTAGTTTACTACTCATATGACAGAAGGCATAAGGTGGCATTAGGACACCTTAAGAGAGAGAAGTTTATACCTAAAAAAGGGTGGAAGTAATCAGGAATGCAAAAAATAAATTTAGTCTTCCTCCAAAGCTCCTACCACTTGTTAATTGGAGGAAGGAAGGAAGGAAAGAGGGAGGGAGGGAGGGAGGGGAAGGAAGGAAGAGAAAGAAAGATCCAATAAAGTTTAAACTTAACCCAACCTAGTAATTTTAATAGACCCCTTGGTAGTGCTCATTATCTCTTAGGAAAACACACGTGCACACATGCATGCACACACACACACACACACACACACACAGGCTCCCAAATAGCTAGCATCTAAGTGTGTAAACAGGAGGGGTGTGGCTCACCTAACCTCCTGGTGGGATGGAGAAGATTGGGCATTAGTATCCTCTTCTTCTGTGGTCTCTACAGCAATGCTGCCAGATACCATGCTGGCCTCCAGTCATGGAGATCACATGATCCACTCTTTTTGTCCATGAAATGCTCCTGAAGAGCTCCTGCACTAAGACACATCTTGGCTCCCACTGATTCACTGGGCCTCTCTAAAGGCTAAGCCTTGCATTCAGACCAGGCCAAGGCAGTCTGCTCTGCAGCCCTAACTTACAGCTACTTCCCCCAGAAAAAGCAGCGCCCCTGGAAATGTCCCCATCCAGACCCTCAACAATTTCTAAGATCCGCTATGTCATCCAAGAACCATGTTGAGGTTGGCTATCCCACAAGAAGCAGCCTCTTTTCTAGGATCCTAAGGTAAGATGACCACAGCAGCTCCATTCCCTTGGAATCTCTCATAACACGCTACACATGGGGAGAAAAAATCAGGACACACATTCTTCCCTCTTCTCTTCTTCCACTTTCACCATGCCGAGGCCTAGAAGGGATGGACTTTTCCCCTGCATTATATTCTCCTCTTATTGAATCCAACCTCTTGGCCTACAGGAGTGTTTTCTCTAAACTTTCTTGATGAATTATTCTTCAAGGATTACATGTTGATATTCTAAAGGCAAAAATAAAGAAGTTCAAAAAAATTCAAGAAAATGATCTGATTGGAAAGGATATTATCTCACAGCATAATGTTATTTTGCATGTCAAAAGCATAATGATTTCACATTCATTCTATTTACATTTCTCCCATCATAAATCCCCTTAGGTGAATAGATATCTGAAGACAATTAGGGAAAAATCAGTACTCAGAATAGAAAAACGTCAAGCAGGTTCAAAGTTATTTCAGATGTGAACAGAATTTCAGAGAGAAGGCAAAAAAAATTACCTAATAAATATACCTTAATAAATATATCTTGTTGACTAATTAAGTTAAAGTTTTGAGAAACAAAAGAAAATTATCTAATATTTTCATGGAAATGCAATGAACACAAATATTTTTCTTCTTGAGTCTTCTAAGGGTTAAGTTTCAGCAAGACTCAAAATTACTTTTATATCTCATATTCAAGGTGTCAGTTGTCAGTTTCCATTCCCACCTCAACCCTTCCCAGGACTAAGCTACTCTACAGAACTTACTGGATCCTTGCCTAAAGACCTGGGGGGCAATCTGCATGCTTTGTACTTCTCTGTGCAAAAGGAATAGTAATGCCTTGAATTCTAGAAATTTATTCAGATTCCCTGACATCAAGGGAATTACCTCAAGTGGCTGTCTGGAGGTTACACAAGCCCAATCACTCCCAGTGGAACATTAGAAAAGACTTCAACCATCTTAACCTCTATTTGTCCAGCCCCTATCAGCAGTTTACTTTGCTCTCACTGAAATTGTCTAAGGATTCACAAGCAGTTGGATGTAAAGAGAATAGATCCTATACAAATATCCACGTTGCTTTTTCTATTTCCTTCTTACAAGTACATTGGAAAGGACAGGATTTCACATAGGAAACACTGAATGATAATATTTGGGGAAAACCTGCTGACTTTGTAAGACACAGTTGGCCAAACTTCAGGTCAGAAATACCCAGGGAAGTAAAAAGCTCCTAGAATTACGGGGATGAGGTTTCTGCAGGCGGTGAAGCCCTCTGTAAAGGACAAGGGATATTTATGCTTACAAAGGAAAAAATGGAAACATTAGCAAGGCTACAGGCAGCCCATGAGTGTGGTACACAGGTGTGCCAAAAAGTAACTACAGTGTGACTTTGCAATGAGTAAAGGGAATAATGGCGCTCAGATTTAATGATAACAGGAAAAGAGAAGAAGAAGGGACAAGAGAAGGGGAAGGGAAAGGCAAAGAAGGAGAAGATGAAGACAAGAAAAGATAACTATATCTAGGGAGAAATTCAGCAAAATAAGATCCACACTCTATGGCTGAAAGGATAATTTTCAGAGATGTCAATTAAGAGAATTCTAAAAGAAAATCCTTTACTAAAGGACTTTGGAGAGTGTTCTTTAGTCATTTAGTCATTAACATTATTGATAATTATAAACTGCTGAGCCCATGGAGTAAAATCATCATTTCTTTTGTTTCCTAAGGGCATAAGTACTACAGGGGACATTCATTTATTTCCTTCTCAAGGAATATGAAGAGAAATGTGTTTTTGTCCTATTAAACTTACTGGAGAACAAGTCCCAGTTGGCCAATATTGGAATATATTAAAAGACATGTTAGATGTTTAGATGATTAGCCTTTTAAAGCCAACAAGTATTTTAAATGTTCTAATGGGTTACGAAACAAAGAATAAATGCCAACCTAGGGTCATAGCTAGTCAGGTAGACAGATGAAATTTTAATATTCAGTTTTTGTGAGTGGTGATAGGGGTTATTTCTGATAGTGTTATGGAGGGTAAGTGAAAAAAAATCCCACTGTCTTCTCAGCCCCATCTGCACATGGTGCCAGACTCTGGGCTAAGGATTAGGGATATTAAGGATAGGGATATTAAGGTGACTCCTCATGAAGTTCATGACCCAAAGGAGAAGACAAGCATGAAACAACACTTACAAGCTTTGGAGGCAGATACGTGATGATATGACAGCACCCAGCTTGGGCACCTATTCTAAGGGTACTGGAGAGTAATTATAAAGAAATGAGTGCCCCAAAAGCAAATAGATATATTAAGAATAGAAATGCCATCTATAAAGATCAAATCTTAGCCTATAACCAAACAGAAATAGCTTTTGCCTCTTCAGCTCCTCAGAGGGGTTGAGCAGAAGAAGGGGGAGTGGCCTTTGGGTTTGGAATGTCCCTGTCTGGACCCAGGGGATCTGTGATCCAGCATTTAAAACTGGAACAGAGCCCGAGCTTACAGCTGACAGGTGTGAGTCCAGAAGGGCAAAAGAAAAGCCTGTTCTGCGTGATATTTCACACGCTTCACTCCTAAATCTCTTTCCTTAAGGAAGATTTCAGATGTAAAATCACCACTTCCACTAACTCCTTGCCAGGAGAATTAATTATGCTAGTAAGTGCTGGTCACATAGCCAGGATGTGATCTCAGAAGCTTCTGAAAATCAAAGACAATCTCTAAAGCCGTCCCTGAATTACAGACCTTCATCTTCAGTAATTTTATTACTGAACATTTAGGTCTTGCTAAGTGGCCTGGTCTTGGGCCTACTCTGTTCAGTCCCAGTGGGCACTGGACATGGGCCTAAATAAAGAAAGAATGTTCCTTTATCCTTCTGAAGGTGTGTCAGGAGTCTTGGATACATGATATGGTTGAGCTAGAGGAACCAGAACAGAAATTACCACTAGGGTTGGAGGTCTTTTTTTTTTTTTTTAAGATTTTATTTATTTATTTGAAAGAGGGAGAGAATGAGAGAGAGCACATGAGAGGGGGTAGGGTCAGAGGGAGAAGCGGACTCCCCGCCAAGCGGGGAGCCCGATGCGGGACTCGATCCCGGGACTCCAGGATCATGACCTGAGCCGGAGGCAGTCGCTTAACCAACTGAGCCACCCAGGCGCCCTAGGGTTGGAGGTCTTAAACTTCCTTTAGTTTAGTATGTAGGATGAGGAAGTCTTTTCTCCCTGGGGCTGCTTAGTTCTGAGACAAATATATATCATATCATCAAGGCTACTTGATAAGGGCTAGAGTGGGAGTTAGATCAGGAAGGAAGTAATGATGCAGTGATGTGATCTAGAAGGTAACAGAGTTAACACCTTCTGTACAGGGAGTGGGAGGGAGGGAATGTTGTTGTTTACATAGTCCTATCACACATACACTGTGAAATAGCATCTGAAGATATCATCCATGGTAACTCTTAGTAATAGACAGTCCTCCACTCAGTAGGACTGAGGTATCCATCATTTAGGGAAAGGCAGAACCCAGAACCAAAAGGAGAAATGTTCATCTTTTGAATTTACAAAACAAGCTCTAAAAGCCCAATTTACAGGGGCACCTGGGTGGCTCAGTTGGTTAAGCGACTGCCTTCGGCTCAGGTCATGATCCTGGAGTCCCGGGATGGAGATGGAGTCCCGCATCAGGCTCCCTGCTCAGCAGGGAGTCTGCTTCTCTCTCTGACCCTCCCCCCCTCACGCTCTCTCTATCTCATTCTCTCTCTCAAATAAATAAATAAAATCTTTCAAAAAATAAAAAATAAAACAAAAGCCCAATTTAGAGACAAGGCTTTCACTTGGGAAAGCTAAGCTTTGCTCCAAAAAGAATTTGTATAACCCAAAGAACCAAGATGAAAGACTAGAACATGGAGATTTAAAAAGTTAACCAGAGCACTTGGAAGGATGCTGGATAATACAAAATAGCATTTTACCACCCCACTGGGAGGAGAAAAAGCCCTTCTTGGATTAGGGAAAGATGCTGGAGAGGAGCTAGAGAGAGTTGAGACATTAGTACAGGGCCTGTTCCCTTCCTTCAGTTTGGGTTCGAAGTTTCCAAAAGATGATAGAAACACCAAGATAGGTTTATGATTCTCATGCCAGAAAATACGAGAGGAGCCTGCTCCCCCTCCAACTGCACCAAGGCAGACACTTAACCAACTGAGCCACCCAGGTGCCCTGACCTCTGGATTTTTATCCAGAAAGTCTGCCTCTGGGCCAACTTAAATGACCATGGTGGTGGACTGCATGGGAATGTGAGGTGGGGGATATATAGATACATGTAATTATCCTCCGGGACTTGGGAGCCAAAAGCAGGCTCATCATTATCACCATGATCGTTAGCATTTTTCTTACTTTGGGTCATTAAAACTTGATATTGTTCTTTCTTAAGGGGTCTTCATATTCAGAAACAACCCCTTTTTTGTAAATATGCATGTGGATGAGCACTATTGCTGTGCAGGAGGCCTGTTGCATTTGGATCGTATCGACTAGTGAATAAATGCTTAATGGTATTATATATTTAATGACAAACCAAATGCCATCCAATAAAAGCCAAGTGCTCTGTTGTGTTTACCGGGAGCACAAAGGAGTAGAGAGCACATAAAATGGATAAGTAAGCAGTTTTTCACTCTGATATCATTACCAGAGCCATCAGCACTTTTTCAAGCACATTCTTGAAAACTTAGATGGCATACTGTTGCTAATTTTCTATACAGTCAGAAGCACCTGCTGCCTGTGAATTAAAATCTGGCAGGTAAGAGAAATGACAGAAATATCACAATTTACAGATGTTGGTATCAAAGATCTTCAGAGGTGCAGGATGCTATACATTACAAATGCCTACAAGATCATTTTTGCCTGTTCTGGGAGACCAGAGCCTGCTGTGGTATTCTTAACTTGTCTGTCAAGAAACAATTAAGGAGATATACACCGTCTTGAAATCTCCAAATGAGACTAGCAGAAGAAACTGCAGACAGATGGCCCAGGTGCAGCATCCTAAGACCAGCACACACTGCATCACAAAGAAGGAAACTATTACCTCACTGAGTATAATTTAGAACTGTGTTTTCAATAAGTCAAGAGATTTCAACGTGTTTGCCTTAGCACACAGTTCAATGTGAAGATGTCTAGATCTTACACTGAAGCCCTATAATTTAAGCTGCAGGGTTCTTCAAAGCAGGTTTTTCACAAAAGTAATAGGGACATCTGACTGATTTCCCAATTTTTCACAGCAGAAAGATCCAAGAAATCTCGTTCATGAGATGGTGTTTTTACTGGCATCCCCAACTGACACTGACAGCAAAGATGAAACTCAGGGAGCTTCCGAACCTAGTTCAAAGGTTCATGATCCATTGCATCCTTCTAATAGCACTGCAGGGTACCATGGGGGATGTACACATTATTCACCCTATGATAGAAGAACTAAGGTTACAAATGCTATTTAATTCTTTAAGGCAAAGGCAGGAGCCAAATCTCAATCTCTTGATATCTAAGTATCAAGTCACATTCTTACTTGGTTGTACAAAGTGCAACGGAAAGCAGGACTATACAACTCATTTGTACTTTGTGGGCAACAAAATTCGAATTTTTTTTACTTGAATGTCCATTTAATACCATCCAGGTCAAATTGAGTGTTAAAGGCTATGTCTACACAGAAGAAACCACTGCACTTAGACTTATAATAATAATAATAATAAAACCTAAAATATAGGAAATTGATCGATTCAAGGTCTTAAGGTGTTTACCTTAATGCTCCCATTAATTTGCTCTCCATGTTGGAGTCTCAGGATAAACAACTGTTTTGTTTTGCTTTGTTTCCTTATGTTTTGAAGCTCATCATGATAACAGTATGTAAGTCGCAGCCTGGCACTGAATCTCTGCAGTTATATCCCCAGCTGTACTTGATGTTAACCACATGACCCCCTCCTGTCTTGGTTCATACCACCCTGCTCTTCTTTTTGTTATTCTCCTCCTCCACCTTCTCTGAATATTTCTTGTCAAGAGACCAATTTCTGAACCATGCTGCCTGGATTCAAATCCTGGATCTGTCACTTACTTGTGTTTCCATTTCCTGACCGACATCTCATGATTATTGTAAGGATTTAAAAAGTCAATGCTTATTAGGCAGAAGACATGAACAGACATTTCTGCAAAGAAGATATACAGATGGCCAACAGACACATGAAAAAGTGCTCAACATCCCTCAGCATCAGGCAAATACAAATCAAAACCACAATGAGATACCACCTCACACCAGTCAGAATGGCTAAAATTTAACAAGTCAGGAAACAACAGATGTTGGTGAGGATGTGGAGAAAGGGGAACCGAACCCTCCTACACTGTCGGTGGGAATGCAAGCTGGTGCAGCCACTCTGGAAAACAGTATGGAGGTTCCTCAGAAAGTCGTAAATAGAGCTACCCTACGACCTAGCAATTGCATTACTGGGTATTTACCCCAAAGATACAAAAGTAGTGATCCAAAGGGGCATCTGCACCCCAATGTTCAGAGCAGCAACGTCCACAATAGCCAAACTATGGAAAGAGCCCAGATGTCCACTGACAGATGAATGGATAAAGAAGATGTGGTATATATATGTATACAAACACAATGGAATATTATGCAGCCATAAAAAATGAAATCTTGCCATTTGCAATGACGTGGATGGAACTAGAGGGTATTATGCTCAGCGAAATAAGTCAATCAGAGAAAAACAATTATCATATGATCTCACTGATATGTGGAATTTGAGAAACAAGGCAGAGTATCATAGGGGAAGAGAGGGAAAAATGAAACAAGAAGAAACCAGAGAGGGAGACAAACCATAAGAGACTCTTAATCTCAGGAAACAAACTGAGAGTTGCTGGAATGGAGGGGGTGGGAGGGACGGGGTGGCTGGGTGATGGACGTTGGGGAGGGTATGTGTCGTGGTGAGTGCTGTGTATTATTATATGTTAATAACAATAAATATATATATATATAGATGCCCAGAGTAAACTAAATGCATTAAATATATTTGTATACTGAAAAAAAAAAAAAAAGGAGAAGTCAATGCTTATAAAGAACTTGGAACAATGCCTGGCACATGGTAACTACTCAATGTATGTCAGCAATTTTCATATAGTCATCATCATCATCTTCATTGTCATCATCATCTTCATCATCATCATCATCATCACCATGCCATGCTCTCCTCTCAAATGTAGTCCATTTATCCTGACTTCAAGTTTTCATGTGAAAGAACATCACCTAGAACAACACTTCCAGTTGTTTCCAGCCCTTCTTAAACTTTCCCCATAAAAAAAGAGAGAGAGAGAGAGATCGGCTTATTTGACAGTGAGCTTCAGAGAGAGGGACCCTCCTTTTATCTAATCCACCTGCATGCAGATAGCCTATGTTCTGATTCATTCTCCTTTCCAAAGCCAGAGGAAAGTAAGTATGTCTAACTACTGGGTGAAATTCTCACAAAGGCTCTTGGCCTCAGAAGTAGAGCCATGTTCCCTAATCAACTTTATCAGCAATTAAGGTAATAGTTCCAACTGTAAGTGTTTGACCCCTTTGTCCAGCTCCACGCTGATTTCAAACTCTGCAGCAGAAGAGCAATGTTCTACGCTGATCAGTTATAGCCTCAGCACCAGCATGTACCCAAATTCTGTCCTTTCTCCTGCATGCTCAATCTACTACATCAAATTCCATCTCTCTTCTAATGACACAACTGCATATCTACTTCTGGGACAGATCTGCCCTAGCACTTCAAACACCCACATGTCCTTAATTTGGACTATCCTTATTTCGCATACATCATAATCTTCTACTCTTTTGCACTACCACCAATCTCTTTCCTTCCTCTCCGTTTACCAACTCCTATGAGAATGATCTTGCTAAAACAACAACAGCAAAAAAATAAATAAATAAATAAAAATGTAACATAATCTCCTCTAGGAGATAAATCCAATATGCCCTATGTCTTGGCCATACCATACCTTTTCAAGAATACTGAGATTTATCCACACACCTTATTTGGAGGTTTAAGTAGAAAAAGAATACATGTTATCAAGATAAAATTAATTTTATCATTACTAAAAATTTCATCCCACAATATGAATAAAGATCTTTGAGTACCTCAAATATGCATTCAAATCATGGTATCTTAAGTGTTGAACAATGCTTTCCTTTATGTCACATCAATTTTAACGTCTCTGTTGTAAGTGAAAATAAATCCAACAAATTACTCTCAAGTCCCATGTCACGCTGTTCTCAATATGGAGCTCACCAGGCTCAAAATTCGGTCTCCCAGGCCTCTCGGCATTACATGGCCTCCCCCCTTTCTCTGACATCTTCTTCACTTCCGTTGTCCTCTAACCTTCTGACCTCAAGTTATAGATATCAGTCCCTTCAGGGAGTCTTTCCTAATCCCTACCATCCCCCAACCATAATCCTCACAGCATCCATTATTGGCTCTATTTGGACCCTAAATTCATGCCCTTGAAATGGCCTCTTTATTTTGCTTGTCTACCCCCTCCAAACTCATTGAACTCAATATCTCATTGACCAGTGAGTCACCAGCATTTATCATTACCCTTGCACGTAGTAGGTGTTCAGTAACAGCTTATTTAAAAAATTAATGAATAAAGTGCTTACATTTGTCTACACATTGTGGTAAATATAGGAAATAGAAGAATGAGGTGGAGGGACACAAAACAAAGTAAAAGATACTATGTTGACTTTAAGAAGCTTGGTGGCTCAGTTGGTTAGGCAACTGCCTTCGGCTCAGGTCATGATCCTGGAGTCCCGGGATCGAGTCCCGCATCGGGCTCCCTGCGCAGCGGGGAGTCTGCTTCTCCCTCTGACCCTCTCCCCTCTCATGCTCTCTCTCTATCTCATTCTCTCTCTCAAATAAATAAATAAATAAAATCTTAAAAAAAAAAAAAGAAGCTTACAATGTACTTTGGAGAACAAAATTAAGTGTTACAGACCAGTTCTTTCGATGGTTTTTCTTTATTCCTCAAAAAATAAATATCAATAATACTTCTTCAATGCATTTGGATATAACAAAAAAAACTGAAGAATTTACATGTATTGATAACAGGGAATTCAAAGGAAAGTCAATCATTGTGTTTTTGACAGTTTCTTTCAAAATTGTTTACTGTCTCAAATGACTCCTAATCGGGAAAAACTGACCATTCCCTTCAGCAGCCATAGCTACCATTGTCTTTATTTTATGTGAGCAGTATATGTGTGCCAAAGCTAGTTTTATGTGCAATGGGTTTATGTTTCATTAACTTGGACAATAGCTGTTGATCTTTTTCCCTGTGCTCTTAAAATTTCGCTATTGCAAATACCTATAAATAATGTTACCCTGTCTTGGAACATGGACTCTGAAACACGTCATCTTGAAGCTAATCATAGATCATGCTGCTGTCACTGATTCCAGGCTTCAACTCTTAACAGCTTGATAAAACTATGGCTCTGAGTCTACCACGGGTTTAGTACATTACTAGGCCAATGTCACTGATTTTATCCACACTAAAAAGTCATCTTTGAGTCATTTCACTTTTTGAACAGAACATCGTGAGCGTTTTCCACCAAAACTTAATTAATCATATTTTAATCGGGGCCCTGTTATAACATGCATGCCAGACTGTTCTAGGAAAAACAGTAGGTTAGTCAGCCAGCTAATAAAGCTCAACTGGTAAATTGCTGAGTTTACTTCTTGCTGCATGGATGATACAGTCAGACATTTCTGGGTCCTCAGACATGACTCAGAGGCTGCAAATGTCCTGCAGGCACATTCATAGACAACTTACCAAGGACCACTGAGACACTGAGACTCCTTTTTCTTTTCTTTTCTTTTTTTTTTTTTAACCTATGTCTCTAAACAAGCTGTAAGGATTGAGGGAAATCAGTTGCAAGGCTGTTTTACCTGATGACAGCATGATTGCTTTGTGCTGGTCGTGAGCCAGGAAACAGGAGTGCAGTTATGGTCAACCAGACATGGGGTCCCTAGAGGTTTATGCCTGGACTCTGCAACCAACCCATTAAGTTAATTCAGCATGTCCGACATAACTGTTTAGGTTTTGAGAGTACTAAACATAACCAACTCAGAGAATAGAAGTCTAAACAACATCTAGTTTACTGACAATATTTTCTTACTAAGCATGTCTCCAACTTGTGAGGATTGCTAGTTCATTTTCTATCCTCTCAGAACTTTGAGTCAAGGTAATAATATGTCTTCTTCACAAACATGACTAACATGCCACTATTTTGAGGTCTTCACTGTGCTATGTGTAAGGAGATGGCAAAGGAAGAAGAAAATGGGAAGATCCTGAACATTTATCAGACTAACACACTCTGTAAATTTAAAATGCATGTATAAGCTTAAAAATTGTTATAGAGCCTATTTAGGGAACCACTGCATGAAAGACCAGTCCTTTGTTACTTAGATAAAGTTTCCCAAATGTCTCAACAACACATGCTACCTGACTAGATGTGTCTGGAGGGAACATAGAGGCTAGTTGTCAAGAGGCAGTTTGAAAAGTGCAATTGAATGTCCTAATAGAGCCAAGTAACAGTTGCTACAAGGATTATGGTTGGGGAATGGAAAAAGTTAGTAAAGGCTCTTTTAAAGAAGTGATGTTGGGACGCCTGGGTGGCTCAGTCAGTTAAGCATCTGCCTTCGGCTCAGTTCATGATCCCAGTCCTGGGATCGGCCCCACGTCTCTTCTACTCCTCTCCAGCCTGTTTGTCCCTCTCCCTGCTTTTCCCTTTCCCCGCCCCCCTCTTATGCTGTCTCTCACTATCTCTCTCAAATAAACAAATAAATAAAAAAAGAAGTGATATCTATCTCAAGACCAGAAGGTCAAGAGGACTGTGAAGGTGAAAATTTCAGGGAAAAGAGACAGCCCATGCAATTCCTAGAAGCCAGAAAGATGGTGTTTTGAGGGGGCTCCAAGTTTCTCAGACAGGGTCCCAAAAAAGTCCGCTTACTATATTGACTCTGTTGGGGCTCTGTTGGAGAAATGCGTCTTTTCAAGTCATTGAACAACACAGGAGACCTTGATTAAACTGTTTTCCAGTCTCTAAAGCAAAGCTAATGCGGCAGGCTTCAGTATATTGTCTTCCCTTGCCCAAACCTCCCCCTCCCTACCATGCATAAGATTTCCAGAATCACTACTAAGCTTGAATTAAAAAGTAGCCTGTAATAACAATCAAAATTAGCATTTATAGAGAGTGCACTACATGCCAGCTACAATGCTAAAACTTTACAACAGTAGCTCAGTGTATTACAACAACCCTGTAAGCTAGGTGCCATTCAAATCTTCACTTCATAGATGAAGAAACAGAAGCTCAGGAGAGATCAGTTCTCTTTCCCAAGTCACACAGCAAATATGTGGCATGGTAGGAATCTAATCTAGCCAGTCTCCACCTCCCACTTAACCACTACACAAAAATATTCTAAAAAAGAAAGACACAATTTTTGGGAAAGGAAACTAACCTCGTTATCCAAATTATTATGTAGTAATCTCACAGCATTCAAATAGATGGCTGGATAGATGATGTGATGCTTGATAAAGGAAGGGATTACTGAAGAAAATATTTTAAATGGGTCTAAAAGTTTAAATTTAATAAAATAAAATGTTTATTAAAAGGAATCAATTTGGGAAGAAATCTCTCATATTGTTCTTTTTTATAGTTTAATATTTGGCACAGTAAAACATATCTAGAGTTTGACCAATAACAAGACAGTTCTCAGAGCTGCCTTCCCCTTTCCTACCTCTGAGTCTATTGTCTCAGGCAACCACTGACAAATCCACTTTTACATTGCTTACGTCTATGTTTCTAATGCTATACTATTATTGTTTTCTATTCTTGACCTTATCAACTGACTTTCTACTGTGTAACATATGTCTTCATGGTGGGTGAGCATCCAGTATAGCTGTTGAGAAAACCAAAGTCATTCTGACTCCTGGTCCTTCATATTTGACCTTTCTCCCTGAGTCTCTCTCTTCTTCTCTCCCTCTGAAAGCTTTTAGGACATTTTCTTTTTTCCCCAGGTTCAAAAATTTTAGCAGCTCTTTACCTTCCAAGTATTCGAATTACTTCCAAATTGTTTCTTGTGATTGAGTTCCAGTTTCAAAACATTGTGTTCTGATAACAGGCAGGGAATAATCTCAATCTTTTGGTATCAGTTGAGACCTGATTTTGACCCAATATGAGGCCTATTCTGGAGAAAGTTCTGTGTGTACTCAAGAAGAATGTGTATTCTGTTTTTTAGGGTGGAATGTTCTGTAAATATCTACAAAGTCCATCTGGTCCAATGTGTCAATCCAAAGCTTTTGTTTCTTTGTTGATCTTCTGTTTAGATGATCTGTCCATTGCTGAGAGTGGAATGTTGTGGTCTCCTACTATTAAAGTATTATTATCAATATGATTCTTTACTTTGGTTAATATTTGGTTTCTGTAGTTGGCCACTCCCATGTTGGGGGCATAGATATTTACAACTGTTAGATTTTCTTGTTGGAAAAACCCTTTAAGTATGATATAGTGTCCCTCTTACTACAGTCTTTGGTTTAAAATCTAATTTGTCTGATATGAGAATTGCTACCCCAAAAGCAAGGGAAACAAAAACAAAAATGGACTTTTGAGACTTCATCAAGATAAAAACTTCTGTACAGCAAAGGAAACAGTCAACAAAACTAAGACACAACCACAGAATGGGAGCAGATATTTGCAAATGACACTACAGATAAAGGGCTGGTATCCAAGATCTATAAAGAACTTCTCAAACTCAACACCCAAAAACCAAATAATCCGGTCAAAAAATGGTCAGAAGACATGAACAGACGCTTCTCCAAAGAAGACATACAAATGGCTAACAGACACATAAAAAAAATGTTCAACATCACTAGCCATCAGGGAAATTCAGATCAAAACCACAGTAAGATACCACCTTACACCAGTTAGAATGGAAAAAATTAACAAGGCAGGAAACAACAAACATTGGCAAGGATGTAGAGAAAGGGGAACCCTCTTACACTGTTGGTGGGAATGCAAGCTCATACAGCCACTCTGGAAAACAGTGTGGAGGTGCCTCAGAAAGTTAAAAATAGAGCTACCCTATGACCCAGCAATTGCACTCCTGGGTATTTACCCCAAAGACACAGATGAAGTGAAAAGAAGGGCCATATGCACCCCAATGTTCATAGCAGCAATGTCCACAATAGCCAAACTGTGGAAAGAGCCGAGATGCCCTTCAACAGACGAATGGATAAAGAAGATGTGATCCATATATAAAATGGAATATTACTCAGCCATCAGAAAGGATGAATACCCAACTTTTACATCAACATGGATGGGACTGGAGGGGATTATGCTAAGTGAAGTAAGTCCAACAGTAAAAGACAATTATCATATGGTTTCACTCACATGTGGAACATAAGGAATAGTGTGGAGGACCACAGGGGAAGGGAGGGAAAACTGAAGGGGAAGATTTCCTCAAGTTCTGCTTCTAAACTTACTGTTTATTGTTCTGTTCTCATTCATGAGTGCTACATTCTTTTATCTCTCTAAAAATAGCTTCTTTATTTTGTGTTGTTTTTCTCCATTTTAGTTCCATTCCATTACTTGCATTATCTCCCTTTTCTGTAAGGCCTGTTTTTTTTTTTTTTCTGTTGTTTTGGTTCCTGTCTTTCTATAAGAAACTTTACTCAGATCCCTGATACCACTGACAGTCTAGTGAGAATTTACATTTACAAGTGGGATGCTAAAACTCAATAGAAGTTCTTTGGCTTGTCAACAGGTAGACATCACTGAAGGGTTTTCAGGCTAAAATCCCTCTCTTAGTAGGGGGCTCCTGAATATCAGTATCACCAAGACTGTTCCCTTAAGCCAATCAAATTCTCCCAGGAAATTATCTAATCTCCAGCCTGAGGGAGCAGGGGGATGTCAAGGGTTGGCTGATGTCTCTGTACTGTTTCTCTAATTCTCTGCCTAGGAAGGGAAGGGAAGTAAGTAAGCACATACAACCCACCATGTTTAACTGGAAGATTCACATGTGAGATTTTATTCTTCATTTCAGGAAAGTAAGTTAATTTAAAGGGAAAAGAAAATAGCTTTTTATTTACCCTGCTTTTCTTAGGCAAAGATTGTTTTGTTTTGTTTTGGGGTTTTTTTTGTTTTTTTTTTTAAGCTTTTATTTATTTATTTGACAGAGAGATACACAGTAAGAGAGGGAACACAAGCAGGGGGAATGGGAGAGGGAGAAGCAGGCTTCCCACGGAGCAGGGAGCCCGAGGCGGGGCTCGATCCCAGGACCCTGGGATCATGACCTGAGCCGAAGGCAGACGCTTCACAACTGAGCCACCCAGGCACCCTAGGCAAAGATTATTTATGACAATAAGTCATCATGTGAGCTATTCAAATCAATGCTTTTTAAGATACAAACTTAACAAACCCCATTAGGAATGATGGTTAGGTTCCGCAACTAAAAGAACATAAGAATTGCAAAGATTTATCAGTAGCCCCTTTTAATTGCTGCTGCCCCAAAATATGGAAGCAAAAAGTTTGTTTTTTAAAAAATGAATAAATACATAACAGTTTGCTTTCCTCAGGTTTATGCTGCATTGCCTTCTTTAATTTAAAGTGAAATGTCATGACAGCATTTTTCATATTCCTTCCAAATGTTTTAATAACTGTTTTATAGATTCTCTTTCATAGTTAACCAATCGTTCTTTCTTTCACATCTGTATTGTCTCTCTTTTGCCCCAGAGTTGTCTTTTCTGTGAAACAGAGGAATAATTCCTAATGTTAGAGCCACGATGTTCAAATAATGCCCCAGAAGTAGTTCTATCTTTAGGAGAATCCTGATCCAGCGGTTCAAATCATGTCAGTGAGGACACAATTTTCTTGATCTCTCCACTCATTTTCTACCATATTAGCATTATCCTAGAGCTTATGCAAGGCTTCTCTCTACATCCACACCTGGACCAGCTCTTTTGGTGCACAATGACTTCCCATCCCAGAGCTCACATTCTGAAATCAGACCATCCAAGAGAATATTGATCTTGTCAGGAAATATCTCCTTGCATCTCTTTAGCTCTGATTGAGTTACAGGTTCATCCCTGAACCATTCAAATGCTATGGTCAAGGACTATGGGAAATGCTGATTGATGAGCTGGTAAGAACCCACTTGAGCTGAAAATGGTGGGTGTTAGTGTCACACAAACCACACAGCTGAGAATGGGGAAGGTGATTCTCCCAAATGAAATTCAAAATACTATTAGGAAGAGGAACACTGAACAGCAAAAAAGCAACAAATGTCTATGGAAGTCTGAGTTTAAATGTGTTCTTTTCACTTGGATACTTGATATTTCAAAATGATAGGCCTTCCTGGGGTGTGTTTTTAATATTATCTTCCATAAATCTGAATATCAATGGAACCCTTAAAAGCAGGGGCAATCGGAAATCTTTACTCACAAAGCTAACTTAGAATGTGATTTGGTTATTGTTCTTTGAGTATCAGGGGGCCAATTTTACAGAACCATGTGAAAATAAGTATGTAACTATTAAGTATAACATTTTCTAAATTCCAAGGGAAAAGATACATTAGAATACACTTTTGTTTAGGTATAACAATCTTCTCCAATCTCTCCTGCCCATCTTTCCAAACAGCATTCATCAACTTCTTTCACACATTCCCAAAATGTAGGTCAGTGGTAAAGTCTTTATTAAATAGTTGCCTCTATTCTGGGTATCTTTCTAGGTCATTTAAGTCATTTCTCCTTTCCAGTTAGAAGCTGATTACAAAAAGAATTTTTTTAAAAGATCATGTATCATTCAACCTTAAAAAGGAAGAAAATCCTGTCACATGCTACAACATGGATGAAACTTGAGGACATTGTGCTAAGTGCAATAAGCCAGTCACAAAAAGACAAATACTGCATGATTCCACTTAAATGAGGTATCTAGAGTGGTCGAACTCATAGAAACAGGAAGTAAAATTTTGGTTGCCAAGGGGAGGGGGAAATGAGGAGTTGTTTAATGAATGGAGTTTCAATTTTGTAAGACAAAAATACTTGCAGAGACTGATTACACAACAATGTGAATATACTTAACCCTACAGAACTGTACACATAAAAATGGTTAAATTGGTAAATTCTTTTATGTGTATCTTACCACAATTTTTTAAAAAGAGAGTTTGAAGCACTGAGAAATTAAGCATTCAAGACTGGAAAATAACTAAAATATGTTCTTGGGAAAGTAAAGCAATAATCATTCTTTTCTTTGAGCTCCTAGAGCAAACTCCTAAAAAGAGAGTTTGAAGCATTGAGAAATTAAGCATCCAAGACTGGAAAAATAACTAAAATATGTTTTTGGGAAAGTAAAGCAATAATTATTCTTTTCTTTGAGCTCCTAGAGCAATGGACAGAAAAAAATTAATAAGACAGGAGAAAAATCTTAATGTAATAGATCTGTCAAAATTGCAAATATTGATTTTGAGACTCCAAAGCTACTGTCAGGTTAGATTCAGGCTAGAATCATATATTTCATTTATCATTCATTCAGATTGCAGGCTTGTTCAGAGAAAACAATGAAGGCAGGAGAGGGAATTTTGTAGCTTACAATGGCCAGCCCAGTGCCAAACTCATATTAAGAACAAAATTAGTGCCTTTTGAAAAGCCGAAGGAAAAGAAGTTGACAAAGCTGGTATCCAACCACTTGTCACCATTTCACTGCTGTATCATGACCCTAGCCCCTGTCACTTTCACCTAGAATATTGCAGTATCTAACTCATCTCCTTGCTTCTGCCCTTGACTCCCTGAAGGATATTCTTAACAGAAAACCCATAAAGGTCCTGGTAAAAATGAATCCAACCGCATTACTCTTCTGCTCAAAACTCTTCATGGCCTTCCACTCCGAGTAAAAGCCAAAATCTTACCATGACCTGCAAATTCCTGTCGAGTTTAAATCCTCATCACCTCTCTGATGTTGTCTCCTACCACTCTCCTCCTTGTTCATTCCATTCAACTACACTGTCGTCCTCACCATTTCTTGAATATATGAGCTCATTCTAGAGCTTTTATCCTATAAATTATGGTGCCCCAATTTGTAGTTGACTCCCAGACTGTTGTACAATCATGTGAGAATAACATTAATGCATGAGATAAAGTATATATATGGATAACCATTACTTTATTTTTTTAAGTAAACTCCACATCCAGTGTAGGCCTCTAACTCACAATCCCAAGATCAAGAGTTGCATGCTCCACTTACTGAGCCAGCCAGGCACCACAACCATTATTTTATGAAAACAGAATGCTTTATTTTTAAGTTATATAGACGACTTTTTTAAATGTTTACCTTTGTTTCACAAACTAAACACAGAACCAGATTTAAAGATGTAAAAATATACATAGATTTTTGTTGTTAAAAGTTCCACTTGTATTTAAGTTTTGAACTCCACATATCTTGAAAAGTACTAGATGTTGGGAGTAGGAAGGGGGTTTTAAAATCTTAGCTTGTATACCTCTATATTGTGTGAGGTTAAAATATTAAAGAAAAGCTTCAGTACCATTGTATTTAATTTGATAAGCTGTACCTACACACACACACACACACACACACACACACACACACACACACACACACAAACTAAAGTACCTATGGAGTAAACAATGCAAAGTAGAACAATTAAAGAAAAACACCTATTTGAAAGAATCAGAAAGAAAAAGGTTATTTTTAAGCACTCTGCATAACTATAGAATCCATGAGAAATGATTTTTTGCTAAAGGTAAAATTAGAGAAATGGTAATTTTTTTAATTTTCAGAGATTTGCAGTGTCTCACTTAAAGCCACAGCTATTAATTTAATTTTCCTCCAGATTAGTTCACCAGTCTGAGAACAGGAACATGTCTTACTTCTTAAGGTCAGAAAGGACTATGATCACTCTGGTTTCAGGGCAGCTGCATTTTAGCTTGGTGGTGAAAAGATTTATTGCATCAGCAGACTTTTCTGCTTCAGCTTGTTAGAAACCCAAGCAATATCAAGAGCAATTCTATTTATTTGACTGAACTAAAAATAGAAATTTGCTCTTGGCTCTAATTTTTAATTTGGTTTTTACCAGATGGATTAAGACTCTTGCTCTGTCACCCCCTCATGTGTGGTTTGAATCATCAAGACATAACCTAACATGCCCTTCTTTCCAGAAAATTCCACCAGTCAAAGTCAGATGTGTTTCTTTTCTACATGATCTTTTGTCCCAAATCATGGGCATCAGTTCCTTTAGGAACTCTGTCACCAGCTTTCTTAGTCCTCCCATGGGAAACTGGGTGTTAAGTTATTTTCACAAAGATACAAATGGTATTTGTGTTAGCCATGGAAGTCTTCTGCTCTGGTGTCCCTTCAAGAGAACCTGCTGGGATGGAGGTAATTGGGCAGACAACCTCCAGCTGCCACATCTTCCAACCAGCTGGAACTGTCACCTGAAGCCACCTTCTCCTCAAGCTGCTATCAGCCAATGATTGAGCATAGCTGGGGCAGTAGAGTTGAGTTTTTACTCTTCAACTCAGGACTCCCCTGACAGCCAATGTTTGCTCTGGAGCTGCCCATCCGCACAGCTAACACTCTGAGAGCTACATTGCTGTCTGAAACTCCACCTACACAAACTTTCTTCCTTCCTTCCTATTGTTACAGGTGTCACATCAGCATTGTGGTCTGAAGACTTCTTCTCCTATTCTTTCAGCTTCCTCTCACCCTTATCCTATAACACCAATGAGCTCAGAAGTATTTGGTAAATTGGGCAATGACATTAGTATAACTGGGATATTATGGTGATTTGTATGCAATTTTTCCTGAGAAATTGGATAACCTTCAAGTGGAAAAGAAAGAGCCATCCACTCTGCTAGTATTTAAAGTCCTTTCTAGCTCTACGGTAAGAAACTTTAAAATGAGTAATTATGCTCAGAGTTGCCTCACCAGGGAGCCTCAGCCCATCTCTTCTCCCCACACTTGTGCAGATTTACTCTTCCTCCTGGGTGCACCTTCCCAGCAGCTCTGCTCTGTGGAACTCCACTTCCATCTCTAGTATCTTGGCACCACAAGCACCACAAGCAAGTGTTTACATTTCACCAGTTTTTACCTTCTGAATACCCCTAAAGCAGCCTCCGATCACACTGAATCAGCCAGCTCTGTTGAGGTTATCATCTAAGATTCCAATTTTTTGTGGTGGCTGTTAGTTCTTTGGTTACAAATTGAAGAGGTGTGCGGGTTATTACGCTATTGTCTTTCAGCTCCAGACCCACCTGCATTTGTTTTCTAAAGCAGTGTAACAAATAACCACACACCCAGGGCCTTAAAACATCACTCATTTATTATTTCCCACATACCAGGTGTCTGAGCAGAACTAGACCCTCTCTCAGGATCTCACAAGGCTGTTATCAAGGTGTCGGCACCACTATGGTTCTCACTGGGAGCTCAGAGTATTCTCATTCAGGAAGTTGGCAGGTTGCCTTTGAGAGACTGAGATCCCCTTTTTATTTCTAGCTGTTGGCCAGGGAACACTCTTAGCTCCCGTAGGCTGCCCCCAGTTCCTTACTATGTGGCCCCTTTAGGCCCCTCACAACATGGATGCTGGCTTTCTTCCTGGCCCACAGGAGAGCACCTCTCTGACTTCTAGTCCCTCTCCAGTTGGCGATGACAGAGTCTTTTTTTTTTTTTTTAAGATTCCATTTATCTACTTGACAGAGAGAGAGAGACAGCGAGAGAAGGAACAAAGCAGGGGGAGTAGAGGAGGGAGAAGCAAGCCTCCCCCTAAGTAGGGAGCCCGATGCGAGGCTCTATCCCGGGACCCCGGTATCATGACCTGAGCCAAAGGCAGATGCTTAAAAGTGAGCCACCCAGGGGCCCCGGCTATGACAGAGTCTTAAATAGTTGTACCACACTCAGAGGAGTGCATATTCTGTCACTATTTGTCATATAACATAACCTAATCAAGGGGCCACTGTCCTGTCATACTCACAGATTCTGCCCACACTCTAAGGTAGTTGTAGTATACAGGTCATGTACACCAGGAAGTGGGAATCTTGGAGCCCATCTTAGAAATCTGCTGATCACACTGTCCTTCTGTACTCTGCTTTGTGATGTTGGAG